>NC_059160.1:150195037-150912537 GCF_019923935.1 Bubalus bubalis
GGAGCATGGGCTCTAGGGAATGTGGGCTTCAGTAGCTGTGGCACATGAGCTCAGTATTTGCGTCTCCTGGGCTCTAGATCACAGGCTCAGTAGTTGTAGCACGCGAGCTTAGTTGCTCTGTGGCATGTGGGATCTTCCTGGACCAGGGATTGAACCCATATCTCCTGCATTGGCAGGCTGATTCTTCACCACTGAGCATCAGGGAAGTCGCTACATTTCTTGTTTTGCTCATTTTGGTAACAGTCATTCTTAGTCACAAGCAATAGAAATTACCTCTGCTAACTTAAATGGAAAGGGGGTTGATTTTTTTTTTTAAGTATGTATCAGGATATTGGTTTGGCTATACTGACAGATAAAGATAGAGGACTTATTTCTCTCTTGTAAAAATGTAAAAATGATAGGCAGTGGGGCAGGGGGGCTATAGGGTGACTCTGCTCCTCAGGGTTGTCCTGGACCCAGGTTCCTTCTGCCGTGTTGCTCTCCATCCCCTGTGACAGCACCGTGCAGTAGAATTTTTGGTGATGATGGAGATGTTCTCTACCTGTGCTGTGCAATACAGTAGCCACTGGCCACATGTGTCTATTATGCTTACAGTGACTGAGGAACTGAGTCTTAAATTTTATTTCACCCTAATTAAATTACTTTAGGCTCATGTGACAAATGGCTCCAGTGTTGGATGGCGTGCCTTTAGAAGTTGTCCTCCTCTGCCTGGCTATGAAAGGGACTCCACCAATTTACCTTGTAGATTTCAGGATGGAGTGGAGGAGGAGGGGTGAGAAGCTTGCTTCTGAGGACGCACACCATTCTTGTTGTCTCCCGTCGGTCGAGACTGGAGGGACAGGCCTCACTGAAAGGGAGTCTGGGAAGCAAAGTCTCTAGCTGGACAGCTGTGTGTCCAGCTCACACTCAACCGTTGCTGTTACTAAAAGGAAGAGGTGGTGGGGAATAGATATTGGTAGACAGTGAGAGACAAGGAAACTGGGTAGCTTTAAACTGTTGCCAGGAGTCAGGAGGTAAGGAAGACTGAGAACCAGACCTTGAGGCCTCTAAGGCAGACATAAAGCTCAAAGTTCTCACTGTGTTGCTGATCCTGTATCTTTGTCACTCTGTGACTCCTGGGTCACAACTGAGGGGTTCATGTTATCACCCCAAATCTTACAGCAGGATCCCCAAGTTCTGTAGCTAGCTGTATGTTCATCATTTAACCCTCAAAAAAAATTCTTGGAGAAAAGAACTATCACTATTCTTCCTCCAATCTCAGCTTCCACCTTCACATCACTTTCTTCTCTTTGTGTCTGTCTTGAATTTCCCTGTGCCTCTCTCTCATGAGAACACTTGGCCTTGGATTTAGGGCCCACCTAGATAATACAGGGAATGCTCCTCTTCTAAAGATCCTTAACTTATTCACATCTTTTGCCATATAAGGAAATAGCACTTCTCAGAAAGGACATAGACGTATCCTTTTGGGGGTCACCCTTCACCTCTGCTGCTGCTGCTGCTAAGTCGCTTCAGTCATGTCCGACTCTGTGCGACCCCATAGATGGCAGCCCACCAGGCTCCCCCGTCCCTGGGATTCTCCAGGCAAGAACACTGGAGTGGGTTGCCATTTCCTTCTCCAATGCATGAAAGTGAAAAGTGAAAGTGAAGTCGCTCAGTCGTGTCAAACTCTTCGCAACCCCATGGACTGCGGCCTACCAGGCTCCTCCGTCCATGGGATTTTCCAGGCAAGAGTACTGGAGTGGGGTGCCATCGCCTTCTCCGACCCTTCACCTCACTATAGCCCAACTCACAAACCTGGTAAAGAAGGTCGCTGGGTTTCACAGTTCCGGGGACATGGTGTTTAAGCTGGTGGCCCTATTGGTGACAGCAGAGCTAGGATATGAGTCCAGGCCAGCCTGATTCCAAAGCCCACCATTTCCATCTAGAATTTAACCTCTAGAGCTGTGAAAGTTAGGGCAGTTCAAGAACAGAGAGATGTGGTTGGTGGCACACTTTTCTCATCGTTGAAGAAGTTCTCATCCTGGATGAACTCTCAGCTCTGCCATCGTGGGTTTTCTTCCCCCTCTCTCTCCCCTCTCTTACTAGTTAGTCCCTCCCCTGCACTGGTGGGGTGCGCTGTGCCTCTAGAAGAGAAGAATTCTTCACATCTGTAAAGTGCTTTACCCTTTATGAACAGTTTCATATAATATAAAGTTGACATTTTTTTAAAGAATTGGCACCACTTATTGTTCTTGATTTGAAAAGCAGAAGAGTTGAGATCCTTTGGTATTTTTCAAGGAAAAATAGCCTCCAGATTAAGTTGATTTTGTAGCTGACCCTTGCTTGATTTCTTCTTGAGGTCAGTTGCCTTTGATAGGAAAAAAAACCCCAAAACTCCCCACGCCTGCAGCCTGAGGAAATGGACAGATGAAGGAGGCATGAACAGCCCAAGGCAGCCTGTTGTGGGGGCTGCTGCCCAGGGCAGGGGGCTGTGGAGAAGGAGCTGCCCATAGGCCTTGCTTGCCTCTGTGCGGATGCTGGTTCTGGGCTCTTCAGGGCTGGGTGCCAGGTGGGGAAGCGGTACCCAGGCACCAGCCTCTGACTGGTTGTGGCTGCTTTTCCCTGAATCCTGGTATGTACACCCTCGAGAGTACTCATGCCTGCTCACTGCAAAACTACTCACATATCCATATTCAAAATCCACATCAACACACGCTGGTATATATGTGCGCATACACACACACACACACACACACACACACGTGTCTATGCTAGCACTTTTTAGCCACTTACTGTGTACTAGGTGGCTCAGTGGGTAAAGGGTCCTTCTGCAGTGCAGGGCACGCAGGAGATGCGAGTTCGATCCCTGGGTTGGGAAAACCTCCTGGAGAAGGGCATGGCTGCCCACTCCAGTATTCTTGCCTGGAGAATCTCGTGGACAGAGAAGCCTGGAGGGCTACAGTCCATGGGGTCGCAGAGAGTCAGACACCACTGAGTGAGTGATCACACCTCTTACTTAACTGGCACCATTTGATCCAGTGTTTTTCATTCATGAATTTGTTTCAGTCATTACCACAACCTTGTAAGATAGGTAATATTATTTCCTCTATTTAACAGATGTTGAAACCGAGGCACAAAGAGGCTCAGTCACTTGCGTGAGTTGGATTGAACCCTGCCCATCTGGGCCTAGGGCTTCCCAGGTGGCGCTAGTGGTAAAGAATTTGTCTGCCAATGCAGGAGACACAGGAGACACTGGTTTGATCCCTGGGTTGGGAAGATCTCCTGGAGGAGGAAATGGCAGCCCCCTCCAGTATTCTTGCCTAGAGAATCTCATGGGCAGAGGAGCCTGGTGGCTATCGTCCATGGGACTTCAGAGAGTTGGATAAAACTGGGCACACGCACGTGCGTGCGCACGCACACACACACACACACATCTGGGCCTAGAGTTTCCACACTGCTTACCCTGGCCCCCATCTATTCTGGTGTAACACATATGGTTACACACACACACATGTTGCACCACTCACAATGCTACCAATTCGTGTACAAATGCACTCTGACATACACACTCACTGCTGACCCTACATATGCACTCTTGCTGCCCCTCTGGCCTTCCTTCCTCTCCCAGGGACCTGTTTTCTTCTGAAGCCAGTGACTGAGGCCAGGCCAGCTGGGTGTCAGGGTCAGGATGGGGGTAGGGTGGCTGCTGACAGGGTGATGGAAAGCAGGAAAGTCACAAATAAGCAAACAGCCCCGCCTGGACACAGCTTCGCAGAGTGTTTCCTGAATGTCCAGGGACTTGTTTATTTTTCGACGACTGTCCAGAGCCGACCCCATGTCTTTTCCTTCCGAATGGCCGTCTTGATGGAGCCACGGTGCTGTGGGTCTGGCTGGCTCAGAGCTGATGTTTACAAATGTCTCTCTCCTCTAACAGAGGCTGGGAGGCCCTCGTGGGGTGGGTCCCGTCTTACTTTTCAGCCTTGTCCTTCCAACCCTGGATTCCAGCTGCTGGCTGGCTTTGTGATCCCTCACCCTTTGGCCCACTCCAGCCCCTCTGCCTTTGTTTGAGCTGTCCTCTGTCTGGGGTGGCCAATTCCTGTTCTCTAGGTAAATCCCACTCTCCTTCCTGGATCCAACTCAAATGACACTTCCTGCAAGAAGCCGTCTAGGATTCTTTCAAGGTATAAGGAATCTCTTCATTTTCCTGGCATTTAAAAAAATTAAATTTTAATCATGGCAAAGTACACATAACATAAAATTTTCCATCTTTAAGTGCACAGTTCAGTAGTGTTAAGTACATCCACATTATTGTGCAACCATCACTACCGTGCACTGACAGATCTCTTTATAATGCAAAACTGAAACTCAGTTCCCATTAAACAGTAACTCTCCATTCACCCCTCTCTAGCCCCTGCAACTACCATTCTATACTCTGTCTCTATGAATTTGACAACTCTTGGTACCTCATATCAACGGAGTCATATAGTAATTTTTAATGGGACTGATTTTACTTAGCATAATATTCTCAGTGTTTATCCATGTTTCAGTGTGCATCAGAATTTCCTTCCTTTATGAAGGCTGCATGTACATACCACATTTTCTTTATTCATCCATCAATGGACATGTGGATTGCTTCGACTTTTTTGCTATTGTGAATACCGCTATGAACATGGGTGTATATCCCTTTGGTACTTTGTTCTTTCACAGCCCTTGTTTGTCCATTCATTTGCTGATGGATATTTGACTGTTTTCCAGGTTTTGACTATTACAAATAAAGCTGCTATAAATATTTGTCTACAAATCTTTCTGTGGACCTATGCTTTCAATTCTCTTGGATAGCTATCTGGGAGTGGGGTGGAAATGCTAGGTGTATATTTAACTATCTAAAGAGACTGTCAAACTGTTTTCCAAGTGGTCATACCATTCTACATTCCTAGCAGCAATATGTGAGAGTTTCTGTTCCTTCATATCCTCACCAACACTTGATAAATCTTTTTAATTTAAACTATTCTAATAGGTATGTAGTATTGTCTCATTGTGTTTTTGATTTATATTTCCCTATTGACCACTGTGGAGAAGGAAATGGCAGCCCACTCCAGTATTCTTGCCTAGAGAATCCCAGGGACAGAGGAGCCTGGTGGGCTGCCGCCTATGGGGTCGCACAGAGTTGGACACGACTGAAGCAACTTAGCATGCATGCATGCATACATGCATTGGAGAAGGAAATGGCAACCCACTCCAGTATTCTTGCTTGGAGAATCCCAGGGACGGGGGAGCTTGGTGGGCTTCCATCTACGGGGTTGCACAGAGTCGGAGACGACTGATGCGACTTGGCAGTACTGACCATTGTTTCTCATTTATATATATATGTTTTTCTTTGGGAAACTGTTCAGATCTTTTGCCGATTTTTTTTCATATTGGGTTGTTTGTTTTCTTATTACTGAGTTTTCAGAGTTCTTTATATATTCTAGATTTAATACCTCTATCAGATATGTGATTTCAAAACATTTTTCACAGCCTATGACTTGTCTTTTTTATTATCCTGATAGTGTCTTTAAGGAGTAGAAAAATTGAACTTTGAAGTCCAATTTATTATTTTTCCTTTATGTCTTATGTTTTCAATGTCATATCTAAAAAATTTTTCCCCAACCCAAGGTCAAAAAAATTTCTGAAATTTTTACAGTTTTAGATTTTGCATGTAAGTCATGATCCATTTTGATTTTTTTTTACATATATATATATTTAATATCCTTTTCCATTATAGGTCATTATATGATAGTATAGTTCCCTGTGCTATACAGTAGGTCCTTGTTGGTTATCTATTTTATATGTAGTAGTGTGTATTATTTTAATCCCAAACTCCTCTAATTTATCCCTCTTGCCCCTTCATTTTTTTTCTGTATTTTTATTTTTTTAATATTTTTAATTGGAGGATAATTGTTTGACCATGCTGCATTGGTTTCTGCTGTACAACGTCAATCAGCTATAAGTATACATATGTCCCCTCCCTCCCATTACCACTGCCATAAGTTTGTTTTCTATGTCTGTGAGTCTGTTTCTGTTTTGTAAATAGGTTTTTATTTGTATCCTTTTTTTTTTTTAGATTCCATATATAAGCAATATTATATGATATGTCTTTCTCTGGCTTACTTAGTGTGATCATCTCTAGGTGACATTATTTCATTTTCTTTTTATTCAGTTCAGTTGCTCAGTCGTGTCTGACTTTCTTTGACCCCATGGACTGCAGCACACCAGGCCTCCCTGTCCGTCACCATCTCCCAGAACTTGCTCAAACTCATGTCCATTGAGTTGGTGATGCCATCCAACCATCTCGTCCTTTGTTGTCACCTTCTTCTCCTGCCTTCAATCTTTCCCAGCATCAGGAATTTTTTTAATGAGTAGCCCTTTGCATCAGGTGGCCAAAGTATTGGAGCTTCAGCTTCAGCATCCGTCCTTCCAATGAATATTCAGGATTGATTTCCTTTAGGATTGACTGGTTGGATCTCCTTGCAGTCCAAGGGACTCTCAAAAGTCTTCTCCAACACCACAGTTCAGAAGCATCAATTCCTTGGTTCTCAGCCTTCTTTGTGGTCCAACTCTCACATCCATACATGACTACTGGAAAAAACTTTCTGTAGCTGAATAATATTCCATTGTATATATGTACCACATCTTCTTTATCCATTCATCTGTTGATGGACACTTAGGTTGCTTTCATGTCTTGGCTATTATAAATAGTGCTGCAATAAACATTAGGGTGCTTCTTTTTGAATTATTTGTTTTTCTCCAGATATAAGCCCAGGAGTGGGATTGCTGGCTCATATGGTAACTGTATAGTTTAAGAAACTTCCATACTATTCTCCATAATGGCTGCAATTTATATTACCACCAACAGTGTAGGAGAGTTCCTTTTGCCTCTCTAGCATTTATTATTTGTAGACCTCCTGATGATGACTATTCTGAACTGTGTGAGGTGGCACCTCATTGTAGTTTTGGTTTGCATTTCTCTATAATTAGTGATGTTGAGCATTTTTTCATGTGCCTTTTGGCCACATATATGTTTTCTTTGGAGAGATGTCTTTAGATCTTCTGCCTATTTCTTGATTTTTTTTTTTTAATATTGAGCTTATGAGTTGTTTGTATATTTTGGAGATTAATTCCTTGTCAGTGGCATTGTTTGCAAATATTTTCTACCATTGGAGAAAATATTGGTATTTTGGGTTGTCTTTTCGTTTTGTTTATGGTTTCCTTTGCTCTGCAAAAGCTTTTAAGTTTAATTAGGTCCCATTTGTTTATTTTTGTTTTCATTTCCATTACTCTAGGAAGTAGATCCAAAAAAATCTTGCTGAAGTTTATGTCAAAGAGTGTTCTGCCCATATTTTCCTCTAGGAAATTTTTAGTATGCAGTCTTACATTTAGGTCTTTAATCTATTTGAGTTTATTTCTGTGTATGATGTTAGAGAATGTTCTAATTTCATTATTTTATCTGTAACTGTCCAGTTTTCTCAGCATAAGTTATTGAAGAAAGCCTTTTTTTCATTGTATATTCTTGCCTCCTTTGTTTCATATTAATTGTATGTGCATGGGTTTGTTTCTGGGCTTTCTGTGCTGTTCCTTTGATATATATTTCTGTTTTTGTTCTATACTGTTTTGATGACTGTAGCTTTGTAGTATAGTCTGAAGTTGGGGAGCCTGATTCATCCATCCTCTGTCTTTCTTTCTCAAGATTGCTTTGGCTACTCACAGTCTTCTGTGTTTCCGTACAAGGTTAAACTTTTTTTTTTTTTTTTGCTCTAGTTCTATGAAAAATGTAGTTGGTAATTTGATAGGAATTGGATTGAATCTTTAGATTGCCTTGGGTAGTATAGTCATTTTGACACTATTGATTCTTTCAATACAAGTGAAAGGTTGTTGTTGAATCACGCGAAGACACCGGGATTCTTGGCCCCCAGAGGAGAAGAATTCAATCCGGGGCCAGAGATGAGGCTTGATCGCTCAGAGCTTTTGTGTAATAAAGTTTTATTAAAGTATAAAGGAGATAGAGAAAGCTTCTGACAGGCATCAGAAGGGGGCAGAAAGAGTACCCGCTTGCTAGTGTTAACAATAAAGTTATATAATCCAAAGAATATCTGGAGGTTGTAAAGACCTCATCAGACCTACTCCCATAATTTACATTTTAAGATAATACTGTCCTCAGGCAAAATACATCCTTGTAAAGACCAGGTCTACTCCCATAATTAACATTTTAAGATAACAGAAGGTTGAATCCAAAGACTGTCCTTAGGCAGGATACATTACTGTTATATAATCCTAAGGAATGTGGAGAAAGAAAAAAAGTTTGTCCTTTCTTCCTCCTTGAGAATTCCAGACCTCTCTCTCCTTGGGGACCCCTAGACTCCCTATCAACCTGCCTAGGAACTGACTCTCTCACAAGAACATGGTATATCTTTCCATTTGTGTCACTGTTGATTTGTTTCATAAGCATCTTATAGTTTTTGGAGTACTGGTCTTTTGCATCCTTAGGTAGGCTTATTCCTAGATGTTTTATTATTTTTGATGCAATGGTAAATGGGGTTGTTTCCTTAATTTTTCTTTCTGACCTTTCATTGTTAGTATATCGAGATACAACAGATTTATGTATATTAATTTTGTATTCTGCAAGTTTATCAAATTCATTGATGAGCTCTAGTAGTTTTCTGGTAACATCTTTAGGATTTTTAATGTATAGTCACATGTCATCTGCAAACAGTGAAGTTTTACTTCTTTTTAAATTTGTATTCCTTTTATTTCTTCTCTGATTGCTATGGCTAGGACTTCTAAAACTATGTTGAATGATAGTGGTGAGAGTGAACATCCTTGTCTTGTTCCTGGACTTAGAGGAAATACTTTCAGATTTTTACCATTGAGTTTGATCTTAGCTGGGGCTTCCCTAGTGGCTCGACGGTAAAGAATCTGCCTGCAATGCAGGAGACCCAGGTTTGGTCCCTGGGTCGGGAAGATCCCCTGGAGAAGGGCATGGCTACACACTCTAGTATTCTTGCCTGGAGAATTCCACAGCTAGAGGACCCTGGAGGACTACAGTCCATGGGATTGCAAAGAGTTGGATACAGTGATTCATGGGGTCACAAGGAGTCGGACGACTGAGCAACTGAACTGAACCAAACTAAAGCAACTTAGCACTCATGATCTTAGCTATGAGTTTGTCATATATATCCTGTATTATGTTGAGGTAGGATCCCTCTATGTCCACTTTCTGGAAAGTTTTTATCATAAATGGATGTTAAATTTTCTCAAAAGCCTTTTCTGCATCTATAGAGATGATCATATGGTTTTTATCCTTCAGTTTGTTAATGTGGTATATATCATACTGATTGATTTGCAGATATTAAAAAATCCTTGCATCCCTGGGATAAATCCCACTTGATCATAGTGAATGATCCTTTTAATGTACTGTTATATTCAGTTTGCTTGGAGAAGAAAATGGCAACCCACTCCAGTACTCTTGCCTGGAGAATCCCATGGACGGAGGAGCCTGGTGGGCTACAGTCAATGGGGTCGAAAAGAGTCGGACACGGCTGAGCGACTTCCCTTCCCTTTACATTCAGTTTGCTAGTATTTTGATGAGGATTTTTGTGTCTATGTTCATCAGTGATGTTGGCCTATATTTTTCTTTCTGTGTGTGTGGTATTTTTGTCTGGTTTTGGTATCAGGGTGATGGTGGCTTCATGAAATGAGTTTGGAAGTGGTCCTTCCTCTGCAATTTTTTGGAATAGTTTCAGAAGGATAGGTGTTAATTAACCCAATTTTTTTAGATGGTATGAGGTATAGATTAAACGTCATTTACGTATTCAGTTGTTTCAGCATCATTTGTTGAAAAGACTATTTTTATTCACTAAATTGTCATTTCATCATTGTTGAAAATTAATTCATATCTGTTTATGTGTAGGTCTTTTTCTGCCATTGACCTATTTGTCCATCTCAATGTCACTATCACACTATCTTGATCACTGTGGCTTTATAATAGGTCTTGAAATCAAGTAGTAATAGAGTTCCAGCTTTGTTCTTTTTCGAAGTTGTTTGGGCTACTCTAAGTCTTTTGTATTCCACATGGATTTTAGAATCAGCTTGTCAATTTTTTTTAAAGTCTGCTAGGATTTTGATTGGGATGGCTTTGATCCTGTACATCAATTTTTGGAGAAATGATATCCTAACCATATCCTGACCTATGAACATATGATACATCTCTCTATTTAGGCCTTATTTTTCCCTCAGCAATGGACATGAGTTTGGATAAACTCCAGGAGTTGGTGATGGACAGGGAGGCCTGCTGTGCTGTGGTTCATGGGGTTGCAAAGAGTCAGACATGACTGAGCGACTGAACTGAATGGTTTGTAGTTTCTAGTACACAGGCCTTACACATCTTTTGTTAGATTTATCCCTAGGTAGTTCATATTTTTGCTATTGTAAATGAGATATTTTTTCATTTTGATTTCCAATTGTTAATTGTAAGTGTATAGAAGCATAATTGTTTTTGAAATTAATCTTGTGTCCTGTAATCTTTTAAACTAATGTATTAGTTTTAGTAAGTTTTTATAAATTCCAATGGATTTTCTATATAAATCATCTTGTCATATACAAATAAAGACAGTTTACTTTTTTGGCCTTATTGGATTTTCTAGAACCTCTAGCACAGTGTTGAATTGGAGTGACAAAATCTAACAGCTTTATTTTGTTTCTGATCTTAAGGGAAAACCATTCAGTCTCTCACCATTAATTATGACTCTGGCTGTGAACTTTTGATCATGTCCTTCATTAGGTCAAAGATGTTCCCTTTTATTTATGGTGCCCGAAAATTTTCATCTTGAATGGGTGTTGGATTTTGTCGGATTCTTTTTCTGCATCTGTTGAGATAATCAATTAGCTTTTAGCCCCTTCATTCTTTTAATATGGTGTATCACATTAATTGATTTTTGGATGTTAAATCAACCTTGCATCCTTGGGGTATAAACCCTTCCTGGTCATGATATGTTACTCTTTATTTACCAGTGGATCCAATTTACTAAAATTTTGTTGATAATTTTTGTATCAAGTTTTATAAGTTATATTGGTCAATCATTTTCTTCTTTAATAAAGTCTTTGGTATCAGAGTCATGCTAGTTTCATAAAATGAGTTCAGAAGTAGTCTATGCTCTTCAGTTTTCTGGAAGAGTGTGTAAAATTAGAATTGGTATTCTTTCTTACTTAAATGTTTGATAAAATGCACCAGTGAAGTCTCTGGACCTGGGAAGTTTGTAACTACAAATTCCAATTCAATATCTATAATAGATACAGGAATAGTCAGGATATCTATTTCTTCTTGAGTAAACTTTACTAGGTTGGTGAAAATTTTTGGCCATTATTTCTTCTTTCCCCTTACCTTTTCTTTGGGGATATATGAGGTATAATATCCACATATAAAGTAGTCCGCTTGAGTTTTTCCACACTTTGCCAATGACAAGCTAATTTTATCGGGTCTTTTTTGTGTCTTCCATGTCTCTCCTTAACATGTTTGCTGTTTATTCTAGCTTTTAAATATGGATACAGTTATAATAACTGTTTTGGTTTTTTTGTCTGCTAATTCTAATATTTATATCAGTTCCAGATTTTTACTGATTGATTTTTCTCCTTTTTATTGGTTGTACTTTATTATTTTTTTCTTTTTGCATATCTGGTGACTTTTGATGGATGCCAGGCATTTTGAATATTACTTTGTTGGTGCTTTGTATTCTTGTAAGTCTTCTTGGGCTTTGTTCTGGATGCTTGGAAACAATTTGATCTTTTTGTGTCTTGCTTTTAAGATTTGTTAGATAGAAATAGAATCATATTAATCTAGGATTAATCTTGTCTCACTACTGAGGCAAGACCCTTCTAAGTGTTTGACCCAATGCCTGTTGGAAACAGAAGATATCCTTGGTCTTCTAATCTTTTTGGGTAGTTCTTCCCCTGGCCTCAGGTATATACATCCTTATATACCATTCACTACTCAGTACTCTGCTGGGAATCAAAGTGAGAGCCACCTATCCCTGGGGTTGTCTCTCTGTGCAGCTCTCTCCTCTCCAGAACTCTATCCTGCAAATGTCAGATGCTCTGGTTTCCTCAGAGACCATCATAGCTCCATCTCCTTAACTCATTAACTAAGCTGTGCCTGGGGCACCCCCTCCCTTTGCGGCATCATGGAAAATCTCTCAAGGCAGTAAGTTGGGGAAAGTGCATGGCTCACCTCATTGATTTCCCATCTCTGTTGGATATTCAGTGGCACAAAATTTGTCTCGTATACTCTGTACTGTGCTTTAGTTGTCTCAGGAGGGAGGGTAAATCCAGTCCTTGTTGTTTTACTGTGGCTGGAAGCGGAGGGTGTTGTTGCCCTTTGGTTTTTAGCAATAGTGCCATCAGACTGGCAGGCTAGCAGTTCTGGGGGAGACTGAGGTGGGTCATGGGGTTGACTGGAAGAAGTGTCAGTTTATAGAAAGGGTGAGCATCTCTGAGCCTGTGGTTGCATATCTGTTATCTGTAACTGCACATCCATCTGTACGTCCGTCTGCACATCTGACATGCATCCTGTTGGAGTCTGGGAAGCTGTCTATGGCTGGCCTCTGGAACAGAGTCCCTCCTTTTGTCTGCTCAGGTGAAACTCCAGGCTTTTCAAACAATCACTCTGCCAAATTTCTGGATGTCCCACACCAGAGTCCATGAAACCTGGGTTGGCCTGAGGACAGGCTGCAGATGAAGCAAACAGATGTTGCCTTTTGTAGTGTGGTTGGGAAGTAGAGTGGTTTTCCTATTTTGAATCAGCTGGGGCTCATTTAGGGCCCTGTCTCTCTTTCTCTGTCCACAGCAGCCCAGTAGGCCCCAGGCTGAACCTTCTGTAGTTTCTGGCTCAAATGCTGGGCTCTCTGAGCATAGCATGGGCCTGGTTTTTGCTATCAGTCCAGCCCAGGCCTTGGAGGGGCACGAACTGATGTTTTGCTCTTTGGATTTTTCCATGGGCCTCCAGCAGAGCCTGTACCATCACACTTCCAGGAGATCCAGTCTTTTCCAGGACTCTCTCCTATTCCTCTCCTGCTCGTGTCACCTGTGTCAGGAGGTAAATGAGGGCTGACACTGCCCAGGCCACCTCCAGAGCATCCAGCTCATTCTGTGGCCTTTTATCTAAGGGTGGACAGTAGTACATAAAACTGTCTATAGCAGGTAGCAAAATTCCCATGACACTTGGAATAGAAGAAAGGTGTGTTTTTTCCCTTTTGCTAACATATATATTTTATTGACGTATAGTTGACTTACAGTGTTTCAGATACACAGGGAGGTGGTTCAGTTATACATATACACATGTTATTTTTGAAATTATTTTCCATTATAGGTTACTACAAGATATTGACTGTAGCTCACTATGCTGTACAGTAAACCTTCATTGCTTGTTGCATATCTACTTTTTAAAATTAGAAATCTAGCATTCTATTTACACTAAGTCGAACAAGTGGAATCAAAATGTCATAAATTTTTAAATTAGGCAAAAGTTCGTAAGTTTTCTAAAGTATATATTACATATTATTTATATATATGCATACAAAACCTTTTTTATTACGCTTGATAAAGCCTTGAGAAAGGACATCAAAAAAAAAAAAAAGGAGATGGAGATATTAGAAAAGATAAGCTAAATGAAACGGGAGCACTGAAAATGAAATCGAAAAAGTGAAACAAACCAGATAAAAGTGAAAGATCAGCATACAGTCCAGTTGTTTTTAAACATGACTGCTCACTAGAGGAAGGTGTATTTTTTAAAAATCAAATTAAAATTGGTTCAGAGCCCTGCTTATCAAGATGGATAATCAGTCCTAAAATTCTAGAACTTGTTCAGACCAAAAAAAGAGGAGGGGGGGATTTAATGCAATCTTAATTGGATTAAGTATAGTAGATATATATATCCCTGATGACCTGAGAAATCTATATTCTAAGGAAATTTTTTCACAGGTCCATAAGGGGACATCGAGATGTTCACAGAAACATTGTAGGTCGTGGTGTGGGTTTGGTGGCAGTCTGGCTGATATCCTGCCAGAGGTGGAATACCAAGCGCAGGGAAAGCCTTACAGTGCGGTCTCTCTCACTCTACCATGGCTTTTGTTTAAATTCCTCCTGTGACGAGCAGCTCAGAGTGACGTGTTATGTTGCTGGGAAGCTCAAATTGTGCCAGATTACTTATCACTGCAGATGATCACAGTGAACTTGGTGGAGGTATGCATTTGGAAGAAACATTGTGTATTCATTCATTCATTCATTTGACAGCTGTGGGTCTACAGCCTATGCTAGGTTTGGAAGATGCAAGGGTCTTCACTTACAGTCTAGTGGAGAACCAGATATTAAACAAACATGTCGTCAAATCTGTGATTCTAGCAATAAAGAAAAATAACAGCACTGGTGTGACAGAATTAAAGTCCCTGGGGGGATAGATAAAGGAAGACCCCTCTGAACAAGGAACACTGAAATGAGACCTGAGAGCTGAGTAGAACTGAGAGGGGAAGGGAGCGGAGCAGTGTGTTCCCGGTGGGGTCCTAAGGCATTGGCCCCTTCAAGATATCATCTGTCTGGCTGGAGGGAGGTATGTGAACCAGAGGGAGCAGAGGAGAGGAGCCTGGGGACAGAGATAGGGAACATGCAGAGCCTGCTGCTTGATAAGGTGACCACATAATTTATCATCCAGACTAGGACACATTGGAGACCGAAAGGGTGCTATTTATAATAACGATGGGATCACAGGTCACCCTACTGCAGGTCAAAGTAAAGAGTTTGAGCTTTATTCTCAAGGATATGAGAAGCCTCTGGGTCTGGAGGAAAGAGAGATATGACCTGATTTGTACCTGGAGGGCCTGAGATGGGCCACAGGACTCAGAAACCTCCCACCTTTCTTCCCATCCATGTGGAGGAGCCTCTTGAGAAAGGTTTGGGAGATATCAGAAATCTTCAAGTGACAGCAGCAGCCAGGAGCCCAGAAATGGCCTTGGAGTCCAGTGGGAAGGGCAAGGAACTAGTTACTGTGAGTGTAGCAACCCCACCCCACCTCCCACCCCGGTGGCCTTGGTTTAGGTGCTGCCTGTCTCTTGCCTGCTTCCTGACAGAGGCAGCTCCCAGCAAGTGAATCTGCCCCTAGTTGGATAAGGAAACAGTGATGAGAATTTTCCCATGGGTGCCACAGACTTAGGGCAGTGTGGAGGTGAGGCCCTGTCCTGCCCCAGCTGCAAGTGGAGGTGAAAAGGGAACAACCCTTGTATAATAGCCTAGATCAATTTGACTGTCAAAGATAATATCAAACAAGAGTGTGACATATATGAATAAGATGATAAGGCTTCCATTTTGGTGCCCTTGGTCTCCAGCATGCTGGTCTCCACCTTCCTGTGGGCGAAGTCTGCTAGGAAGGGCTCTTCTTCCCAAATGAGCAGACAAAGTCTTAACTAGATAATTCCTTTTTCCCTCTCTCTAACCCTTTACCCTAAAACTAAACTAAGAGGAACTAAAAAGCCTCTTGATGAAGGTGAAAGAGGAGAGTGAAAAAGTTGGCTTAAAGCTCAACATTCAGAAAATGAAGATCATGGCATCTGGTCCCATCACTTAATGGGAAATAGATGGGGAAACAGTGGAAACAGTGTCAGACTTTATTTTTTTGGGCTCCAAAATCACTGCAGATGGTGACTGCAGCCATAAAATTAAAAGACGCTTACTCCTTGGAAGGAAAGTTATGACCAACCTAGATCAGATCAGATCAGATCAGTCACTCAGTCATGTCCAACTCTTTGCGACCCCATGAATCGCAGCATGCCAGGCCTCCCTGTCCATCACCAACTCCTGGAGTTCACTCAGACTCATGTCCATCGAGTCAGTGATGCCATCCAGCCATCTCATCCTCTGTCATCCCCTTCTCCTCCTGCTCCCAATTCCTCCCAGCATCAGAGTCTTTTCCAATGAGTTAACTCTTCGCATGAGGTGGCCAAAGTACTGGAGTTTCAGCTTTAGCATCATTCCTTCCAAAGAAATCCCAGGGCTGATCTCCTTCAGAATGGACTGGTTGGATCTCCTTGCAGTCCAAGGGACTCTCAAGAGTCTTCTCCAACACCACAGTTCAAAAGCATCAATTCTTCAGTGCTCAGCTTTCTTCACAGTCCAACTCTCACATCCATACATGACCATAGGAAAAACCATAGTCTTGACTAGACGAACCTTTGTTGGCAAAGTAATGTCTCTGCTTTTGAATATGCTATCTAGGTTGGTCATAACTTTCCTTGCAAGGAGTAAGCGTCTTTTAATTTCATGGCTGCAAGTCACCATCTGCAGTGATTTTGGAGCCCCCAAAAATAAAGTCTGACACTGTTTCCACTGTTTCCCCATCTATTTCCCATGCAGTGATGGGACTGGATGCCATGATCTTCGTTTTCTGAATGTTGAGCTTGAAGCCAACTTTTTCACTCTCCACTTTCACTTTCATCAAGAGGCTTTTTAGTTCCTCTTCACTTTCTGCCATAAGAGTGGTGTCATCTGCATATCTGAGGTTATTGATATTTCTCCCGGCAATCTTGATTCCAGCTTGTGTTTCTTCCAGTCCAGCGTTTCTCATGATGTACTCTGCATATAAGTTAAATAAACAGGGTGACAGTATATAGCCTTGATGTACTCCTTTTCCTATCTGGAACCAGTATGTTGTTCCATGTCCAGTATTGAAAAGCAGAGACATTACTTTGCCACAAAGGTTCGTCTAGTCAAGACTATGGTTTTTCCAGTGGTCATGTATGGATGTGAGAGTTGGACTGTGAAGAAAGCTGAGCACTGAAGAATTGATGCTTTTGAACTGTGGTGTTGGAGAAGACTCTTGAGAGTCCCTTGGACTGCAAGGAGATCCAACCAGTCCATTCTGAAGGAGATCAGCCCTGGGATTTCTTTGGAAGGAATGATACTGAAGCTGAAACTCCAGTACTTTTGCTACCTCATGGGAAGAGTTGACTCATTGGAAAAGACTCTGATGCTGGGAGGGAGTGGGGGCAGGAGGAGAAGGGGACGACAGAGGATAAGATGACTGGATGGCATCACTGACTCGATGGACATGAGTCTCAGTGAACTCTGGGAGTTGGTGATGGACAGGGAAGCTTGGTGTGCTGCGATTCATGGGATCGCAAAGAGTCAGACACAACTGAATGACTGAACTGAACTGAACTGAACCCTTTACCCTACCTGAACTGAAGACATGAGGGTTTGTGATAAAGCAGCCACTTTGTAACCAGAAGGTGAGAAGCTATCAATAGAATGCAAGGATGATGGAACAGGAAGATAGAAAGAGTCTCTGGGTTCTTGAAGTCATTGTTGAGCTGCACCACTCTTGGATGACCTGCCTTGGCCTTCCTGTTATGAGAGACAATTAACCCATATTTGTGTAAGCTGCTATAGCCCAGCATTCAGTGTCATGCCTCCAATGTCTGGCCTTGACTTCCACCCCTGTGAAGCAGCTGAGGCTTCCAGTTTTGGGAAGCCCAAACAGGTCATAAACACCCTCTTCCAACAACACAAGAGAAGACTCTACACGTGGACATCACCAGATGGTCAACACCGAAATTAGATTGATTATATTCTTTGCAGCCAAAGATGGAGAAGCTCTATACAGTCAGCAAAAACAAGACCGGGAGCTGACTGTGGCTCAGATCATTAACTCCTTATTGCCAAATTCAGACTTAAATTGAAGAAAGTAGGGAAAACCACTAGACCATTCAGGTATGACCTAAATCAAATCCCTTACGATTATACAGTGGAAGTGAGAAATAGATTTAAGGGCCTAGATCTGATAGACAGAATGCCTGATGAACTATTGATGGAGGTTCATGACATTGTACAGGCGACAGGGATCAAGAACATCTCCAAGAAAAAGAAATACAAAAAGCAATATGGCTGTCTGAGGAGGCCTTACAAATAGCTGTGAAAAGAAGAGAAGTGAAAAGCAAAGGAGAAAAGGAAAGATATACCCATTTGAATGCAGAGTTCCAAAGAATAGCAAGGAGAGATAAGAAAGCCTTTCTCAGTGATCAATGCAAAGAAATAGAGAAAAACAATAGAATGGGAAAGACTAGAGATCTCTTGAAGAAAATTAGAGATACCAAGGGAACATTTCATGCAAAGATGGGCTCAATAAAGGACAGAAATGGTATGGACCTAACAGAAGCAAAAGATATTAAGAAGAGGTGGCAAGAATACACAGAAGACCTATACAAAAAAGATCTTTACCACCCAGATAATCATGATGGTGTGATCACTCACCTAAAGTCAGACATCCTGGAATGTGAAGTTGAAAGGTTGTTGTTGAATCACGTGAATACACCGAGATTCTTGGCCCCTGGAGGAGAAGAATTCAATCCGGGGCCAGAGACGAGGCTTGATCGCTCAGAGCTTTTGTGTAATAAAGTTTTATTAAAGTATAAAGGAGATAGAGAAAGCTTCTGACATAGGCATCAGAAGGGGGCAGAAAGAGTACCCGCTTGCTAGTGTTAACAATGAGGTTATATAATCCAAAGAATGTCTGGAGGTTGCAAAGACCTCATAAGACCCACTCCCATAATTTACATCTTAAGGTAACACTGTCCTCAGGCAAGATACATCCTTGTAAAGACCAAGTCTACTCCCATAATTAACATTTTAAGATAACAAAAGGTTGAATCCAAAGACTGTCCTTAGGCAGGATACATTATTGTTAAATAATCCTAAGGAATGTGGAGAAAGAAAAAAAGCTTGTCCTTTCTTCCTCCTTGAGAATTCCAGACCCCTGTCTCCTTGGGGACCCCTAGACTCCCTATCAACTTGCCTAGGAACTGACTCTCTCAAAGTCAAGTGGGCCTTAGGAAGTATCACTAAGAACAAAGCTAGTGGAGGTGATGGAATTCCAGTTGAGCTATTTCAAATCCTAAAAGATGCTGCTGTTAAAGTGCTGCACTCAATATGTGAGCAAATTTGGAAGACTCAGCAGTAGCCACAGGACTGGAAAAGGTCAGTTTTCATTCCAGTTCCAAAGAAAGGCAATGCCAAAGAATGCTCAAACTACCACACAACTGCACTCATCTCTCATGCTAGTAAAGTAATGCTCAAAATTCTCCAAGCCAGGCTTCAGCAATATATGAACTGTGAACTTCCAGATGTTCAAGCTGGTTTTAGAAAAGGCAGAGGAACCAGAGATCAAATTGCCAACATCCACTGGATCATCGAAAAAGCAAGAGAGTTCCAGAAAAACATCTATTTCTGCTTTATGGACTATGCCAAAGCCTTTGACTCTGTGGATCACAATAAACTATGGAAAACTCTCAAAGAGATGGGAATACCAAACCACCTGACCTGCCTCTTCAGAAACCTGTATGCAGGTCAGGAAGCAACAGTTAGAACTGGACATGGAACAACAGACTGGTTCCAAATAGGAAAAGGAGTACATCAAGGCTGTATATTGTCACCCTCCTTATTTAACTTATATGCAGAGTACATCATGAGAAACGCTGGGCTGGATGAAACACAAGCTGGAATCAAGATTTCCAGGAGAAATATCAATAACCTTAGATATGAAGATGACCCCACCCTTATGGCAGAAAGTGAAGAAGAACTAAAGAGCCTCTTGATGAAAGTGAAAGAGGAGAGTGAAAAAGTTGGCTTAAAACTCAACATTCAGAAAACAAAGATCATGGCATCTGGTCCCATCACTTCATGGGAAATAGATGGGGAAACAGTGTCAGACTTTATTTTTTGGGGCTCCAAAGTCACTGCATATGGTGACTGCAGCCATGAAATTAAAAGATGCTTCCTCCTTGGAAGGAAAGTTATGACTAAACTAGACAGCATATTAAAAAGCAGAGACATTACTTTGTCAACAAAGGTCTAGTCAAAGTTATGGTTTTTCCAGTAGTCATGTGTAGATGTGAGAGTTGGACTATAAAGAAAGTTGAGCCCCAAAGAATTGATGCTTTTGAACTGTGGTGTTGGAGACGACTCTTGAAAGTCTCTTGAACTGCAAGGAGATCCAACCAGTCCATCCTAAAGGAAATCAGTCCTGGGTGTTCATTGGAAGGACTGATGTTGAAGATGAAACTCCAATATTTTGGCCACCTGATGCGAAGAGCTGACTCATTGGAAAAGACCCTGTTGCTGGGAAAGATTGAGGGCAGGAGGAGAAGGGGATGACAGAGGATGAGATGGTTAGATAGCATCACTGACTCAATGGACATGAGTTTGGGTAAACTCCGGGAGTTGGTGATGGACAGGTAGGCCTGGCATGCTGCGGTTCGTGGGGTTGCAAAGAGTCGGACATGACTGACCGACTGAACTGAGTTGAACTGAAACAGGTGGTACAATGTTAAAGAACGTGGAGACGTAAGAGACGCAGGTTTGATCCCTGGGTCGGGAAGATCCTCCAGAGGAGGGTATGGCAACCTACTCCAGTATTTTTGCCTGTAAAATCCCATGGACAGAGGAGCCTGGCGGACTACAGTCCATAGCATTGCAGAGTCAGACATGACTGAGTGACTTAGCATGTCCCTATCCTTAAAGGAGGAAATGAATGGCAGAAAGAAGTGAAATCTTCTCAAGATCATGAACCCGAGCCTGGCCTCTCTTCTAGAAGGATGACCTTGGGTGAATTAACCTTGCTGGATCTCGGTTTACTTATCTGTACTCTGGAGACAATAAGGAGCACTTGCCTCACAGGGTGGTTGTGATAAGAATGAGGAAATAAATGGAATAATGAGAAGAAAAGAAAGACAGAAATCCTGGAATCCCTGGATGTAAAGTAGCTGATCAATAAAAGTCAGCCTCCTCCCCTGTCTGAGTTACAGGGAACCACTCCTCCAGCCCCGGCTGTCAATTCGTGCACACACTCACTGTGTATGTCACCCTTCCCGCCAGGAGAGGGTTTTGCATTATGGAACCCTGAGTTTTAAATTAAGTGTCAAATATAATTTGGCCACACTAAGAATTAATTATGTGACTGCCCTAGAAAAGCCAGGGAGCTCGACTCTGACTGTGAAATCGGTGTCCCCCCACAAGGGAGGGACCCCCCTCCCCCGGTTCCCTCTCCCCCAGGAAAGTGAACGGAGGGGGACAGGCCTTGTGCTTTGCCTGCTCAGCATCTCCCACCTGGATCCTCAGCAGCAGGGCTCCTTGAGGAGCGACCAAGGGGTGGGACTGAGGGCTGGAGTAGAAAGTTATTTCTAGGAGGTGTGCCCCCTGTCACAGTGGGTCCCACCTCGGCTCGCTCCGCCCTCAGTGGCTTGTGCACATCTGTCAGCTGCAGACGCACATGTGGCTGTGTCGGTCCTTCCCCTTTAAGGGAAGGGAAGCATTTCCTGAAAGGGTGGTGGGGGGAGAGGGAGACAAGCGGCCAGAAGGGAGGCCACATTTGTCTCCATGACAAACCAAGGACAAAAGCTCAGCCTGGAGCATTGCGGGAGGGGCCTGCCTCCTCTGGAGGATGGACAGAGCCCTCCGCCTCTGGCCTGGGGTCCAGGGCACCTTAGGAGAAGGGAGAGACGGTGTGCGGGGAGTGAGCAGCTGGGCCTGGGCATCCAGAACCCTCACCAAGTCAGCAGCCGCCACCCCTCACCCAGGCCTCCCCTCGCTGAGGAGTCTGGGTTTAATTTTCTGGTCAGGCCAGAGAGGAGGAGGAAGTGGACGAGGAGGAGGAGAAGAAAGGAGCGAGCTGAAGTTCTAATGCAGTCGGCTGGGATCTGTCACTCAGCGCACAGCCCGCTGACGACTCAGGGCAGCCCCAGCTGTAAGCAGCCCATGATTTATGGACACTGAGTGAACTCCTGCGGCAGAAACCAGCCTTGAGATCAGAGCGGCAATAGGGCCCTTTTTTTGGCAGGAGACAGGGCCTGCATTTTTCTCATTCATGCCAAACTGCTTTGCACGGCAATTAGCTCTGTCCTCATTTACTCTCCAGTCCCAAAGGGTAATGAAAGTCATATATCATCTTCAAGACTGCTAATTATTGAGCTCGCTTACAGGTAGGCTTTGTAACTGTGAGAAGGGCCTGTCGGCCCAATATTTATTACTCTTCCAATAAGTAAGCAAAGAGGGGAGGGTGCTGAGGGAGAGGGGGGAGGGAGGGAAAGAAGAGGGGGAAAAACAACTTTCTTGAGAGGCTGCCCAACCCCAGCCCTGGGATCTCTGACATACCTTCTGCAAATGTGCTCATCAGAGGGGAAACATCTTTATTCCACAGAGCCATTTTTCATGTCCTAACAAACCAACCTGTGAGAGAAAGCTGAGAGTGGTGAGGAGAGAGGCCTGTGGAGGGGGAGGCTGGGGTCTGCTCAGGAGAGTGGGGAAGGGACAGAGTGGGGGCATGGGGGAGGAGAGCACGGTAGAGAGCAGAGCAGAAGTGAAAGACAGAATCCATCCCGCCCCACCCAGGTCCTGAACATTCTCCCATCATCCTTGGGCCTGCCAGATGGATGGTGGGTGCAAGGGTCAGGACCCAGGCAGGGATTAGCTGTGTCTGTCACTTCAGGACCTGGCGTGTGGAAGGGCTGACGCTGGAAAGGGTTTCACCTGAGCCCTTTGCCTTAATTTAGTTGTCCTGCAACCAGATGGATTTGCGTCTGGATGGTAATCCAAACCAACAGATTTCTGTAGGTGTGGTTAATGGAGGGGAAGGTGGGCCCTTATTTCCACTCTTAAATATAATGACTTTTTAGAAAAACTAAACATAAACATTAACCGAGTTACTGATGGTTGTTTTAAAACAGTGTGATTAAAATCAAAGCTAAAGAAATACAAATATTTAAGGACCCTTAGATGCTATACTCAACGTGCAGTTAATATTTATTAAGTGCATCCTCAGTAAACATGTCAGGTGTTGTTCTATGTGTGAGGTTACAGCAGAGATCATGATGGACCAGGTCCTTGCCCTCATGGAGCTTCTAGTCCAACGATCAATCCATTCTCATTGACTGTGGTTTATTTTCTACCAGATGTAAATGGTAATAGCAGCTGAACTAACATCTGTTTCGTGTTTACTATGTGCCAGGCACTGCGCTGAGAGGTTTCTGTTCACATTTCTCATTGAATCCCCACAACCTTATGTGGTTGGCCCTGTTGCGATCCCAGTTTTACGGATAGATTCAGTTACCTATCCAAGGTCATACAGCTAGTTAGGACTGAACAGAACCCACCTGGTTCCAGATTCCATTCCCTAAACCATGGCGACGTATTTTCCTTAATTCATTCTGGACAATTTACATTTCTAGTTAATGACTTTGGTGCATTGGTCTGTTTTGGCATTAGAAGTCCTTATGGACAGATTTTCCTCTTCTGTCATCAGCAACCCTTTCACTCTGGGCCTCCATGGATGTCAGACACATTGATTTCAGGCTAAATTGGAGGAAGACTGTTAGGTTGACTGGAAAGTCCTTGCAGTTAGCACCAGATGCTCTGGAATCGTTCCTTGACGGTGCTGTGCTAGAGTCCTCCCAGCGCTATTCAGGGACATCACACTGGAACCTTGAAATTGACCATGGTAGGAGTGTTTGCAGTATGGAAAATGGCAATTGCTACAAGCCAAGTTTTGGTTGGTTTCTTTGTTTCCTGAAGAGATGATGTAACAGCACACCACAGGGAAGGACCCAGGAAAAAGGGGAAGATATGATGCTGTAGCTCATGGTAAATTCCTGGTAATTTCTCTGCATTCAACTGAAGTGCAGAGAACACTAGAGAGAGAGTCTAGTGACCTGAGTTCTAGACCTGGTTTTTGCCTCTGAAGGATCCTGACTTGAGCTCTTTGTCCTCATTTGCATAGGGTGGCCTCCTGGGTGCTACCACAGTCATAGGATTAGGGGCAGTTCCCATCAAATATATACAGTGGGCTAGGGCTGTAGATATATGTGCAAAACATATTGCTCTGTGAACCATGTGAGTATGGAGGACATTCCTTTTGCTTCCTCTTTCTTTCTTCACCATTTCTGGAGCTAGACAAACAGAGTCAGAAAGCTACTTCTTCCCACCTCTGTCACCCTAGACAAGTTGCTTAGCATCTCTGTGCCTTGGTTTTCTTCTGTTTGAGATGAGGGTACTCGGTGGTGTCCACTCACAGGATGTATGAGGATTGAAAAGGATGCTGCGCATTGAATGCTGGGCACTGGCTTGACACAGAGGAAGTCCCAATACCTCCTCAGTGTTGCTGCCATCTTTCCCCTGCATTTTCTCTTTCTCTTGCGGGGAAGAGTGCTCTCTACCCACCTCCCAGCTGCCAGGGCCCCTGTATAGAGGGCCAGGGCTGAGACAGAGGGGCTGCCCTCACCTTCCTGGGAGCTGACCTTCCTAGGAGCTGGCCTCCCCTGCTGGAGCCTCCCAGCCCGTAGCAGCTCTGCAAACCTTGCTTTTCATTCCTTAAGCTCCCACCACTGAGAGTGAGGTGTGCTCCTGGAATCTCCTGTTCTCAGGTGTGGAGGCTCCAGCTGAAGGGGTGTGGCCTGGACTCTGTGGGTGGGTCAGCTGGGAGGACACCAAAGAGGCCACAGGGTTCTCCAGTCCAAGCACCCTTGATGCAGTCTACCTTCTGCCCAAGCGATTCAGAAATGCCCTTCTGCACAGCCAGCTTCTGGTCCTTGCAGGAGGGGATCATGGTCCTCTCCTTGTGTGGTGACCATCTGTGGGGTAGCTGCCCCCCGCCTGCTGCCTCCCATGCTGCTCCCTGGCCCTGGTGCCTGGAGACTCTGGTTCCCTGATGCCATGCCGCTCCCTACTCCAGGTGACGTCCCCACAGTCTATGAACACGTGAACAGGATGTTCTCTTTTTCCGTCCATCCCCTGCCCCTGTCCCCTGATCGTGGGGGACAGATGGATCTACCACTTTGGCTGCATGCCCTGCCCCTCCCATCCTTGCTCCTCATCCTCTGTCCTGCCTTCTCTCCAGACCACCCTGGCACCCACTTTCTACTCCTCCCCACCCTGGGTTTGCCTCCATTTCCTTTCTCAGTCTCCCATTCTTGTTTCTTACCATCCTGTTCCCCACTTACCAGGGTCTGGCCTTGTGATAGCTTCTGGGCTTTTGACTTGAGGCTTCTCCAGAGTAGGTTGAACCTACCAAGTCTGGAGCAGGGCAGTGATGAGGGGAACGGGGGTCCCCAGCAAAGTCAGGCCTCAAGGTCCCTCCCTGGTCCTGCTGCTCTCTGTGGTGATGTCATCATCTGTACCCAGCTTCTCCTCTTATCAGGGGCATGGCTGCCAAAGCTGTGGCCTCACATTAGTGCCCCTGGAGGATGAAGGCTATCTGTATGTGGTCTAGTTAAAAAATCCTCAGAAGGAGCCTGTTGTCCAGGCTCAGGACCTGGACTCAACTCTGGGGCCATCACCGTGCTGAGCAGATGGGATTCTAGGATGGGCCAGGCATTGGCCCCCTGCCCACTCTTGTTCATGGTCGGATAGAAGTGTTGTCCAGAACAAAGCAGAAGCTATGCTAGTGTGGAGGCATGCCTGTCCGGCAGGTGGACGTGGACTGCCCAACATTCCACAGCGTTAGGGCAGAGCCATTCCTGATGGGCTCAGAAGTGCAAGTTGCTTGAGCCTGGCCTGAAAATGAGCTGTCTGCCTGGCATGAGGGCTGAGGTCAGAGGGAGGACTTTGGGGGAGGAAAAAAATCAGAAAAGACTCACTGCAGCCCCTCCTTGTTCTGGGCCTCAGCAGATTTTTATTTATGGATGAATATTTTAAAAAAGAAAAGAGTGAAGTGAAGTGAAGTGAAGCCGCTCAGTCATGTCCGACTCTTTGCGACCCCATGGACTGTAGCCTACCAGGCTCCTCAGTCTATGGGATTTTTCAGGCAAGGGTACTGGAGTAGGGTGCCATTTCCTTCTCCAGGGGATCTTCCTGACCCAGGGATCGAACCCCAGTCTCCTGCATTGTTGGCAGACGCTTTACCCTCTGAGCCTGAATCCTCTTGAACTGACACATCCCCTGAACACCAGCATGAGAATTCTGGATTGCAAATGACAAAAACATATCTAAACCTAGTAAAAGCAAGAAAGGGAATGTGTTGACTTACCTGCTGTGAAGGTCAGTGGTAGAGTGGGCTTCAGGCTTAACTAGATCCAGGGACCTGAAGAAGTCATCAGACTTGTCTTTTGGGCCCTACTCCTCTGATTCGCTCCTGCAGTCAGCTGGTTTCCTCTTCCAGGCAGTGGCAGCTTAGTGCCGGCAGCTCTGGGGTCCTAGTCTCACTATTTTCAATCCAAAGGAATGGAGAACATCTCTCTTTCAGAATTTACCTATGAAGAGCCAGGGAAGGACTCTGATTGGCCTGACATAGGCCTCATGCCTATCCCTGGGCCAATCTTTATAGGCAGAACGATAGGATAGAATGACTGGCCAGGCCTGGATCACACGTCTTTCCCAGAGGTCAGCTATCTCACAGGTATCCAAGGGCAAGAAGCAGTGCAACCAGGACTCATGGGCCAGGGATGGGCCAGTCAAAAACTGAAGCTATGCCATCTTCTGGATCTACCTGGGATTTCTCATCTGCTTCTTTTTGCCCACCTCCTAATTCTCTTACTTCACTTTGAAGATCAGCATTTCCCCTACTTCTCCCAGCATGTCCATGGCTCATCATGGTTGCTCCAGCCCCAAACACTACCTGAATTCATATTTTCAAGGAAAAGAGAATCTGATTGTTTGCAGGGATAAGCATTCACTACTGGAATGATCATCTGTGGCAGACGGTAGGCTTATATGGTGCAGACATGCCTGCAAGGTTTTCCTCTTGAGCAGACCTAGTTGTAGCGGTACCTTAGAGAAGGGGGCTATGGGTGAGTAGGCACTTCAGAACAAGACCTCATCCTGGTCCCAGGTGACCCAGAGAAGAGCAGAGCATGGCACCACCATTCTAGCCCTCAAGTAGCTTAAAGCCTAGTTGAGCAGACAAGATGCTCATCTGAGCCAGGGGTTATAGGAAGTTGAGGAGGGCAAGGTCACTGTACGCCAGGTAAGCAGAACAAGCAGAAAGGTGGGGGGGGAACAGAGCTGGCCTTTCCAGGTGGGCAGAGAAGAAAGGACAAGCTTCTCTAGAGTGTGGCGCAGACGTTTCCCCAACAGATGCTCTCTTCTTCACACCTGAACTGACTCACTTGACTTAATATGCAAATATATTTCAATTATTACAGGCCTTCTTGCCTCCACCCCCAAATCCCCGCCAGACTCCTCATAACACCTTTGATCCTTGGCTGACTAGGAAGTGATCCATCCCCTCTGTTGCTCACTGTCTCTGGATATCTGTGTGGGGGTTGTAGGGAGTTTTTCATGACTTTTTGGAAGGTCAAGAATGTCTTCTCTCCCCAAAAGCCAAAATGAAAACAAAAAAGCCCTCCAAGAATAAAAGGAGGAAAATAACTTTGCCCCTGGAGAAGGTTAAGAGCCCTGCAGCAGAGACTTCTCCCATGTTTGGTTGAAGAAATAGAGGTCTGGGAAAATTTGAGACTTGCCTACGTTCTCATGGTGGGACTGGGAACCTGACTTCTCATCATGGGCCCCTGCTGGCCAGTGGGGAGTGGGCCTGGCTGGGGTAATCTGCGTGTGTGGGCTGAGGTGATTCCCCACCTTCACACAGAGAGTAGAGGCTTGGCCCAGGAAATGTGACCTAAACCAAGTTCTGTTGGGAATCCTGGAGGGTCCAGAAAGTGGCTGAGAGGTTGGGCAGCTCTGTCAGGTGGCGGGGTGAAGGTCCATCCAATATGCTTTATCTGGGTAGATTTCATTTCCTGTCAGAGAAAAAGGAAGAGATCTTTGTGTTTCTCTGCTGGTTTTTTTTTTTTTTTCCACTTTTCAGACAGATCAGAAATCAGATCTTGTCAGATAAGCCCAGTTGAAAGGAAAGAGGCAGAGGCCAGCACAAAGAGGTTTCCTGGCCAAAATCACACAGGAAGAACCCAGAGAGACCCTCCCTCTGCAAAGGAGGGAGCTAGGGCTTCATGTGGGCCTCACACCTCGCTTTCTCCAAGGATCTTGCTTTAGACTTTTAATATTTCCAAATGAGGTTTTATTTATAGTGATTATTTTATTATTGTTATTTGTATGTGGCTACAAGCCACGGATTGTAAATATAAACTTGAAGATCTCACACTTCTCACCAGGATGTGGCATCTCTGCCTGATTTCAGGCAGGGACGACCTAACCAAATGGAAGTAACTCAAACCTCACTTGACCTCTGCGAGGCCCAGAAGGCAGTCACCCGAGGGCAGAGGACTGTGAGGAAAATGAAAGGGAGGGTGGAGAGGCTCCGAGAGAGTCTGGAAAAGAGGGGTGGGGGAGCCAGGAAGGAAAGAAAGAGGAAAACCAGAGGGAGGAAGAAGGGAGAGGGCCAGGGCGAGCAGGGGAGAGGGCAAGGTGACCGCGGGTATCAGTGAGGGGCCAATTGTCAAGGTTCTATCTGCCCGATGATTGATGGGAGCCTGGGTTTTTCTGTCAGCCTGTCACGGCGCAGGAATGTTTAATGTTCTCATTATTGGTTACGCTGTTGTGTATATTTCTCTGTCAGCACCGCGGACCCAGCTGAACTGGCAGAGCACTTCAAAGGCCTGCGGGTCATTCATCATCCCCATGACGCTCCGGCAAATGCTCAGCTTCAGCTCCGCGCCAGGGATTTGTTATGACTTGCGAGCCGGCTGACAGACAGGGCTGTGGCGGCCGTGGGAGGGGACGCAGGGGGGAGGCAGCCAAGCAGCGCTTTTTGTCACTCTGGGTCCATGGCAGCGCCCAGCGCCAGACCCGCACAACGCCCCCTCCCCTCGCGGTCACCGGAAGGGGGCCGAGGAGCACCCCGACTAGGGGCCCAGGTCCCGCCCCGCTCGCCTCCTATCCTCCCGTCAAGTCCAGCCGGCGGCGCCCTCTCCCTTCAGTCCCACCCTTCTCTCCGCTGGCGGTGGGTCTCCAAAAGTTGTGCTGAAAACCCAGAGGTTGGGGAAAAAAAGGGAAACTTGCAACCGTCCGGGGGCCCGGGGAGCGGCGGGTGGGGAGGGGTGAGGGGAGAGCTGAATATCGGAGCTTTGTTTCCTTTCCCAGGCCGTGACATGATTAATCGTTTTCTTCTGATCTAATTTTGGAACATGAAAAACAGCACATTTGTCTTGAAGAAAAATGATGTGCCGAACTGCGCAGATGGAAATTTCGAGCAATGAGAAAGATTAAAGTGAAACCCCACTCCTTAGACCTAATCATGAGTTGTAGATTATTCTGTCGGCCCAGCCAGATGGTAGCTCTGATTCCACAGCCCCTTCTTATATTAATGAATACTAGACTGTTATATTTGACTTAGGTAAGTGAAATGTCTATCAGAGCTAATGGACTGCCAGCCAGCATAACACATGTTGTACCGCTAAGGGTCCTTGCTGCATTTTTCATGTTTTATACTAATGTAGAACATTTTGTTTCCTACTGTTTTTCATCATTGTCACTGTTTGCTAAATATTTTCACATGGAAGTGGGGAGAGGGAGACAAAGTCAGGAGGAAAAAGAACCCCCCTCCAAACTTGTGTCCAAAGCTAATTTCCTCCCGTTGGGCTTGGCTATAACTCTACAAGTAAAACAGTCACCCGGAGCAATGCGTACAGGAACTCAATAGTAACGTGATTAAGTTCCTAGTCAACAAGACTACACTCCACTGTATGTTAACAAACCTAATTATAGCCCCGTGGTGATAAATTGGGCCTGGGCCCTTGCTGCACATCTCTGAGGTCATGTCTCCAAGAGCAGCTTGACCCTCTTGTCCCAGGAGAGGGGACTGTCCCAGAGAGGAGTCCTAGGCTCAGCTTGGGAGAGGGGCTGTTCCCCCCTAACCCCTTGGTCCAGCCCCTGAGGAAGGTGGGCAGATGCCAGGAAGCACTACAGAGCAGGAGGTCAGAGGTCTGAGCATCTGGGCAGTAGGCTTTCATGATGGAGGCTGGTGGGCGTTGGGAGCTATTGGCCCCATCCCCAATGTGAGCAGTATCAGAATGTCTGAGATGAGAGTGTAGTGATCCCAGATCGTTGGTTCCGTGCCGGCATGGGGACTTGCCCACTCTGGGCCCAGTAGAGGGTGGCTCAGGCCCTTACCCTTCTTCCAGATGCCTTGCCGGTACACTGGGAAGGCCCTGAAGAGCTTGTAGTTCTCTTACTTGTTTGTGAAGGACCTCAGCCTGGGGTAGGGGGTGGTGTTCTGGAGAAAATGCATCCCAGAGATGGACTCTGAAAGGTGTCTGGGTACACATAAGATGGAGACAGTTGAAGGACATCTTCAAGGGGTGGTGTGTTGAGAAAAAAATGGAAAGGAATACTTAGATGGCGCAAACATGAGAATGCCTGGAGGGAGAGAGAAGGAAGAGAAGAATGCAGAGAGGCATAAATGCAAATATGCAAAGAAATGTAGCTACCAACCGAGTAGACGGCTCCTGAACTCAGAGGAACTCTTCTTGCTCCAGCCAACATGAGTTCTCTGAAAAGCAAGTCTGACCCCTGCTTAAGAGTTCTCTCTTGGCTGTGACTCCCACAGGGGTTATTTCAAGTGCCTTGTCTGGGAATAGATGACCCTTTTCCCTCTGCACCTAGCTTACCTCTCTCGCCTCTTCTCTCACCTGTCCTCAACTCTGAACCCTGCACTTCTGGGTATGAACCTTCATTTGAGCCTTCTCTAGGTCTGCAAGAATGCCAGACTTTTTCAGAGCAATTTGCTTTTGTTTGGGTTTATCTCTGTCTACCCCTCTTCCTTGCATTCTTTCTCTGGCAAACTCCTACTCATCCTTTAAGATCCAGTTCCCATGTGTTCTTGATTTTCCCCAGGAGGCAGAAACTCATTTAGGCTAGCTCTAGTAATGGGGATTAGTGTTAGAAGGTGGCAATAAGGACAAAAAAGTCTTCTAGGGATCCAAGAACAGCTGTATAGCTGAGCCTCTCAACTTTTCTGATAACTGACTCATCCATGACCTCTCCCATTTTTTAAACCTTTTTATTATGGTATAATACATGCACAGAAATGTGCACATATCATTAGAATATAGCTCGATGAATTTTCACAAACTGTAACCCACAAAGAGCTCAGCAAATAGAACATGCTGTACTTTAGTACCTACCCACTGCCTCCCACTGGTTCCCCTTCTTTGTTTAATTTTTAAGTGCAATTTTCACCCCAACTTTTGTCCACTGTTTACTATGACATTTTGTGGGTTTTCAGTGGGTATGGGGTTTTTTGAACAGCTTTATTGAGTTAAAATTTACATACCATAAAATCACCCATTATTAGTGAACAATGTAATGATTTTTAGTAAACTTTAATAATAGAATTGTGCAATTATGATCGAATCCAGTTTTAGAACATTTCCATCATCCCCTCCCCAATCCATTCTCTTGGGCCATTTTCAGTCAATACTAGGTTCCAGCCCTAGTCCTAGGCAGATTTAGGTCCATGATCCATTTTATTTATTTATTTTTTTCTTTTTTATTTTTTTTATTTTAATTTAATTTTATTTTATTTTTAAACCTGAAAACATGATCCATTTAAAAAAATATGTTACAAGTCTTTTGAGACATAACTCACATGCCATACATTTCATTCTTTAAAAAGGTAAAATTCAGTGGTTTTTACATATATTAACAAAGTTGTGTAAATATCATCACTGCCTAATATTCCAGAACATTTCACCACCTGAAAAACAAAAATACCCAGAGGGATGGAATGGGGAGGGAGGAGGGAGGAGGGGGGAGGGTTCAGGATGGGGAACACATGTATACCTGTGGCGGATTCATTTTGATATTTGGCAAAACTAATACAATTAAGTAAAGTTTAAAAATAAAATAAAATTAAAAACAAAAACAAAAACATACCCATTAGCAGTCACTCCTCAATCCTCCTTCCCCCTGGTCTCTGGAAATCACTAATCTACATTTTGTCTCTCTGGATTTGCCTACTATAGACATTCAATATAAATGGAATCATATGATATGAGGCCTTTTGTGTCTGGTTTCTTCCACTCAGGAAAATGTTTTTAAAGATTCATCCATGTTCCAGCATGTATGAAAACTTCTTTCCTTTTTATGACCAAACAGTATTCTGCTTACATGGATTTGCAGCGTTTTGTCTTTTCATTTCTCACTGATGGACATTTGGGCTGTCTCCACTTTTTGGCAGTTATGAATTATGCTGCTATCAACATTTATGTACACGTTTTTGTGTGCACATGTTTTCAGTTTTCTTGGATGTGTATTGTAAGTAGGATCGCTAGGTCATATGCTAACTCTGTGTTTAACTTTTTGACTGTGATTCATTTGAAGTTAATTTTTGTCTATGGTATGACGTAAGAGTCTAAGTTCATTTGTTTTGCATGTGGATATCCAGTTGTCCCAGCATAACTTAAAAAAATCTTGAACCATCCCTGAATTTTATCAAATGCTTTTTCTAAATCTACTGAGTGAGGTATTGAATTTCCAATTATTACTGTTAAATTGTCTGTTTCTCCTTGAAATTATCATATGAGGTTTTTCCTTTATTCTTTTAATATGATATACTGTATTAATCTTTAAATATTAAACCAACCTTACATTCCCATGATAAATACCACTTAGTAATGGTGTTTAATCCTTTTGATACATTGCTGAATTTGGTTTGCTAGTATTTTGTTAAGGATTCTATTGTCTCTGTTCATGAGGGATATTAATTTTCTTTTTTGTGATATCTTTAGCTTTGCTTTCTGGGTAAATCTAGCCTCATAGAATGAACTAGGAAGTAATATTCCCTCCTCCACTGTTTCCTGAATTTGTAAAAGACTGGGTTTATTTCTCCTTTAAATATTTAATATTTGATTACCAATAATTCCATCTGTGATTATGGTTTGTGTGTCTGCCCTCTGAGGCCTCTTGCAACACCTACCGTCTTACTTGGGTTTCTCTTACCTTGGACGTAGGGTATCTCTTTACAGCTGCTCCAGCAAAGCGCAGCCACTGCTCCTTACCTTGGGGGAAGGGTATCTTCCTACAGCCTCCCCTCCTGACCTTGAACGTGGAGTAGCTCCTCTCGGCCCTCCTGCGCCTGCGCAGCCACCACTCCTTGGACGTGGGGTTGTTCCTCTCGGCCGCTGCCCCTGACCTCGGGCCTGGGGTAGCTCTTCCTGGCCGGCTGCCGCCCCTGACTTTGGGTGAGGAGTAGCTCCTCTCGGCCACGCTTTTCCTATTTGGAACCAGTCTGTTGTTCCATGTCCAGTTCTAACTGTTGCTTCCTGACCTGCATATAGGTTTCTCAAGAGGCAGGTCAGGTGGTCTGGTATTACCATCTCTTTCAGAATTTTCCACAGTTTATTGTGATCCACACAATAAAAGTCAAAGGCTTTGGCATAGTCAATAAAGTGGAAATAGATGTTTTTCTGGAACTCTCTTGCTTTTTCCATGATCCAGCGGATGTTGGCAATTTGATCTCTGGTTCCTCTGCCTTTTTAAAAACCAGCAGAGTACATCATGAGAAACGCTGGGCTGGAAGAAGCACAAGCTGGAATCAAGATTGCCGGGAGGAATATCAATAACCTCAGATATGCAGATGACACCACCCTTATGGCAAAAAGTGAAGAGGAACTAAAAAGCCTCTTGATGAAAGTGAAAGAGGAGAGTGAAAAAGTTGGCTTCAAGCTCAACATTCAGAAAACGAAGATCATGGCATCTGGTCCCATCACTTCATGGCAAATAGATGGGGAAACAGTGTCAGACTTTATTTTTTGGGGGCTCCAAAATCACTGCAGATGGTGACTGCAGCCATGAAATTAAAAGACGCTTACTCCTTGCAAGGAAAGTTATGACCAACCTAGATAGCATATTCAAAAGCAGAGACATTACTTTGCCCACAAAGGTCCGTCTAGTCAAGGCTATGGTTTTTCCAGTAGTCATGTATGGATGTGAGAGTTGGACTGTGAAGAAAGCTGAGTGCCAAAGAATTGATGCTTTTGAACTGTGGTGTTGGAGAAGACTCTTGAGAGTCCCTTGGACTGCAAGGAGATCCAACCAGTCCATTCTGAAGGAGATCAGCCCTGGGTGTTCTTTGGAAGGACTGATGCTAAAGCTGAAACTCCAGTACTTTGGCCACCTCATGTGAAGAGTTGACTCATTGGAAAAGACTCTGATGCTGGGAGGGATTGGGGGCAGGAGGGGAAGGGGACGACAGAGGATGAGATGGCTGGATGGCATCACTGACTCAATGGACGTGAGTCTGAGTGAACTCCGGGAGTTGGTGATGGACAGGGAGGCCTGGCGTGCTGTGATTCATGAGGTCACAAAGAGTCGGACATGACTGAGCGACTGAACTGAACTGAATTCTATCTGGGTATAGACTTTTCTTTGTGGGAACATTTTAAATTACTCTCAGTTCCATTTTTCATCGTAACTTTATTCTGATTTTCAATTCTTTTTGAGTCAGTTTTGGTCATTTGTGTACTTCTAGAAATGTGTCCATTTTAACTTAATTGTCTAACCTAATGACGTAAAAGTTGTTCATGTTTTCTCTTATAAACTTTTAATTTTTATAGTATCAGTAAGTATATACCTTCTTTTTTCTTGATTTGAGTATTTTCTGTTTTCTCTCTCACCTTCTAGATAATTTGGCTAGGGGTTTGCCAATTTAGTTAACTTTTTCAAAGAACCAATTTTTGGCTTCATTGATTTTTCTCTACTTTTCCTTTCACTGATTTTTTTCTCTGCTGCTGCTGCTAAGTTGCTTCAGTCGTGTGCGACTCTGTGCGACCCCATAGATGGCAGCCCACCAGGCTCCCCCGTCCCTAGGATTCTCAAGGCAATCACACTGGAGTGGGTTGCCACTTCCTTCTCCAATGCATGAAAGTGAAAAGTGAAAGTGAAGTCGCTCAGTTGTGTCTGACCCTCAGCGACCCCATGCACTGCAGACTTCCAGGCTCCTCCATCCATGGGATTTTCCAGGCAAGAGTACTGGAGTGGTGTGCCATTGCCTTCTCCGGATTTTTTTCTCTAAGGATGTTGTTTAATATACTTTTTTTTTTTCTTTTGCATTTTTCCCTATTTCTTTCTGTTAGGTTTCTGATTTAGTCTTGTTCTGATCATAGAACATACTTTATATGGTTGCAATCTTTTATAAGTTATAGAGAACTGTTTTGTGGCCATGCATATGGTTTATGCTGAAGAATATTCCATATCCTGTTGAAAAGAATGTTTATTCTGCAGTCTTTGGGTGGGGGTGTTGTATAAAATGTCAATTGGGTCAAGTTGATTGATAGTGTTATTCAATTATTATATATCCTTTTATCTCGTTGTTCTATCAATTATTAAGAGTGAGATGTTGAAATCTGTTTATTATTATTGAAATATCTGTTTCTCCTTTCACTTGCATCAGTTTCTGATTTATGTATTTTAGAGCTCTCTTGTTAGGGGCACATACATTTATAATCATTACTTCTTCATATTAACTTATCATAATAAAATTTCCCCATTTTATCTCTAGTGATAGTTCTTGTCTTAAAGTCTATTTTGTCTGATATTAATATAACTACTCCTGCTCTTTTATGATTATTATTTTCCTGAAATATATTTTCCCATCTTTTAACTTTAACCTATTTATGTCTTTGAATCTGTGGTTTTGTTTACTGCACTTCGTTTGGCCTGGCTTTTTTTTTTTAAAACCAGTTTGATAATCTCTGCCTTTGAATGGGGTTCCTAATTCATTCCCTTTTAATGTAATAATTGATATGACTGGATTTATACCTCTCATTTTTCTATTTGTTTCATATCTTTTTTGTTTTATTGTTCCTCCTTTACTGCCCTATATTATGTTAAATAATTATAGATTTAGTTAAACAATAAATATTTTAATCTCTATCTTGTTTTCTTACTGTATTACTTCAAGTTATTTTCTCAGTGGTTGCTCTAGAGATTATAGTATTCATTTTAACTTACTTCAGTCTATTTCAGAATATTACTGTCTTAATTCTGGTAAAATATAGAAACTTTTTCTAACACATCTTTCATTCTCCTGTTTGTGCTATGATTGTTATATGTGTTACATCTGTGTGTTAATAAACTAAACAGTACTAAGTTATTATTTATTGTCATAATCTTGTATTTTGTTAAATTAAGAAAAAATAGAAAATACATATACAGAGTTTTTCTTATATATACTCATGTGTTTATCATTTTTGGCAGTCTTTGTTTCTTTTTGTGGATTTATGTTATTAATTTGGGTCACCTTCTTTTACCCTGGTTAGTATTTCTTGCAGATTCTGTATGTTTATCTAGAAATGCTTTTATTTTACCTTTATGGTTGCAGGATTATTTTAGCAGGATACAGAATTCTTGATTAAACAGTTTTCTTTTCTTCCAGTATTTTGTATATGTTGATCCACTGCTTTCTAACCTTCATTTTTTGTGATGAGAAATCAGCTGTTAAGTGTATTTTTATTCTTTTGTACATGATGAGTTGATTTTTGCCTGCTGCTTTCAAGCTTTTCTCTTTGTCTTAGGCTTTTAACAATTTGACTATGTGGATCCAACTTTGAACCTCTTGTATTGATTAGGATTTATTATCCTGGTTAGGATTTATTGAGCTTCTTGGATATGCAAATTAATATTTTAAATACATTTAGAATGGTTTTGTCCATTATATCTTTACTTTTTATACCCTTTCACTTTCTACTTTCTTTCTAAGATCTGTTGGCACGCTTAATACTGCCTCACATCTCTGCATGTGTGCACAGGCGTTGTTGACCATTGATGTATGGCTATCTTTGGCCCTCTTTGGTCTCTGCTGTACATGCACAGTGTCTGGTCAACCCAGGATATGTGAGAAGATTGTCAAGTCCCTTATGGCTATCTTAACTCCTGAAACTTCTTGATAAATTCCTGGCTAGCCCACTAGTCATTTGTTTGTCTGCACCAACCCTAAAACCTCAGGTTAATGAAGATGATGGGCCTCCCTGTTTGCTTGCTGCTGGGATTATCTCATCAACTGACAATGCTATAAATAAAATGTGCCCCCTCTAGCATCATAGTGAAGCTACTGGTTGTCAGGTCACTGATAGAACTGAGGGAAGGGGAATGGGGTGTGAACAGCCATAGACTCATGGTGTTCTTATGCATGGATTGATAGTTTTAATAAATAATTTTTTCTTAGTTGTTGTGTGCTTTTGGTCGAGTTCCAAAGTGTGAAATATTTTGATTTGCTTGCTTTTTTGGCTTGGTTTGTTTTTTGTTTCTGCTGATTGATCTCCATTTAAATATTTCTGTTTTCTCTGTAACAAAAAAGGAAATAAATGGTGTGCTGATTAGAAAACAATTCATTACTAATGAGGAATGAAAAGTTATGTGTACACAGAAACCCTTACATAAGTGTTTTATAGCACTTTATGTACAATAGGTAATAAGAGGACACAACTCAGATGTCCTTCAGTGGGAAAAGGATTAAACTGTGACACATCAATACCATGGAGTACTACTCAGTGATTAAAAGGAACAAGCTATTGATACAGCAACCTGGATGAATCTTCAGAAAATTGAGCTAAGTGAAAAAAAAAGCCAAACCCTAAAGGTTCTATACTAAATGATTGCATCTATGTACTGCTCTTGAAATGAGAAAATTATAGAATGGAGAACAGATTAGAGATTACCAGGGGCTAACGTGGGGGTGGGAGCTTGAAGGAAGTGGGTATGACTATGACAGTGTAGCATAAGGGATGGAAATGGCCTGTATCCTGGCTGTATCTCTGTGAATATCCTGGTTATGGTATCATGGTACAGTTTTGCAAGATGTTACTATTTAGAGAAACTGGGTAAAGGGTATGCAGGATCACTCTGTATTACATAAAAATAAGGAGTTTAAAGAAAAACTGGCCTCTCTTAATCATCTGTATATGTATATGTGTCAGCTGTGATACTTAGAGTAATTAAAAAATATTCTTTTAAAAATCTATATCTTCTTTGATATATGCTGTGAATTATTAAGGGAGGTATGTTAAAATAATCCATTATGATTGAGAAATGTCTGTTTCTTCTTTTAGGTCTGTCAATTTCAGTTTTACGTATTTTGAGGCTTTGTTATTGCATGCATATACATTTAGAATTACTCAATCCTCTGTTGATTGTGCTTTTAATCACTGTGAATATCACTCTTAATATCTTGTGATGCTTTTTTGCTTTAAGTCTATTTTGTCTGATTTTAGCTTAGTGACACCATCTCTCTTTTTCTTAGTATTTGCATAGGACTCCCTCCTAGTCTTTTACTTAAAATTTTTTCTGTATCTTTATTTTTTTATGAACTCAGCTTAAAGTTTTCTTTATTAATGACATTAAAATTTTTGAAAATTAATCATGCTTGTTATAAAAATATTATAACATACTAATAGAATGAAGCTCAACAACTCAGAAATAACCATGAATAATATCTGGATGAATTTCCTTCCAGAATTTTTTATACACGTAATTTTACATGATTTATACTCATCAGTATTTTTAAAATTCATGTCGTAATAGTTATGAAAATATTTTCACCTTGGCAAGTATTCATCTATAACATTTTAAGTTGCTGGAGAGTATTTTATAATATGGATATACTACAGCTTATGAGAAATATGTTATTAATAAAATATATCTTTATTTTTAAAGGATCTCTCTTATAAACAGGGGCTTCCCTGGTGGCTCCGTGGTAAAGAATCTGCAATTCAGGAGTCGTGAGTTTGACCCCTGGGTCAAGAAGGTGCCCTGGAGAAGGGAACAGCAACCCACTCCAGTTTTCTTGCCTGGGAAATTCCCTGGACAGAGGAGCCTCATGAGCTATAGTACATGAGGTCACAAAAAAGTAAGACACGACTTAACAACTAAACAACAACTCTGATGAACAACATCTGCAATTGTTTTATTTAACATAATATGAAAATTTTGCTTTTTAATTGGGCTATCTTGCTTAGTTATATTTATTTATTTATTTTTTGTGTATTGTTATTTTTTTATTTTTATTTATTTATTTATTTTTTAATTTTATTTTATTTTTAAACTTTACATAACTGTATTAGTTTTGCCAAATATCAAAATGGATCCACCACAGGTATACATGTGTTCCCCATCCTGAACCCTCCTCCATCCCCATTCCATCCCTCTGGGTCATCCCAGTGCACCAGCCCCAAGAACAGAAACCACACCACTTCATTTGTTACAGAGAAGAATGAGAGGCAATAATTCGAGGGCCCCAGGAAGCTTTTTCATCCATAAGATAACAGAAAGGATTATCACCTTCACCGCCCAAGCCATTTATTAACATTTTCTTTTGATCTCTGATCTCCCACCCACATCAGCGCGCCACTTCCAGAATGGAACCCTGCCTTCAAATCTTCTACTAGTTGGAAGGCTGGTCTATCAGTTTGTCTTAGTAACGGAATGGAGGTCCCCAACTCAGCTGAGGAACCTGGACAAACCTTCTTTGATTTCAGCCTCATCCCAAGGCCCATAAATGTTTTCTTTAAAAAGCTGCAAGTGAATGAGGTAGAAAGGGCAGAGACATGAGATGGAAACCAGCAGAAGGGCAAAGAGTATGGCTCCCACAGCACTGAGGGACGGCAGGCCTCCTAAGGCTGAGAATGCAAAGAGCAGTGTGACCCCCGCATAGCTGCGGGGCATACATGCCTTCAGTTTCTTCTGTAACATGGGCCACAGGGCAAAAATCTGGATGGCAAATGTCGCCATGATGAAGGCATGGAGGGATCGGGGCAGGCGGGAGGCAAGGCAGACAGAAGCAAAGATGGCCACGTTCAAGGACAGTGTGCAGGATACAATGGCAGCATTGGCGCCGTAGTCAAAGAAGATGAGGTGACCTAACAGCATGAAGACTGCCGTGGCATAGATGGTGTCAGTGCTGACAGACTCTGTCAGGGTCTTCAGCACTGGCGAAAAGCCATACGTGAAAGTAATGAAGACTCCGGCACTCTTCAAGTCAGCCCACTGGGTCCACTCACTCTTCTTCTGTCCTTCATCTCCATCAGCGAGATAAAACAAAACATAGCCAATCAGTGAAGAAGCCAGGCCGGTCCCAAAAAGCCACTGAGGGGCCAGAAGACCCTCATCCATATACCACCAGATAACCACAAAAACACAGACACTGCTCAGCTGCTGTATCACCACACTGGACTCAAACACCACAGCCCAGTATTGGTATTTCTGGGCATAGATGTTTTTCCAGAGCTCTTCGAGGAACCTCCGATCCATGTAGTTATCAGGAAAGGGCTGTTGCTCATATAAGACCTAATGCCACCTGGCCTCTTTGGTGTTAGCTACAGGCTGGGCACACACTATCCTTTCACTCAAACTCAGGCGACTTCAGTCTCCCTTGCAGAAGTCCATGTGGTTCTTGTTCTTTATAAAGTTTTGATGTAAGACTTCTCTGGAAAGTCCATGCTGAGTTGTGGTTGATATTGTACTGACCTTCCCTTGCTTTCAAAGGCAGCAACCCAGGCTAGGCCTACAGTAGATGAGTTTGTTCTCTGAGGCAGGACAATGCAGCTAAGTTCCTGCCCGCGAGTTCCTAGGGGTGCGCGGCTGGGGAAGGGCGGCCACCCGCTGCTTAGTTATAGTTAATGTAACTACAAGTGTATTAGGGTTTACATCTATCATTTTATTTATTCAGTATTTATCCCACGAATTCTGTATTTCTTTTTTCTCTCATTTCTTGCCTTCCTTTAGATTAAACAAATATTTTTATTATTCCATTTCTTCCCTCTATTGTCTTGCTATTTGTAAATTCTTTTATTATTATTTTTAATAGTTTCCTTAGAGCACTGTACATATATCTTTAATTTATTAAAGTCTAATAGTACTTTTAGCACTTTCCATATCATGCAAAGGCTTTAGAATGCTTTAATTCTATTTTCCACCTCCAACTTTTATGCTTTTATTTTCAAATGTTTCAATTGTACATATATTTTACACCTTACATGATATTATCATTTTTCTGTAGAAACAATATTCATTTTTTCATTTGTTAAAGTTTGCCTTTCACTCGGGGTTCTCTCCATATCTTGATTTTTAAAAAATGTTTACATATAGTAAACTTTATTTTTGTTATGTACTGTTTTATGGATTTTGTCAAATGCACAGAGTCATTTGGTGACTCTCAGAATGGCATAGAGCCACCACCAAAAACTCTTGGTATAGAGTAGTTAATCACCCTTAAATTCCCCTGTTGGGTTGGGTCAATTCTGTTCCCAACTCCAACCCCTGAAGATATGTGTAGCCTTCCAGGTCTGACTTCTTTCATGTAGGACTGTGCATTTAAGATTCATACATGTTATTGTGTGAATCAATAAATTGTTTCTTTTTACTGCTGAGTAGTATTCTATTGTATAGTTGTCCTGTACTTTGTTTATCTATTTGCTAGCTGAAAGATATCTGGGTTGTGTCCAATTTGGGATAATTATGAATAAAACTTGTATAAACATTGATTTATCATAAGCATACATTTTTATTTCTCTTGGATAAATACCTAGGAGTAGGATTGCTGCGGAGAAGGCAATGGCACCCCACTCCAGTACTCTTGCCTGGAAAATCCCATGGACGGAGTAGCCTGGTAGGCTGTAGTCCATGGGGTCGCTAAGAGTTGGACACGACTGAGCGACTTCACTTTCACTTTTCACTTTCCTGTATTGGAGAAGGAAATGGCAACCCACTCCAGTGTTCTTGCCTGGAGAATCCCAGGGACAGGGGAGCCTGGTAGGCTGCCATCTATGGGGTCACACAGAGTCGGACATGACTGAAGTGACTTAGCATAGCATAACATAGGATTGCTGGGTCATGTGGTATGTGTATGTTTAATTTTTTAAGAAACTGCAAAATTTTCAAATTTGGCTGCCAAATTATTCAAACAAGTCAGTCAGTCTTTTTAGTTTTAGCCTGTCTAATAGGTATGTAGTGTATCTCATGGTGGTTTTAATTTGGTTATCCCTAGTGACTAGTTCGGAGAAGTCAATGGCAAGCCACTCCAGTACTCTTGCCTAGAAAATCTCATGGATGGAGGAGCTTGGTAGGCTGCAGTCCAGGGGGTCGCTACGAGTCGGACACGACTGAACGACTTCACTTTCGCTTTTCACTTTCACGCATTGGAGAAGGAAATGGCCACCCACTCCAGTGTTCTTGCCTGGAGAATCCCAGGGACGGGGGAGCCTGGTGGGCTGCTATCTATGGGGCCGCACAGAGGCGGACACGACTGAAGTGACTTAGCAGCAGCAGCAGCAGCAGTGACTAGTTATGCTGAACATCTTTTAATGTGCTTGTTAGCCACCCATATATCTTCTTTGGTGAAGTGTGTGTTTGGGACTTCTGGCAAGTTAGCTATTAGGTTGCTTGTTTTTTCTTTTTATTGTTGGGTTTTTAAGAGTTATTTATATATTCTGTATACAACTCTTTGTCAGAAATATAATTTGCAAATATTTATTTTGAGCCTATGGCTTGCTTTTGAATTCTCTTAACAGTGTCTTTTGGAAAGCAAGAGTTTTTTGTGTTGTTTTTTTTTAATTGGAGGATAATTGCTTTACAATATTGTGTTGGCTTCTGCCATACAACAGTGTGAATCAGCCATAAGTACACATAAGTCCCTTCCCTCCTGAACCTCTCCCTCACTCCCCCACCCCATCTCACCCCTCTGGGTTGTCACAAAGCACCAGGTTGAGCTCCCTGTGCCCATACAACAGCTTCCCAGTGGCTATCTATTTTACATATGGTAGTGTAAATATGTCAGTGCTAGTCTCTTAATTCATCCCACCCTCTCCTTCCCCTACTGTATCCAAAGTCTATTCTTTATGTTTCTGCCTCTGTTGCTGCCCTGCAAATAGGTTTATCAGTACCATTTTTCTAGATTCCATATATATGTTAATATACAAAATTTGTTTTTCTCTTTCTGACTTATTTCACTCTGTATAACAGGCCCTAGGTTCATCTAATTGTGTCCAACTCTTTGTGACCCCATGGACTGTAGCCCATCAGGTTCCTCTGTCCATGGGGATTCTCCAGGCAAGAGTACCGGAGTGGGTTGCCATGCCCTCCTCCAGGGGATCTTCCTACCCAGGGATTGCACCCAGGTCTCCTGCATTGCAGGTGGATTCTTTATCATCTGAGCCATCAGGGAAACCCCATGCAACATGCACAGGTTCTTCTACCTCACTCAGTTCAGTTCAGTCTCTCAGTCGTGTCCGACTCTTTGCGACCCCATGAATCGCAGCGTGCCAGGCCTCCCTGTCCATCACCAACTCCCAGAGTTCACTGAGACTCACGTCCATCAAGTCAGTGGTGCCATCCAGCCATCTCATCTTCTGTCGTCCCCTTCTCCTCCTGCCCCCAATCCCTCCCAGCATCAGAGTCTTTTCCAATGAGTCAACTCTTCGCATGAGGTGGCCAAAGTACTGGAGTTTCAGCTTTAGCATCAGTCCTTCCAAAGAACACCCAGGGCTGATCTCCTTCAGAATGGACTGGTTGGATCTCCTTGCAGTCCAAGGGACTCTCAAGAGTCTTCTCCAACACCACAGTTCAAAAGCATCAATTCTTTGGTGCTCAGCTTTCTTCACAGTCCAACTCTCACATCCATACATGACCACTGGAAAAACCATAGCCTTGACTAGACGGACCTTTGTGGGCAAAGTAATGTCTCTGATTTTGAATATGCTATCTAGGTTGGTCATAACTTTCCTTGCAAGGAGTAAGCGTCTTTTAATTTCATGGCTGCAATCACCATCTGCAGTGATTTTGGAGCCCCCCAAAAATAAAGTCTGACACTGTTTCCACTGTTTCCCCATCTATTTCCCATGAAGTGATGGGACCAGATACCATGATCTTAGTTTTCTGAATGTTTTAAGTTTAATGTTTTAATGTTTTCTGAGTTTTAAGCCAACTTTTTCACTCTCCTCTTTCACTTTCATCAAGAGGCTTTTTAGTTCCTCTTCACTTTCTGCCATAAGGGTGGTGTCATCTGGGCAGATATCTGAGGTTATTGATATTTCTCCTGGCAATCTTGATTCCAGCTTGTGCTTCTTCCAGCCCAGCGTTTCTCATGATGTTCTCTGCATAGAGGTTAAATAAGCAGGGTGACAATATATCTCACTAGAACCGACTCAAATATGTTCCTTTTTATGGCCGAATCATATACCATTGTGTATATGTACCACAACTTCTTTATCCATTTATCTGCCGATGGACATCTGGGTTGCTTCCGTATCCTGGCTTTGTAAATAGTGGTGCTATGAACTCTGGGGCTTCCCTGGTGGCTCAGACGGTAAAGAATCTGCCTTCAATGCAGGAGACCCAGGTTTGATACCTTGGTTGGGAAGATTGCCTGGAGAAGGAAATGGCAATCCACTCTAGTATTCTTGCGTGGAGAACTCCGTGGACAGAGGAGCCTTGTGTGTTACAGTCCATGGGGTCGCAGAGAGTCGGACACAACTGACTGCTAACACATTCATGATCACTGGGGTACATTTGTAGTTTTCAGTTATGGTTTTCTCAAGGTATATGCCCAGTAGCAGGATTGCTGGGTCATATGGTAGTTTTAATCCTAGTTTAAAATTTTTTTAATTAATTTTTAATTGAAGGATAATTGCTTTACAGTATTGTGTTGGTTTCTGCCAAATATCAACATGAATCATCCATAGGTATAAATATGCCCCCTCCCTCTTGAACCTCCCTTCCTATCCCATCCCTCTAGGTTGTTCCAGAGCCCCAACTTGAGTACCCTGAGTCGTATAGCAAATTCTCTATTTTATATATGATTATTGTGTTTCCATGTTACTGTCTCCATACACCCCACCCTCTCGTTCCTCCCCACCGCCCCCATGTCGGTAAGTCTGTTTTCTATGTCTGTGTCTCCATTACTGTCCTGCAAATAATTTCATCAGTACCATCTTTCTAGACTCCATATATAGGTGTTAGTATACAATATTTGTTGTTCTCTTTCTGACTTAGTTCACTCTGTATAACAGGCTCCAGGTTCATCTACCTCACTAGAACTGACTCAAATGCATTCCTTTTAATGACTGAGTAATATACCATTGTATATATGTACTTCTTTATACATTCATCTGCTGATGAACATCTAGGTTACTTCCATGTCCTAGCTGTTGTAAATAGTGCTGCTATTAACATTGGGGTACTGTCTTTTTCAGTTATGGTTTGCTCAGGGTACATGCCAAGCAGTAGAATTGCTGGGTCATATGGTAGTTTTCAGAGAAGGCAATGGTACTCCACTCCAGTACTTTTGCCTAGAAAATCCAATGGATGGAGGAGCCTTGTAGGCTGCAGTCCATGGGGTCGCTAGAGTCGGACATGACTGAGTGACTTCACTTCCACTTTTCACTTTCATGCATTGGAGAAGGAAATGGCAACCCACTCTGGTGTTCTTTCCTGGAGAATCCCAGGGACAGGGAAGCCTGGTGGGCTGCCGTCTATGGGGTCGCACAGAGTTGGACACGACTGAAGCAACTTAGCAGCAGTAGCAGCATGGTAGTTTTATTCCTAGTTTTTTAAGGACTCTAAATACTATTCTTCATAGTGGCTCTACCAATTTACATTCCTACCAACAGTGCAACAGAGTTTCCTTTTCTCCGCACCCTCTCCAGCATTTATTGTCTGTAGATATTTTGATGATGGCCATTCTGACTGGTGTGAGATGATATCTCATTGTAGTTTTGATTTACATTTCTCTAATAATGAGCGATGATGAGTATCTTTTCATGTATTTGTTGGACATTTGTGTGTCTTCTTTGGAGAAATGTCTGTTTAAGTCTTCCTTTCACTTTTTGATTGGGTATGTTGTTTTTCTAGTTTTGAGCTGCACAAGTTGCTGTATATTTTGAAGATTAATCATTTGTCAGTTGTTTCATTGGCAATTATTTTCTCCCATTCTGAGGCTGTCTTTTCATCTTTTTACAGTTTCCTTTGCTGTGCCAAAGCAAATTAAGTTTAATTAGGTCCCACTTGTTTATTTTTATTTTAATTTCCATTACTTTTGGAGGTGGGTCAGAGAAGATATTTCTATGATTTATGTTAAAGAGTGTTTTGCCTATATTTTTCTCTGAGAGTTTTATAGTTTCTGGCTTTACATTTAGGTCTTTAATCCATTTTGAGTTTATTTTCACGTATGGTGTTAGGAAGTGTTCTAATTTTATTCTGTCCAATTTTCCTAGCACTACTTATTGAAAGGGCTGTCTTTTCTCCATTGTAATTCTTGCCTCTTTTGTCAAAGATAAGAAGCCCATAGGTATGTGGGTTTTTCTCTGGGTTTTCTGTCTTGTTCTATTGATCTGTGTTTCTGTTTTTGTGCCTGTACTATACTGTCTGATTACCGTAGCTTTGTAGTGTAGTCTGAGTCAGGAACGTTGATTTCTCCAGCTCCATTTCTCTTTCTCAAGATTGCGCAAAGCAAGAGCTTATTTATTTATTTTATTTCTTTTTTATTTCTTTTTTTTGTGGATCATGCTTTTGTGGATTGTGCTTCTAGCGCCTAATGTAGGATTATGCAGATTTTCTCATGTATTTCTAGATACGAGAAGTTCTGTAGTTTCATGTTATACATTTAGGTTTATGACCCATTTTGAGTTAATTAAAAAAAACATTTTATTTTATTGAGATGTAATTCACATACCATAAAATTCACCCTTTGGAAGTGTACAATTCAGTGGTTTATAGTGTATTCACAAGGTTATGCAACCATCACCACTATCTAATTCCAGAGCATTTCATCATCTTAAAAAGGAAACCCTAGCAGTCACTGCCAAAGGCCCTCCCCCAGCCTTAGGCAGCTACCAATCTACTTTTCGCCTGTATAGATTCTTTCACTTAGCCTATTGTTCTCAAGTTGCATCCATTTTGTATCAAGTATTGGTATGTCATTCCTTTTTATTGCTGAATAATGTTGCATTGTATGAATACGTAGATTTGTTTATCCATCATTCAGCAAACATTTGGATTGTTTTTGGCTATTATGAATAATGTTGCCATGAATATTCATATAGAAATGTTTATGTAAACACATACTTTCAATTATCTTGCATATATACTTAAGAGTGTTTGAGTTAATTTTTATATAAGGTGTGAGGCATGGGTTGAGGTTCTTTCCTTTTCTTTTTTTTCATAAGGACATATAGTTATTCCAGCACCACTTTTGGAGATAACTATACTTTCTCCGGGCTTCCTCCATTAAATTGCCTTTGACCTTTGTCAAAAATCAGTTGAATCTGCCTTTAGATTGTTTTGTTCTATTGATCTATATGTCTGTCTCTTTGCTAATATCACATTGTCTTGATTACTATAGCTTCATTGTTTACGCTAAAGCCTTTGACTGTGTGGATCACAACAAACTGTGGAATACTCTTAAAGAGTTGGTAATATCAGACCACCTTACCTGCCTCCTGAGAAACCTGAAGCAACAGTTAGAACTGGATATGGAACAATAGACTGATTCAAAATTGGGAAAGGGGTACCAGCCTGGACGAAGCACAGCTGTAATCAAAACTGTGGGGAGAAATATCAATAACCTTGGATATGCACATGACACCATCCTTATGGCAGAAAGTGAAGAAAAACTAAAGAACCTACGGATGAAAGTGAAAGAGGAGAGTTTAAAAGCTGGCTTAAAACTCAACATTCAAAAAACAGAGATTATGGCACCTGGTCCCGTCACATCATGGAAAATAGATGGGGAAACAATGGAAAGAGTGAGAGACTTTATTTTCTTGGGCTCCAAAATCACTGCAGACGGTGACTGCAGCCATGAAATTAAAAGACATTTGCTTCTTGGAAGAAAATCAGTGACAAACCTAGACAGCACATTAAAAAGCAGAGACATTACTTTACAAACAAAGGTCCATCTAGTCAAAGCTATAGTTTTTCCAGTAGTCATGTATGGATGCCAGAGCTGGACAGCAAAAAAGGCTGAGTGCCAAAGAACTGATGCCTTCAAACTGTGGTGCTGGAGAAAACTCTTGAGAGTCCCTTGAACTCTAAGGGCATCAAATCAGTCAATTAAAGGAAATCAACCCTGGATGTTCATTGGGAGGACTGGTGCTGAATTTGGAGCTCCAATACTTTGGTCACCTGAAGTGAACAGCTGACTCATTGGAAAAGACCCTGATGCTGGGAAAGATTGAGGGCAAGAGAAGAAGGGGGCAACAGAGGATGAGATGGTTGGATGGCATCACTGACTCAATGGGCATGAGCTTGAGCAAACTGAGGGAAATGCTGAAGGACAGGGAAGCCTGGCATGCTGCAGTTCATGGGGTCACAAAGAATTGGACATGACTTAGCTACTGAACAACAACATTGCTTTTTTTAAGCTTTGAACTTAGGTAGTTTAATACCTTCAATATTGTTCTTCCTTTTCAAAATTGTTTTGGTCATTCTAGAGCCTTTGCCATATGTATTTCAGAATCAACTGGTCAGTCATGATTCAAAAGAGTATACAGAGATTTTGATTGGGATTGCATTGAATCTATAGATCAATGGAAGGTATTGTTATCTTACTAATTTGATTCTTCCAATCCATAAATACAGATTATCTTTATATTTATCTAGGTCTTTGCTTTCTTTCATCAATATTTTGCAGTTTTCAACACAGAGATCCTGCACATATTTGTTAGATTTATAACAGTCTTTCATTTTGGGGGTGGTATTTAAATGGTTGAATTGTGGTGCTGGAGAAGACTCTTGAGAGTCCCTTGGAATCAAGGAGATCAAACCAGTCAACCCTAAAGAAAATAAACCCTGAATATCATTGGAAATGAAATGGGAATCTGAGTTCTTGTTTGCAGAGCCGAACAATGAACTTCACGAACATACAGACACTCATGGTAGTAAGTGAATAGGATTTATTGAAGAGAAGGAGAGTATAAAGCTCTCAGCATAGGCACTGAGAGAAGGTAAAGAGTCCCCCAAAGTCAGGACTTACAGTAGTTTATATCCTTACCAGTATTAATCTGTACCTTTTTGGTTGGCTCCTGTCCTTAAACTATGTCATTTCTAACTAATCAGTTTAAAGGTCAAAATGTTTAACTTAACATCTTTATGGCTTCTCTTGCTCCTTGGATTAAGTCATCACCCTTTTTCATGACCCCTGGCCATTTTACAATGGACCAGACAGATGTATGAGCTAAAGATTAATGATAACCATTTTTTTTCCTCTTGGGCATATGAAACAGAAGTTAATTACTACCCTTCCCTGGATAATATCAGACCAAGGACACATTCCAGAAATTTGGGACAAAGGGTATAGCTTTAGGTTAATGGAGTGAGATGTTTATTGAAAACAACACCGAGGTCTCAGAGTCCTACACTGACTGCCTAGCAATTTCTACCTCAGAAAGACGGATGTTGAAGCTGATGCTCCAGTACTTCGGCCACCTGATGCAAAGAGCTGACTCACTGGAAAAGACCCTGATGCTGGGAAAGAATGAGGGCAGGAGGAGCAGAGGGTGACAGAAGATGAGATGGTTGGATGGCATCACCAACTTAGTGGACAAGAGTTTGAGCAAACCCGGGGAGATAGTAATGGACAGGGATGCTTGGTGTGCTAGAGTCCATGGCGTCACAAAGAATTGGACATGACGGAGTGACTGAACAACAACAGCCTTCTTTATGGTCCAGCTCTCACATCCATACATGACTACTGGAAAATCATGACTTTGACTATATGGACCTTTGTCAGCAAATTAATGTCTTTGCTTTTTAATATGCTGTCTAAACTTGTCTTAGCTTTTCTTCCAAGTAGCAAGCATCTTTTAATTTCGTAGCTGCAGTCACCGTCTGCAGTGATTTTGGAGCCCAAGAAAATAAAATCTGTCACTGTTTACACTTTTTCCCCATCTATCTTCCATGAAGTGATGGGATAGGATGCCGTGATCTTAGTTTTTGAATGTTGAGTTTTAAGCCAGCTTTTTCACTCTCCTCTTTCACCTTCATTAAGAGGCTCTTTAGTTCCTCTTCACTTTCTGCCATTAGAGTGTTGTCATCTGCATATCTGAGATTATTGATATTTCTCCCTGCAATCTTGATTCCAGTTTGTGATTCATCCAGTCCAGCATTTCACATGATGTACTCTGTGTAGAAGTTAAATAAGCAGGGTGACAATATACAGCCTTGCTGTACTCCCTTCCCAATTTGGACCCAGTCCATTGTTCCATGTCCAGTCCTAATTGTTGCTTCTTGACCTGCATGCAGGTTTCTCATGAGACAGGTCGGGTGGTCTGGTGCTCTCATCTCTTTAATAATGTTCTACAGTCTGTTGTGCTTCACACAGTCAAAGGCTTTAGTGTAGTCAATGAAACAGATCTTTTTCTGGAATTCCCTTGCTTTCTCTATGACCCAACAGATGTTGGCAATTTGACCTTTGGTTCCTCTGCCTTTTCTAAATCCATCTTGTGCATCTGGATGTTCTTGGTTCATGTACTGCTAAAGCTTAGCTTGAAGGATTTTGAGCATAACCTTACTAGCATGTGAAATGAGTACAACTGTGCGTTAATTTGAACATTCTTTGGCATTGCCCTTCTTTGGGACTGGAATGAATCCCAAAGACCTTTTCCTTTCCTGTGGCCACTGCTGAGTTTTCCAAATTTGCTGACGTATTGAATGCAGCACCTTATTTAATGGTATCATCTTTTAGGATTTTAAATAACTCAGCTGGAATTCCATCAGCTCCACTAACTCTGTTCGCAGTAATGCTTCCTAAGGCCCACTTGTGGATTGAACTAGTTTAAATCTGGTTTTCAGCTTTTCTGATGGCTTATCTCTTTATGTAATCTAGAAGTAAGGTTAGCTCTTACTTTTTGGCTATAACTTGTTACGTGTCCCAACTGAAAGCTGGAGATGTTTTCTAAGTTACCTATTTTTGGCATCCCAGGATTCATTTTTTAAATTAGTCCAAGGAGACTGCTGAATATCTACTCAGCTTCTGGGACCTTCACATTTGTCTACAGATTTGCAGATGCCTGCAGGGGAAAATGTTACCAAATATTCAGGTTCACACATTGGTTTTCTTTTATCTTTGCTATCTTGGACTCTCAAGTCTTCAGTGCCCTGGTAATTTTTCTTTTTGTTCAAACTTGCTTTTCTAGTTGCTTTTGGTGAAGAGGTTGGTCTGAATAAGTTAATCAACCATATCCAGAAGCAAAACAAAGATCATGGATTTTGGAGCCAGACCTCCGGGATTCAAATCTCAGTTCTGTAGTTGACTTGTCCTCTGATCATGAACAAGGTGTTAATGTTTTTTAAGCCTCACGTTTCTCATTACTTAAAATGGTGATAGTAACAGTAGGGTTATTGTGATGATTTAACAAGTATATATATAAAGTAGTTTGTATACACATATGTGTCCTTTCCTACTCACCTTCTTGTTCTGGCCTCCACTGTTCTTATAGAGAAGCCAGTTATTGTTATTATTACTACTTTGAAGGTAATATTTCTTTTTCCCTCTGTTTTTTAAGGTTTTTCTTTGCCTTTGTATCTTGGTAGCTTTACTCTGATATGCTGGAGGTGTGAGTATGGTTTTATTTATTTATTTATCCTGTCTGAGCTTCTTAGCATTTCTTATATCATATATACTTTTAAAATATATAGTATATGTCTAAGAAAAGTGCCTGGAATCCAAAAACTGCTCTGTTGTTATTCACTTATTATTTTTACTTGACTTGGTCTTCTTTCCAATCAGTGTTGTTTCCCACTGTGCTATGTGATTTACAAATCTTTAGTAGGCTCCACTGGCTAGTAGATGAAGTCCAAACTCATCTTTATTTAAGTCTTTATTGAATTTGTTACAATATTGTTTCTGTTTTATGTTTTGATTTTTTTGACCATGAGTCATGTGGGATCTTAGCTCCCCGACCAGGGATTAAACCCACACTATCTGTATTGGAAGGTGCAATCTTAAACCACTAGATCACCAGGGAAGCCCCAATCTGTGATATATTTAAAACTCTGAGGCCCAAACCAAACCAGGCCAATTGCATGAGAATTTTTGAGGTGGGATACAGATATTAATCAGTATTTTTGAAAGAGCCCTGGGTGATTCCAATGTTCAGCCAATGCTGGGGGCTTTTCACACCTTAGCTTTCCTTCCTTTGAGCAACTTTTGAGGGCCTGGAGAAGTACCTGGGAGGCAATATGTTCTAGGGAGAGAGAGGAAATTGATGCAAAAAATAGAGGGAAATAATTCATGGTGGCACCATGGTGATATGCCTGTGGGAACTCTCCACTCTTTGGAGAAGCAGCAAGTACCAACTGCATGCTCCATTTTGTGGTTTGGTTTTGGGAGGGGCAATGTTGGTGACCCCCCTTTTATCTCTGTATCGATCCTTCTCTCAGTTCATGCTCACCTTTCCCTCCTGAATTTGCCTCCCTCCTTTATTCAAAGAGTTGTTGAAATATCTCCAAAAGAAGACTTTTGGGTTTATTTTAAGGAGGTTGCACCTCACACATACTAAAAAAAAATTTTAAGGTGGGACTGTCTGAGGAGGGAGATAGGGTTAAGGATGGGAACTTGGGGTGGCCAGAGGCACCATGTGACTTGGCAGCAAGTGAGAGAGGAGCATTGGAAAAGAGATGGGAGAGCCTCTGGAAAACTTATCAGTACATAAATTGTCACCCGGGATAACCTCTGAATGTTTAGGGAGCTGCTTAGAGTGTGCCACTGATGGTAGAGTTTTAGGCACTGACTTTGGTGGGCAGATACTTTTTCAAGAGATAAAGGGAGAAGTCCTATTCTGTGGGCATCTGCCAGCAGTGAGGCAAGCCCTTTGTGCCACATCTGCTGATGGCTTCAGGGAAGGGAAGTCCTGGGTGGAAAGGAGGAGACTGGGGGAGAGGGGATGGCGTGGTAGGGAGTGATTTTAAACATTTTGGTGCTACTTAAGCTATGACGACATAGTGTGCAGGTCTTCATGAGCCAACCAACTGTGTTTCTCCTGAGCCAATGGAATGGCAGTTTGTGAGGTGCTGAGATTCAGAATGCTTTCTTGGGCTACCTCTCTGCTTAGAGCAAGAAGAAGTGACATGAGATTTAGAATAATAATGATTGCATATAATGCAGGGAAAGGTCTTTCAGCTGTACTCATGGGAGTATAAATTGTTCAGTTTTTCTTGAGACATGTGGACAGCATGAATCAAAAGCCTTAAAAATGTTCCTACAATTTGACCCATCAATTCCACTCCTAAGAGTATGGTTCTAAAGAAATAGTTGACAAGTGCACACAGATCTGTGTATATTGTCATTCATTTATAAACTTGTTTACAATAGTAGTGGACTTCCCTGGTGGCTCAGACAGTAAAGAATCTGCTTGCAATGCAGAAGGCTCAGGATATACACAGTTTGAACTAAACTAGGTTACCTGAGTTATAATGAATCGAGTGTAGTGATTTTTAACTATAGTCTTAAAGTAATATATCTTATTAAGTATAGATTTGTGTGTTTGTGAATCTGTGCTGGAGCTTCCCTGGTGGCTCAGGTGGTAAAGAATCTGTCTGTAATGAAGGAGACCCAGGTTCAATCCCTGGGTCAAGAAGATCCCCTGGAGAAGGGAATGGCTACGCAGCCCAGTACTCTTGCCTAGAGAACTCCATGGACAGAAGCAGGCTACAGTCCATGCGGTGGCCAAGAGTCAGACACAACTAAGCGGCTGACACTTTATAGTAGTAAACTGAAACTAGCCAAAATTTCCAGCAATTAGGCATTAAATAATTAAATAATAACTGGGGACATGGAATACTATACAACTAGGAAAACAGATATTACTGCTCCTCTGTATTTATTGAAATGGAAAACTGTTTATGATAATCAAGCAAGAAAAGCAGATCCCAGAACTACACTCGCCATGACCTTGTTTCCTTTATTTGGGGTTTTTTTTTTTTCCTCTCAGACCATTATTTTATTAAGGATGACTTCATGCTAAGACTGTATCACGTGGGGAGCCCAATTTTACACTGACTACTGCCACAGAGTAGTTTATTACTACCAATAATAGGCCGCGGTCCATGGGGTCGCGAAGAGTCGGACACGACTGAGCGAGTTCACTTTCACTTTTCACTTTCATGCATTGGAGAATGAAATGGCGACCCACTCCAGTGTTCTTGCCTGGAGAATCCCAGGGACGGCGGAGCCTGGTGGGCTTCTGTCTATGGGGTCGCACAGAGTCTCAGGATATACACAGTTGTGGGGACACAACTGAAGTGACTTAGCAGCAGCAGTGTATAAATTACTTTGCATAGTGTTTGACATATAGTAGGTGTATAGAGGTAGAAAAAGTAAACATCATTTTCAGAAAGTCTTTCTAATTGTTAGAGACTTTAACTCTTTGGAATGGTTTAGTACTTTAGTTGAATAGTAAGTAGGATACAAAAATTAAAGTTTGGTGGCAAAAAATCATGTAGTTGGTACAGCCTCAATTTTGAAAAGCATGGAACATGTGTCTGTAAGGAAATTCTGCAAAGATATGTTTATCTTATTAATGGTGTTTGAGTAATGTTGCATTATAAGTGATTTTTATGTCTCCCCCTTTTTTTGCTTTAATATGCCCAACTTCCTTGATAGAACAAACTGTATTTATTACTCTTTCTCTTCACTCAAAGTCCTAAAAAAGAAAAAAAAACCCAGACTTTAATTACTGATATAAAGTAAAACAATAACTTGTTGGTTGGCTGAGAATTGCTAGAAATTAATAAATAGTTTGGAAATTATTTAGTAAATTCTAATTACTTAGCAAAAGTAATTAAAATATTTATAAGCGAACACCCATAAAACACCGCCAAGCAAATACATTACTCAATAAATGGTTTAATTAGTATTTCATTACCAGAAATTAATCTCAGTAACCAAACATTACTACAAATTACATGTAGGGTGGACAACTTATTTTACTGCTATTAATGATTTCAATTATGAAGTTTGTGCAAGTCTAATTCCTTCCCGCTTCTCCCGCCCTCCTCCCACACCCACCTGGGTGAGTTCCCACACACTGGGCCTGAGTTAGGGTGCTTGGGACTGGTCTGACATCTTCCACATTGTTGAAAATCCCGGGTTAACAGTTTCCTTCAGCTTATTTCCCAGCTGTCTTGCAGAAATACTCGCCCTGGGTGCCTCTTTATCAGCTGGAATCAGACTCCAGGAGCTGGTGGGCTTCTTACCACAGATATACTCTCCTCCAGAGTCTTCTAAATCACTTGGCAGCAAGGCCTGATTCCCTCCCCAGGACTGTGCCAAGGCCCTCCAGCACTGGTTTGCACTCCTGGTTCAGCTCTCAGGCTGGGCTGGGCTGCTGCTAAGTCATGCCAGGAGCATCTTCGTGCAATTGAGAAAAAAATGAGTCCTTTCCACCAGACGCAGTCACACATGAAGGTGGATTTTTGCCCAAACATGTTTCTTTCTCACGTTCCCACGGAACAGACTCTGAGACTTGAGATTTGCATGCAGGCATCTTCCTGGGGAGTGGTCTCAGGAGCAGCCCCTGAGTGAGTGGCGAGGGAAGTAGGATTGGGTCGTAAGGAATACAGCCCCACTGGAAACTCCTGGATTGAGGCAAGGAAGGGGGCAGGCCTTTGTTATTTCATGAGCAGACAGCAGAGCAGATGTCACTCTGGGGAATGACATGCCTCTCTTTGGCTGAGGACAAATCCTGGAGAGGGGCTCAGTTGCCAACCATTACTGGGCAACACTCTTGGCAGCTGGAGGAGTGAGTGCCTAGGCTCTGAAGGAGGAATATGAGCAGCACACATTGCAGAGAGACCTAGTTTGATCCCTGGGTTGGGAAGATCCCCCGGAGAAGGGAAAGGCTACCCACTCCAGTATTCAGGCTTGGAGAATTTCATGAACTGTATCGCAAAGAATTGGACACGACCGAGCAACTTTCACATTCACATTCACATACCAGCATCCACTCCAGCCCCCTTGTGTCATGGACAGCCTGAGCAACCACACGTGAAGGTCCTCATGGGAGGGGCCTGAGGCCATGAGTAGAATGAGCTTGAGTTGTCGCATTGTCTTATTTGGGTTGGGAGGAGTCTTACTTCTGGAGTTAGGATCCCCACTTAGGTACCAGCTGAGACTTACGCCGAGACCACAACCTCCGAGAGGGCAGGTCTGTATTTCATCGTATCTCCAGAACTTAGCACAGTTCATGGCTCAGTGAATACTTGCTGATTGAATCTATAGTAGTAAAGACAGTCACCCAAATGCATTAATATCCAAATGCATTAATGTCCTGTATTACACTTGATGATGGGAGATACATAGAATCTGATCCTGGAGGGGTCAGGGGAAGAAATGAACTTGAGTTGAGACTCAAAGAATGGGTAAGAGTGAGCCAGACAGAGTAGGGTGGGAGTGGGGTGCTTCCCAAGCCTCTGAAGATAGGGGTTTGCCTTGGCCACCTCTTGAAGGATGTCTCCGCCTGGGGAAACAGAAGGGACTTGAGAAATCACACTCACTGACTTTCTCTTGTTATCTGTTGGTGAAATGTATCCTTTGTTCTTATCACAGCCTTATCTGGTAGAAGACTCACATGTCAGAGAGCTTTTCCACTGTGGTTTGGCTGGGCCATGGTGGCATGAAGGTAGCCTACAGGTGCTTTCTGAAGTGAGAGATAGAGGCCAGGATCAGGATCACATCCAGAGGTGGGGACGCAGATCCCCTGGGGCTCCCCTCCCGGGCATCAGGCATGTGGATGTCACGTGTTGTGGAGGAGCTGAGACTGGAAGAGCTGGGCTGCACTGTATCTAATCTCTTCCTCCCTCCTTGTACTCATCTCCCTCCTGCCTCTGGCTTTGTTCTGCTCCGGGCCTGTCTCCAGATTCCTCGCTGCCCCAGGAGCGCGTTCTGCTCATTTCACCTCCACTCCTGTGCATGTGTCCTCCCCTTTCTCCAGGACCACCGCTCCACTCAGAACACCTATCCAAAGCCCCTCCATGGAGCCCTGACCCATGACTCCAGGTCATAGTGAACTCACCCTTTCTGCCTTTCTACAGCCCTCAGTTGTGCATTCTTTAGAACGGAGGCTGGTTTAGAAATCCTCGGCCTGGTACCATACCTGGTTGAGAGCAAGGAGGTGGGGAAAAGCTGGAGGTGAGCAGGAGACCTGAAGGAAGACCCAGTGTTGCCTGGTCGGCACTGGGCAGTGTGAGCAGTGGCTGGATGTCTGCTGGCCTCCCACCCAGGTGTGCCGTGAGGGGTACCGTAGGCCTGGCTTCTGCTGTGGATAGTGGTGGCAGCAAGGAAGGGAGGGAGGAAGATGGAAAGTTCCTGTTTATCATGTCTGGGACTTTGCCTGCCTTGTCCTTAATCAGTCCATAGCTAATTAGCCACCTCCCCCACCTCACTCCCTGCCCCGCCGCCGCAGAGCTGAACACCATTAATCACCAAGGAGAAGGCTGAAGTCAGCAGGCCTCCTGCTCAGGAGAATCCTGGCTCCTTGGGTGGGCCCTTCTTGCCTGGGGCATTGAGAGGACCATGGGATGCAGGAGCTCCTTTGGTAGGAGTTTGGGGCTTTTGAGAAGGTGCCGTGGAGCCCTGTGCCACCTAGAATGACCGTAGGGGGAAGGTGCAGCGTCTTCCTCTTTGCTGCGACATTCCAGTTTTGCTTGGGGTGACAGTGTCTTAGCTCCAGACAAATGGCTCACTTTCCCGGACTCCCTTGTAGCCAGGAAAGGCATGGGACACAACTCAGATCAATGGGGCGTTGAGCTGAAACCTGTGGGCTCTTAGGAAGGCTTTTCCTTTCTTGGTAGAAGCATCGGATGCTGCTGGTGCTGCCCCTTCTTGCCCTTTCTCCTTTTTGCCTTGAATGCAGACGTAAGGGCTGGAGCTGCAGCAGCATCAGCCTCTATGAGGGAAGGATCAAGAGAAGTGTTCTGACACCACCATGAGCTGATAACCAGTGCCGGTAACTTGCCTACCTCCAGATTTCTGTCAGATGAAAATAATCTCAGTTTAGTCCACTATTGGTTGATATTCTGTCACCTGTAGCTGAATCCGCTTCTAATACAGAGGGGAACTCTGGATGGTGCAGGCTTAACTACAGAGATACCCATGGTACCCAGAGTAATCCAGACGTTCCTGGACTCATTAGCCAGTGTTCATGAGGGAGGTTATAGTCCTCACAGGCTACCTGCTCTGCCCTCTCTTCCTATCCTCCAGCCTTTAAAGTCTCATTTTCCAATGGTTTTTAGACACCCATGTTATTAAGAAAGTATCTGGGTGTGACTCCGATGGGCCAGTCATGTTAAACTCTGTGTAGTGGAGTGCCTAGGAAGACAAAACTAGATTTTCTGGCAAATGAGTAGTGCCTCTTTGCTTGTTATGCAGTGCTTTGTAAAGCAGGCAAGCACATTGCTCTGGGAAAAGGCTGAAGAAAGGAATTATGTGACTCTGAGAAGGTTTTGCTGAGCTGATCACAGAGGCAGGATATTTGCATTTGGGAGGACTGAGGTCGAGACCCTGACTGACCTTTCCCTTTTGAGGTTTAAGATTACTGGAGCCTTTCTGATGAACGGAATTGGGCCTCTCTGAGATCCTTTGGCAAGAAAGGATGGAAGGGGTCCCACAGGAGAACCTCAGGATCAGGAAATGGAAAATCTGGATAGGTGAACCAAGCTAATAGGCAGGCTTAGGTGCTTGTTAGGGAGGCTGGTGCCCACCCAGCAGTTGACAAGGCAGAGACTCCCAGGCATTCTGGTTGAGGTCGTGCAGTGGGAACAGTGGATGCACTTAAGAGTGTGAGATAAAAGAGCTGTAGCCTGAAGTTCACATGTGGAGCCCTGCTGTATCAAGGGCTGGGTCAGGACTGAGCTGTGGAGGTGGAGCTGGCAAACTGCGCGGGACCAGTTTTCAACAGCGACCCCTTGTGGCAGCAGCCGGCCAGACTGTTCCGCTCTGTCTAAGCCTGGCTTTTAGACATTGGACACATCCTGGTGCACGGAGTACATGGCTCCAGTTCCTGGGCAGCTTGTGGAAGGTAAGGGGAGAAGGACCCTAAGGGCAGAGGGGTAGTGTAGCACAGTGGTTAGGAGGGTGGACTCTGGAGTCAGACTGTTGGGTTCAAGTTCCTACTCTGCTACTTCCCTGGCCTGACCTCATGGGTTGCAGACCTGTACGGTCTCATAGGGGCCTTCCTTAAACAGGCCCCGTGCTGGGCTTAATGCTTGCTGTCTTGACTGTCTTAATAAATTAAAAAAAAAAATCTATGAACCATATTTTAGTTTTTGACTTTTTTAAAACTGAGGTATATTTGATTTAAAATGTTGTGTTAGTTTCAAGTGTATAGCAAAGTGATTCAGTTATATATATATATATATATATATATATATATATATATATAGTAAAAGGCAATGGCACCCCACTCCAGTATTCTTGCCTGGAGAATCCCATGGACGGAGGAGCCTGGTAGGCTGCAGTCCATGGGGTCGCTAAGAGTTGGACACGACTGAGCGACTTCACTTTCACTTTTCACTTTCATGCATTGGGGAAGGAAATGGCAACCCACTCCAGTGTTCTTGCCTGGAGAATCCTAGGGATGGGGGAGCCTGGTGGGCTGCCGTCTATGGGGTCGGACAGAGTCAGGCACGACTGAAGCGACTTAGCAGCGGCACATACATATATATATATTTGTTGTTGTTTAATTGCTAAGTTGTTTCTGACTCTTTGGGATCTCATGGACTGTCACCTGCTGGGTCCTTCTTTCCATAGGATTTCCCAGGCAAGAATACTGGAGTGAGTTGCTATTTCCTATATATATACATTCTTTTTTAGGTTCTTTTCTCTTGTAAATTATTACAAAATATTGATTATAGTTTCTTGTGCTATACAGTAGGTCCTATTGCTTATCTATTTTATATATAGTGCTGTGTATATGTTAATCCCAAACTTACCCCTACTTTGGTAATGTAAGTTTTTTTCCTGTGACTCTGAGTCTATTTCTGTTTTGTAAATAAGTTCATTTGTATCATTTTTTAAAGATTCCACATATCATATGATATTGTCTTTATCTGGTCTGCTTCCCTTACTATGATAATGTATGCTGCTGCTGCTGCTGCTAAGTCGCTTTAGTCGTGTCCGACTCTGTGCGACCCCCATAGACGGCAGCCCACCAGGCTCCGCTGTCCCTGGGATTCTCCAGACAAGAACACTGGAGTGGGTTGCCATTGCCGTCTCCGATGATAATGTATAGGTCCATCCATATTGTGCATTGTTTCATTCTTTTTTTTATATTAAATAATTTTTGAACAAGTACCCTCTTCCATTTTCATTTTGCACTTGGCTCTGCTAATTATGCAGTCAGTCCTTCTTGGCAAATGTATTCTCTGTGCCACAATTTCCCCATCTATAAGATGGATTAAGAGAAAACAGCAATGACTCTGCCTATCAGAGAGTTGTTGTAAGATTAAATAAGTTATATACATAAAGTAGTTAGAATCTGGCATATAGTGAGCTCCATGTAAGTGTTAGCCGTTGTTCTTGTTTCTGTTAATTTAGGGCGATGAAAACTCCAGCAATTAATCTGCAAAGCACAGAGACATGACTACATTTGCATCTCCAGCTAGTGAAGCAGATCATGTCAAGCACATGGGGAACAATGCAAGGAGAGGAAAATGTGACCCCTGGACTCGCTTCTCACACAAGATGAGATGCCTCATTAAGCCCACATCCTTCCGGGCCCACAGGGCTGACGAGAGAGGGGAACACGGGGCCTGAGAAGTGTGGAGTCAAGGCCACCTTCCTGCGGCAGGGGCTGGCAGCAGAAGTGGGCATGGCCCAGAGGGGCAGGCTGGGGCACCTCCGGAAGCGGCCTGCCCCCTCCCCGCAGGGTCAGGCTGTCATCGGACTCAAGTCCTTCCTCTCAGGGAAGAACGGCCCCGCCCCAGCCTTCCCTCCAGCCTGGACCCATCTTGCATTTACAGACCCAGATCAGAGGATAGGATGCTGGGAAGGATGCTCTATTAGGATGATGATTCTAAATAAACTGTATCTATTGGCACATTACCTACTCACAAAAAGAGGAGAAATTGTAGGTGCCCAGCCCAGTGAATCCGCTAAATGTGAACTCACTCAGTTCAAGAAATAGGACATTCACAGAAGTCAGGAAGCTCCCAGCCATGCTCCCCCACTAGTCCCTCCCTCCTTCCCCAGTCAGCCACTAGCCAGAATATCATTTTCTTTTTTTTTTTTTTTTAGAATATCATTTTCTAAAACCACTAGATTTCACTTTTCCAAATTGTTTACTTTGGAAAATGTAAAATCTACATTCCAAAGTAAGTTGGAATAATAGAATAGGATCACCCATATACTCATCTAGATACACCAGTTGTTAACATTTTGCTACATATTCTCCACTTTCTCTTTCTGTCTTCCTTTCTGTGTCTTGTTTTTTCTCCCCCATCTCTACATGTAAGATTTTCTGAACCATTTGAGAGTTATTTGCAGATAGCACAATGTATTTCAGTATACATCCTGAGAATGAGATCATTTACATGGTGCGATTATCACAATAAAGAAATTTAACATTGCTGCTGCTGCTAAGTCACTTCAGTCGTGTCTGACTCTGTGTGACCCTATAGATGGCAGCCCACCAGGCTCTCCCGTCCCTGGGATTCTCCAGGCAAGAACACTGGAGCGGGCTGCCATTTCCTTCTCCAGTGCATGAAAGTGAAAAGTGAAAGTGAAGTCACTCAGTCGTGTTCGACTGTAGCGACCCCATGGACTGCAGCCTACCAGGCTCCTCCGTCCATGGGATTTGCCAGGCAAGAGTACTGGAGCGGGGTGCCATTGCCTTATCCTATAATATCATTATATAGTATACGGTTGATTTTCATATCTTCCAATTATCCCAGTGATATTATACACACACATGTGTGTGTATATAACCCAAGCATGGATCACAATTTGCATTTAGTTGTATGTTTCTTTCATCTTCTTTCATCTAAAACAGATTCTCTCTCTGTTTTCATGACACTGACATTTTTGGAGAATATAGGCAAGTTTTCTAGAATATTTCTGAGTTCAGATTATCAGATTGTTTCCTCATAATTTAGTTTAAACATTCTTGGCAAGAATGTTTATGTAGGAATTTTATTATATATAGATATATATTCTTTATAATTAATTTATTATGAATGATAGTAGCTTCAACATATCAAGTGCCCATCATGTGATTTGGGGATTTTGATGTCCATTTTACAGACCAGATGACTGAGGCAAAGAGTGGCTTAAGAAGTTTTCCCAAGGTCACATGGTCAGAAAGAAGAAGTACCAGGATTAGGTTTGTCTGACCCCACGGCCCGTGCTCATAGCCAGTTCAGCCCACTGTTGGTGATGAGTAATCTCCCCTGAAGGAGGCCTGAGACTGCACCTGGAGGGCAAGGACTGTGTTACGTTCTCTGCTGAATTCCAAGCTTAGCCAGGGCCAGATCCAGAGTGAGGTTCCATGATTGTTTATTGAGTGAATGAATGAATGATTGTTTCATAGACAAAGATTAGCCTGGAGTCCATGGACCATTGGTATCAAAATCATGCAGAAAGTTTGTCAAATACACATCATGGCCACCACTGTCAGCCCATGGAACCTGAATCTCTGTTGGTGGGACCTGAGGATCTAATGCTAGTTTTCCCCAACATCCTGATTGAGTGAAAAAAGCATGTTTCAGAACAGAGCATGCTGCATAATTCTGTATGTCTTTTTCTCTGTGGTTTAAGCTTGTGCATGAGTGCTCAGTCATGTCCAACTCTTTGTAACCCTGTGGATTTTAGCCTGCCCGGCTCCTCCATCCCTAAGATTTTCCAGGCAAGAATACCAGAGTGGGTTGCCATTTCCTCCTGTAGGGGATTTTCCCAACCCAGGAATCAAAGTCTTGTCTCTTGAATCTCCTGCACTGGCGGGTGGATTCTTTACCACTGGCTCCCAAGGTTATGTGGTTAGATATAGAGTTACAGTTTCGAGAAGGATGTGAGAACTGTTAACAGTATTTACCTCTGAGGAGTAGGGCTGGGGCCCTGGAGAAGGAGAGGAAGACTCCACCTTCTCCTGATGCACTGTTAGAAATGACACAAGTGATTACTTCATACATTCTTTTTGTAAAAAATTAAGCCCTACAGATAAGTAGATTAATTAACTTATCACCCAAACTGAACATCTTTGAGAGTGAAAGGAAGCGCTGTTATAAGTTAAACCAGCAACAGAGGAAACAGAGGTCATTCTGGGCAAGCCTGGGCAAGCGGTCCCCTGCGCAGGCCAGCATCCCCTTGGATCACCTACCCTCCTGGTTACAGCCACCCTCTTAATCCATGATAACCACTGTTTACCAGCCTGATGTGTATTTTACAGACTCTTTAGTATGGTATATAGCCACTGAAGGCACCTTGTTTGAGACTTCTCTTTTAATGCAAGTGATATCACAGTAAATATATCAACATGTGAGTTGTTTTTTCTCATTCAACAATATATGTCTTGGAGATTTGGCCATGTCAAGCCCATATCAGGGGTCTGCTTCATTCCTTTTAACTGTTGCTGAGTGTTCCATACATGGACTTTTTTCCATTCTCTGGTGGCTGGATATTTGAGTTCTTTCCAGCTCCTTAGAATGACTAACCACACTGATGATTATGCCGAGTGCGATACTGTCCCGACAGCGGAACCACCTCGTGTCCATCAGAGGTCAGTCTAACGTTAAAATAGTCTCAGGAGATGACATTTTTGAGGAATAACTGGACTTATGAGCAAGGTTCCTCACCTGCCCTCTTCAGGGAAGGTAGGGGTTTCAGAGATGGGACTGCCCCCAGCTTGACCCTCAGAGACTCTCCCAGTGGCCTTGGCCTCTCCAGGCCGTTCCTGAAGTTGAGGTCCACCAGAATCTCCTGTCCCCAGGCCTGGCTCCTCCAGTCCCGCTGCTCTTCCTCTTCTCCTCTTGCTGCTCCTGCTCACGAGGTTCTTGCACTCATCTGGGGTGACACTGGGTTGGTGGAAAGAGACAGAGTGTTTGATTCCCAGTTCTACCACTGATGGACTATGTGACCTTGAGTGAATCCCTTTCCCTTTCTCAGTCTTCAGTTCTTCATTTGTGGGATGGGGAAAATGGTGCCCACCTCCTGGGCTTGTGAGCTCTTACGTGGGATAACACAATAGGTCACACGTGTGCCCCGTCACTACCATGAGAGTGCTCCATAAGTGGTCACTTCAGTCCCCTTCCCCTTCTCCCCGTTTGTATGGATTAGTGTCCACACAAACAGAAAAGCTAGTGGGTGCTCCTGAGGATAGAGATTGTGTCATCTCTCGCTTTGGCATCATCCCCACCCCCTCAAGTCCTGGCATAAGTTCAGGACACATTTGGGGGTCCCAGGAGGGAGGGAGTGATATAAGGAGGCTGTATTTATTCACAGTCCTGGGAGGCTAGAGTGAGAATGACATGGAGACAATACCCTGTCTGTCCAAGGATCTTGGACAGATCCTTCACTCGTGGGAGTTTTTAATCTGATGGGGGCAATGGTTCCTAATTCTAGGATCTCCTGTTTGGTAGAAGAGACCGTTTCTGCCTCTAGAGGATTTTTACTCCCCTGTTGGGAGGGGAAGTGGTCAGTATACCCTGAATTACCTTGCCTGTTGATGGAGACATGTTATCAATTCCCAGGGAAGTTTCCAGACTGATGGAGGAGACACACGTCTGGGGTGTCTCCCTAACTTTCACTGACGATTTCCATTTTGTGTGAACCTTCCTTCCAGCGTCCGTTCCTTAACATATACATGTGTGCTGGCTGCTGTGTCTGCAGGACTGTGCGTTTCACGAGGGCAGAATTGATGTCTCATCTTTGGGATTTCTGGTCCCAGCCTGTTGTTGGGCATCCTAAAGAGTGCTTGAAGATTGGCCACATTCTCAGGGGCTCCCAAGAGTCAGCGTTCTCAAGCTACTCAAGGGCAGACAAATCAATCGAGAGAAGGAGTGAGGCCTCAGAGGAGACAGCGAGGGGTGGCCTGGGGTCTGCCCTCAGGGCCTCTCTCTGCTCCCTTCTGGAAGCCACCGTAGCTGCGTCTATGGCATCTCACAGGAGCGCCCCCACAGTCTCTCCCCTCACGGGAGTTGGGTGCTGAGCTGGGCCCCTCCGTCTGCGTAAAGAGGAGAAACATCAGACCCAGGGCTGATGGGCAAGTCAAAGCTTTTGGTTAAACAGCTTTATAGTAGTGGCCATTTATGAATTAATGAAAGAGAAAATAGGCACATTATACATACAGATTTGTCGTTAATGAGGGGAAAAGGCATTGTTTACTGACGTTCGGTTCTAATTATCCACGCACAGGGCCAGCTTTTCTCCAGCAGCGCCGTGTGACCCCATTCTCCTGTCTTCCATCATGTTCCTTTAGCCTCTTCAGTGTCTAGCTGGGCACCCACTCATCCCTCGAAGCATCAGCTCCCTGTGCTGCCCGAGTAACCAGCCCCTGGGTGAGTCTGCAGGACCTTTGACCCTGAGACTCCCAGCTTGTATCGTCTCCTCTGCTCAGCGGGCAGGCAGATGGAGGACAGTGCTGCTAAGGCCATCAGGGCCCTTGGAGGGAGGCAGAGCTCAGGAATGGCTGCTTTTCTGGGGGAAGGGGCTGCAGGGTAGCAGGCAGGACCCAACGGAGAGGACAGATGGAGGTTGGGGGCTGCAAGCTGAGGACTTCCCAGGAGGCAAGGGCTCAGGAGCACTACCCAGCGGTCCCATCCTTTGTGCGTTCTCTGAAACTATCAAGAGGGAAGGGGGCCCCACTGGGAAAGGTGAATAGCAGGGTCTGTCACACCTTCCTGAAGCCATGGCTGAGGTGACACCCGTCCATTTCCTACTTTAGCAGAATCATACATGAGGTCACTCTGGGATAAACAGATAACCCCTCGCTGCCCCATGAGCTCCTCTTTCCTCCCCAGGTCCCAGCCCTTACCCCAGCCTGCTACCTGCTGCTTGTCCTCCGTGGGGAAATAAACTAGCAACTGAGATGGGAGTTGGGATATGTGTGACTATTGCCAAGGTGAGGTCACTGATGTCCCTGCCCAGCTGAGGACATCAGTGAGGAGAGAGGAAGCTGAAGGAGTGATGCACTGGAAGGCGGTGGGGGAGGTGGCTCGGTCAACCCCAAGCCCTTATCATCAGGGGCACACTTGAGCTGTCTTCTGGAGCCTAGGCTGGGAGGGGATGTGGTTTTCCCTTGAACTTTCTGGGTGGGTTACAGGTAGGAGTTCTAACTTGTTGATGCTCAGAGTGCCTTCACCACTCTGGCAGTAGGGTGTGGGAAGGGGGAAAGTTGGGGAGGTGAAAGAGGTCCAGGAAAGTGTGGCTCAAGTTTACTCACAGGCTGTTACACTGGAGGCAAAAGCACTACCTCCGTGACCCCTGGACAGGAGCACATGCAGTGATCCCACAGCACAATTCTGAGGGCTTGATAGAAGGGAGGACTCAGTGGCTGATTCAATAGGCAGCTGAACAACTTCTGTTTGAAAATACATTTGAAAATTTAGATAAAATGGACAAAGTCCTAGCAAAACACAAATGACCAAAGCTGACGATGTTGCTGTGTGTTGTGTGTGAGTTGCTCAGTTGTTTCTGACTCTGTGTGACCCCATGGACTGTAGCCCACCAGGCTCCTCTGTCCATGGGATTCTCCAGGCAAGAATACTGGAGTGGGTTGCCATTTCCTCCTCCAGGGGGATCGAACCCAGGTCTCCTGCATTGCAAGCAGATTCTTTACCATCTGAGCCACCAGGGAAGCCCCAAATTGACAATAGAAGGCCTAAATCATCCTATAACTATTGAAGAATATGAACCCTTTTTTAAAAATTGAAGTATGGTTGATTTACAGTATTACAATGTGTTAGTTTCTGGCGCATAGCAAAATGATTTAGTTACACACACACACACATTCTTTTTCATATGCTTTTCCATTATGCTTTATCATAGGATATGGAGTATAGTTCCCTGTGCTCTGCAGTCGGGCCTTGGTGTTGACCTGTTTTATCTATAGTGGTGTGTCTGTTAATCCCAAACTCCTATTTTCTCCCTCCCTCACCCCCTTTCCCCTTTGGTAACCATATGTTTGTTTTCTGTCTGTGCATCTGTTTCATAAATAGATTCATTCATGTCCTATTCTAGATTCTGTATATAAGTGACATCATATGGTATTTGTCTTCCTCTTCTTGGCTTACTTCACTTAGTATGATAATCTCTAGGCTTGCTCATGTTGTTGCGAATGTTATTATTTCATTCTTCTTTATGACTAAATAATATTCCATTATACATACACATATACCGTGTCTTTTTTATCCATTCTCCTTTGTTGGACCTTTGGTTGCTTTCATGTCTCGGCTGTTGTAAACGGTGCTGCTCTGAGCTCGGGGTGCATGTATCTTTCTGAATGACAGCTTTCGCTGAACAGATGCCCAGGAGTGGAAATGCGGATCATGTTGCAGCTCTATCTTGAGTGTTTTCAGGAACCCCACACTTTTCGACAGTGCTGCACCGATTTACATTCCCACCACAGTGTAGGAGAGTTCCCTTTTCTCCACCCTCTCCAGTGTTTGATCTTTATAGATTTTTTAAATTCTGACTGGTGTGAGGCAGTACCTCGTTGTAGTTTTGAGTTGCATTTCTCTAACAGTTAGTGATACTGAGCGTCTTTTCATGTGCCTGTTGGCCATTTGTGTGTCTTCTTTGGAGAAATGTCTGTTTAGGGCTCCTGCCCTTATTTTTATTGTTTTTTTTTGTTGTTGTTGTTGTTATTGACTTGTATGAGCTGTTTATATATTTTGGAAATTAAACCCTTGTCAATGCCTCATTTGCAAATATTTGCTCCCAGTCTGTAGGTTGTCTTTTTGTGTGTCTTTGTGTGTGTTTCCTTATTGTGCAAAGGCTTATACGTTTGATTAGGTCCCATTTGTTTGTTTTTGCTTTTATTTACATTGCTTTGGGAGATTAACCTAAGAAAAGATGGGTATGGTTTATGTAAGAGAATGTTTTGCCTGTGTTTTCTTCTAGGAGTTTTATGATGTCACATCTTATATATAAGTCTGTAAGCCATTTTGAGTTTATTTTTTTGTACAGTGTGAGCGTGTGTTCTAATTTCATGGACCTACATGCAGCTGTCCAACTTTCCCAACACCATATGCTGAAGAGACTGTCTTTTTTCCATTGTATATTCTTGCCTCCTTTGTTGAAGATAAGTTGACTGTAGGTGTTTGTTTATATGGGGGCCTCTGGATTCTGTTCCACTGATCCGTGTGCTTGTTTTTGTGCCAGTACCATGCTGGGTTTTTTGTTTAGTTTTTCTAAAAAAAATATTTATCTGTTTTGGCCATGCGTTGTGGCTTCTGGGATCTTAGTTCCCTGAACAGGCATTGAACCCCAGGCCACGGCAGTGAAAGCACTGAGTCCTAACCGCTGGGCCACCAGGGAATTACCCACCACACTCTTTTGGTTACTGTAGGTTTGCAGTATTATCTGAAGCTGAGAGGATTATGCCTCCAGCTTTGTTCTTTTCCCTCAGGATTGCTTTGATAATTCTGGGTCTTTCATGGTTCCATATAAATTTTAGGATTATTTATTATTATTCATCCTAGTCCTATGAAAAATGTCATGGGTAATTTGATAGGGGTCACAATAAATCTGCAAATTGCTTTGGGTGGTGTGGTCATTTTAACAGTAGTAATTCTTCCAGTCCAAGAGGATGGAATATCTTTCCATTTCTTTGAATCATATTCAGTTTTCACTGTTGAGTATTTTATTGGCTGTGGGTTTGTCATAAATAGCATTTATTATGTTGAGAGATGTTCCCTCTATATCCACTTTGCTAAGAGTTTTTATCATGAATGGATGTTGACTTTTAGCAAATGCTTTTTATGCTTCTACTGAGATGATCATGTGTTTTTTTCTTTTGTTGATATGACGTATTGCACTGATTGATTTGCACATGTTAAACCATCCCTGTGACCCTGGGATGAGACCAGCTTGATTAAGGTGTATGATCTTTTTCACATGTCATTAGATTTGGTTTGCTAACATTTTGTTGAGAATGTTTGCATCTGTGTTCGTCAAAGTTATTGGTCTGTGGTTTTCTTTTTTGGTAGTGTTTTTGGTTTTGGTGACAGGGTGAGGGTGGCTTATAGAATGACTTTGGGAATATTCTCTCCTCTTCAGTCTTTTGGAAGAGTTTGGGAAGGATTTGTTTGTTTGGTAGAATTCCCCAGTGAAGCCATCTGGTCTTGGACTTTTGTTTGCAAAGAATCTGAATCCTTAATTGAAGATTTTCTCACAGAGAAAATGCCAGGCTCCAACTGCAGCCCTTCCTGTGGCAATTATTGGGCATTTGCTGCTATTAATAAAGCGGGCACTTCAATCCACATTCACTTTCCTATACCTGTTTTCTATACATTAAAACCCTGAGCGAAATGAGTTATGTTTTAATCCTCACTCAACCCAGAAGAAATGTCCTGCAGCATCTTTTCATAAGCACCTCCTATTTATTTGCAGATTTGAGGGCAACCAAAGGACCTTTCCAGAGAAGGAAATGGCAACCCACTCCAGTACCCTTGCCTGGAGAACCCCATAGATGGAGGAGCCTGGTAGTCTGCAGTCCATGGGGTCGCTAAGAGTCAGACAGGACTGAGTGACTTCCCTTTCACTTTTCACTTTCATGCATTGGAGAAGGAAATGGCAACCCACTCCAGTGTTCTTACCTGGAGAATCCCAGGGATGGGGGAGCCTGGTGGGCTGCCATCTATGGGGTCGCACAGAGTCGGACACGACTGAAGCGACTTAGCACCAGCAGCAGCAGCAAAGGACCTTTCATGAGAATATTTTTTAAGGGTCTGTGTGCCAAACAAGTCAGCTCTATTGATCTTATTTAATCCACACAAGCATACTGCAAGACAAACATTATCATCTTCATCTGAGGTTCAGAAAAGTGGACTGACCTGTCCAAGCCATAGAGTTAGTGAGGGGCCATCTGACTCCAAAGTCTCCTCCTTTCCCACTGGGCCACCATGGTGCCAGAACAAGCCTGCCCCTTCCTCAGGGAAAGGAAGGTCATGACTAAGCCCTCTCCCCTCCCCACATACCAGCTCCATCTCCAGCTTTCAACATCTAGGTTAGAGTTCCAAGTCCCTCCCACTGTGACTACAGTTCATGGAAATTTCTTCAGTGGGTCAATGACCCTCTTACATAACAGCCCTCAGAAATAAACCTGGCATCGAAAGGCATGGATGGATATTCTGGTTATCTATTGCTAGGTTAAAAATTACTCCAAAGTTACTCCAAACGTAGTGGTGTGAAACAACTGTTGGTTATGCTTTTAGACTCTGTGGAGCAGAAGTTCAGATAGTGTACAGCAAGGGTGCTTGATCTCTGCTCAGTGATGTGGGATCCTCAGGTGGGAGTTTCAAAGGCCGAAGGTGACTCAGCTACCGGGGCTGGAGTCATCTGAAGGCTTGTTCACACATGTGTCTGGTGGCTGGTGCTGGCTGTTGTCTGGGACCTTAGCTGGGACCCTCAGCCAGAATATCTTCATGAGGCCTCTGCAGATAGCTTTGGCTTCCTCACATTATGGTAGCTAGATTCCCATGAAACAACCAAGTGTAAGCATATTGGCTTTTTTGACTAGCTCTGCTAGTTATACAATACCATGACTGCAACGTTTTGTTAAGTTACCATGAAGCCCAGCCCAGTTTCAAGGGGAGGAGAAATAGACTCCACTTCTTGATAAGAGAATGTCAAGGTTCTAGAAAGGCAGGTGGGACTGGAAATGTTACTGTGGCCATTTTGGGAAAATACACGGTGCTTCACCGGCCCAGCTTAAGAGGAAACTCTCCACACAGGAGGAGCTGGGAGGTGCGCATGATTTACAACTTCATTCATTCAGTCCACACATGGTGTTCACCACACGCCAGGCATTGCCTCCCCGACTGGTTCCCGGCTGCCCAGCTGTTCAGTCCCAGCCCCACCCCCACCCAGGTGCATCCCGTAAAGCCCCAGGAGATTTGATCAAGAGGCGGGAACTTTGGGCTTAATTTTCTCCAGCCTTCCGGGAAACATTGCTCTGGGTCACTGTGGCTACAGCCCAGAGAATAATTTCTCCCTCTGGGGACTGCTGTTGAATTGAGATTTTATACTCCTGTTTCTGCAAGAGCAGACATATTGAACAGTTTCTGTTTTCTGAAGAAAATAATAAGTTGTTTTTTACTTATATATATAGCTCTTATTTTGTGGCCCTTGTGAAACAAGGGGTTTCTTAATAGGAAAGAGGTTCCTGCCCTTTGGTGAGACTCAGAAGCAGCAGAATCTTTTTGGTTCCTGTGGTGTAAAGCAAGAAGCTAAGAGAGCTCCTTAACCCTTGTCTTTAGCATGTGAATGTGGCTAGTATAACTGGTTCACTAACTATCACTCTGAAAAATATAATGAGCTGGTCAAGACAAGTTCGGGCTTAGCTTGTATAATGATAATCACAATAATAACCAATATGTGTCATACTCCAAGCTCTGGGTTGAACATTTTATACAGCGTTCATTTAATACTCTTAATAATGCTGTGAAGAAGGTACTAAAATTGTTTTCACAGATGAGGAAACTCCTTACTAAGGTTCAGAGAAGTTAAGTGATTTGCCCAAGGACACACAGCTAGGCAGTGGTCGGACTGAGATTTGAATCTAGACCCACAAACTGTCCAGACTGTTCTCTTAACATTGTGCCATGCGGTGCAGATAGAAGTCCTGGTAGCTTACAGGGAGAGTCAGGAATCAGAGTACATAGGCTGGGCCTCTCTTGGGTACCAAGGGGTTACTTTGATGCCTCAGTCTGCTTATCTGTAAATGGAGATAATACCTACCTGAGTGAGTTACATAAAGCACCAGTATTGTCCTCCAGGCCCAGTGGACACACAGTGCCCGATTGGGGTGTCCCCTTCCCTCTCTCCTTCCTCTGTAATTTACTTGAGCTGCTCCTTAGGGGGGGCCTCCCTGCCCAGAAGTAGAGGGATGGACAAGATGACTTACCCTTGACTGTTCTAAAATCCCTGGTTCCCTGAGCTCCTTCTGGATTTCGAGATTCCGATCCCTCTCACTGTGCTTTTCATTGGGAGAACTTGAAATGATTTTTATAAAAACTGCAAATGTACAAGGTAATTGAGTCTTCTGTTTTATTACCCTGAGCTGCCTGGACCTTGCCTGGCCTCCTCCTCACTCACTGAGCTGCTGGAATAAAGTTGGAAGTGTTTGCACTGGTAATATATAGGACTTAATTAACCTGGCCTTTTATAGCATTTCCAATGGAGGGTTGGAACGAACTTCGAGGCAGCTTGAGAAAAGGGAAGGGGGGCCGGGGTGGGAGTGTGTATGTATGTACAACGCTCGATATTGTTTTTTTTTCTTTCCTGTTCTTTTCTCCAGTACTTTAATCAGCATTTAATGGCCCAGTTGAAAATCCATCATTCGGACCCAGGCACTGGTGGGAAGGGCTGGAGGGGAAGCCTGCCTTCTTCCTTCCATCCCAAGTCTTGCAGCAGGCCATGGAGTGGTCAGTGAATCTGGCTACACCAGCCTCATTCCCAGAAACTTCCAGCAGCGGCCAACTCAGCTCATCTCAGATAGATGATGAATGGACATTAACATGTGGACTCTCTAGTTGGCCATTACCACTCCCTACTCAAATGCACACCAACCTAAGAAGGCTCTGTGGGGTCGTGTCCTCATTCCAGGGAGCCTGAGTCAATCTCCTGTCCTCTCTACCGCCCCCCACCCCCGCCCTGCTCCCCTTCTCAGCATTCCCGCTCCTTTCCCCTCCTAGCCCAAAAGCCATCCCTGAGCCGGATACTCTCCTAAACCAGCCTAGGAAAAAGTGACTCAACTCAGATCCACCCTGGGCACAGGGGCATGGGTTTATAACAGCAAACGTATGCTGTCATGCCTTCCAACCATCATTTTAGGGAGGTTTCCAAGAAAGGGCAGTCAGGGTAAGAGCCTCTCAGCAGCTGCCTGCTCCAACCATCGCTCCACATACCATAGCTCATAAATCCTGTCCTGACGCTGCCGAGTGGTTACATCATCCCAAACCTCATGCAACAATTCGATTTGGAAATAAAAAGGCAGGTGTTAATTGACTCACTCCCTCTGCACCTTTGCCGTGCCCCTGACCCTCGATAGCTTTTAACCTCACAGTTAATAAAAGTTTGGGGCCCAGCCCCAGCACAGTTCCTCATTCATTCTTTCATAACGTCAGCACATTCCTGCTGAGTGACTGTAATGCACATGTCATTGACCAGTCCCTTCAGGGAGAGGGTTAGGTGGCCGAAGATGAGCAAGAAGCATTTCATGCCTAAAGAAAGCTTCTAGCAGATACTCACAAATGACACTGATTTGGGCAGCAGGTGTTCCGGGCTGCCCAGAGAAGGCCTGGGTGTGGCTGGGGTTTTAGAAGAGTCTCCAGCTCTTGAGTTGATCACTCTTAAGTTTGTCTGCTTAGCATTCATCCCTCCTCTGAGAGCAGCCAGATTCTCCTTTGGGGAACCCATATCACTTCTACTAAGTCTCCATGGTTTCAAATGGTGTTGGATGTCTGGGGTCCTTTGGGCTCAGCCCACGAGTAGAACTAGATCCTCAGAGCAAATCAACCCCCTGGCCACAGTGGTTGGTTCCGTTATGGACGTGGTACGGGAGCCATGCTAATAAAATCTCTTGGCGCAACTACCAGGAAGGAGAAATTACTTTTTTCCATTGGGTTGGCCAGCCGTCACCTTGCTCTTGCACAGTAGATGCTTCCTGAGCCTCAGAGTGAAGCCATCCCTTTACTCCTTCCTGTAGGAGCATGTTGAGCTTCAGGTCACGCTGCCCCCTGCACCACCATGAGCAGTTTCAGTTCTTATGTGTGTGTATTATCCTCGGTCCAGGTGACCCTCCGTCTGCCTCCAGCTAGATTGTGCCCAGGAAGAATTTCAAGGAAAGCAGAGCTGAGAGATAGAAAGAAAAAGATTGTCGATGGGTAACTGGATCCAGCTTCATCTAAGGCTTAACCCTTAAACTTTCAGTTAAGTGAGCATGTGAGTGGCTGAAATTCTATCTCTGCTTACATTTTGTGTAAGCCAGTTTCCTTAGAATTTCCGTTGCTGGTTCAGTCCTCGAGTCCCAGGCTTTTTAGATACTGGGGCCAATTGGAAGTCAGCCTGTCTGTCCCCCAGCTCAGTGGTTAGGAGACACAGGCTCCTTTCCACGTCCGCATTTGTGATAACACTACAGGGCCAAGCCCGGCAATAGAGTGGATGGAACAGATAACCCTATGACACTTTTTAAAAAGGCCTGCGCTCGGGAATTCCCTGGTGGGCCAGTGGTTAGGTCTCTGCACTGTCACTGCTGGGGGCCCAGGTGTGATCCTTGGTCAGGGAAATGAGATCCCACAAGCCATGTGGCATGGCCAAAAAAAAGGCCTGCGCTACTGTGACTCTGAAAGTGAATGCTTCCTTCATTTGGCACCCTGGACTCCTCTCATCTCCCCCGAGTCCTGGCCCTGTTGAGGTTGCTGAGCATCCACAGCTGTCTCAAGACCCAACCTGAAGAATTCAGAGCTGAATACTACTGTCCTTTTCCCCCGCCAGAGGTGGGCATGATCCCTTTTCTAGGCCTTGGAGGATAATATTCCACAAAGGCCTGTTCTGGGGCATTGGTAGGCCAGACCAGGACAGGACCAAGAGCAGACTCATCCCAGCCTGAGTATCCTGCCAAAGGGCTATTCACATATAGCATCCATATTTGAGAAGAGGCTCAGGCACAGAGAAGTCAATGGAGAATTTTCAAATCATGGGTGGGCTCAGATCCTCGTGGACACCTGATTTACTGTTATCTTTATTTTGTCACGTTTATCCATGATTTGACTTATCCTAGGATGCGACAGTGCATCCTAAGGGGACACAGACTGATTGGAGGTAGACAGAGGGTTGGGCAGTAGACCTGGGGAGACAACTCCTGGGATAAAACACACACACGGAAACCAAGAGCTGCTCACTGGGGTGCAGAAGGCAGCATGGCTTGAAGCCAGAGGCCCTCCCTCGATCACACCAATTGCTGTGTGTCCTTCAGCATAGCTCCTAATTCCTCTGACCTCTACTTCCTAGATCTGGAGGGGCAGACTGTACAGGATGCACTTTGGAGGCAGAGAGATCTGGTTACATCCCAGCCCTCACTCCCTTGGGCAAGTCCCACTTTGAGACTCGCTTCCTCATTATTATTCCTCGAAAGGAATCATAAAGGTACTTCCCTTTTCGAGTCATTTTAAGATTCAGTGAGATAATTAAGTGCTTAGCACAGGGCCTGATATAATTTCTCAATTAATTGTTATTAGTGTTAATATTATTCTATAAAACAAAGGGCATATTAGAAGATCAAAAGTACTTGCCAAGAATTGAAGCGCTAATGAGAACAATAGTTGTTTTCAGGGCATTCAAAAGCCAATGTGAACTGAACACCTACTATGAGCTCTTTGGGCTTCCCAGGTGGCACAGTGGTACAGAATCCACCTGCTGGTGTGGGAGACCTAAGAGAAGCAGGTGCGATCCCTGGGTCGGGAAGATCCCCTGTAGTAGGAAATGGCAACCTGCTCCAGTGTTCTTGCCTGAAAAATCCTATGTGCAGAGGAGCCGGCTGGGCTATAGTCCATGGGGTTGCAAAGACATGACTGAGTGAACACACACGCGTGCACGTGCTCATATGCACGCACACACGCACTTTTTGCGGTAAAGACCCAAGTCCTGTTTTTTCCACTTTGAGAGGTCCTTACCACTTCTGAAAGTGAAAGGTGCTCAGTTGTGTCTGACCCCATGGACTGTAGCCAGCCAGGCTCCTCTGTCCATCAGTTACCACCTCTAGCACACAGCAGATCTCCATCAGGATTCCTCTTGGGCAGTGGTTTTCACTCCCCTCTCCTTCTTCTTAATGGTGGTATCTTTTCCTTTTCCTGAGAAAACTTATAAGGGAACTTGTATCCCTCACATATGTCACTCAGGGGACTCTTAAACCCTATGCATCCTGACTGCTAATTTCTTTTCAGACGTGTGTCCTTTTCCCTAGTTAGATCATCAGTACCTTGAAGGCAGGGACAGGTCTTCAACTTCTTGGTGTCCCCATAAATCTAGGTACAGAGCAGGCCCTTACTTATCAGCATTAGGCCCATGAGCCCTTGTCCAGCGGGGGGCTGTGTGTACGGTTTGCGTCCAGACTGGACAAGAGAGAGCACTAAGGAGATTCTTAGGAATGAAGAGGCCCTCTGCCTGACTGCAGAAGGGATGCTCTATTCTTTCTGGTCAAGCTGACTATTCAGAATGTTCTTTCTGAAACAGTAGCAGTCAGAAAGACCTGGGGACTCACTCGCCTGAAGCCCTGCCCAAGGCCACAGCTACCCTGGGTAGCCAGCCTGGCCTCCCCACCAACCCCAGGGCTGTAGCTAAATAGTGTTGGCCTCCTAATAAACACAGCGCCAAGTCCTAACTCCACTGGAGAAATAGCCCTGCACCCCTCGATCCCATGAACATTTCACACCTTAATGCGGCCATATTTTTGGAAAGCCAATATGAGCTGAATAGCTTATTGGTATGCAGCTCCGGGTGGGGGTAGGGGCTCCAGGGAGGTGAGGGGCTCACTGCAGAGGGGAGGTAATTAAGCCTCAGAATGTTCGATTATTCCCCAAAAGGAGGGTGTCTGGGGGTGTACATTTAAGAGCAATGGGCTTGTCTAGGTGGTCCGTGTGCACAAAAGCTTGACCACTATTGGGAAGTCCCAGCACGGCTCCCACCCTCGCTCAGCCCAAGCCCCCACCCCAGCAGGGCCACCCACTCACCCTTTGGGTCGGTAACTTTACATTTCCCAAGCAGACCCTATCAGCAGCTCTTCTCAGATAAAATACATCATCATTTGCTCCATTAGAAAATAAATGTATGGCTATATTATGGGATTTGCATTCCATTACCTTGGTTTGCATGCCATAAAACATTTATTACACCCTTGGGCTAAAGTCTTAATAATGACTGGGTGCGAGGCTCTAATGTGGCGCCGGTCCTGCTCGGGAACCAGAGATTAATGCCTTTTGATGTCACCCAGCTAATAATCGTGCTCACCAATTTGTCCCATCAGAAGACATTAGAGTCAGGCCCTGTGCGGGGATTGTTGGGGACCACTGTTCAGCTTTAACTGGGAGTTGGGGCTCCTTTTCCCTGCCCCCTGCAATCTAGTCTTACTCAAAATGACCAGAATAAAATCTCAGAGCCCTCCCTGTACAATCCCCCCACTTTCCAGCCCTATGCCATGGGCAAGTCCCCACCCCTGGGTTCGATGAAGCTACAATGAGGGTTTAAATGTCTGCTTTCCTGCCAGACACAGCAGCAGCAACAGTGGCAGCAGCTAGTGCACACACACACACACACACACCACACACACACTCACTCATACAAACTCATGGATACCTTTCCTTCACCCCAGGGAATGATGGAGTTCACCCCTGAAATCACCCTAGATGGAGTGAATTCAGGGCTTCCTATCTTTTCCTCTTCCTCCCAGGAGACCACACCATCATCCTTCCTTGATGTAATGACAGCAGTCTTCACTGGCCCAACACTATGGGGCCACCTCATCATTGAAAAATTCACCGAAACCACCATTCTTCAAGTCAGCTGCCACTTAGGAGACCAAAGGCCCCCAGCAGCCTGTTGGTTAAATCTATGTCCCTCCTAGGCCAGGCCTACCCTACACCCAACCAACCTCAAGTCCCTTGGATCTCTAGTGTGGAGGTCCCAAGAGAGATAAGTCCATGCCCTGGGGGAGATTCTGGTTGTGACAGAGGGAGAAGAACACTCTACAAGGGTGTGATGGGTCTGCAAAAGTCACAGATGAAACACCATGAGAGCACATTGCTTCTGATTCTGCACTTCTGGGAAGGCTAATGAATAAGTTGGGGCCTAAGGGCAGAGATGGAGAGGAGGTGATATGGAGGATGGGGTTGCCCAAGAAGAGGAATGGTGGGAGCAAAGTATGGAGGGGAGAATGCTTGGAGAATGGGAGGGGGTAGAGGAAAGATTACTATGAGAAGATGGAATCAGAGCAAGAAGCACTGCCACTGTGGGGCTGGACTCTGAGGGCAGGGGGTGAGAGAGAGAAGGGTCTTTGTACTGTAGTGCTGGGCAGGTAGTGGCTGAGCTCAGAAGCAGGGAGCCCAGGTGGATATCTCTGCTGGTCCAGAAGTGAGGCCATAAAGGCTGGACTGGGGCAGGAGTGGGGAGAAAGGGATGAAGGAAGGAAGCAGTAAAGAGAAATCAAGATGAGGCTGGGAACCACCAGCAGTGGGAGACTCTGGAGCTGCCGATGCCTCTAAGGTAGTGGTTCTTAGTGGGGCAGTGCTGCCCAGGGGCTAGTTTGGGCATTTGTGGAGGTTATTTGTGATAATAATGTTGGCATTTAGTATGTGAGGAGGGAACCAGGAGTGCTTTCTGTATACCACAATGTGCAGGACAGTCTCATGCAGTGAAGAATTTGCCCTCATCCCATGTAACTTCAAAAATTCCTTTTGCACAACAAAGGAAACTATAAGCAAGGTGAAAAGACAACCTTCAGGATGGAAGAAAATAATAGCAAATGAAGCAACTGACAGAGAATTAATCTCAAAAATATACAAGCAGCTCATGCAGCTCAATACCAGAAAAATAAACGACTCAATCAAAAAATGGGCCAAAGAACTAAACAGACATTTCTCCAAAGAAAACATACAGATGGCTAACAAGCACATGAAAATATGCTCAACATCACTCTTTATTAGAGAAATGCAAATCAAAACCACAATGAGGTACCATCTCACACCAGTCAGAATGGCTGCTATCAAAAAGTCTACAAACAATAAATGCTGGAGAGGGTGCAGAGAAAAGGGAGCCCTCTTACACTCTTGGTGGGAATGCAGACTAGTACAGCCACTATGGAGAACAGTGTGGAGATTCCTTAAAAAACTGGAAATAGAACTGCCATATGACCAAGCAATCCCACTGCTGGGCATACACACTGAGGAAACCAGAATTGAAAGAGACACGTGTACCCCAATGTTCATCACAGCACTGTTTATAATAGCCAGGACATGGAAGCAACCTAGATGTCCATCAGCAGATGAATGGATAAGAAAGCTGTGGTACATATACACAATGGAGTATTACTCAGCCATTAAAAAGAATACACTTGAATCAGTTCTAATGAGGTGGATGAAACTGGAGCCTATTGTACAGAGTGAAGTAAGTCAGAAAGAAAAACACCAATATAGTATATTAATGCATATATATGGAATTTAGAAAGATGGTAATGATGACCCTATATGCAAGACAGCAGAAGAGACACAGATATAAAGAACAGACTTTTGGACTCTGGGAGAGAAGGCAAGGGTGGGATGAGTTGAGAGAATACATTGAATCATGTATATTACCATATGTGAAATAGATTACCAGTCCAGGTTCGATGCATGAGACAGGGCACTCAGGGCTGGTGCACCGGGACGGCCCTGAGGGATGGGATGGGGAGGGTCAGGATGGGGGACACATGTACACGCATGGCTGATTCATGTCCATGTACGGCAAAAACCACTGCAGTATTGTAAAGTAATTAGCCTCCAATTAAAATAAATAAATTAAAAAAAAAGAATTCATGAGAACTAAACATTATCATTAGAGTGAATAACTATCAGATTTTTCTGTTAAAAAAAAAGAAAATATTCCAAGCAAGTATCTGTGGACCCTGCAACCCTAGGGGCCACTACAGTAAGTCCCCAACTTACCAACTTTCAAGTTGTGAGCTTTCAAATACATGAATGTGTGTTCGCGTGGACAATTCCATAAGCTGGTTCATGTAGTTAGTTCTGGCGTACATGGTCACACGTGTGCCTCCCGATAAGTGGTTGTGCTTTTCGGTACTTTATGGTACCGTGGCTGTGCATCCCAAGGAGCTTACTGGTGAAGGCCTGATAGAACTGGAGGACCAGAGAAAGGACAAGGAGAGACAAGAGGAGGAAGACGTCACTGAAGAACCAAAGAGGTTCCCAATGCGGGGAATGGCAAGGGGGTTTCTTTACTTGAGGAGGCACTGTTAGGACCCAGACGCAGGACCCAGACGTGGAATGGTGCATGGAAGTGCAGCAGGCATTCCGAGTGCAGTCCAGTGCCACTGAGTCATCAATGAGGAGGAAAAAAAAAAGCTACTACATCACTGGATCACTGTTTCAAGAGGGTAGATGGAACTGAATCCAGTAAGGAACCAGAACCTGTGCCGTTAATGTCGGGCATGAGAGAAATTGCAGATTGCCCTCCGTCTCCTGTTGTTGATGACCCTTCAGCTCTACCATCTCCCCCCATTTTCCCCTCCTCCAGTCTGTAACTCTTCTTGCTTGTTCGCTTGATGCTAGCCCCTGTATGCCAGCTGTTGTCCTGTCCAACTATACCTTTCAAGGTACTGTACTGTAAGATTAAACGTGTTTTTATTTTTTTGTGCCTTTTAAAAATATTTGTGTGAAAAGTAGCATAAACCTATTTCAGTACAGTAATATATAGACAGTTGTGTTAGTTAGGGTACCTAGGCTAATTTTGTTGGACTTACGGACAGATTAGACTTACAAATGTGCCCTTGGAACAGAATTCATTCTTATGTAGGGGACTAACTGTATTCACTTGTGTGATGAAGTAAATGATTGTGCAGTGTGCAACCTGTGCAAGTGGCAGTTGGTCCTAGGTGTGACATTGATCCTGGTGGAAAAATTTGTTTACAATGCTGCTGCTAAATCACTTCAGTCGTGTCCGACTCTGTGCGACCCCATAGACAGCAGCCCACCAGGCTCCCCCGTCCCTGGGATTCTCCAGGCAAGAACACATTGTTTACAATGACCTGAGTCTAAATCCAGCTTTGTTTTACATATATACACAGAATATCTTTGCATGGTTTTAATATACTCTGAATTTTATAGGACTGGAACTCCCATGACAACTGAGGGGACAATTTGTCTTCTGCTCTGAATCTCTGTACTGAACTTTACCAAGAGTTGGTCACCATTTCAGAAACGCTGTTCATGTGGGCACAGTACTCGTGGCCCTTAAGTCACCAGCACACCCCTCTCCGTGGCCAGAGGCACTGACAGCCATCCCCTCGTGTGGTTTCACGTTTAGGTGTAAGTATTTGACTTCCTTATTGTTGCTGAGCATTTACATATTGAAATATGTATTCTTTTATTGTAAGTTACTTTGATTTCTCCTTTATATTATAGTTGGGTCAATATATTGATTTTTTTGAAATTATGTGGATAGATTGGTTATATTATCTCTGCTCTCCATCCTGGGGTAGTAAATGAGGCGCAACAAACCTGATAATAAAAGGAGGCTGTGGGTCTGATCGGCTGGGAGCTACAGTTGGGAGAATTCTAGCCTTGACAACTTCTCCAAGAAGCCTGTCTGGTCACTTTAATCCCACAGTCCCACTGAAGCCTGCTTTTCTGCCTTCCTAAATGAAGTTCTTTGTTAGATCTATTTTCCACTTCTTTCCATGACTGTCATCTCCTGAACAATCTTGTCAACTGTGTTCCTATAAACATGTAAGCTCCCCAGATACAACCTTGAAGGGATCACTCTTTATGGCCCTACCCAGGCTCTGAAGAGAAGAGCCTTGCTGACTGAAGTGCTCAACTCAGGTGGAGACGAGGCGCTTGTGGGTCAACACAAGAAAGGGGCATCCGCCGCAAGTAACGCAAAATCCAGAAAACCCTGTCACGCAGCGTGAGAGAGACCCTTGACTCTAGAATAGAAAAGTCACAGGTCTCGTCAGTGTAAAGACTGATTTGTGTGTGTGCTAAATTGCTTCTGGAGAAGGCAATGGCACCCCACTCCAGGACTCTTGCCTGGAAAATCCTATGGACGGAGGAGCCTGGTGGGCTGCAGTCCATGGGGTCCCTAAGAGTAGGACACGACAGAGTGACTTCACTTTCACTTTTCACTTTCATGCATTGAAGAAGGAAATGGCAACCCACTCCAGTGTTCTTGCCTGGAGAATCCCAGGGACGGGGGAGCCTGGTGGGCTGCCATCTATGGGGTCACACAGAGTCAGACACGACTGAAGTGACTTAGCAGCAGCAGCAGTAAGTTGCTTCAGTCGTGTCCGACTCTTTGCGACCCTGTGTGCTGTAGCCTGCCAGATTCCTCTGTTCACGACATTCTCCAGGCAAGAATACTGAACTGGGTTGCCATTTCCTCCTCCAGGGGATCTTCCTGACCCAGGGATCAAACCCATGCCTCTTATGTCACCTGCATTGAAAGGCAGGTTGTTTACGACTAACACCAAAGGCTGATTGGGGTAAAAAAAATTAGTGTGAAATCACTGAAAAAACAAACAAGCCACCCCAGTTCTGGGACCACTGGAAAACAATGTATCGGAAGTTCAAAGATTGGACATGTTGAGGACTTGAAAAAAATATCTGACGTGGTGAGATAGTAGCTTCAAAGTGACTTATGCAGGTAAAGAGGCTTCCTTTGTAGATGGGAAGATTGGTCAAGCAGAGAGACAGGGTTTAGATAAGTTAATGGATGACAGGGTCGTCAAGGGTGATTAAGGGGAACTTGGCTCCTCTGGAGGTAAGCGGTGTCCTGGCGTCCTCACCCGAGGTGGACAATGAACCCGGGCCCTGGAAGGAAGGAGGCAACGCCGGGCTCTCCAGTTATTTCTAGGGGTCCCCTGAATGGATGCAACAACCCACTTCCATTTTTTTAAAGAGAAAAGAATAAAAAGAGAAATGGTTAGATCACACACAGTCTGAGTCTTTAGAGAGAGGGTTTTTTTTGTGGGTATTTCAGTTCAGGGGAAGCATGAGACAGAACTCAGTGGGAGTGCAGAGGGTGTCCAGAATTCCTAATGTAGTTGATGTCATCACTGAAGTTCTAGGACTCAGACTGCCTGAGTTCACATCCTGGCTCCATCGTTGAGTAGCTGGGTGACCTTAGGCAAGTTACCTAACCTCCCTGTGCCTCAGTTTTATCGCCCATAAAACGGACATAATGGTATTGTTACCAAACTCAACTGCTCACCACTTGAAAGCCAACACTCAAGAGACTAGAGTTCATAGGAAAGGAAAGTTTGCTTTATTCAGGAGGCTGGCAACCTGGGGAGAAGGTAGATTTGTGTCCAAAGGTCAACACCCCATTACTGATCAGGGGTCAAGAGCTTTTAAAGAAGAGTTTCAGGGGTGCAGCAAAGTGAATCAGTTATACATATATACACATCCACTCTTTTTTAGATTATTTTCCCATATAGACCATTAGGGGAGAAGGCAATGGCACCCCACTCCAGTACTCTTGCCTGGAAAATCCCGTGGAGAGAGGAGCCTGGTGGGCTGCAGTCCATGGGGTCACTAAGAGTCGGACACAACTGAGCGACTTCACTTTCACTTTCATGCATTGGAGAAGGAAATGGCAACCCACTCCAGTGTTATTGCTTGGAGAATCCTAGGGACGGGGGAGCCTGGTAGGCTGCCGTCTATGGGGTCACACAGAGTCAGACACGACTGAAGTGACTTAGCAGCAGCAGCAGCATAGACCATTAGAATATTGAGTAGGGTTTCCTGTGCTATACAGTAGGTCCTTATTAATTAATCTGTCTTATATATGAAAGTGAAAGTTGCTCAGTCGTGTCTGACTCTTTGTGACCCCATGGATGGATAGTTCATGGAATTCTATAGGCCAGAATACTGAAGTGGGTAGCTGTTCCCTTCTCCAAGGGATCTTCCCAACCCAGGGATCGAACCCAGGTCCCCCAGATCTCTCTCTTATATATAGTAGTGTGTATACGTCAGTCTCAACCTTCCAGTTTGTCCTTCCCTCCACCCTTAGCCTCCAGTAGCCATAAGTTTGTTTCCTACATCTGTGACTATTTCTGCTTTGTAGGTAAGTTCATTTGTATCCTTTTTTTAAGATTCTGCGTACAAACTGTTTGTCTTTCTCTAACTTCAAATTAACACTGTAAATCAACTGCTGCTGCTACTGCTGCTAAGTCGCTTCAGTCGTGTCCGACTCTGTGCGACCCCATAGACAGCAGCCCACCAGGCTCTGCCGTCCCTGGGATTCTCCAGGCAAGAACACTGGAGTGATCAACTATACTCCAATAAAAGATTTTTAAAAATCAATCAATGTAATTAACCATACTAGCAAACTGAAAAATAAAAACAAACCATGGTGTAAAAAGAAAAAAGAGGAGCTTAAGTGTGTGGAATGACACAGTTCCGACAATCATCTTGAAACCGGTCATGCAGTAGATCTGCATTATCTTGCCTGTTTTGGGTACAGTTAATCTTCAGTTCCAGGGTCAGTTTGTTCCCATTTCCTTGGGGCCCGTTCTTGGAATTGTGTACGATGGAGCAGCTTATGTCATGGCTGCAGCCCAGTCACCATGTAGTTAACTTCTTCCACCTGGTGGGAGTTTCCGTATCTGCAAAACAGCTTAAAGGATATGGCTCAGAATATTATCCATAGCCCTTGAGGGGAAATGAGAAGTCCTTGACTTTGTTTAGTGGTTAACTATTATTATTTTGTCTTGTTTGACTGTTTTCCTTTCTTTCTGCATTTTCTCACTTCTCTGACTAAATTTATTCTTTGGCTAAAGTTTCTCTACAGACAGGAGGCATGGCGGGGGTGGGAGGATGGGGGTGGAGCAGGAATCTGTCCTGGGAAGGCCTGTTAAGGTCCTGTTCCATTACAGGATTACTTTACTGAGTTGTGAAGATAAAAGTAGTTAACATGATATATGAAAATGTTTAGAACAGCACATGGTGTATGTAGTGTTTGATACACGTGTGTGATAGTTGTTCTTATTACTCCTGAGAGCAGGGCCAAGCATCATTAGCCCCACCTCCCTCCCTACTGATGAACCAATGAAGTATGGCTCTGGGGAGCCAAGGGAGGAGCTGGAAGTCAGAGAAGTCAAGGCATGGAGGTCAAGTGCCTTGGCCTTGGCTCTCTAACCACTGTCTAGAGTAGCTAAGGGATTAGAGATGGAGGTTATCCCCTTGGCCCCAAAGCTTCAGTTCAGTAGGGGGCAAAGAGTGACTGTGTGCCCCCAAAACATTGGATTGGAGAATGTGACACTCAGGATGGGGTACTCTCTCTGGTTTCATCTCTTATGTATGAGCCATTGCTTAGAAGCAATCCTATTGAGAGGGTTGCTGAATCCTAGATTCAGGGGAGAAAGTACCAGGATGGCTGGAGGGAATGAAACCCAGGCAGCTCACAAGAGCCTGGGTCCCTCAATGCGGCAGGGTGGGGAAAGGCAGGCATCCTGACTTCTCATTCCTTCTCTGCCAGGCTCAATGGCCCACTTACCCCACTTACCCTCTCTGCCTGTTTCTCCCTGTATAAATGCTGTAGAGGGCATTGTTTCCGAAGGGTACTAGGGAACTGTGACTTTAGACCTGCAAGGGGTCCTAGAGGGTACAGCAGACACTGCCAGGACCCACCCCACCCCCTTGTCCTTACCACGTGGGTGCTCTGAGCCCTACACTTGGCTCCAGCATCTGCAGTTCTTTGCCTGAGAGTTTTCTCCAGCCACTGATGCACCTTTGTGTTCAGCAGCTCAGAAGCAGCCCTCCACCAGAGACCAACAGGATCATTGTATAAATATCCTAGCTCCTCCAGCCCATGGATGGGAACAGCTCTGAGATGTAGTTCTAGGTTGTCCCCCAGAATGTCCCCAGTGGGAGTGAGCTCTAGTTACCCACAGGACTAACTTGCTTCATAAGTCACCCCTTATCCTTTTCTTCCCCTTGCTGATTCACTTCCCTACTCCTGGGGTCACCTCCCAAATAAGCTACCTGCCCAAAGCTTCATCTCAGCGTCTGCTCCTGCTGCACTAGGGCAGAAGTTATCTGGCTCAGCGACTTGGGGTTACCGAAGTGAGATAATCACCAGAACACGCTTGCCTGTGTGTGCAGGGAGTAATAAATGCCCACCTAGCAGGGCCCCCACACAGGCAAGAAAGCATCAGAACATTTGCATCATTAGGAAGGCATCCCTCCCTCTGCTCAGGAAACGATCATCCCTCCATCCCCAATCTGGGGAATCTTGTTGGGGGTAAAAGCTCTATAGTGAGACCTCCTTCTGGCTTCCCTCTCACCAGCCATCTGTTCCTAATAACCCCACCCACGCACTGGAGCCTCTCTGACTTGGTAGTGCAGGACGCTGTCACTTGAAATTAATTGCAACTAATTAAAAATGATCCGGTTAGGACAATTGCACAATGGCGCTCCGGAGACCGCTTCATTCCCAGAGGTTCAGTGGCGTTTGCGACCGCCGCAGCCCCAGCGGGCCGTACGGAGCCATACATCATCGTGTCATTTTACATTGTTATTTCTCTGAAAGCAGCAATTTAAAAGAGTCTCAGATGAACCTTGAGCAACTTCGCACTAAAAAGAAAAATGTTACTGTCCAAGATCTGTAAAATATAACATATAGGCTCAAAGAGGCTGCTTGACATGAAAAGCGGCCTTAAGTTTGTGCTGTGATTTGCATATAATATATAATGTTGTAGTAAAAGGAACCCACAAAGCAGGCAGTGGCTGTAGAGCATCGATCCTCAGCCTCTTTGTTCAAACTGGGTCACCTACTGTTCCCAGTTATTATTTTATCATGGCCATTCCTCATGTGAGGAGACGGGATGGCACCTAATCCATTGGGTTCTAGGCGCTGCCGTCTCTCCGCCATACTAGTGGGAGACCCTGGGTCCTCCTGGAGGACCAGGAGCTACCTGCTGATTCTGGAAGCACTGCAAGTCCCAAGTTGCCCTGTCACTTTCCAAGCTGATGTCGCTAGGACAAGAGGCAGTTCCAAGACTTGGAAGTCCTGCTGAGCAACCTAGCAGACCCCCACATCTTATTTCAAGGGGACCTAGACAGCCCAGTAGTGAATTGTGAGCCTATGTATTTGGGCTACAAATCTCTCCTTTCAAGCCCACAGCTGCCTCACCTCACTTTTGTGGTCTCCATGGCACCCTCCAAACCTCTCCACATCTACACGGCAGGGGAAAAGCAGGCATTTGAACAGAAAGGGGTATGTCAGAAAAAAGCATCTTCCAAAATTATTTTTCTAATGCTCTGGTTTATTCTGCAATTAAAAAAAAAATAAGGTGACTTTCTAGGGTACTAACAAAAATAAACCTCTGCAAAAGAGAAAAAGAAGTTAAAAAATTAAAAATCAAGATTTTTAAAACTAAAGGGCTCGGAGAAATGTAAGAGACTACACAGATGAGAGGGGAAAAAATGGCAAGCGGGTATGCATACCCAGTTTTATGTAATTCCTAAAACTGGGCTCTGGGCTTTCTGGACACCAGAGCAAAAATGGAAAATAAGAAACATGATTAATTATCAATGTCAAGTGGTCCTAAAAGCAAAAGCAAACCAGCTCCTTAGAAGAAACAAGACTTTTTTTTTGCATGGATCTTGTGTGGGTCATCTAGTGGTCAGTGTCCTCATGGCATCCTGGTGGTCGAGGCAGGGGCAAGGCTTGTGAAGACCTCCTCGTTGGAAATTGGGGCCATAATCTGGTGACGTCACATCTCTGGGAGATCCAGGAGAGGAGGATTAAATGTGCAGTTCACCATTGGCTGCCTTTATTCAGGGATAAGACGTAGGTACTACAGGAATGCAGGGACTAACCCCAGCCTCAAATATTATATGACACACTCATATGTGGAATCTAATTTTAAAAAATGATACAAATGAACTTATTTACAAAACGAAAATAGACCCACAGACATGGAAAACAAATTTACTGTTACCAAAGCGGAAAGTGGGGAGGGGATGGGGATAAATTAGGAATTAGGGATTAACATATACACACATTCCCCAAATTACTCTCCATGAATAGTGTTTCTTTATAGCAGCTCTGCTTTTTTCCCTTTAGCACCTTTTTTTTTTTTTTTTTAACTTAAGTATAGTTGATTTACAGTGTTATGTTTAAGGTGTATAGCACAAAGAATCAATTAAACATATATATATATATACACACACACATATATATAGTATGTATACATATTCTTTTTCAGATTCTCTTTCCTTATAGGTTATTAAAAATATTTATTATAGTTTCTGATGCTATATAGTTGGTCCTTGTTGTTTATTTTATAAATGGTAATGTGTATATGTTAATCCCAAATTCCTAATTTGTCCCTATCCCCTCCTCACTTTCCGCTTTGGTGACTATAAATTTGTTTTCTATGTCTGTGGGTCTATTTTTGTTTTGTAAATAAGTTCATTTGTATCACTTTTAAAAATTAGATTCCACATATGAGTGTGTCATATAATATTTGTCTTCCTCTGTCTGACTTACTTCAATTAGTATCATAATCTCAAGGTTCATCCATGTTGCTGTGAGTGGCATTATTTTGTTCTTTTTAATGGCTGAATAATATTCCATTGTTTATATGTACCACCTCCTCTTTTTAAAAAATTTATTTATTTTTTATTGAAGGATAATTGCTTTACAGAATTGTGTTGCTTTCTGTCAAACCTCAACATGAATCAGCCATCGGTATACATGGATCCCCTCCCTTTTGAAGCTCCCTCCCCATCCCACCCCTCTAAGTTGATACAGGTCGATCTAGGCTGAATACTATTCCATTGTTTATATGTACCACCTCCTCTTTATCCATTCCTCTGTCAAGGGACATTTAGATTGCGTCCATGTCTTGGTTATTGTATATAATGATGCAGTGAACACTGGGGTACATGTATCTTTTTGAATTATAATTTTCTCCTTACTGTCATCATGTATTATTTGGGGGTTTTAAAAATAATTTTTTAAAAGTCAAGAAAACGATGCAATTTTGTTAAGAATGAAGCAGATCAGTGTTACTGAAAAAGTAAGAAGGGAAGAGAAAATCTGGGTAAATGTAGATCAGATGTCTAAAAGTGGTTATCTTGGGGAGCTAAGATTATAGAAGACTTTCACTTTTAAGTTAATCCTTTCTGTAACATTTTTATAATAGCTATTTCTTTAAAAATTTAGTAGTTGTGGCTCTCAGGCTTAGTTGCCCCCACAGTATGTGGGCTTCTTCCTGGACTAGGGATTGAACCCATGTCCCCTGCATTGGCAGGCAGATTCCCAACCACTGAACCACTAGGGAAATACCAGTATTTATATATATTTTAAGTTATTATAATAATAATAATTTAAAAAGCAACATTTTAAGTCAATCTGGGGCATTGTCAAATTGACTACCTTTTATGAAAATTAAGGAACTTAATCAAGACTTATCCGAATGAATGGCTACCCTACTTCTGTTGGGCAGTGAGCCAGAAGAGAATCTGTAAGAAAGATAAGAATTTTTCTCAAGGAAACAGTGGCTGTCTGTTCTGGCACGCAAGATGAATGACCCCGACTCTGGCCTCTCAGAGCACTGATGCTTACCTGGATTGGAGCTTATGGCAAAATCCAGAGGCTGGTGTGGTTCTGAAAAAAAAATCACGTTTAAAAATTATTGTTGTTTCATGGTAAAATAACATATTTGAACTATTATTTAATTTTTTAACAGTTCTGGCTATTTCCTTCTCTTTGTCTCTCCCTGACCCCCTCTCTTTTCAAGGTAGCCTGTTTTATACTGGGTGCCTCAGGGAAGAGATGGGGCAGCAGAAAGAGAAAAAAAAAAAAAAAAAAAAGGCTCATCCTTGCTTTTGACTTTCAAAGACTTAGGGACAAAGACCCAGGGAAAGGAAAAATAATGATCAGAGAGACTATCTTACTCTCAAGAGTAGAAAATGGGGAAATGGGAGGATTAGAGGGGAGGATGCTGGGAAGATCAAGGCCGATGCTGGTAGTTCAGAGACAGCCTCCAGGGAGCTCAGAGCTTCCTTTCAGAGAAGACGAATCAACATCCTGGTCCACAGCCTCCGTCTAAGGGCTGGGAGGGGCATCAGGAAAGTCCTGGAGTCCTGCAGGGCTTCAGGAGAGGGTAGCTCCCTCTTCTCTCTCTAGGCAACTGCTTTAGTCTTTTCTCTCACTGCCAAACATCTTTTTTTTGTTCCTCTGTCTGGTTGGCTGAACATGGCTGCTTCCAGGTTTCATGCCTTGATTTAACACCCAGAGCCAGACTGACTTCTCTCTTGCTTCTCTCCCTTGCTTCTGGAGCCATCTGTGATTGGCCTAGCTTGGATCAGATGCCCAACAGGCATCCCCAGGCACCCCTGGACCATTCTGCTGTGTTTAGGGGCTGAGGTCTCTGTTGCAGTCACATTTGGTGTCAGCTTTCCCTTCATCCCAGAGACATTACTTTGCCAACAAAGGTCCATCTAGTCAAGGCTATGGTTTTTCCTGTGGTCATGTATGGATGTGAGAGTTGGACTGTGAAGAAAGCTGATTGTCAAAGAATTGATGCTTTGAACTGTGGTGTTGGAGAAGACTCTTGAGAGTCCCTTGGACTGCAAAGAGATCCAACCAGTCCATTCTAAAGGAGATCAGTCCTGGGTGTTCTTTGGAAGGAGTGATGCTAAAGCTGAAACTCCAGTACTTTGACCACCTCATGCGAAGAGTTGACTCATTGGAAAAGACTCTGATGCTGGGAGGGATTGGGGGCAGGAGGAGAAGGGGACAACAGAGGATGAGATGGCTGGATGGCATCACTGACTTGATGGACGTGAGTCTGAGTGAACTCTGGGAGTTGGTGATGGACAGGGAGGCCTGGCGTGCTGCGATTCATGGGGTCGCAAAGAGTCGGACACGACTGAGCGACTGAACGGAACTGAACTTCCCTTCATCCCAGTCCTGCCTTCCTAGTTTCCTTACAGGTGGCACTTCCCCATAAACCTGCTGTGTGCAGCTCTCCCTCATCTCAGCATCTGTCTCCAATCTAAGATACTCGCCTTGCAGACTTTGTCCCTATAGGATATCTGGGGTCAACACTAAGGGCTGTGGTCACTTAACTGTCTGGAAAGCGCTTCCTTGGAAAGCAAGGGGGCTCCAAACACCATTCCACATCAGCAGACAGTGGGAGACTGAGGGAAGAGCACTGGGATGAGAGAATTTGGGAGCCCTGGGTTCTGCCACTGGTGAACTGTGTGACTTGGCCAGTCAGTCACTCCTCTGACTTACAAGTTTCTCAAATGCAAAACAAGGATAGGAATTTCCCACCTCACAGGGTTAATTCAGAGTTCATTTAGAGGATCTAAGTAACTGGGTCTCTAACAGGGCTTGGCACAAAGTAGAAATATTATACATATGTGAAAAGGTTGGCTTTCAGAGCTTCCTGCCCATCTCCATACCTTCCTCCCTCTGTCCCCATGCCCATCCCACTCTGATACCAGGACAGGTATGGCCATCAGCAGAAGGACCACATGACCCTCACCAGGAACCTCTAGCTTCATGACCTGTCATCACTTTCTTTGGCACTCTGCAGAGACTTTGCATACACTGTATGCATGTTAAGTTATTTTGAAAAGACAAGCCCTAGTGTGTCATATTCTCTGCTCAAAAGGCTTCCCATCCCACTTAGGATCTAGCACGCTGGCCCCATCATCATTCTGACCCTTTTCTGCTCTTCATCCTGTCTTACCTCTTCATCCTGTCCAGCCATGTTTGTCTCCTAGCTATGTGTCAAACACACTAGGCATATTCCCACCCCAGGGCCTTTGCACATACCACACTCCCTCTCGCGGGAATGCTCTTCCCCCTGGCTCAGTCTCTCACACCTTCAGGTTCTTACATAAAGTCAATGAGACCTTTGCTGACACCCCCATCCCCATTTAAAATAGCAAAACTCCCTTTGCATTGCCTCTCCCCTCTCCACTTTAGCACTTGTTACCATCTGATGTGCCTTGTATTTTATTTATTCATTGCTTATCTTTATTAGAGTGTAGACTCCATGAGGACGGGGCGTTTTGCCTGTTTCATTCTCTACTATAGCCCATGACGGTATCTGGCATTCTATGAGTGCTCAGTATAATTTTGTTGAATGAATGAATGTGTTTACAGGCACTTGAAACTGAAAAGCACAAACATACTGGTGAAAGCAATGGTACCTCAACGTCAGCCCATGGGAAATGAGGGACAGAAGACCCAAGCTTAGCTAGAATCTCTAAGGTTTCTTGCCAGGCCAAAGCAGGACCCAGGGTCTCCCTTGCTGCACCATCTAGAGAGTGTTGAGGGCAGGAGCCACCTGTCTATTAGCTGAGTGTCCACCTTAGTCCCTAGCAGGTAGCAGATGCTCCGTGAATGTTTGCTGGTTATGCCAATGCATCAGGGTGCTGGGAGCCAAGGGGCAGTAGCTGTGCCTTTGGTCACAGGGGAAAAGATGCTGATATATTCATCCGCCTCTTATCTCAGCCCTCGGCATTGGCCAGTGTTTCCCAAAGTGTGTTCTGTAGAACCCCAGTGCTAATACGTGTTATAGATGCTAATAGGTGTTAAGTGGGAAAAGGGTTTCGTGGTCAAACAAACTTGAGAAATGCTGGATTAAATAAAGTAAAACTTGTTTCCTGACTTCTGGACTCTTAAGAGTCTTTAATATGTCAATATAAATTTATAAATCCAAGAGGGGGCTTATATTTTGAAAACGTTTCCATACTTATCTGACCACAAAGCACGTTTTTCAAAGAGAGTGGGGTTCCACTGAGTTTTCTTTGGGAAACACTGACCTGGCTCACACCTATCAGACACAGAAGAGATTTGGAAGGAAATCTAGTGCATCACTCCCTCTTCACAGAGGAGGCAAGAGAGACGAAGACCAGAGAGGTATAAAGGGATGGATTGCAGGAAACACAGCAAGTTGGGTCCTGAGCTAAAATTCAACCCTGGGCTCCAGGACACTTGCTGCCTTTGGTCTTAACTGCTGTGGTTCTGAACTCTGGCTTGTCAGGCCCACTTCGTCACTTGCACTCTCAGAGTCACAGAGACCTGGAACAGGAAAGCCCTCAGAGACGTGGAAGTTCCACTCCCAACCTCACTTCCTGTTTGTGACCCCAGCTTCCCGGCCATGACCCACCTCTGGGCTTGCAACCTGTGCCCGGCTATCCAGTGCTCCTCACCAACACCTCCCCCTCTGCCCATCCCTGGTGTGGGTGTTCCTGCCCACAAACCCTGGTTTTCAAAGTGTGGTCCCAGGGCCAGCAACGTCAGTAGCACGTGAGAACTTGCTAGAAATGCAAATTCTTTGACCCAACCTTGGACTTATTGAATAAGAAACTCAGGAGGCAGAGGCCAGCAATCTGTGTTTTAAAAAGCCCCCAGATGGTGCTTCTTTTTAATTTTATTGGATTATAGTTGACTTACAATTTTGTGTGAGTTCAGGTGTACAGCTAATTGATTCAGTTATACATACACACATATTCATTCTTCTTCAGCTTCTTTCCCCATATAGGTTATCAAAGAATATTGAGTAGAGTTCCCTGTGCTGTACAGCAGGTCCTTGTTAGTTATCTGTTATATATATGTGTGTGTGTATATATATATAAAATATACACACTAATACATATATGTATACATGTATATAGTGTATATACATGTATAGAGTTCCCTGTGCTGCACAGCAGGTCCTTGTTATCTGTTTTATATATATATATGTGTGTGTGTATATATATATAATATACACACTACATACATATATGTATGTATGTAGTGTGTAACACACCACATATATACATGTATGTATGTAGTGTGTATAACACACTACACACATATGTATACATTCATGTATGTAGTGTGTATGTTAATCCCATAGTGTGTATGTTGATCCCAAGCGCCTAGTTTATCCTTCCCCCCAGCCCATGTTCCCTCTTTGGTAAACATAAGTTTGTTTTCATTATCTATATTTATAAAACAGAACTTATTTTCTGCTTTGTAAATAAGTTCATTTGTATCACTTTCCAAAATTAGATTCCATGGATGAGTGATGTCCTGTGATATCTGTCTGTCTCTTGCCAGAGTTCACTTTATGAGAATCTCCAGGCCCATCCATGTTGCTGCAAATGGCATCATTCTGTTCTTTTTCGTGGCTGAGTAGTACTCCGTTGTGTGTATGCACCACACCTTCTTTATCTGCTCTTCTGTTGATGGACGTTTGGGTTGTGTCCACTCTTGGCTACTGTAAACAGTGCTGCCGTGAACTTAGGGGCGCATGTGTCTTTTTGAATTATGGTTTTCTCTGGATATATGCCCAGGATTGGGATTGTTGGACCGCATGGGAGTTCTGTTTTTAGTTTTTGTTTTCCAGGCACCTCCGTACTATTCTGTACAGTGGTTGTACCCATCTGCCCCTAGATGCTTTGACTCACACTAAGGTTTACCGACCGCTGCTCTCAGCTGACTGACTCCACTCAAGCACCTGAGGGAAAGGCCTTTTCTTAACCTCCAGGCCCCCTAGTAAGCAGAGCAGGCACCTTCTCTTTGCTCGGTAAGGGTCATGGAAAACCCCAGACACAAAAGCCTTTTTAGAGATTCTTACAGCTCAGTGGGTTCCAGCCACTTGAACTTGGTGCCACCTAAGCCCTGAAGTTAATTTCTACTCAGCCCCATTTTATTAGTTGGTCTAATTGATAGAAACAATTTTATAAAACAGCCCTGGGTTGGGGGTGGTTCAGGGTTGAATTACCCACTCCAGTGTTCTTGCCTGGAGAATCCCAGGGATGGGGGAGCCTGGTGGGCTGCCATCTATGTGGTAGCTCAGAGTCGGACACGACTGAAGCGACTCAGCAGCAGCCGCAGCCGCAGGGTTGAGTTGCATCTGTCAACACAGTCAGCTCCACCTCTGAAAGAAATCATGGTGGGAGGAAGGCCGTGCGAAGCCCACTTTGAGGGATCTGGACATTCTGAGGCTTATCTCAGTCCACTCAAGCCGAGGTGGGATCCTTTCAGTGCCTCAGGAGAAGTGCTTCAGCTGGGTTTAGTAGCTCTATTCTGGGACATTTTCCTCTCAAATCCATCTGCTTCCTGTATTTCCCTCCAGGCTGTTGTGGGCCTGACTCAGTGGTGACCTCAGGGTTGCTGCACTGAACAGCTCTCAGGAATGCCGTTGTGTGCAATGCAAAGTGTATGTGGCCAGAGGTGGTGGTCCTCGGACCTCTACTCTCTTCCCTCAGAGACAGGAGAAGCCCTCTTCCTGCTCTCCACCCACTCCTGGTTCTTCTGGTGAACAGGAAGCCCTTCAGAAGGGCCCACTGGAAGGTTGACTGGGAGACGGGGAGAGGTGCTATCTGCTGGCTTCTGAGAGATGCAGCCGTGAAAGTCTCCATGTTGTATCGCCTGTCATGGGGAGGGTATTGGTCACCCACTCACTCACTCACCCGCTCACCCACTCACTCATTCACTCACCGACTCTCTCACTCAGCCCGGGCGGCAGTGTCAGCTGCTGTGGCAGACCTCCATCCATCCTTGTCATTCAGGGGCCTCTGAAAGTACGCCTGTCAATATAATGCACGGCCTGTTGAGGGGAAGTGACATTTTGAATAGTGGACACTTTTCCAGGAGCATTCATCCTGGGTCAGCCTCATGATAAATAAACACGTGTGGCGTCTGGAGTCAGCAGGCAGGATACAATGACCGAGACGCCGGCACAGATGCACATACCATAAGGCTGCGTTGACGGGATAGAGGTGGGATGTGAGAGCAGGGGGAGAGGGAAGGCTCTGGGAGCAGACTTGGGGAAGAATTTATCTCCCTTCTTCCTCCGGGGAAAACAGAAAGCAAAGGGAGCTTCAATTTCCCTTTATCCCTGAACCACCAGAGGGGGGTTCCTATCACCCCCTTTGCTCCTCACCTGTCCCCACCCCCTGGCAAAAAGAACCCCAGTCCCTATCTTAATTACCCCTAACAGTGTCCTAAACAAAGTATTTATAAGGCTTACTGCGTTTGTCTTCCCGTTCCTATTAATAAAGTCTGGGAATGGAGGGAAGAAATATGGGTGGGTGACAGGGTTTTTAATGGTGCCTCACCTTAAATGCATTTTAAAATATGTAAATCAATAAAAAAATTATTTGTAATAGCAGCCTAAGAGTGCTGGTTAGCCTGGCGCAGAGTGAAATGCATGCTACAAGCCCTATTACCATACATCCTGGGAGCTGTAGTTAGGATTAATCTGTCAAAGGGGATGGTTTAGTGTTGATGAATATGACATGTGACCATTAACGATGTTGATTTTATCTCCCGAGATTAGCATGATTTACTTCGGATGGATAATAATGTCATTTGCTTGATGCAGTAGATCTGTTTACGAGCTGATTAAATTGTAAGGCCTTGCCTCATTTCATGCTATTTGGTTTACAGCTTCATTACCACAATCACAAAAGCTGGGGAAATGTCCCACATTCCATGTCACAATAAATCACTGCTTCCCGTGGCTGGGATGGATTTTAGCAGTTCTGCCCAGCACGGACCATTCTTGGCTCCCCACTAATCTGTGATCCAGAATACATTAGGGGGATCTTCAGGAACACTGGGATGAGAGGGGGCAGGAATCCTCTTGGATCTTTTAATTGAGATTAAGGAAGTCCTTGAGTAATTAGCTGTAACAAATTAGCTTATCATTTAGACAGTGAAGTCACTGTTTTTGTTGCAGGGGCGATTACCATAAATACACAGAAAAGTGACGCTCAATGAATCGGAGGGATGCTCCTAAGCAAATTTCATTTTCACCCTGTTATCCTTTGCTCTGGGAGAGGGGTGGCCTGGATGCAAGGTGTGTGTGGGGGGTCTGTGCGTTAGATTCTCAACCCTGCCATGCTTCTTCAGAGTGGACAGGGTGGGCCTGTGCACCATGCACCCACAGCAGAGCCCTGGCCACCTCAGCACCTTGGGGTGGGGTGTGCTGAAGCAGAGGGAAGAGTGGAGGGCACCTGGGTCGGAAGAGAATCACAGACCTGTTCACGCCAGCTCTGCATCCAGAGTGGCCTGGTAGTGGGATTCTCTACTCTGTGCATGTAGGAGAAGGAGGGGGCACGTGAAATGGAAAAGACACCCCTCAAGAAGCTGGGGAGGCAGAAAACAGGCTGAAATGACTGTATTTCTCATAACACCTGAGAGTTTTTGAGTTCTTAGTAAATGCCAGGTCCTATTCTCACCACAGAGACCACTCTGTGAGGTTGGGATTATTATTCTCATCCCATGTTACAGATGAAGAACTGAGCCTCTGTGGGAGGTTAAACAACGTGCCTAAGATCACAGAGCTGGTCAGAGCAGGTGCGGAATTTGAACCCCGGGCCCTGGAGCTTGGGCACACTGCCTGTAGGCCGATGTCATCTTTTGTTCAGAATGAGGCCACTGGGGCAAGGGCGGAGACTTTTTAGGACTTTTGCTTCTTACTCCTGAATTGGAGCCTGTGACCTTGAATGGGTCCTGTCTGCAATTAATTAGGATCAACAGTAATCAGGAGTGCTGAGATCAGGTCTTAAATAGGAACTTTAGTCAGATTTTGTGATGAGCAGTCACAAAAGATGTAAAACTACACTTTCTGAAGGTCAGATCTTTGGGAATAAAAGCAATCATTTCAATGGGCACAGGTAGCTTCTCTCTGCTTTTTGGCTGAGTACCTCCCTAGGATGCTATGGGCCGAAGGGAAAGATTGTGAACCTCTGAAAGTTCTGAAGAAGAGGTGGTCCTATTCCAAAGCTCCATGCAGATTCACTTCTGAACTTGAGGTGTGGTCCTCAGATGCCTGCATCCCTCAACCAGAGCTCATCACTGTCCCCTTACAGTAGATGGCAGATGGCCCTCCAGTCTCCATTCTCCTTTTGTCCTGTCCTAGAACCCTGATGTATAATAGACTTTAACAAAATGCATTTCCAAGCCTCTTTTGCAGCTAGATGAGCCATAGGACTAATACGGCTGCCATTTATTAAGCATTTATTCTGAGCCAGACCCCGTACTAAGTGTTGGTTGAGACAAAGGTACATAAGGTTCAAACATAGTCCTCAGACAACCTGGCTGCCACCTGTCTGTTATTCGTTGATTTGGCAACCTGCCAAGTGTTTAATTGATCTATCAGTCAATCAGCATTTCAGCTATTTGATCAACGGCCGGACCTTTGGCCTGTCAGGAATTAGTCTTAGTATTGAACCCGCCAGGTGCATAGAGAACAGACTCTGGCCACAGACGTGGGATGTGTAGAATTTGATGCAAGGCACAAGGATAAATGTCCAAGAAATCAACATGCTCTTATCTTCAGTTCAGTTCAGTCGCTCAGTCGTGTCTGACTCTGTGACCCTATGAACTGCAGCACGCCAGGCCTCCCTGTCCATCACCAACTTCCGGAGTTCACTGAGACTCACGTCCATTGAGTCGATGATGCCATCCAGCCATCTCATCCTCTGTCGTCCCCTTCTCCTCCTGCCCCCAATCCCTCCCAGCATCAGAGTCTTTTCCAATGATCAACTCTTCGCATGAGGAGGCCAAAGTACTGGAGTTTCAGCTTTAGCGTCAGTCCCTCCAAAGAAATCCCAGGGCTGATCTCCTTCAGAATGGACTGGGTGGATCTCCTTGCAGTCCAAGGGACTCTCAAGAGTCTTCTCCAACACCACAGTTCAAAAGCATCAATTCTTCAGCGCTCAGCTTTCCTCACATTCCAACTGTCACATCCATACATGACCACAGGAAAAACCATAGCCTTGACTAGCCGGACCTTTGTTGGCAAAGTAATGTCTCTGCTTTTCAATTTGCTATCTAGGTTGGTCATAACTTTCCTTCCAAGGAGGAAGCATCTTTTAATTTCATGGCTGCAGTCACCATCTGCAGTGATTTTGCAGCCCCCCAAAATAAAGTCTGACACTGTTTCCGCTCTTTCCCCATCTATTTCCCATGAAGTGATGGGACCAGATGCCATGATCTTAGTTTTCTGAATGTTGAGCTTTAAGCCAACTTTTTCACTCTTATCTTACACGTATGCAAAAATTAACTAAAGACTTAAATGTAAGACTTTTATGTTGCCATGAAACTCCTAAAGGAAAACGTAAGGACACACACATAGGCACAGTAACTATGTGAGCTGATGAATGGGTTAACTAACTTGATTGTGGTGAGCATTTCACAAGGTACCCCAAAACGCTCTGGCTGTGAAACCGTGCTCACCTCCTTACCAAGCCCCACCCAGCCACTGCTGCCTAGTTGGGGATCCTGGCTCTGGAGCCAAGTCCCCCCTGAGGTCTCTCATCCCCCCAGAATGTGGTGCTTCTAACCACCTTCTTATCCCTGATCCCCTGGGTCTAACTCTTGGCCACAGAGGTTTCCCCTGTGACCCTCATCTGTCTGTCTCTCCAAGTTCGACATTTGTTCCTTATGCAGATATTCTAAGGGGAAGTGAATATATTAAAGGGAACACAGTGACTTTCCCATCCCTTGTGTTTGAACACCTCCTGCTCCCCTACCATTTCTCTGCCACTGACTGTCTTCTTGGCCCTCTGGGGATAGAGAGAAAAAGGGTGCAGCCTGGCAGTGCCCTTTGTAGGGAGGACAGTGGGACCCAGCCTAAAGGGGCCAGAGAGGCAGCCATGCTGGGGGTCCCGAGGCTGGTCAAAGCAGCAGGCTGGGGGCTAGATAGACAGACATGTCATGGCAGGAGAAGGGTCAAGAAGAAGACAAATAGAGAAGTGTGAGGATGGGCAAGGTCAATGCAGGGTTATTCCTTTTCTGTGAGGTTTGGGGTAGTCTCCTAGGGTGGGAAAAGAGAGTCTGACATGTATCAGTTACCTATTGTTACAAGAAAAAGACTCCAAAATGTAGTGGCTTAAAACAATAACATTTATTCGGTTCATCGGCAGCTTGAGTGGAGCTTTGTGGGGAGGACTTGTCTCTGCTCCAGTCGGGATCACCTGAGGTGGCCTGAAGGCTGGGGGCTGGAATCGCCTGAGTCTTATCACTCCATGCTGGTGGTTGATGCTCCTGTGGGCTGAGACCTCAGCTGGGCTGTTGCCCCAACACCTACATGTAGTCTGTCCATGTGGACATTTGGTTGAGCATCCCTAGAGGAAGTGGTATCACCTGTCCTAACAGCCCCAGTCATGTGGTATCACTTCTGCTCTCATCACAGGCCTGCCCAGGTTCAAGGGGAGGAAACTCGAGCCCCACCGCTTGAAGGAGGAGTGACAACTTCATAGCATAAGAAAAATACATGGGGCAGGATGTATGACCACCGTCTTTGGAAAATACTGTTGGCAAAAGATATGGAAGCATCCTAAGCGCTCATCAGCAGATGAATGGATGAAGAAGATGGTACATACACACAATGAAACATTACTCAGTCCCCAAAAGAATGAAAGTCTGCCATTTGCAGCAATGTGGATGGACTTAGAGAGTATGTTGCTTAGTGAAATACGTCAAAGACAAATACTCTATGCTATTACTTGTATGTGAAGTCTTAAAAAAAAATAAAATGAATGTACAGGACGAAATAGAAACAGACTCACAGAGAATAAACTAGTGGTTATCATGAGAAATGCTGGGCTGGAAGAAACACAAGTTGGAATCAAGATTGCCGGGAGAAATATCAATAACCTCAGATATGCAGATGACACCACTCTTATGGCAGAAAGTGAAGAGGAACTAAAAAGCCTCTTGATGAAAGTGAAAGTGGAGAGTGAAAAAGTTGGCTTAAAGCTCAACATTCAGAAAACTAAGATCATGGCATCTGGTCCCATCACTTCATGGGAAATAGATTGGGAAACAGTGGAAACAGTGTCAGACTTTATTTTACTGGGCTCCAAAATCACTGCAGATGGTGACTGCAGCCATGAAATTAAAAGACGCTTACTCCTTGGAAGGAAAGTTATGACCAACCTAGATAGCATATTCAAAAGCAGAGACATTACTTTGCCAACAAAGGTCCGTCTAGTTAAGGCTATGGTTTTTCCTGTGGTCATGTATGGATGTGAGAGTTGGACTGTGAAGAAGGCGGAGCGCCGAAGAATTGATGCTTTTGAACTGTGGTGTTGGAGAAGACTCTTGAGAGTCCCTTGGACTGCAAGGAGATCCACCCAGTCCATTCTGAAGGAGATCAGCCCTGGGATTTCTTTGGAAGGAATGATGCTAAAGCTGAAACTCCAGTACTTTGGCCACCTCATGCGAAGAGTTGACTCATTGGAAAAGACACTGATGCTGGGAGGGATTGGGGGCAGGAGGAGAAGGGGACGACAGAGGATGAGATGGCTGGATGGCATCACTGACTCAATGGACATGAGTCTGGGTGAACTCCGGGAGTTGGTGATGGACAGGGAGGCCTGGCGTGCTGCGATTCGTGGGGTCGCAAAGAGTCGGACATGACTGAGCGACTGAACTGAACTGAACTGAACCCCTGAGGAGAGGGGAGTTTGGAGGGGTGAGATAAAGGTATGGGATTAAGAGACACAAATTACTATGGATAAAATAAATAAGCAACAAGGGTATGTTATAGAGCACAGGGAAATATAGACATTATTTTGTAATAGCTTTAAATGGAGTATAGTCTATAAAACTGTGAATCAAAATGTAGTACACCTGAAAGTAATATAATATTCAACATCAACTACACTTCAATTAAAAAAAAATTAAAAGGGAAAAAAAGAAGCAACTATTGCATTGGCCAAAATATGTGTTTGGGGTTTTTGTAACATTTTATGGAAAGCCCCGAATGAATTTTTGGCTAACCCAATGCTATTGGCAACAGGACTATTCCTCACAGGACTTCCTTAAGAGTCTCAGGCTCCATGCTTAGTCCAATTTTCTTCTTCTTGCCTTGCACCTCAGATTTCAGTTCTCTCTTCTGCTAACTACTCACAAACTTACATTTCCACCCCTGCAGGCATGAGAAACTTAACCTACACAAATCTACACTGTGTATTCTTTGCCAAAGCCTGCTGCCCCTTGCAGTTTTTTCCAGGTACCCAGACGTGGTGACTCCTGGTGAGCCCTCTGACCCCAGGTCTGTTCTCCTCTTCTTCCTTGCTCATGGTCCCAGGGCACCTTTGCAGCTGGCCAGGTGACTATGAGCAACTTCTTCCTCACTTGTTCAGAAGGACACTGCTTGCCCCAGACTTTCCCGCTCTCCCCTTCCCCTGGGTCGGAATAGCACCCATATCTAATCACACCAGTGAGCGCAGCATCCTGAGGGGATGAAGGAACACCAAGATGGAAGGCACTTGGGCCCCTGACTGAGGCTGCTACGGAGCGAAGCAGCCTCACAAGCATAGATGACGGAGGCCCGAGAGAAACCTCCATCTGATTTAAGTCACTGTATTTGGGGGAGGGGCTTTCTTTCTTCTTTTCTTTTTTACAGCGATGTAGCCCAATACCATAGGCTAAGACCTCAGGATCACATGCGCCTTTCCTCTCTCCTTTCCAACCCCTGCCCTTCACTGAGCCCAGTCCATCCTGCCTCCTTGCCATGTCCTGGGATGGTCCTGGCTTCGCGTGTCCTGCAGCCACCCCCCAGCTCTCATCTCTCACCTTCTTCTGTCTGAACCCCTTGATGTCTTAGTCTCCGTATCTCCAGTCTCATTGTTCTATCCCATAACAGTACTCCTCTGCACAAAGACCTCTGATGTCTCCCCATTGCTTACTGAAGCACAGGACACCATCTGTTCCCACCACGTTCCCACCCACTCCCCTTGCCACCACCACATCCCTGCCAACACCCTTATGGGCAGTCCTGCCTCCATGCCTTTGATCTCGTTCATCCGTTCTCCTGATTCCCAAGATTCCCCGTTTTCCACCCATTGAACGCCTAGTCATTGTCCAAACTCAGATCAAGTGCTGCCTCCTCTCTGAAGATTTCTGCATCCTCCTGTAGAACTTAACCCCATGCCTCCAGTGGGAAAGCCCTTGTCACAGCCCACCTTAAGGCAGCAATATCTTCTGTGAATCACTAGACTGGACAGGAAGTTATCTGAGGGCAGACCTGGCATATCCTAGTCATCTTCCCACTGCTTCCACGCCTGAGAGAAGGCCATGTGTGCAGCTGGGACTCCCGATGTGCTTGCCAGTGAATACTCGCTTTCTATGTCTGGTGGACCACACTGGACTGGGCAGTGATTTTGCTACAAGTGACCAAGGTTGCCTTCCCTCTGCCCTTGGGGATGTCCCCAGGGAACCCCAAGGGAGGCCAGAGGGGCTGCCCTTCCCACATTTCCCTGGGGGCTGGGTAAGGAAGCAGAACCTGTCAGTTGAAGTACACAGGTTTTAAGCCATGGGCTTTGGAGTGAGACAGCTTTGGCCTTGAATTTTCATTCACCACTTGTTGGCTGTGTGACTTCAGGCATGTTAACTAACCTTTCTGAATCTCAGTTTTCCAACAGGGGATTAATATAGCACTATCTCCTAGGGATCTTGTAGGGATTAAAAAAAGATAATATAAAGAAATATAAAGCTCTTGGTATGAGGAAAATGCTCACTAAATGATAATAATCATAATAATCCATTTCTTTCCTGTGGCCTGAGACTCTGCTTGGTGAGAGGGCACCAGGGAAGGCTCCACCCTATGCCTGGCCCACTGGAATCCTTGCTGTTGGATGGGGTTTCTCTATGGACCAAAGTTAGAGAGTGCGCATTGTTACAGCTGTCTTGGGTAGTTTGCTGGGTGCTCCCAGAAGGTAGAGGAGGGAGCAGGGCTGGTTTCTAGTGAGGCTGGAGGGAGGGTCCAGCTGCCTGTGGCTCACCCCAAAGGGAAAGGGTTAAACCAGAGCTGGCTGGTGGTAGTCACTAAGGGTCCAATGGCAGGGAAGGCCACTGAAGCTTCTGGGCAGCCAAGCACCGCCCCCCACCTGCCATATCAGGTGGGCTGCCAGATGCTGTAAAGGATCTGGACTCCAGCTGACCAGGCCCAGGTTCTAGGACAGGGAAGGGCAACTGGAATATAGCCTGCCTACTCTGGGGTCAAAGAGGAGGCTGCGTTCTCCCTAACTACCCCCTGCACTAAGCCTGGGGAAAGCAGACCCCATCCAAATCCTCCTCACTGGGAGGAGGATCCTTGCTTCCCATGGACTCGGAGTCTGAGTGGTTGGATGTACAGGTTGCAGCTGTTGGAGTGGGACTAGAATGTGTGAGTCCAGTGATGTGCTAATAAATGCTTAATAATCAGCTCTCTTGGGAAAGAAAAAAGCCTTCACTTACAGTGTTTGTGAATTGCTATGGTGTAAATATTCCCACCATGGCCAATTTCAAGCTATCAACATAACACCATAGAACGGGGAGTTGGGAAGAGATGTGCACAGCTGGCTCTTGTGAGCCCGTATGAGCCGATTCCGGCATGCTGCTGGGTGGGGCCTGATACCTGCATCAGGGTCAGGCGAGTTTGTGTGGCTTCATCGTACAGGGAAGTAAAGGCCACCCCACAGTGGGGATCAGCATGAAACTAACGGCCCTGGAGTCTAACAGCCTAGAACACAGTCTCAGCTCTGCCGCTGCCTGGCTGTGTGGTCTTGGGCAAGTTACTTTAACCTCTCTGTGCCTCTGTTTCCTCACCATAAAGTGTGGCCAATGATGGTGCCCACTTCATAGAACTATTGTGAAGGTTGCAAAGGTTAACACTGGCCTGTGGTAGGTTAACATAAGTTGTTAATCACCACAGAGTATTTGGAATGTAGCCTTGTTGAGAAAAATTTGGAAAGGAAGGCCCAGAGTCCCTCAGGGTGTTTCCCAAGGGCATGTTTTTTTTTTTGTTTGTTTGTTTTTTTTTTTGTTTTTTATATTTAAATCTTGGATTTCCTTTAAGATCAAGGATTGAAAATCTGCAGGCCCATGAGCCCCCTGAAATTATTTTTCCAATGTTGAGTATGTGTACTTATCTCTATAGAGAGGGGCCATTGCTTTTATTGAATTTTCAAAAAAGGTTGTGGTTTCTGCGTCCTTCCCTCAACCCACAAAGGGCTTAAGAACGAGTGATGTGGAGGGTATAGAATTCCCATACCACAGGAATCGCCGCTGGAGAATGCCGGGGAGAGGTGTTTATGAAGCATGTGAAAGAAAAATGGCAGAGACAGAGAGAGACACGCAAAGTCAGCCCAGAACCCTGAAATGTCTCCCTTTTTGAGACCTAAGGCTGAGGAAGCTTCCAGCAGCAGGGCAACCAATCTGCTCACATGCACAGATACCTGTTCCTGCTTTTTCCTTACCCTTTCCAGCCCTAGGAGTCTCCTCTTGCCTTCCCTACTCCGCCCCCCTCTCCTGACTCCCCAGGACCCTGTCCCAAGGGCCACCGCTGTCTGGGTGTATGGAGGCAGGATTAGAACTCACTCGGGTGTCACTATGATTCAGCAATAACGTTTGCTTGCTTGTGTCTTGTTTCTTTTATCTTTCTGTAGTTACACTATAATTAGTTAAGGTAAAGTTAGTGCAAAGTTGCATGAGCACTGGACTGCCTCTGCTCTGAGTTGGAGACTGTATTTTTGCAAATAACGTGGAAGGAGGTGGGGGGTAAGTTTACAATGCTACTCGCTTTCACCCTGTGGGATTTTTGTTTTCCTTGATGATTTTTTTTTTTAATAAATATGATCCCTCCTTCTTAGCTTGGTATTGTGTGTGGGGTGAAGGACCAAAATGATCAGGTCTCTAACCGAAGATCTTTATAGGAATAAAAATTACTTTTTTGACAAATCCCACTCTAAATCATTGCAGTATACAACTCCAAACACCTAGAGGGAACAAGAATGACAACTTCTGAGAGCTTATAAGTACCACCCCTGCCCACTTTATCAATAAGGATCTGTGGTTTAAAGAAGCAAGTCATCAAATAGTGACCCCTGGAAGGCCACCACCAAGAAAGCTGTCTCCTGATCCCAGTGCTAGGTTAACCCATCTGTGGATTGCAGGGGAGTCTAATGTCCTGTCCCAGTTCCCACCCTTTTCGCTCCCTTGAGTATCAGAACCCTGACTTTATCTAAGGCAGCAGCGTGCCCAGGTAAACATTACGTTCCCCAACATCCTTTGCAGCTAAGCATGGCCACGTGACTAGGTTCTTCCTAATGGGGTATAAGCTGAGGAGTTGTCTGTGGATTCCAGAAAGACCCATTAAAAAGGGGTGGACCCTTTTTACCTCCTCTCACTCCTCCTTCCAGCTGACTGTAATAAGGTGATAATGGCTGAGCTCCAGCAACCATCCTGAACTCAGAGACCACGTGAGGATGAAGTCTTCCTGATTGAGCTGGCATTGAGGAAGGCAGAGGATCCTGGGTCCCTGATGACTGAGGGCCATTCTTAGTTTGGACCATCCACCTCCAGACTCGGAGAAGAGAGTATTTATCTCCTTCAAGCCACTCTTTAAGGGTCTTCATTATTGTCAGCAAATGCAGTTTCTAATTGACATGTGGAAGCTTGCCGGGCCTCATTTTGTGCCATGGGCAAAGACAGCAAAAGTTTTCCCCTAGCCCACTGCTGCTGCTTCTCCTCCTCTCTTTGGAAGAGTCATCCTGCCCAAGCGAGCCCAGTTCTTTTGCATCTTTCCTCCATTCTGTCTTTTTGTTTTCCTCTGTCTCCCTCCCTCTCTTCTTTCCCTCCCTTTCCTTCCTTCCCTCTAACATTTATTGAGCATCTACTAGGTTCCAGGTACCAAGCCAGCTGGCACTACTAGAAACCAGAAGAGGAGACAGTCCCTCCTCTCCAGTGCCTCAGAGTTCAGGCTGGGAGCAAAATGTAAAGAAAGTATGATGGGATGGGCAGGTGCTACAGGAGCAGAGAGAGCAAAGGGCACTGAATTCAGTGGAGGGACCTGGGGGACTTCCCAGAGGAGGTGACACTGCCTGAGATTTGAAATAGGAGTTTTGAGTTACTGGCAATTAGAAAAAGAAGGCCGAGGACAAAGATTCCAGGCCCAGGAACTAGCCCAGTGCAGCACAGTGGTTAAGGACCCAGTGCTGGAGCACAGACATGTGACGTCTCTCTAATCCTCAGTTTCCTCTCCTGTAAAAGGAGGATAGTAGTAGTAATAGGGCTAGATGAGTGCCTGGAAGTAGACATGCAATGCATGCTGCTTATTAGATTATTGTTGTTGGTAAATGTGCATAGACAAATATCAGTTTCGGAGACGAGTTTCACAGAGACCATAAGTGACTTGTCCATGGTCATACAACCACGAAGAGGCACCAGTCAAACCCAAGGGTCCTCATCCCTAGTCTGGTGGCCTTTATTCGTCCACCCTCTGCCATTGCATTAAGTGCTGAGGGAAAGATCAGTGTGTGGTCGGGGGGAAACATGGAGGGCTTCCTGGAAGAGATGGGTCTTGAGAAAGTTTGGAAGGATGGGGAGGGAGGAAGGCATTCCAGGGAAGTAGTGTATGATGAGCACCATCATCAGAGGGGTTTGGGGGCTAGCTGGCTGGCAGAGGGTCTAGACTGTGAAGACTGGTGAGATACAGGTAGAACAGGCAAAGAGAGGCCAGGTCAGAAGATGAACCATGGCCAGATGGCCAGATAGTAGAGTGAGAATTTGAACCAGTGAACCACAAGGAGCCACAGTTAGTTTTTGAACGAGGGGGCTGATCATAAGGAAACTATACTTTGGGAAGAGAAGAAGGAAAGAAATCTATCTTTACTAAAAGCCAGTACGGGCCAGACAGAAGATTGGGAATTTTCACATTAATTATTTCATTTAAGCCTCACAACAACCCTATAAAGTTGGCATCAGTTGGTACCTCAGACAGTAAAGAATCTGCCTGCAATGCAGGAAACCCCAAATTTGTGCTCTTCACACTGTACCGTGTGGCTTTAAGCTGTCCCCACTCTCAGGACGCCCTTTGCACTGTGAGTATCCCACAGTGCTGCTGCTTCACCAGGGGCTCAGGAGTCTTTCTACAGCCCAGACAACCCCTGGGTGAGCCCTGGGTTCACACTGAGGAGAGAGAGATTAGTAGCCCCAGGACTTTGGGGGATGCCCCAGCACGGGGTAGGTGAAGTGCTAGGGCCCTGGGTCTGATAGAAATGGCCACTAACTGAATTGGAGCCTCAGCTGAGAGGGGGATGAGCCCTAGCTTGGGAGCCTGGCAGGAAGTGACAAACACCTGAGAATGTGAAATGATAAGATGTCTGTATTCACTTCCAATTAATGGTGTGGGACAGGCAAATAGGAGAAGTAGAGAGGAAATGAGATTGGTCATGAGCTGATACCTGTTGAGGCTGGGTGATGGGTTTGTGGGGCTCTAGTATACCATTCCTTTTACCTTTGTGGATGGTCCAAAGCCTCCATAGTAAAAAGTAAACTAAGGGTCTGCCCTGGCAGTCCAGCAGTTAAGACTCCATGCTTCCACTGCAGGGGGCACAGGTTTGATTCCTGGTCAGGGAACTAATATCCCACGTGCCGGGTGGCCAAAAAGTTCAGGGGAAAAAAAGAAAAATAACAACAACAACAAAATGCTAAGAACTTAAAAAGAAAAACAATTCTGTCTACCACACTCTCTCCCAGGTGAATCAGAGTCTCTGCCTCCCAGGCATTGTTATACTTTAAAATGGCCTCAGGTGACAGCAGCCAAGGTGAGAACCTCTGCCTTGACTCCATCACTCACTAGCTAGTATCCTTTGCCTGCTGAGTCTCAGTTTCCTCGTCTGTAAAATGGGGGTAAACCTTCTATCAACCTCATGAAATTGCTGTGAAATTTAAATGCGATAATACAGGATAGTATGAGCTGGACATAAGCGTGAGCAGGTCAGTCTGCGTTTTACAGTCACTCTGAGCATCACCAGGCCTCTAGGCATGGGAGGTGAGGAGCCCTAAGCCAATACGTGCAGAGGAGGCTGGCCATCAGGTAGCCTCACAGGGACAGGCCTTGCCTTCTGGGCAATTTTTATACCTTTTCCAAAGCACAAGGGCTTTTTTTTTTTTTTAATCTGCCTTTCCTCACTGCTTAAAGACCACCCAGCACAAAGACATCAGGGCCACTCATTGCCACTGCCAGAGGTACAGATGGGTGCAGGGGTTGAATGGAGAGAAAGACTTGGGCTTTCTCTGCTGGCCTTGCCATTGGCTTCCAGGATTTAGCCGTAGCTTCTCCATCTGTGTCGGGTGAATAGAGATGGGAAGCCCTTGGCGAGGGGTTAGGTCATAGGAAATAATCAGAGAATGGAAGTGAACGGATGCGTGAATGGGTGAGATTCACTTCACTATGACAAAGTGAACTGTCAGAGCCTTGATGGTGGCGATGGGAGCTCCCCGGCTTGGAGAGGGGCCCTGGACACCTAGGCAACTTCTCTGGGGTAGAGAAAGAGCACGGGGAACACAAGAGCAGAAGCTAGAGCATGTGGAGAAGCGCAGAGGACATAGTTCGTAGCGGGAGAGGAGCGAGGAACTACCAGGAGGGAGCTACCGGACACCGCTCGGAAAACCGTGCTAACGTGGAGGCGCGGGGTCTCTGTCTGACCACCCAGCCTGCGTCCCGGGCGCTGGCCAGGGTTCCGGGTCTCTCGCTCGCTCCGCCGGGCTCCGCAGCGCCGCCTGGCGGACACAGTGCGCTCCGCTCTGGCTTTGGCGGTAGCTGCCGGGCGCATCCCGCCGCAGTTCAGCAGACAGTGGGGAGAGAGCCAGGGGCGCGCAGTGAGGATGGGGCGTCTTTTTCCTGAGGGGGTCGCGCCTGGATTGGACCTGCAGTACATACTGGCACCCTCTCCTTACTAACCCTGTGCCTGGGATGACTCAGCTCCGTCGCACACGTCGGGGGACCATCCCCAATCCCCGGCCCCAGCTCCGGAATTTGGCTGCCTCTGAGTAACTTCTCCGGGAAGGAGGTCTCATTAAAATTTTAAGGCGTTTGGGGTTTGCTTTTTGTTACTATACTAAAATACCAAGAGAGGGCGTGAAGGCACGAGAGGGCCTACTTTGTCTCCCTGATGGTCCCAGGCCTGTAATTCCAGGGCTGGGGAATTTCTAGGCCCTTCCCGCCCAAGTGGGTCCCTGCTGGCGAGGCGTGGTGGCCCTGTCGGAAGATGCGAGGCCAAGGAAGGCAAAGCGTGTGGGTCGGAATGACCAGGGGCTTGGGGCTAGTGCTGGTGCTGGGTGAACAAGGGCCTGGCTTTCACGTCGCAAGCGTGGGCACTTGAGTCCCCGGGACTCGAGCCGCACCACCTCCTCGAAGGTCCTCCTATCCTGAGTGTGAGTGTGTGTGAGTGTGTGTGTGTCCGAGAGCCTGGAGGTGACAAGCAGCCCCATCGGTCGGGGTTCTCCATAAGCCGGGCCCAGCCAGGCCCAGCCAGGCCCAGCCCAGCTTTTCTTAGCCGGACCAGAGTGGGAGCTGGGCTGCAGCGTCCCGGGCGTGCTGCGGGCAGACGGCTCGGAGGCGCTGGAGGCTGCCCCCTCCGGGTAGGCGGCACGGAGCCCGAGTCTTCCTCTACGGAGTCTTCTCCAGGCGGAGGCCTGAGAAGCGTCCCGGAGGTCGCCGGGCCCGCTTTGCGTGCAACCCGGGAAAAGGCCCCGCAGGCGTGAGGCTGATGCTGGGAGGAGGGTGGAAAAATCTGAGTCACCAACCCCCGAACAAATGGCGGCGGGGGCCGTGCGGTTGACTGACCGAGGCCCGAGGCCGAGGGCGGCCTTTGAGCGGCGGTGAGCTTCCCGAGGCAGCAGGGGGAGCCTGACGCCGAGGGAGGCCGGTGGCTGGGAGAACCCAGAACGGCCTGACCCTGGGGAGAGGAGAGTTCGGGGTCCGCGCTCAGCGCCGCGACTCCGAGGTCCCAGGATCCCAGAAAAGGTGCGCTCTGGACCAAACTGCGGACCCGCTGGGGAGAGCGCCCCAACAAGCAGAGAGCAGGACTGGCGCCCGGCTCTAGGGGTATGAGTGTGTGATCGCGGTCGGGGTGGGGGCTGGGCCTTGGACCCCTCACCCCCACCCCGCCCCAACACACACGCGCACACACACACGAAGATTAGACCTCTTTTCTGCCTGGTTCCAGGGGCTCTTCAGGCAGCTCAGTCCCGCCGCACAAGCTGGGGAGAAGGTAGCGGTGCACGCTGCGGGAATCGCGCCGGGACCGAGGGTCGCGCCGCGACTTTGCCGAGCGGAGCTCGCCACCCAGAACGGCGCTCCGCGTCCACCAGGTCGCCCCAGCGAGGCTGACAATGGGCGCCAGGACCCTTGCGGGGTCGAACTGGAAGGGGCTTCCGGGCCCCGGGCCCCGGCGCTTTCTCCTGCGGCGCAGACTGGGATAGAGCGTAGACTGCAGAGAAATCGGGATTCGGAAAAGCAGCATCGGCGCCGGCCTGACGCGGGTCTCGACTCGGGAGAGAGGAAGGAGCCCCTGGGGGCGGGGGTTGGCTGGAGGGGTCGGCTGGTGGCCGCCTCTAGCCCTCGGCAGATGAAGAAAAGGAAAGCGAACTCCTTTTCCTCGGAGAGACAAGAGGGCTCCAGCGCGCCCTGTTTCCCCAGGCCTAGGAAACAGGTTCCCAAGCGTCCTCCGACCGCCAATCGATCCCGGCTGCCCGCCCGTAACCGATGATGGTAGGAAAGCAGAGAGGAACTGCGGGCAGCGGCACCTCCCCCGGGCCGAGGCTGGGCGGGCGAGTCCGGACCTGCGCCGCTCTCTGCACAAAACGAAACCCAAACTCCTCAAAATCTTAAGAGGGAAATTTTTTAAAGTCCCCTTTCCCCTCTTTCACTTTTAACAAACCAGCTACTGGGAGAAAAAAACGAAATGAACGATAGCTAAGGACACTATCTTTCCAAATTGTGAAATCCCGTTTAAAAATATTTCCTCCAAGGCCAGCCCTTCTGAAGCCTTTGCCTCTTCCTGAAAATTACAACTAAACAATCGGAATTTCGACCACGGTCCTGGGAAGAAGGAATAGCCGTGAGGCTCAGGGAACCCACTGTGGCCAAATTGCCATGCTCTTGTTTTTCTTTAACCAAGAAAAAAAAAAAAAAAGATAAGAAGAAGTAAAACCTTTTAATACATCAAATATACGGAATTTTAATCTTTAAAGCGATACATTGTCTATTATTTTAGTACATGACGTAAACCTTGTCCCCTTTTCAGCGGGTGGACTTAAAAATTAAAAATAGTTAAGTGTTCCTTTTAAAGAACAAAATAAGGCAAATGAGGTTTTGGAATAGAATTGTTTTTCCTTTTTTTTTTTGTTTTCTTCCAGAATACATACAAAAAAATACCCATTCTCTTTTGATGGTATACACCTTAAAAATAATTGCAATTTGAAATCAGAGCTGACAAATTGTGACTTGTTTTGTTTTTTTTTTCATTTTTGTAACAAACATGCATGTAAATTTGTGTTTCAATCAGACATTAAATAAGAAGTACAATACAATCATAGCAATTTTAAAGTAACATTAAAGAGAAGACCTCTAGTTCTGTGGCGGTTTTGTATTTATTTATAATCTACAAGGGATGGGAGGGTTTGTTTTCCACATTTTTAACCCTCAAGTTTTAATTTTTCCCCCTTCTTCCTTTTTACCTACAGAGCTCAAACTAAGTAATGCACTTTTGAACCACGGGTCCGCTTGGAGCTAACATAAATAAATACCAGTGTCCACCGATGCAGTCCTCAGATGAACACTTTTCAATTATTTTTTCCTTCTTTTTCTATAAAAAGTCAAACGATATTTTTTTTTTCAACTTTTATAAAGTTTGGGTGGGGAGATGAGAGGTGGGGGAAAGGGGACTTTCCCACCGGGTCTCGGTCGCTGTTTCGGGTAGATAGATACAGTATATATATTTTTTCCTTTCCTGGCCCGGGTCATCCCCACGCGCGGGTGACAGTCGCCTCGGCCCTGTTGCCGCCCCTCCCTTGGCTCCTCCCCACCCCTCAGTTCTTTTCTTTCCCTCGATAGCCCTCGAGACCGCCCTCACTGGTACCCCAGCGCCGAGGCCGTGGTCAGTCTCTGTCCGTAGAGGGCATAGGGGGAGTAGTACGGTCCGGTGGCGGCGGGCACGGGCACGGGGGCACCGGGCGTGGGGAGCGGGCTCTTGGAGTAGGGGTGGTAGCGGCTGCTGAGTCCCAGCGCGTGGTGGGGGCTGCGCAGCGCCAGCGTCCCGGGGCTGCCCGGAGCGCCCGACGTGGGGATGTGCATGTGGCAAGCCATGGCGGCCGCTGCGGCGCTGGCCAGAGACGAAGAGCTGGGGTAGCCCGACAGCAGTTTGTCTGTCCCGGGGAAGGCCGTGTGGGTCCGCAAGTGGCTCAGCAGCTCTTCAGACGTAGCGAAGCGCTTGTCGCAAGGCCCGTTGGCCGACACCCAGTTGCAGATGTGGGGGAGTGGGTCGTTAGGGAGCATGAAGCCGTAGGGGTAGAGGGGGTGGCCAGCCAGAGAGGGCGGTGTGGCGCCGGCGGCCGCGGCCGCGGTGAGCGATGAGTGCACGCCGTGCAGCGGGTGCGTGGGGTACACCAGCGGGTATCCGGACTTGAGAGCCGCGGCCGCCGCGGCCGGATCGTGAGCGCACGACGCGCTGGCTGCCGCCGCCCCAGCCAGGTGACTGGCGCAGTGGTAGCTGAGGCAGTACGGGTCCCGGCACAAACTGGCTGTCATCACGGACGGCGGTGACGCTCCGGCCAAGGGGCTTGAGCCGGCGGGCTTGCTGCAGCCCAGAGAGCCCGCCGCGGCCGCCGCCAGCTGAGCCCCGACTAGGCTGCCAGGCTTGGTGGGGTCGAGCGCCACGCCGTGTGGCAGGAACTGGGGCGGGTAGCCGGCGTAGGCCCCAGCCAGGCTCCCTGGGTAGGTCATGCCCGCGGGAGGCAGAGGGAACACTGTTTGGCCCGGCTTGTAAGGCGACACGGGCGCCACTAGCCCAGAGCCCAACACAGAGGAGGAGGTGGGCGCGCTAGGGCCGGAGCCGGAGCCGGAGCCTGATGAGCCGCCGCAGTCCGAGCCTAGAGCCTTGCCCCCGGGGCCCCCATCTGGGTGCTGGTTCACGTCCACATTGATGCCGCCGCCACAGCTAATCCGGCCGTGCGCCAGCCCCGTGGGTCCCCCTTCGGCCGAGGCGCCCCCGGAGCCCTTGGTGCCGCCACCGCCGCCGCCCGCCTCGGGGTCCTTCTTGTCGTCCTTGCCATCCGGGCCGCCCCCGGCCGAAGGCAGCATGCCTCCTGGCGAGCAGGCCGAGGCGCTGGAGCTTGGGCTGCCTGTCCTGGGCGTGAATGGCTGGCAGGTGGCGCTCGGTACCCGGAATCCGGACTTCTCCGCCGAACCCCCCCCGCCGCCGCCCCCGCCGCCCCCTCCTCCGCCGCCGCCGCCGCCTCCCGGCTCTTTCTTATCCGAGCCGGGTTTGGAGTACGGCTTGAAACTCGACTTGTCTTCCACGCCGATGTCGCTCAGCTTGAGGGGGCCCGACTTGGCGTCCTTGTCGCCCCCGGCGCCGCCGCCGGCACCGCCCGTGCCACCCCCGTTGGAGGCCACTGAGGAGAGTTTGGACGAGGGCGAGGGGTCGGGCTTCCCGATCTGCGAGCATGTTTGGGCCAACAGCGCCAGCGGGCTCTTCTTGGCATCGAGCTGCAGGGTCAGACGTGGGGGGGGGGGGGGGGGGGCGGGGGCACAAAGAAAGAAGGGGAAACCGTTTAGAATTCTGCCTTCTAGGTTTCGAGCGCACCTCCGTCACGACCCGTAAAGATCCTTCCAGCCCCGAGGCGCAAGTCTAGGCGACACCCCTTCTACACACACATTCTCTTTCTTGAGAAAGGCCCCAGCACCCCCACCCCACCCCCAGCCCCGCCACCAGGATCTTTCCTGTCCTCTTTAAGCGATAACTGGATTAAAAACAAAACAAAACAAAACAAACTCTAAAAATGTTTTGGTTTCTGACTCTTTGACCCAGAACTGTACTCCCCACCCCCACCCCTAATACTTCAGAGTAAGGGCTCGGGTCGTTGGCGCCTTAGAGGCTGTGTACAAATACCAGCTTCTGGGGAACCAGAGGACCGGGACTTTGGAACCGCATTTTGGACTCCCGTCTGTCTTCTGACCTGAGAGTGAGGGGGCCTGGGTCGAAGTAGGTGCTTTAACACCAATGGGAGAAACAAGTTTTGATTGCCTTGGTTCCTAGCATTCACACCCCATTCTACATCCTCCCCTCTTTCCGCCCTAGTTTTAAGGTGCGGGAGCACGATCCTCTCCCCTTATCCCGGAGCTGAATCACTCCGATCCCCCCACCTTCACCCCCTGCAGATCACAAGAGAAAGAAATCCCGTGGAGGGGCAGCCAGGGTGGTGGTCCCAGCGTGATCCGGGGATAGGGTCCTTACCTCTATGGGGCTGACGGGAGTGGAAGGCAGGGGCTGCAGGTACTCAGGGTGCAAAATATGGCCAGTCCGTGCCGTCAGCATCTTCAGCACCTTGATGGGCAGGCGGTTAGCCTGGCGGAGAGGGTCAGAGGGGGGCACGGCGTGCACAAAAGGCTTGGTGCTGCCGGCCGGGGACGAGCCTGGGCCGGGGCCGGAACTATTTCCAGAGAGCGCGCTGGTCCAGGCAGGGTCCGCACTGCCGCCGCCGCCGCCGCTGTGCTTACTGCTTCTTAAGGCAGAAAGCGAGGGCGCTGTGCTCATGACCCACCCGCGCGCATGGGAGCAGCGGGGGGAGGGCTCCAGGAGGCGCGGGGCGGGCTCCGGGCTGCGCTCTCGCCCGGGGAGCAGGAGCAGCAGGAGGAGGTGGAGCTGGCGCGGCGGTCACCGGCGCCCAGCGCGCCTTCTTGGCGCCTGGAGCCACAAGCGAATAATCCTGGGTGGCCCGCAGCGGAGCCGTAGCCGAGCGGGAGGAGCCGGCCCGACTGCGGGAGTGCCGGGTGGCTAGCCGTGTCGGCCTCGGGCTGTGCCCCTGCGCTGCGCACTCGCGGCCCGGCGCTGGCGCTGCTCTCCGCGATGTGAGCCTCTGCCTGTCCAGCCGGGGCTCTGGCGAGGAAACTCACTTCAAAAGCAGCTGCACCGAGGGGGAGATTAAAGCCTTTGCCGCCTTCCAATCAAATGGGAGCCCGAGGTGATTGGAGGGTCAAGGGGATGTGACGCGTCCCGCGCCGCCGCCGCCGCCAGGACTCTCAGCGCTGGTTTTAATGGGCAGCTCCCTCTTCGCCGCTCCCCCTGCGTGTCCCCTCCCTTGATTTCGCTCGGAGGACGAGCTGGACATTTATTCTACGTTTGCTATCTGCCGCCTCCCTCTCTTTTCTTCCTCGTCGTCCTTCCTTTTCCCCAGCTGGAGAATAAACTGAAACCAAAAGAAGGGTGCTTGCAAGGAACAGTTTGAGGGTGTTCAGAAGGAGCACCAGCAGGAGTCTGGACAACGGCCGCACTGTCAACTCCAGGGCCGCAAAGGAGGTCCGCACCCCCAAGTATTCTCTCCCCCGCCTCAGTAATTGAAATCTGCGGTGCAGCCGCTGGGTAAGGAAAGGTGGGGAGCGGGTGTTGGAGGAAGTCCGCCCGCCCGCTTTGATTTCCCGGGATTCGGCGGCGGAGAAACCAGAAGCTAGGTGGGCAGCGGAGGCGGTGGAGGCAAGTCTCGGCTCTAAGCTAGGTTCCCCGCCCTTCCCGGCCACGTGACGCCCGGAGATGCGCAGATTGGGGCAGGAGGGGGGTCACATGTTTCCTCTGTTTCACACTCAGCGCCCCCCCGCCCAATTCTTACTCTGCTCTGCCACCCTCTCTTCTTCTACCCGCACCCCCCCTCCCGAGTTCTTTGGGCATCTCCACCCCTCCATCAATTGTCAATGTTCCTCGACCGCAATCAATCAGTTATTTGTCAGCTCTTGTCAATCCGCCGGTGATTTATGTCAGCTTTTGTTGCTGATTACAAGGCGGGTGCGACTTGAAGGGAAAAAGGGAGAGGGAGAGAGAGACGCAGAGGAAGGAAGAGACTGAGGGGGAACTGAAGGAGGGGGAAAGAGGAGCAGCCTCCTGGGATGAGAGGCGGGGGCTCCAAGAAAAAGAATGAAAGAAGAGAAAGAGGCGCTCAGTGTCAGGAAAATGAATAGTGAGAGTAAAGTGCGCAGGTGCGCCAAGGGCGCTGAGAAGGGTGCGCTGGCCTGGGGTGTGCGCCTCGCTCCTCTAGGTATTGGAGAGAGAGAGAACACCCTTCCACCTCTGGGGATTCCGTTCCTTTGGGGCCACGCGAAGATTCCGAGCGCTCTCGGTAACCGAGACAGGCGGTGGCGACGTCCAACACGGGAGATTTTTTTTAACCCCCCAAGCCATGGTAGTCCCTTCGGGGTACGTTGAGTGCAGTCGTCAGGCTGCCAGCTGGCCCCCTCTCCCTCCTCCCTAGTGCCCTGACTCCAAACTCGGAGGCTTCTAAGAGCCACATTACCAACGTAGCCTTGAGTTCTGGAGGTCAGAGGTGGGGTACCCCCGGCTCAGTTCTTTGACACCCGTCCCCCATCGTGGCTAGGGCTGAGAGGCTGCGAAGAAGAGGCCTGGCGTGTGTGTCTGGGGCAGATACGTTCCAGGCTCACTCAGGCCCCCTCTCCAGCCCTCCCTCACCCCTGCCATCCCCGAAGTCTTGGTAGCCAGGGTTACTCTGGGCTGCTCGCTCGAATTTATTGAAATGCCGAGCCAGGACTGACCAGCGCAGGGAGAGCAGAGGGAAGAAGCAAGACAGAGAGGGTGGGTGGGGTGGGGGTGGGGGCGCGGCGGCTGCCTGTGGGAACAACCGGCTCTTCCAGGGAAGCGGAGCGGGACCGCCGCGTTCCCCTCGATTTGCACCGTCATTCGGGCTGTTGGGAAGGCAGAGGGGAGGCGCTCTGCGTGCCTCTGTGTACCTGGATCTGAGTGCAGAAGTGTGTATGAATGCCTGTGCCTCTGTGTGAGTTGTCAGGGCTTTGGTAGCGTCCGGAGCGAATTCGAGGGGGTGGGGTGACCTCCAGAAACTCGCAGAAACTGGAAGGGGGCTAGAGAAGGGTACATCCCCTTCCTCGGAAGGATTTGGAGGACTTTGACTCTCTCCGCCCCCCCGCCCCCCCTTTCCGCCCCGGCTCTTCTTTTGTTGTCAAGTCCTTTTGATAAATGGTGGGGCTGGGAGCGCTGGGGAGCTGGGAGCCAGTCTGTACCCGCGCGGGGGGGGGGGGGGGCCGGGGGCGGGGGCCGGGCCTTGAGACCCGGTTTGCACCCTCGCTCACCCGGCCGATGCCCCGTCGGCGCCGAAGTCGGGTCTGGGACCTGCCCTCGGCGTGCTCGCGGTCTCCACTCTCACCACCCCATCCCTCCCTCCCTCATTTCTGTCTCTGTCTCCCACTCCGCACAGGTACCGAGAACTTTCTAGGGGTGAGTTTTAGAATTTCTCGTAGGCATTCTTTTTATGCGTTTTAATTTTATCTCTTGATTCTTTAGATTGGTAAACTTCATGACATGGTAACTTGACTAAAGATACTTTGGAGAAGCGGGGAGTGAGGCGGTGTGTATATAAGGAGTTTGTCGGTGGATGTGTTTAGGTGTAATAACACACCTCCGTTCAAGGGGCTTTGGAGTGTCTGCCGGTGCGACAACGGAGGAAGGTGAGTCCATGAGACTGTGGCGCGGCCACACGCGAAGTTGTGAAGGCTGTCTGAAATAACCTTTGGGAAGCGAGTCCCAGGTGCCGGTTTCTGACAACCGGACGGTTCTGTGTCTGCAGAGCAGAGCTTTTGAGGCTGCCTGTATCCTGCTGCTCTGTTAGTGTCTGAGTCACTGGGTTAGTGGTTGTCGAAGTGTCGCCCAGATCTCCCAGCCCCGCGAGCTCAGCCATGGGCCCCGCGTCGCCGCAGCCTCTCGGCGAGGCCCGGACACAGAATGCTGGGGGCGGCGTCCAGAGATGGAGGTGAGGTGACCGCGGGGGACCCTCCCTTCCCCCCTCTCCCCAGCTCTCCAGCCAGCCGTCTCCAGACTCAGTCCTTTCCCTCTCCTGGAATTCCAGCAGCTTTCTTTTTACCCCCGGCAGCTGGGGGAACCAGAGAGTGGCCCCTGTGTCCCTTGGAATAGGCGTGCCACGGTGTGGTCGCACATGCTCTCAGGCCTGCGCGATGCAGCGCGCGCGCGCGGGTCTTGGTCTTCGCGCATTCGCTCTTCGAAAAATCGAACTCCGAAGGTCCGAGCGCATGGGGGCGCCTGGGGGTCTGCACTCCCAGGGTTTTCGGGAGGCTGCAGCAGCCGAACCTGCGCACCTCGAAGGGGAGGTCAAATCCCCGAAGGCCGTGAGGCCGTGGGGGTAGGGGGAGTTATTAATGACTCCGCGCTGGGCCTAATGCCTCCAACCCCCAGCGGCGACTGGCGTGGATGTCCTGTGGATTTTATTTGCACACAATGGAAATGATTTGTTTTCTCTAAAAAAGGAGTGGGCTTGGCAGATATTTGAGGAGGGGGTGGGAGGAGAAGGAAAGAGAGAGAACTGAGGAAAAAAGTTTGAAAATGCCTTGAACTATTCACTGTCGAGATGGCTAATCAGTATTGAGGCCGGAGGGCAGGCGGGCCGCCTTTCACCGCCGCTTCCCTTTCATCTCGGGCTCGGCGGAGGCGCTCAATTAAAAGCCTATCAGTTTGTAAGTAAATCAACGCCTATCAGAGTTGTCACATCAAACAAAACGATTATTATTGCAGCCCGCCTCCCCTATTAATCTCCCTCGAAGATAATCCGCCTGACAGGTCAGGCCCGGCGAGCTGGAAAGCCTGGCCCAGAGCGTCCAAACAGTCCTGGACTGGCGCGCGCCCCTTGGGGCACCCCCTGTTCCCCGTCCCGCCCCGCCTCGTGGTCCCCTGGGAGTGGGGAGAGAAAGGGCGCGCGGAGGCCACTGGGCCCAGGCACGCCCCTCCGGACTGGGAGCCGAGCCGAGATTCGCTGGGCTGGTGGGGGACGGTCCCCGGCGGCACTAGCCTCCTCTGGCGCCAGGGAGGTACCAGGCTTGCCGTTGCCAGCGCCTGGCCTGGTCCCTGGGCCTCACCAAGGCCTGCACTCTTCTCGGCTCACCTCCTCTGGTTCTTCCTCCACCCCCTTGTCTTTTTTGTTTCCTCTTTTGCCTCTTTCTTGGCTCTCAGCCTTTTCTTCCTTTCCCCCCTCTTCATTTGTACTTGTTCTACTAGCCAGGGAATGTCTCCTGTTCTCTCTCCCCCCTCTCAGTATACGGTATATACCAATTCAGCGCAACCACACTCTCTGAAGCAGGGCATTCTCAGGGCCCGGGTTACTTCTCTGCGGCAGGGTTGCTTCAGGAGTGTGTGCAATTCCCAGGAATTCAGCACCAAGTCCTTCTAATTTCTCCTCAAGCAGGGACTGTCAGAAGCTCTGAGCCTGTTTAAGTGTTGGGTGTATTTGGAGGGGTGAGGGAAAAAAAAAAAAAAAAAAAAAGACCAGGTGGTGAGATGGGTGGAGGGTGGCAAGCTCCCTATTCTGGAATTAGCATTTGGTGTTGGAATTTAACAGCTGCAATGTCTCTGACCTAGCTGGTGGCGTTGCTTGGGCTTTGCAAACATGCAGGGGAGACCTATGGGGCATCTGGGCCTCTGTACTGAGTATGTGAGGGGGTGCCTAACATTTCATAAGTAAATACGCCCAGATAACTGCGTCTATAGCCTCAGCTGGCCTTCCAAGGGCCGGGCGCGGCTTGGATTCCATAAGGGTGTGAAATCGTGGCCTTCTTCCGTTTGGCCTCTGACTTCGAGTTTTGAGGTGCTTCGGAACCAAGCGAGACCCGCCCTGTTCTTCGCTTTTACGCCGATAGGCCTAAATGCGCACTGCTCGAGCCTGGTGGAGCCAGAATTAAGGTGTGCTTGAAGTGTCCGAGGGGGAGGAGCTGCCCGCAGGACCTGAGGCCCTGGTACCCGGAGTGCTGGCTTCAGTGCTTCGGAATCTTCACGCGTTATCTGGGAGAACCCCCAAGGTGCGGCATTGTTGCCTGTTCCGGCGGAGACTCTCCCAATAGTCGCCCCAAGGTCCGAGGCAGCGGGTATCCCAATAGAGCCCACCTCAGCTTGCTGAGCACCCGTAGCTGCAGAACCTGTGGCCCCTACCACGCGTTCCCGAAAGCCCCCCCTATTTGTGCACACTTTACACAGCCAACCTAGTAGTAATATTTATTTCCTTACCTAGAAATATTGTATCCGTGCAGTGGCTCAATTATCTGCGCGCCTGCTTTTTTAAAATGTATTTATATCACTTCTGCCACGCCGCAGATATTTAAATAAAGAGGTACACATCCCGCGGCACACCTCGACGATGCGGAACTCGCTCTGTCTGTAGAATATATTCACTGGGTGGTTATTTGGACGTAAGCGCTATCTCGAGCCCAGATTACACCCAAGCAGAGGCTGTAAAATGACACTTGCTCCAGAATTTTCCCAACTTAACTATATGTGCACACACCGAGAATTTAATACTGTTTTATATCCCTCTACATATCTAAATATTCAGATGTTATGTTACATGCCCTCGAAGCCGGAAGCAATCCTGCAGTTCACACTGGACTTGCAGCTGTTTGTATAATTTTCATCACCCTGCACTTACAGATGAATCTTAATCTAATAAATTCAACCTTGTCATTTTTAGAATCGACGTAATTTCTCTGGCTGCGGGTGCGCTGCGTGTATCAGAATAAATCCAGCTCTCAAGCATCCAGCAGGAAACGGCTCCTGGTTCCCGGGTGTGGAGACGCCCCATCCGCCCAGCTCAGGACGCGAGGTGGCTCCTCGTGCCCAGAAGGCTGCAGGTCTGGCCTCCGAGGGAGGCTGGAGTATCAGCGCCCTCGGCCTTAGCAGTCTCTCCCGGTCGGCAGTGCCCGGCAGCCCCCACCCTCTGCCGGTGCTTCGGAAACCCGCCGGGGCCGAGTCCGCCCGGGGCGAAAATTGAAAGCAAATTCCACGGCAGACGGAGCTCGAACTTTCTTCAAAGCAAGTTTGCAGCAAAGATTCGGTGGTCGCTTTGAGACGACAGCGCGCTTTTAGGGGTGTGTCCGAGCGCAAAGTGGGGAGGTGGGCAAAGAGGGTACCTGGTGGCCGAGCTTGGTCCCCGGCGAAACGCGAAGGAAGGCGCCTCCCTTTCCTTATTTCTCGCCAACTTCTCGGGCCCTGCCCCGAAAGAAATAGTTTCCAAGGTGCCGCGGACGCTCAGGATGCGTTTATGGGAATCGCACCAGGGAGAAGGCGACTTTCTAAAAGTTGCCGAAAGCTTTGCCCACAAGCGTCCGCCCAGCGGGGCTCAAGAAAGCTTGGGACCAACTCGCCTTCTCCCGGGCAGAATGAGCCCCCCTGGAGAGTCCCCTGCCCAGCGTTTTCCCCTCACCTCGAAACCGCACGTAAATAACCTCCTGCTGCCTGCACTGCAAACATCCCCCCGCGCTGCCGCGGTTGGCGGGCGAGGCCCGGACGCAGAGCCAGCCCGCAAGGCCGCTCGTCTGCCCGCTCATCCCAGCCTTGAGATAGGCTTGCGCGGAGATGAGAGGATGAGTGTAGTTCTGTCTCCCACTGGGCTGCCCACTTGGCTGCCCAGACCATCACCGTGGACCTCCCAGAGCAGCGCTTCCCCTGGGGAGAGGTAGTCTTGGGGGGCTGACGAGGGCGCAAACTGCGCGCGCGGGGGGAGAGGGGGCGGCCGCCGGTCTCTCCGCGGGGCCTGTCGCCTGGCCGGCCGCGGCGGGTGAGTGATGAGGGCAGAGAAGGGCGCCCATAAATCGCGGGTGTCAGGGCGAAAAACTCTCTTTATTGTCTGCGTGATGGATGGGCCCGGGGACGAGACACCAAATACTTCGTATCGCCTTTAAATGGGAACACATTTTCCGCGGCCATAATTCATGTTTTTTAAATAGAAAGTTTGAAATGTTGCCTATATTTCACCGGCCCTGACATATTTATGAATCGCTCCCTGCATGCAAATATCATTATTTAAAGCGCCGGGGAGAGCTCAGGGGAGGGGAGGAGGCGCGGCCCCCGGGGCGTGGGGGTGGTGAACCGGGGAGAAGCGAATGGATGGGGGGGTGCACACCAACGCCCTAAAGTGCGGACAATGAGGCGCAGAGGAAAGCCGTATCCGGAAGCCCAGCGCCCTGGGGGGCTCCCCCACCGCCGCTGGATCCCTCACAGCAGCTCGGGGAAGTTTGCGCGGCTTGGGATCCCTCCCCCTGCCGGGAGCCCAGGGGGCATTTTGAGTCCGTCTCCGAGGCTCTGATCCTAGCCACCTTTTCCAGAAGGAAGTTTAAAAAAAAATACTTTAACAAACGCAAATAATAACAACCAAAGTGTTTCATGTTCGTTGCCATTGCTTCGGTTTTTATTGATCTTCATTCCGCAAACCTGAGACTGCGCACCCGGGCGGGGCGACTGTCAGACCCCAGTCACCTCGGGGAGCGGGTGGGGGAATAACCGTCCGGTGCCGCGGCCTCGACCCGCCCCCACCCAACCAGCTCATCACTTCTGAGACACAACAGAGCCTGCGCAAGACGCGGGGACACGAATGATACGGCCCCCAAGCTCTAGGGGCTTCAGTCCCGCCCTCTCTGTCACCCCGGTGCTGTGTAGGGCTCCTGGGGTCTGCGTCCGCCCTCCCCGAGCCCCACAATCAATACAATCGCTCTGATTTAAAAAAAAAAAAAAAGCTGGGCACGTGCTGTCAGCTCTCCCCTGCCCGTCCAGCCTGGGAGGGACCCACACCTGCGCCCTCTCTAGCCGAGTCTTTACCTGTGCGGTTCCCCGCGGCGCCTGCGGCCGCGCCGGTAACGCAGGAATGGAAGGGAGGGCGGGGGAGTGAGAGGGACAGAACGTACCACCCGGGACAGCCAGATACACAGCCCCGGGGGCCTCCTCTTCGGACTGGTGGTGGGGCCCCGGCCCTACACGCCCTAGGAGCCGAACTGCGCTGGGCAGACCGGGTCGGGGGAAGGGCGAGGGGAATCAGCCTCCGGTGGGCGGGGCGGGCCCAGCGGCACTTCCGCCGGGGGCGGGGCCGCGGGCTGCAGTGCCGGTCCCACCCCTCCGCGTCGCCGGCCCGCCCCCGGCTCGCCGGGCTCCACCCCCCCGGCTGGGCAGCGGGTGTCGCGGCGCGATGCAGCGCCTTGGCGCACAACCCGAGACTCACAGGACAGTGGACAGGTCCTTTCCCCTGCCTAAGGTTGTATCTAAGGATTTTTAAATCAAAGGACTACAAGCACATACCCTGGCCCAAACTCTCAGGTAAAACTTTGTCAAACTTTGGTCTTTTGGTAGTTCCTAGACCTGACTGGGTCAGGGGTTCTCGAACATTCTCTGGTATCTGAAACCAGTCATACCTCAGACAGCAGGGAAAACATTTTCGTGCCCATAGGGTCCCACCTGTCTTTCAGGAAGGTTAAAGACAAAAGCTAACTCTGTTAGAACGTTTGTTTTCTGTCGGACACTAATTAACATTAACTCTGAGGTAAGTACCACGAATAGCCGTTTTATAGATAAAGAAATTGAGGCATGGAGAGAAGAAATTGGCCTTGCCTCGGGGCATCTCATCCGTATCCTCATCCCTTCTTTCCATCAGACCCCCAGCAAGTCAACTCATCACCCTAGAGGAATCTTGCTGGGCTTTTACTTACCTTGTGGGGGAGTGTGTGCTGCCTTGTTAACTGCACCCACCTGCATCTGAGGCCTTGCTGAGCAGGAGGGGCCCACCCAGAGGAGGAGAAAGGAATAAATAAAGTGGGCTCAGCTCAACTCCTGGACAGCTCCCAGTCTGATGGGGAAACTGGACCTTTGAGCTCCCCTGCTTGTTTCTCTTCTAGCTCTTCAGCAGCCAGAGTGATCTTTTAAAAATTGTTTTAAAAGGCAGACTAGGTTTCTCCTGTCTCCTACTGCCCCTCATTCTGAGCTTTTGCCACCCGTGGCTGCATTTTGGTTACTCAGAGGTGCCATACAGCATCTCACCTCAGGACCTTGCTAAGGCTTTCTCTTCCATCTAGAGTGAACTTCTGCCCTCCTCTTCACCTGGCTCACTGCACTCACCACATGGGATTTTCTGATGAGAGGTTCTCCTCTTCACTGGATGGTAACTTGACAGGGCAGGGACTGGAGCTGTCCTTTCAAGAAATGAATGAAGAAAAGGGCACTAATTTGTACCATCAGCTGTGCTGAATGAACGATAACTTTGGGGATTCACTTCACTTTTGGGGGTTACCAGTAAGCATTCTTTGTTGTCTCATATCTCGGGGTGTTTTTTTCATTTTAATAAGGGAGATAGCACAAACACGGAAAAATAATGACTATTCTGAGTCTTTATATTGTAAATATAAACAAGTCAATGATCAAGGAGGTTGGGGAAGAAAATATACCAATATCTATGGTTTTCTAGTTATTTATTTTGGTTTTCAAAGTGCATGATGTGTTGGTTGACACAGTTTAATGGAGACATTCCTCCCCCATCACTGCTTCTCCCACCCTCCATGCCTGTATGTCCTAAGGCTCTAGCCTGGGCTCCTTTTTCTCATTTCACATATTATTGGTATGTGTTATTAGCCCTGTATTATTAGTCTGTTATTATCTTCTGGCTGAGCTGCTACAGCACAAACCTTCTAATTATTCTGTGTATCCTTGGCCTCTCTTGCCCCTAATGTATTATACATCCTCCTACCAGCTTAATTTTCTTGCTGCCATCATTCCTTTGCCCCCAAATCTTCAGTGACTCTCCACTGTCCACATGTAACACTTGACACTTTGTAATTTAGTTCTAAACTTTTAAACAGCTTTGATTAAGTTGCATTTCAAAGTTATAAATGAAATCTATGTTCACTTCAACCAGCAAAGCTCTCAAAGATATGTAAAGAAAAACATGATCTCACTCATCTCCTCTCCATTTCCCACTCTGTCTCCTGAGATATGCAGTGTTAACAGCCTGGGGTGTAACTTCTGTCCCTGCACCATGCTCGGCTTGCTCATATAAATTACACTCAAATGTATGGGGCTCTTATGTTATTGCTTGTTTATACAAAAATGATTATACTAGAGTTGTCTGCAATTTGTTCATTCTCTCTCAGTAAAAAATGAGTCTATAGTTAGAGAGCTAATTTATTCCTTTAGCTGCATAGTACAAATCTTTGACTTATGATGGAGTTAGCTGATAAACCCATCCTAGCTTTCTGGGTAGTTCAGCTGGTGAAGTTGAACATAGCATCCAGTTGAAATGCATTTAATATATCTTAATCTACTAACCTAGTAGTTGGTGGATTACCAACTACAATCTACCAACATAGTTCAGCCTAGCCTACCTTAAACATGGTCAGAAGACTTTTGTAAGTCTACAGTTGGGCAAAATCACCTAATACGGGTCTATTTTATAATAGAGTGTTGAACATCTCATGTAGTTTATTGAATACTGTACTGAAAGTGAAAAGAAATAAAGGTTGTACAGGTACAGAATAGTTGTATCAGGTGTTTCCCGTTGTGATCGTGGGGCTGACCGGGAGTGGCAGCTCACTGCTGCTATTCAGCATCAGGAAGCTATCATAGTGCGTATCAGTAAGCCCAGGAAAAAATTGAAACTGAAAATTCAAAGTATAGTTTCTACTGTTTGCCTGTCACTGTCATATCACTGTAAAGTTGAAAAAAATCTTAAGTCAAACTGTTGAAGTCAAGGATCCCCTGTATTCCACAGAGTGGATATACCTCACTTAATCAGCCACTTCCCTGCTGATGGTCATATAGGTTGTTAACAGAATTTTTCCTCTAATATATTTTTTGTGTCTATATCCTTGAAATCAATTATTTTACTTCTGTAGGATAGATTATCAAAAGTACAGCTGTCTACACTCCAGTCAAGTCTAATGTTCTCTCTGCATGCTCTGTGTTTTTCAGCTTCTCTGTCCTTTATTCCTGGAAGGCCCTTGTTCCCTGTGCTCATGTGTCCAACTTCTGATCCTAAAATGCCCAAATCTGATACCAGAGTTTAGTTAAGTTATCTAATATCCACCTCCTTCCTTCTTCCTCAGCTTAACATTGTAGCAGTGTGCCTGGGCTAGGCAGTGGTGCAAAATTGGTGGGAGCCAATCATGACAATCTTGTTTTCATTTTGTCTGATGATTCTTACAGCCAGGGATGGTCATGTGACGCAGTCTGGGCAAATGACGCACAAGTAAAAGTAAGGCAGTGGCAAAGTAGGAGGGGGAGCTTTGGAAAACATTGTTTTCTTGATTAAAGGAAATGATGCAGTTGTTCTGACCCTTCCCTTTCCTTTCTTTCTCCTTTCTTCCTTCCGTGGGCTTGGATACAATATCTAGAACCATAGCAGCCATCTTTGACCATGAGGAAAAGTTTAAGAGACTAGCAGAGAGAGACTTAATCCTGATGTCTCTGGGACACAACAATTTCTAGGAATCACCTGGCTCCAAAAAACTTTTGTTATATTAGAAAAATAAAATCACTATTTGTTTAAGCCAATGAAATTTTTTTAAAAAATATTTGCAGCCAGGCATATCATTTACCTGTCCCATCTGACTAACCTTATTTCCATTTGGTGTTACCACCACTGGGGGCTTCCCAGGTGGGACTGGTGGTAAAGAACCTGTCTGCCAATGCAGGAGACTTCAGAGATGTGGGTTCAATCCCTGGGTTGGGAAGATCCTCTGGAGGAGGGCACAACAGCCCACTCCAGTATTCTTGCCTGGAGAATCCCATGAACAGAGGAGCCTGGCAGGCTACAGTCCTTGGGGTTGTGAAGAGTCAGACACGACACGACTGAAGCAACTTAGCACAGCACAGCAGTACCGCCGTTGGAATGTCACACAGTGGGCCAAAACAGTTTGAGAAGCCTGTTAGACACTTGGCTTCAAAGGTTCTTGAAGTATGGGTTTCCAAAGTCACTTGGGAGTGAAGTTTGGTCACACCCCTCACCCTTAGTGTTATCTCCTTTTTATGCCTAGCATCTGAATCCTGCTTCCTGCTTGTTGGAATAAAGGACCTGTTTCCAACTACAGAAGCTGAAGTGGTCGCATCCTCCTTCTCCCTGTCCCTGGCAGCTGAGGCTCCTCAAGAGGTGAGCGGAGGTTTAGGGTGGATTATAAACCCTTCTCAGCAGCAGCATTGAACCCAGTGCAATGGCATTAGCCATCTAGGGAGGCAGTGAAGCAACGGGCCAGTTGCTGCTGTGTCCACTGTGATGGTGGTGGCTGCTCAGGCAGTGTCTAATCAGACTGTTGCAGTAGTATGATCAGTGGCATTCTCTGTTTCCGAGCCCCTGTTTCTACCATTTCCCAAGTCTGAGTTTCTAGACCTTTTACTGATTTTCTAAGCTTCCTGATATCCTTTTGATAGGTTTCTTTTCTTGCTTAAATTAGCTAGAGCCAGTTTATATCACTCACAATCAATAATATATGTTGGTTTGCCCTAGCCTGGCTCTTGGATGGCTTCTAAACAGATCTGATGGTGACTACTTCTTTTCTCTCTTTCCATCTGTTTTAAATTGAAGTATAGTTGGTTTATAATGGTGTGTTATGTTAATTTCTGCTGTACAGCTAAATCACTCAGTTATTCACATACATACATTACTATTTAAAATATTCTTTTTCCATTTTGGTTTATCCCAGGAGATTGGCTATAGTTCCTTGTGCTGTACAGTAGGATCTTGTTTATCCATTCTGAATGTAACAGTTTGTATCTGCTAATCCCATACTCCCAGTCCATCCCTCTCCCTCCCCTCCTCCTCCTTGGCAACCAAGTCTATTCTCTATTTTTGTGATTGTTTCATAGATAAATTCATTTATGTCATATTTTAGATTCCATATCTAAGTGACATCATGTAATATTTGTCTTTCTGTCCCTGACTTTACTTAGTATGATAATCTCTAGTTGTACCTATGTTGCTGCAAATGATTTAATTCCATTCTTTTTTATGGCCAAGTAGTATTCCATTGTGTGTGTGTGTGTGTGTGTGTGTGTGTGTGTATATATACATATTTATGAAATATTCTTTATTCATCTATCCTGTGATGGATATTTTGTTTTTTTCAGTGCTTTGGCTATTGTGACTAGTGCTGCTGTGAGCCTAGAAATGTATGTGTTTTTGTTTGTTTTGTTTTTTGCAAAAAAACTCCGCACTTTATTTCAACCTTTATCCAAAAATGTAACAAATGTTAAAAATGTGTAGTCCTGAGCTTTAGATGCTGACCTCCGACCTCATAGGCAAGTGAGGAGAGAGACGCTAGAAGTTCAGAGTTCCTCCCATTCCTGGAGAAAAGGGAAGCCCAGGTGAGGTACATGATTAGAATACCAAGGCCCTATGGAGAATGGGACCCCCTCTCTTCTAGCACCAGACCAAGGCCCCACCCACCCCACCCCACCCCACCACCAGCCATCCTCTTCAATGGAGAAGTCACACAATTCTTGAAACTTGTACAGGAACGTGGTGTGTGGTGCATGTGGCCGGCAGCTAGCTCACCAGAGAGGGTTAGAGCCTGCCCCTCTGCTTCGCAGCAGGCAGGATGGGGCATAACTCAGCTCCCTCCTCCTCACTCCCCTCCTCTTTGCTCTCTTCCTCAGGAAGATCATTGCTTGTAGTGACAGTCTGGTGCCGCCCAGTGATCCGCACGGGGCCAGAACCTGCCATCAGGCAGAAGGTTATGGGTGGTTGGAGCTGGAAGTCATCCACACTGAACATAGGCTGGCAGGACGACTTGAGGTTGGCCACAGGGACTTTGATCTCCTCGTGGTCATGGTTCTGCACTATGGCTTCTACCACATGATTCTCTCAGTGAGGCAGAGCATGGTCAAAGCCAGCAGGAGCTCTGTATCATCCTCTTCTGCCTTGAAGCTGAAAGAGCAGGTGTGGCCCGAGAGCTCACAGCCAAAAACAATCCGTAGTGACTGGACCAGGACTCAGAGACCCTCGTCTCCCCCGACCCCCCAACCCAGACCCGACTCTCCTGACTCAAAAACACCAGGGCAGCAGCAGCGCCAATGGCCTTGCTGCAAGAGCTGTCTTTTTAAATTATTGTTTAGTCCAGATATATGTCCAGAGTGGGATTTCTGGGGCATATGAAGTTCTATTTTTAGTTTTTTGAGGAATCTCCACACTCTTTTTTTCATAGTGGCTGCACCAACTTAAATCCCCATGACGGTGATTACTTCTTAGAGGTGCCCATGGGCTCCTTGGGTGATACTGGTGAGGACCCCAACACTAAGCGGTCTGACTGAATGTCTACAACCTTGCCAGGCAACAATTTCAACAGAAAAACTGGGAAGTTCAGTAATGAGAGTCAGTCAGGCCAGAATTGAGTGAGAAAACATAATGTTCAGATGATTTTATGAGATGCCTGCTTGGTCTTCTACACTGTCCTATGGAGCCTCACAGTGTTTCGTTATTTACCTCTTACCAAAGCCCAGTGAGAATAAAATGATTATCCCCTTTTGGTTTGAGAATGTGCAGAATTTCTCCCCTTCACTTCTAGTTTTCTCTCCCCACAAGCCTCAGTGGCACTCAATGAGTTTGATTAAAGTTTCTAAGGCATCAGAGATACTATCAAATCAACCACCTTAGGTGACAATCAACATTGTCACAATGAATGTCACAATGATTGTCACAAGAATGACAATCAATCATTCTTCTCAGCAGAGTTCAGTAGCCTAAGTGCCTAGCACTTCAGTGCTCAAAAGATGTTTGTGGAGTGCAATCAATGGCCCAGTGGGGGGAACACCTCTGGGCTATGTTTCCTTTGGCAAGTGGTGGCCTGAAACATTTGAGGTCTTGCGTTTGAGTACAGGGTAGACTCATGGAAGGTGGTGTTGTTCAGCTGCTCAGTTGTCTCCGACTTTTTTTGACCCCATGGACTGCAGCATGCCAGGTTTTCCTGTCCTCCACCATGTCCTGCAGCTTGCTCAAACTCATGTCCATTGAGTCGGTGATGCCCTCCAACCACCTAATCCTCTGTCGTCCCCTTCTCCTCCTACCTTCAATCTTTCCCAGCATCAGTCTTTTCTAATGAGTTGGCTCTTTGCATCAGGTGGCCAAAGTAGTGGAGCTTCAACTTCAGCATCAGTCCTTCTGATAAATATTCAGGATTGATTTCCTTTAAGATTGAGTGGTGTGATCTTCTTGCAGTCCAAGGGACTCTCAAGAGTCTTCTCCCAACACCACAGTTCAAAAGCATCAATTCTTTGGTGGTCAGCCTTCTTTATGGTCCAGTTTTCGTATCCATATGTGACTACTGGAAAAACCATGGCTTGTTAGGAGGTTTTCCCTCCATCCTTTCCCCAATCCCTGACTTTGGCCAGGATGCTTCATGTCTCAGGGCTCAGTGTTTCTTCTTTTTCTGTTTCTATTTCTAACTTTACTTCTTCTGTTTCTTCTCCCTTACCTTTATTATTTAAAAGCACAAATGATGTCACCCTACTTGTGTTCTCTGCAGGGTCTGCTGTATACATCAACAATATTCAGTAAATATTGGCTACATTAACACATCTTCAGAGCTTTTTCTTTCACTGTCCCCAACTTTGCTACTGAGCCTTCTTTCTACCACGGGGCTCTTCTGCCACATTCTCCAAGTTTTGCTTGTAGACTCAAAGGCCTTGCCATGTCTTCAGTTTCCCTGCCCTACTTCTTCAGAAGAAAAGGGAGCCTTTTTGCCATTTGCTGGTGGGGGACTGGCCTTTTCAGCAAGGATGGTGGGGTGTGGGGGTGAGAAGTGGAAGCAGTGGCCTGAGTAGCTGGCTGATGTGTGGAGACTTGTCCTCCACCAGGCTTGAGAGGTGGGGAAATTGGGGAGTCTGGTGGGGATTAGCTTTGCTGGATCATCAGCAGCATCTTCAGCCTCTTTCCCTTTCTAACTAGCCACCAAGTTGTGAAGATTGATTTTCCCTTTGACATGGGGGCTTCACAAGCACTTCTGGAATGAATGAATGAGCTATCTCTTGCAGAACTGAAGTGTGAAATGAGTCAGTAAACATGCCAGAAGGAGGCTGGAGGCTATGGAAACCGATGTAGATTGGCTCAAAATGTCATGAAAATGAAAAAGCCTTTCTAGGGAGAATGCTGGTCCCCCTGCCCCTAGGTGCTTCTGCTTCAGTCCGCCTCACCTTCATCTAGTAGCCTCCTGAAGTGTCTCCTCTCAGGCCCACTTCCCCAAAACTACTTTAATCAGACCTTCTGTTGCCTCAAGCCCTCCTGGGTGACCTGTGTTCTGCCAAAAAAAAAAAAAAAAAGAAAAAAGTTTCATATGCCTTAGCTCCTCCCCTTCCACCTTCTTACTGTGAGAGCATCTACTGCCCACGCAGACTGGCCATCCAGCCAGAGTGGGATCTTCTTCCTCATACCAGGACACCCTCCTCGGTCTCATCTTTGCTTCTGAGGCTCCGTTTTGTAGTATCCGGCTTCCCCTCCCCTACCTCCATCGGAGTAGATCATAGTGCTTGAGTGTGGTGGGTGCCCCGGGTCCAGCTGCTTGATTCCACACTGCCAGACTTCCTAGATGTGTGACTTGGGGCAGGGTTCTTAACCTCTCTGAGGTTTCAGTTTCCTCCTGTGCAAAATGGATATAATAATGGTACCTACCTCTTAAGTCACTGGGTAAATGAAATGCAACAATGCATTTGTGTGCCTGGCACACAGAAAGTGCTCAAAGTGGTTATTACTATTATCCCCCGGGTTCTTTCTTACCTCTGAATTCCTGGAGTACTGTCTGGGCCACTCATCTGGCACTTAATTGTCTATTAATTGATGATATCTTTTATAAGCTATTCATATCGTTTATCTTTTGTATGTGTGTGTTCAACTTCCCAATTAGATTTTAAGCTCCTCTAGGGCTGAACCAGATGGCTTCTTTTCTGGAAGCACAGAGTCTTAACCACTGGACCACCAGGGAAGTTCCACAAATGAATACTTACTAAAATGAGGGATAAAATATCCAGTGCTTGCATCAGTTTAGTTCAGTCGCTCAGTCGTGTCCGACTCATAACCATGATTTCCCTTACATCATCACAGTAATCTTATAAAGCACGCAGTGTTATTTTCATCTTCTAGATGAGGAAACCAAGGTTTGTAGAGAGAAAGTCGCTTGAGTTCCAAAGGTAAGAGCTCTTTCCTGCCTCACAGTGGCCTCCTTCAGCTTTCATAAATTCTGGCACTGGCTTCCTCTTATGCTCTGATGCCCAAACACGTCTCTCTGGTAGCCTAGGTCAGTATCTCCAACAGCTTTCTTTTCACATGCCCATTTTGAGAGAGTCTTTTGAGGTATTTCATGAAATGGAAAAAGCTGATTTATGAAAGAGCAGGGGCATACACACACCCATGGTTAATGTATGTTACCTACGGACTTCCTTGGCTGTCCAGTTAAGGACAGTTAAGGCTCTACCCTTCCACTGCAGGGGGTGAGGGTTCAATCCCTGGTTTGGGAACTAAGATCCCACATGCTCTGTGGCCAAAAATAAGTAAATAAATAAAAATTTTAAAATGCATGTCATCTAGAAAGCAGGCTATAAGGTGTTTATGTGACCAACACGTTAGGGGGTGGAATTATGAGTGAGTTTAGCTTTCTTCTTACCTGCTTACTGTAGTTTCTACCGCAGACACTTATCACCGTTATGCTGTGCTGTGCTGAGTCACTCAGCTCTGTCTGACTCTTTGTGATCCCATGGACTGTAGCCCGCCAGGCTCCTCTGTCCATGGGGATTCTCCAGGCAAGAATACAGGAGTGTGTTGCCATGTCCTCCTCCAGGGAATCTTCCCAACCCAGGGATCGAACCCAGGTTTCCCACATTACAGGCAGATTCTTTACCGTCTGAACCATCAGGGAAGCTGAAGAATACTGGAGTGGGTAGCCTATCCCTTCTTCAGGGGATCTTCCTGACCCAGGAATCGAACCGGAATCTCCTGCATTGCGGGTGTATTCTTTACTAACTGATATTTGAGGGAAGCCCTTATCACCTTTACAAACAGAGGTAAAACAATACAAGTTCTGTTCGTTTAACGGAGAGGAGGCAGCGCTGTCAGAACTCTCTTTGCTCCCTTGCCCCTTCCAGTTTCCTTTTACTAAAACCTGCTCCCCATCAGAGGCAACTTCTTTCCTCTCCTTCCTTCCTCCAGGCACAGAGCCAGGTGGGCAGAGGCCCATCCCTGGTACTTAATTAGTCACAGGTTTGAAATGCAGGGGCGGGTTGGAGACAGAGGAGTGATTGGTGTGGGGTGGGAATTTGGGGATTCTTTTATCCCCTGCATCTCAAAGGCTGACAGGCTCTTGAGGGGTGGAAATGACTGGTAATTAGTGAACCTTCTACGCAGGCACTAAAGACGCACTTCACAGTCTGCATGACCTCTGCAGCCCGGTGAGGCTTTGTTATGTAGATGCTCTTAATTGGGTGAGTCACTTACTGCAAACAGCTTTGGGAGAGAGAACCGTGGGCTGTTTCTGGGAGGCTTCCTACCAGAGGTTCTGACTTAGGAGCTGGGGGCGCTGGCAGCAGTGGCCTCTTAGAGGCTCCACTCAGACTGGTAGAAGTGGTCCCCATGTCTGGGAGTCAGCAAGCACGGTGAGCCGTTAGGGGGCATGTTAAGTGTTGGCCTTCATCGTCTTCCTGCCTCTGTTCTCCTTCTCTATTTCCCAGTTTATAGATCACCTCTTCTGGGCAAGGCTGAGAGTATTTTGAAATATAAACTGGGTTCCCTACAGTCAAGGAACTGACCACCTAGTTGGGAAGATAGTGGCAGAAACAAATGCACATAACAACATCAAGTTGTAGGCATCAATGCCAAGCACACAGGAGAGCCTTTTAATGATGTTTCAGACCCCAAAGCAGTCATCAAGGGTTGGAACATTGGAGAACACTTGTCAACAAGGTGAGCAGCCCTTGGAAGTGGTTTGGGGAGAGGAATTCCCCAGGATGAGGAGACGTTAGGAACAGAGGTACTGCCAGGTCACTGTCACACCATAGCACACCCCAGCACTCTGAGCTGGGCTCAGACGGCAGGTGCATGGAGTGCAATGGGAGTGGCTCACCAGGTCCTCAAGTGTGCTGTGCTCACATAACTGTCTCGTGCTGCTGTTGATTCTAGGATGTCCTGTCTCCTGCTTTCCTCAGAGGAGGGCACACTGTGCGTAGACTTTATCTTATTTTAAAAATTCAAGTATGATTGATATACAGTATTGTTATTACTGCTGTACAGTAAAGTGATTCAGTTATATATAATACATTCTTTTTTGATATGTTCTTTTCCAGATTTATCATATGATACTGAATATAGTTCTCTGTCTTATACAGTAGGACCTTGTTATTTATCCATTCTATATGCAAAAGCTTTCCTCTGCTAGCCTCAATCTTTTGTACCATCCCCCCAACCCCCACCGCCTTGGCAATCACCAGTCTGTTCTCTATGTCTGTGAGTCTGTTTATGTTTCACAGATAGGTTCACTTGTGTCATATTTTAGATTCCACATGTAAGTGATATCATGAGATATTTGTCTTTCTCTCACTTACTTCACTTAGTATGATACCCTCTAGTTGCATCCATGTTGCTGCAAATAGCATCATTTCATTCATTTTCATGGCTGAGTAATATTCCATTGTGTATATACACCACATCTTCTTTATCCATTCCTCTGTTGATGGACATTTCGGTTGTTTCCATGTCTTGTCTATTGTGAATAGTGCTGCTGTGAGCATTGGGGTGCCTGTATCTTTATGAATTTGTAGACTTTTAAATGCATCAGAAATGCATTTGCATTTCTGCCTCTGCCCAGAAATTCTCAACCCATTATTTTGGTGAATGGCACAGTCTTGGCTCCCTCACCCCTGACTCCCAAACAGACATCAACTCTTGGCAATTGGGCTGCAGTCTTTTTGCAATCTCTCCTATCAGGCCCCCACCACCCTCCGTGGGGGTGGGAGTGTCCTTTCAGAGCCTGTGAGGACATTTTCCTGTCCCTGCTCGCCCCCTCCTGATCTGTCCTTCCCATTACTGTGAGACCAGTGGTCCTCCAGCACAAACGTGACCACTTTTCTCCTGTTGTGTTCACAGTGGGGTCTGTTCAGCTCTTTATGATTTGGCCTTTGCCTACTTCTTCTGCTCTCTTCCTGTCTGCAAGGTCACCAGTGACCTCCCTGTTGTTAAACTCAATGGTGAATTCTCTGTCCTCAGTTTACTTGACCTTTAGTAGCACTGGACAGGTTAATCACTCCTTCTTTTATTCCAATATTTTATTTACAAAAAAATTGCAAACTTATGAAAAATTTAAGAACAGGATGATGAATGCCCAGTGCCTTCACCTAGACTCTTTAGCTCTTAATGTTACCATGTAACACGTGTCATTTTCTCTCTCGTACACACACACACGTTTCCCTCCAATCCCAAATCATATGCAAGCTGTAGGCATCTTGATGTTTATCTTAATTTCTTCAGCTCACATCTCTTAAGGAGAGAACATTCTCTTATGAAACCTCAGTACAATTAGCACACCTGAGAAAAATGATGTTAATTTAATATAATCAGTTATATCATTAAAAGGTTCCAATTAAAACATTTCCAATTATCTGAAATGTCTTTTTAGTTTTTTCCCCCAGTTCCAATAGCCAGTAAAAGATCATGCATTGCTCTTGGTTGTCATGTACAACCAAGTACATGTACAACCGTGTACAACCATGTACAACTCCCTGTACTCCCAAGATTAGTGCATTTTAATCTAGAACACTCAGCCCCCCTTTTGGCCCCACGATATGACATTTTGGACAGTCTAGTCCCAAGGTCTTTTTTTTTTTTTTTACTTTTAAAAATTGAGATATAGTTCATTTATAATATTATAATAAGTCTCAAGTGTACAATATAGTAATTCACAAATTTAAAGATTATGTTCCATTTGTAATTATTAAAAATTTGGCTGTATTCTCTATGCTATACATATATCCTTGTAGCTTATTTATTTTATACATAGTTGTTTGTTCCTCTGAATTCCCTACCTTGATCTTCCCCACCTCCCTGCTTCTCTCTCCCCACTGGTAACCACTAGTTTGTTCTTTTATGTCTGTACTCTGTTTCTTTTTTAAAAAATATTCACTAGTTTGTTTTATTTTTTAGATTCCATAGGTGAGTGATAAGGTAAAATATTTGTGTTTCTCTATCTGACTTATTTCACTAAGCATAATACCCTCCAAGTTAGAACCGTTGTCTTAAAGAATGTTCCACTTTTTGATTTGCCTGCTTCCTATGAGTAGACTCTGGCCAAACATTTTGGCAAGAACAGCATGTGGGTGGTGTGTACTTCCTCTTGTATCACATCAGAGGTCTGTATTGTCAGGTTGTCTCATCACTGGATGCCAACTTTGAACTCTTGGGTAAGTGGTGACTGCCAGATCTCTTCAGTGTAAAGGTACACTCTTCCCTTTGTAATTTATAGGCAATCTGTGGAATGATACATTGAGACCATGTGAATTTCCTGTTTACCCAATGCTTTCAACAGCCTCTGGTGATCCTTGACTGAATTGGTCATTATGCTGGAACTCCATCCCTTTGATCACTTTCTTTCTTTGGCTTCTGGGGTCTGACTTGCTTTTGGTTTGTCCTTACCTCTCCAGCTGCTCATTCTCAGTCTCTCTGTGGTTCCTCCCCTTTTCCTTGACTTCTAACTGTTAGTACTCTAGGGCCCAATCTTCAGATCTCTCTCCTCTCTTGTGGCTTTAAATGACATCTAAAAGCTGAGGACTCTGAAATTTCTAACTCTGGTACAGATCTGTTTCCTTCACTTTCATATGTTCAACTTTCTCCTTGACATTTCCACTTGTCTGTCTCAAAGTCATATCAAACTTCTCAGGTCAAGTGATCCCGATTCCCTGCTTCCCTTAATTTGCTCATCCATTTCAGTGTGACAGCTCCATCCTTCTATTGCTCCGGTCAAAATCTTGGACTTACCCTTGACTCCTGTGTTTCTCATACCCTCCATGTCATATCCATCAGGAAATTCTGTTCATGTCATCTTCAAGATGTATTAGGGTGCTGTTCCCTGTCTCCTGGATTCTTGCCATAGCCTGCTGTTTGATTTCCCTGCTTCTGCCCTTCCCTTCCCTGGTCCGTTCTAAATACAGTAGCCAGAACAATACTTACAAAATGTGGGTCCTCTGCTCATGCCTCCTTATCCCCATCTTGGAGAGCAAGGCCAAGTCCCAGCTTCAGTCTGTCAGGTGATAGATGATCTGTCCCCCATCCCCACCCTAAACCCTGCCCTTGCTCACTCCACTTCAGCCACTCTGACATGTTTGCTGTTTCCCAAACCTGCCAAGGCCTGCTTGGCAGGGACTTGGCACTTGCTGTTCTGGCTGCCTGGAACATTTTTCTCCTAGTTGTCCACCTGGTTCTCCCTTACTTCCGGCAAGTCTTGGCCTACGTATCACTTTCTTAGTGGGGCCTTCTGATCACCCTATCTACCCCTAACACTTTTCTTTTTTGTTGTACCATGTGGCGTGTGGGATCTTAGTTCCCTGACCAGGGATCGAACCCATCCCCCTGCAGTGGAAGCATGAAGTCTTAACCACTGGATCGCCTACCCCTGGTACTTTTTATCCCTTTTCTCTGCTGTATTGTTCTCTTACTTAGCACCACCTGACATATTCTGTATTTTCTTTTTTATATCTACCTCTTTAGGTCTTCCCCATAGCTCAAATGGTAAAGAATCTGCCTGTAACGTAGCAGACCCGGGTTCAATCCCTGGGTCGGGAAGATCCTCTGGAGAAGGGAATGACAATCCACTCCAGTATTCTTGCCTGGAGAATTCCATGGATAGAGGAGCCTGGCAGGCTACAGTCTATGAGATTGCAAAGAGTCGGACACAACTGAGTGACTAACACTACCGCTACTACTACTGAAAGTAAGCTCTGCAAGAGTAGAAACTTTATCTTCTGTACTGCCTTGTCCCGACATTAGTGTCAAGCATGCAGCCAACACTCAATAAATATTTTTGAATAAATGAATTCAATGAATGAATTTCCATTACCTCAGGATAAGCTATAAACCCTCCGAGTTCAAGTACCAATAATTTGGGAATTCCCTGGTGGTCCAGTGGTTAGGACTCCATGCTTCTACTGCAGGGGGCACTGATTCGATCCCTGGTTGTGGAACCAAGATCCCGCATGCCATGCAGTATGGCCAAAAAGAAAAAACAAAAAACAAAAAAACCCTAAAACAAATAAGTACCAAAAATCTAAAGTGTATTCTTTGCCTGCCAGTTTGCAGTAGATGGGCAACCAAGGTGTCTCTCAGATTGGGGTTCAGGGCTCAGATCACACCACGAGATGGAATCCATGAATCCAGCATTGGCGTGTGTCTCTTGTGAGTGCACTTATGTCTGTGTGTGTTTGTGTGCTTCTGTGTGTCTGTGAGAGTCTGTGCCGGTGTAGTCATCTATCAGGGTCAGTGATGCTTCTGCGTTTTCTTCTCCAGGAAGACCGCAGGTGCTTCACAGGGCTGTAGGACTCTGTGTGCCTGTGCCTGTCTCTGCTTCTGGCTGCAGCATCCTGAAGCCTCAGCCCCTCTGTGCTCTGAAGCTGAGGAGCCATCCAAAGCCTGGAGTGGCTGTCTTGGGTACTCATCTTTCTGGTTGGGGTGACACTCTACCCTTGGAAGCACTTGAGTCCAGGTTCACCACGCAAGCACAGCAAAGTGAGAACACGACAACACGACACTGGGAGAACACACAGAGCTTTTGCATTTGCTGTTCCCTCGGCCTGGAAAACCCTTCTACCAAGTCTTCTCATCGCTGGCCCCATCTTACTATTCAGGCTTCGGCGCCAATTTTGCTCCCCTTAGAGAAGCCTCCCCAGAACACCCCACAGCCATCTGAAGCTGTGCGGTTTGTGTCCCCCCAAATTAGCACCCCGCCCCCACTCTTTATTGCATTGTCTACTTTTGTCTTTATAGCAGATGTCAGTGCTACCTGAAATTATGTATTTCACATACGTGAAATTACATTATTTATCTGCTTGTTACCCGTGTCTTCCGTGTAAACCTCGTGGGAGTAAGGACTGTCTTTGTCTTGGTCCTTGTTCTGCCCCTGGTGCCTGTCGTGTAGTAGGTGCTCAGGAAATTTGTTGACATTCTCCTTATTTTGGGGAGCTGTACCTACTTATGTGTGTGATGTGCGCAGGTTGCTCAGTTGTGTCTGACTCTTTGTGACCCTATGGACTATACAGTCCATGGAATTCTTCAGGCCAGAATACTGGAGAGGGGAGCCGTTCCCTTTTCTAGGGGATCTTCCCAACCCAGGGATTAAACCCAGGTCTCCTGTATTGCAGGCGAATTCTTTACCCGCTGAGCCACCAAGGAAGTCCTACTTAACTTGTGTTTTTATTTTACTAATAAATAGTTTCTTAGATTCGTTAGTTTACATTTAAGGAAACTGAGGCCATTAGGAGTGAAAGATTCTGCATGGGCTCCCAGCTGGCTGGTACAGAGCTAGGTCTTGAACCCAGGACTCCTAGGCCAGGGCGTTGGCCACTCTAAGGCATGACCAGCCCTTCATCTGACCCTCAGCACCGGTGAGGTCAGGTGTAGCTGCCACCTCTTTGGCCCCTGGCTCAGAGCTGCAGAGAGAGCTGGGGTTCCTTTCAAAGAAGTGAGAAGAGACGCAGAATTAATATTGGTAAATTACGCCAGAACCCTTGCATGTATGTTATTATTATTGCCCCCATATATTCTAAAATAATCCCTGTAAATAATTATAAAAATAAATCTCAGTGACAAATTCTTTCTTTTCTTTTCTTTCCAGGAACACATTTATTCATCCTAATCTCTTCATGGGTAGGACAAATTGGAGCACTGGGTAGTGAATACAATTTGCAAATAGGCAATATAAGTAGAGAGAAAATTAATATGTATTCCTCAGCACTCTAAAAGGAGAGGAAGAACATTAATAGCCATTTCCTTGCAGATATAACTTTGAAAATGTTATTTCTGATCCATCAGCGTGGGGCTCCATATGAGGAAAATGGTTACAACGTGACAAGAAGTGATTAGATGTGAAATGGCATCTTTCTGGCGCTCCTCCCGTCTCTTTATCCTGTTCTTACTGGGACTTAGGAGGAATTCTGTGTTATTTTGTTCAGCAGATCACAGAGCTGGCCTGGGGTCTGCTGCTCATTGGCTGGGTGACCTTGGGCTGTTTCCTTTCACTCTCCCAGCCGTGGTTTCCACAGCAGTCGCTGGAGCAGATGACGTCTGAAGCCACAGTGCGTTTGGATGATTACAAGTCCTCACTGCTTGAAGTACCTGAGAAAATAAGAGATGCTAGGGCACCACCTACCGAATCAGAATCTTCAATTTCTGAGTTCATATACTTTTTTTAAAGTGACATGCCTGACGTCTCATAATTTAAAAAAATTTTTTTACTGAGGTGTAATTGATTTACAGTGTCACGTTACCTTCAGGTGGTGTTTGTTGTTTAGTCGCTTAGACGTGTCCCAACTCTTGCAACCCTATGGACTGTAACCTGCCAGGCTCCTCTATCCATGGGATTTCCTAGGCAAGAATACTGGAATGGGTTGCCATTTCCTCCTGCAGGGGATCTTCCCGGCCCAGGGATCAAAACGGCATCTTCTGCATTCACAGGTGGATTCTTTACCACTGAGCGGCCAGGGAAGCCCAGTTTCAGGTATACAGCAAAGTGAATCTCATATGCAAATATATATGTTCACTCTTTTTTAGATTATTTTCCCATATAGGCCATTACAGAATGCTGAGTAGAGTTGCCTGTGTTATACAGTAGGTCCTTATTAGTTATATATTTTATATATAGTAGTGTGAATGTATCCATCCCAATCTTCCAGTTTTTCCCTCCTCCTTCCTTACCTCCCAGTGACAGTAAGTTTATTTTCTATATCTGTAACTCTGTTTCAGTTTTGTAAATAAGTTCATTTGTAGCCTTTCTAAAGATTCCCTATATAAGCAATATCGCATGATATTTGTCTTTCTCTGGTGAATTCTATATATATTAATTGAAGTTGGGGGAGGTTTTTCCTCTAAGTGGCAGAAACTCGTCAAGCCAAGCTGGGATTCTGGAAGGGTCACTGGGCCTTAGACCCTGCTCCCTTCTTCCCCACTGGCCAGTATAAAGTTGAAGAGTGTCGTCTGGTCAAGGATTCCTTTCCCTTTCCGAATCTGAACCCCTGTCGCCACATCAGGGATGACTCTCTTCTGCGCTCAAGCTAAGGACCTGGAGTGTCTGGCAAGTTCCAGGCAAATTGGGGAATATGATTTGTTTTTCACTGCTGTCTTCAGGATTTGTGAAAATAATGCTAAGACATCAGCAGATAGCAGTCTCATTTGTAAATTCTTATTTTTTTCCCTGCTGGTCTCCTCCTATCTTGTCTTTAATTACAGAAGTAATAAGCGCAGGTCGCAGAAATCACAGAAGAAAAGCAGAAGCTCCTTCCCACACCGCTTCCCCAAAGCTGCTCCCTTCTCTGCTCCTGGTGGATATTTGCACTTCAGTAGAGAGAAAACAGCAGAACCTTTTAAGATCTAAAGAGAAGGGAAATCAGAGGTGCTGAGAATTAAATAATAGTAATTATAATTAGGATACTAGTAAATAATAATATACTAATGTCTGTGCAATGAATACTCATGCCAGGCATTATGATGACATTTAATATACATGAAACAAATGAATTGTTCAGAATGGGAAAGCAGAGAGGTGTTCTGAAGTATAGATCATCCTCAAGTCGCCTCACTAGTGTGCACAAACTGCCAAGAGGGCCCTGGAAAACTCCCCTCTCTCCTATACTTCCCCAACCCCTTTTAGGCTGAAATGAGTCTGCTTGAGCAACAAAGAGCATTTTGTATGCAGACCTTCTGCCTTTTTTTTTTTTTTTTTTTTTTTTAATTGAAATCTGAATGTGGTGAGTCTGAACTAGGGGCTGGGGTGTGATTAATGACAGCAGCCATCTTAACCTGCTCAGAGGCTGGGCCTGAAAGAAATGAGGCCAGGCCGAACAGAAATTCAGTTAAGGATAGGGAGGAATGTGAATAAAACTTTGTTAACTGGCCCCTGTCCTTCTTTCAGCTGCTGATGCATGGAGTTGGAAGATTTAAGGAATCAGTTCCTGTTTGTCTGGTTCTGGCCGACCCTAGAATCAACTCCCTTGATTGGAAATAAACAGGATTTTCCTTTCTGTCCCCAGGAATGTGACGGAGGAAGGACTCTAGGGGAAAAGGCCTCGTCTGCCAAAGAATAATAATAATAACAAAGATGACAGTAGGAATAAAATATTGCCCTCTTCATCGAGGGCGATAAGGAAGTATCCCGTTATATGTGTTGAGCCTTCTCACTCTGCATATACATATGTTAGAACTTCAGAATGTTGCCCAGGTTTGATTTGAACTTTTGTCCTGTGGCTGTCTTGAGTGTGCTGAACAAATTGGGCTACATGTCTCACCTTTGGTTTCAGAAAATAGGACCCCAATTACAGCACTTCATGTTGACATAGTACCTTAAATGCCTGAGTATGAACCTCTTTCCTGGAGGGTGTGTCTGTGTCATGAGTGCCCCCAGTGCCTGGCATGGGGCCTAGCCTTTGGAAACTGGGGCAGAGGGGCTGTGATAATAAATGGGTGAGGCAGGGAGTCCTCCAGCTCCCTCTCTCTTGGCTGAGGAATGGGATGAACCTGGATGACTGCGTGAACCTTCCCTTCCCCTTGGTGCTCCTGGGGCAGGGACAGGAAGAGCTTTATGCAGGGAGAAACCCCAAGAAGACTCAGTCTCTCTGTTGATTTCTGCAAACTCCTTGTGCTCAGAAGGAATCATTTGCGCACTTCTGGGCCAGCTGTATATGAGTTGGCTCTCTCCCCTCCCAAGGGGAGGTCCATGTTACCTGAAGAAACTTACCTTTTGCTATTTCTATTAAATTTCCCTTTTTGGTTAAGAAGGTGATGAGGTAGAAGAATGTCCCTGCCCTGCTCACTCTTCTGATCTTCCTTGGTTCAGAGATACAGATACTTTTTCTCCTTCTCCTCTCCCTCCTGCTCCTTCTCCTCTCCCTCCCGCTCCTTCTCCTTGTTCCTCTGTTCTGAAGACTGACTTCCCAAAGCTGAGGGGAGTAAGGAGAGGTGAATCCAGTCTGTTCCTAGAGAAGCCCTCCTCCACTACGTTAAACAGATTTTTACTCTGCTGAATAACTTTCAATAGCTCCCTATTGTCATCAGTTTACATTTCTAACATTAAAGCCCACTTTAATATGAGCTGTCTTGAACTTTGTTCTTTGTGATTTCCCATGAGTTTGCTCTCTCCCCGGAGTCAAATAGCCTTCCTAGTGTGTTCACTTAGTGGAGACGAGTGGTTGGAGAGGCATTTGAGGCAAAACCAACAGCCAAAAGGCAAGCAGAGGAAAGGAGGCCGGAGAGGCAAAGGTTGATGGGATATAAAAGGTCTTGAGGGACGTAAGTATGATGATTGGGGCTCAAGATTTTGGGCTGTATTAGACTGAGAGGAGGTCATTGAAAGATTTCAGGTAGGGTCAAATCCAGCTTTTAGAATGATAGCTGTGGGGCTATGTAGAGAAGGGAACTGCAGTGAGGGGGTTTGGAAAAGTGGCAAAGACCCCTGCTGACTTCAGTGTCATTGGTGGATAGGGTCTGCAGAACAGACTTTCTGTGCTCAGAAGACATAGCCATGTATGGAGGCAGGGGCATGGATGAAATGACCTTAGGCACCCTCCCCCTGGTGGGAGGGAAGAGTGGGGTTCCAGTTTCATTTCTGAGTAGGTTTCAGTTTATTTCCACATGTTGTCTCATTTGGGTCAAAGCCCTTTTAGGAAGGCCAAGGGGAAAGGTCCCCGGGGAGGGCAGAGTATCACTTCCTCTTTTTTCAGGCAGGAAAGGCAGACAAAAGTGAACAATGGACCAGAGAGGATGCGTCCAGCAGAGAAGGAGGGAGGAGCCGGAGGAGCTGGCCCAGGGCAGGAGGCATCGGAAGATTCCCTTTGATCCCCCTTATCTCTGGAGGGCAAGCTTGCTTATTTGGCCAGTGGGGCTTTTTGTTGCAGCATTTCCTGGAGCCCCCCAAAGTAAACACAATCAAGCGTGTGTTCTTACAGCTCTACTTTACTGTGTTTGCTCCTTCCAACAGAGAGAAAGAGCAGGCGGGTCAACCCTCCGAAGTCACCCCCACTCATCAGAGTGCTGACAATAAAGATGCATGTTACAGTGCATTAGCACCACGCCGGAGAGAGAACTGTGATGGCCACAAAATGCTGAACCACCATCGCAGTCCTCATCATCAACTGAACAACTAGGGCTTTCTAAGACCTAAGGTTTAGATCTATGGAGTAATAAAACAGGAACAATGAAAAGGCCTGTGAACACCCTCTTTGATGGAGGTGGGAAGCTATAGTCATCAATAAGTCTACTGAACTGAGGTACTTGCAATGCTCATGAGACCTGGAGTCTGGTGTGTCAGGAGTCAGTTTTCCCTTCTCTGTTCAAATAGTGCCTATGCCCACTGGTATGAAAGGAGCAGGGTGGAAAGGCTAGTTACCGCTGGGCTGGCTCTCAGTTGCAATAGGGGATGGGTGATACATGAAATTGAACTGGAATCTGGTAATTTTTTTGCCAGCAAGTCTGTCCAGTCAAATATATGGTTTTTCTAGTAGTCATGTATGGATGTGAGAGTTGGACCATAAAGAAAGCTGAGTGCCAAAGAATTGATGCTTTTGAACTGCGGTGTTGGAGAAGACTCTTAAAGAGTCCCTTGGACTGCAAGGAGATCCAACCAGTCAATTGTAAAGGAAATCAGTCCTGAATATTCACTGAATATTCAGCTGAAGCTGAAACTCCAATACTTTGGCCACCTGATGCAAAGAACTGACTCATTTGAAAAGACTCTGATGCTGGGAAAGACTGAAAGTGGGAGGAGAAGGGGACCACAGAGGATGAGATGGTTGGGTGGCATCAATGCCTCGATGAACATGAGTTTGAGTAAGCTCCGGGAGTTGGTGATGGACAGGGAAGCCTGGCGTACTGCAGTCCATGAAGTTACAAAGAGTTGGATACGACTTAACTGAATAGCTTTGTGCATCCTGGTGATGAGGTGTGAAGGCAAAAACAGGCATAGAGAAAATTGGGGCCCTTTCAGTGGAGGACAGGCATGAACATCCATTTGCGTGCCCACGGGGCCTGACTTCATCAAGACAGGAGGCAGCAGAGGCCCCCCTTCACTTCCAGATGCGGGGAAGATGTGTGTGGGGAGCTGACTCCTCCAATGACTTGCAGCCTCACATTTAACATTTCCCTGTGAGATTGGAGAATAAATTTGGGAACATCATTTGGCTCTTCTTACCGGGGAGAATTCCTGTCAAGTGGGGTGCTACTAGCTGAGCCAGTGCTTTACTTACAGAAAATTCAATTTCTTCCCGCTCCCCATGCAAACGCAAACTCCATCAAGTATCCTTTCAATCTCTTAACTATTCCCCTTCCCTCATCCCCTCAAAGTTGGGGAGAGGAGTTTCGGCCCAGACGCCCCTCCTCCCTACAGTTGAGGACAATTGTGTAATCCGGATTGTGACACTGAGCAAAGTCCTAGCTCTCCATGCTCCTGGCTAACGGCTCAGATGGGGAGCTCGTGATGGGAGGCCTCCCCACTCCACTATCCTCCAGTTCGCCCCCACCAACGCGGCAGGGCTTTGGGCGTGACATGGGAGACCTATTCCTGTCGTCTTGACCCCTCCTGAACGATAAGGTCCTGGGACGCCCGGGGGAGGGGCGCCGAGAAGCCAGGCGGTTCCCCCGCGCCCCCGCCGAGGGTGGGGCGCAGGAGCGGCGGGCACCTGTTGCGGCGCGCCGGGCTGAGGTTCACCTGCGCGAGGCCCGGCCCGGGCAGGCGGCGGGCGCACAGCTGAGCAGAGGTTCCGACGCTCGGTCCGCGCCTCGGGCTTCCGCCGGGTCAGCTGACCGCCCAGTGCGGAACTAAGCGCCGGCCGCGAGCTGCCCGCCGCCACCGCGCTCCTGCTCGGCACTCGGTACCGCGCGCCCGCCCCGTCGCCATGGCCGGGCTTGTGGTCAGTGGAACTCAAGTAAGTCCGCTGGGGCCACCCCGCCCCCTCCTGGGCACGGTCGGTCTGAGGAGGGAGCTCAGGGGCGAGCGGCGTCCAGAGGTCAGACGGGTGCTCCGTGCCCCACCTCGGGGCCGCGTCTGCAGCAGCGGAGTGAGGCAGGCCTGAGGGGAGCACAGACGCGGGAGGAGAGGGCGGGAAGACCCTCAGGTCGCCCGGACCTCTCCAACCCCAGAGCTCAGTGACCAGAGGCCAGCCTGCGGACCTCTCCGTCACGTGGAGTGGGCACCTCTCACAACCCACGGTACTTTTTCGAGCCCGCAAAAAAGTTGTAATTTCTTTCATAATCACAAGGAAAAAAAGAACCTTGTTAAAAGAAACGTTTTAATACATTTGTCTTTACACCAATGCGGTTATAGAATAGAAATGATAGGTTTAGAGTTTTCTTTTTCTTCTTCCCGACGACGGAGGTAGGAGCCTCTGAAAGACACAGTGCGATTCACGATGCCCCCGTGCAGGCGCTGGGTTGCAGGGCTTCGCTGCAGACTTGCTCCTGTTCCTAACCCTAAACCCCTTATCAAAGACTGGTAGAAGGCTACAGTGCTCCAGTTTTATTTCGCACCTGACTTCTTTAACGGGCGTCCTTGGGGATGGCAACACTCTAGTTTCCACCTGGGGTGATAGACACCCAGCTTTACTTGCTGTCAGCCCTGTAGTGACGCTTTAGTTGTTTTTAGTCATTGCTGGAGGGTTGGACTCAACTACTGGGGGGCCAGGTGCCTTTTACTTGCTGGAGAAGCCAGGTGTCCCTTATAAGCTCTGATTGAGCTGGCCCTCCTCCTCCCATGCTTTTCCCGGATGCCCTAGAGAAATGGTTTTGAGGTTTTGCAGCTCTCCCCTTGGATTGCTTGAGGCAGGGTAGTGTCAGGCACAATTAGATTTTGAGATTACTTTGGGCTTAGGGAATGTTTCTCTCTTCTTAAGAGTTCAGGAGTTAGCAGGCCAGGGAGGTACTAGCCTGGGAAAGATGTTAAAATGAAGTGTCTTATTTAGCTTGCAGGGAAAAGGGACTTTCTGGGAGTTAATAAGGCTGCAGTGGGAAGGGCTAGAGGAAAGGGCCTCTGCCTAAGCCGGGTCCCTGACCCTCAGAACCTAGGTCTCTGCATTTCAGAGCCAGGAGTCTCTGGGTATAGCTGCTTCCAGCTTCACAAAAGACTTGACATGGGCCTGCCAACCTTCCCGTGCTTCCCTTTCTCATCCTCTATTTCCAAAGCTCAATTTTTTTTTTTTTTCTCTTGAGCCCCTTGATTTTAGCCCATCCCAAACAGCCCAAGGGCAGTGACCTGTGAGGGAGGCATTTTGGGCCCTTGGGGACTGTTCTAAACAAATGGAGCTGCCAGGGGAAGAGCTCAGCAGGCAAGTTGGGGGAAATGCCCTTGTGTCATAGGTGCCCTGTATTCTAAACCTGCAAGGTCAGTGAATCTGAGTGGTGGCTCAGGGCATTAGGTCTTTTTAAAGTTCTGCCTTTTGCAGCCATTGTAAGATACAGTACCTTAAATGTGTATCACATGGTCCTTCTCAAACTTGGGATCCTTCTAAAGGGTGGGGGGAGGAAACCCACTTCCCATGAGCCCACACTGTCACTGTTTTTATTTCAATATTGCTTAAGTATATGATCATAAAACCAGATAAAACTTTTTCTAAGTTCATATTTAGAGAGCCATAAACCCCCCAAAAGGGATGGCTTAAGTGTAAAAATGAAAACCATAACACCCATAAAATTAAATGATGAAATGGATGATGTTTGCTGAAACTCGGTCACTGCTTTCGATGCTGCTGTGGCCTGGCGGCTGTGGCCCTGGGTTTTAGGAGTTGCACAAACCTGTAACACCACATGCTTGGGGATGTTGCTGCCCTCCCTCCACTTTTCTCTGTACAATGTTTCAACATGGATCTGACTCCATTTGGCCTTCTGTTGGCATGAATGCATCATTTATATTCAGCACGAAGGCCTCAGTCTTCCTTCTCCACCAGCTTAGGACAATTATAGTAATGGGATTAATACAATTGCAGACACAAATGCAGACTTGGAATTGGAATACTGAAATCTCATACTGGAGAGACATGGAATAAAAAACCCCTTCCACAGGGACACTGGTGTGATTCACTACCTACCTAGTGGCCACTAGGTGCCAAGGACAAAGCTGTGGGCTTTAAATATGTTAGCATTTCATTCCTGTAACATAAATAAAATGAGGATAAAATGTGACTCATGGGCTTATTTAATGAGGATTGACTAGTTAAAGTATCAATAACCTCAGATATGCTGATGACACCACCCTTATGGCAGAAAGTGAAGAACTAAAGAGCCTCTTGATGAAAGTGAAAGAGGAGAGTGAAAAAGTTGGTCTAAACCTCAACATTCAGAAAACTAACAGCATGGCTTCTGGTCCCATCACTTCATGGCAAATAGATGGGAAAATAGTGGAAACAGTGGCTGAATTTATTTTTCAGGGCCCCAAAATCACTGCAGATGGTGATTGCAGCCATGAAATTAAAAGACATTTACTCCTCGGAAGGAAAGTTATGACCAACCTAGACAGCATATTAAAAAGTAGAGACATTACTTTGTCAACAAAAGTCTGTCTAGTCAGGGCTGTGGTGTTTCCACTGGTCATGTATGGATGTGAGTTGGACTATAAAGAAAGCTGACCACCGAAGAATTGATGCTTTTGAACTGTGGTGTTGGAGAAGACTCTTGAGAGTCCCTTGGACTGCAAGGAGATCCTACCAGTCCATCCTAAAGGAGATCAGTCCTGGGTGTTCATTGGAAGGACTGATGTTGAAGCTGAAACTCCAGTACTTTGGCCACCTGATGCAGAGAGCTGACTCATTTGAAAAGACCCTGATGCTGGGAAAGATTGAGGGCAGGAGGAGAAGGGGATGACAGAGGATGAGATGGTTGGATGGCATCACCAACTCAATGGACATGGGTTTGGGTGGACTGCGAGAGTTGGTGATGGACAGGGAGGCCTGGCGTGCTATGGTTCATGGGGTCCCAAAAAGTCGGACACAACTGAGTGACTGAACTGAACTGAACTGACTAGTTAAGAGCCAGGTGGGAGGCTTTTAACAAATATGAGTTGTTACATTATTCTTAGCACCTTTTGGAGGTGCTTAGTGTTTAGTGTATAGAAGAAGAAACAGAGTCTGAGATTGTGGCCTATCCAAGGTAATGCAGCTAGTCAAGTAGCAGCACCGGGATGCCGATTCATGACTAGAGTTCTTTCTATGCATGGAGCTTTCAGTACTGCAAATCTAAAATTAAGGATGCCTCACCTCCAAGTGGGGGCAGGCATCCTGAAATAACCTCCTTTCAATCTGACTACTGACAACACTCCCCCCATCCTCAAAATCTGTGAGCCAGACTATCTCAACTGCAAAGACAAACCTTCCGTGTCTTGCAGTTTGGTAATTTTCTGCAGCTTCTGCTTAGAGAGCTGAATGTGTGTACATGTGGAGATCCTGCCAAGATATTATTTTTCTTTCTGGTACTCATCTCTATAGGGGTCTTGAACTTGATATGTTTTCATTTCCCTGATAATGGTGTCTTTTTCTATTGTAATTCCACACAATCGAAGTCTTGGGGGTACATATTACATACGATAGGCAAACTAAAAGTATGAAACTTTGTTCTTCATTTCATTCAAAATCAAGATAATTGACTAAACGCAGTGCCTTCTCATTTTGGGTGGGCTCTTGCTTCAGTGGCATTTAAATCTGTTAACCTCTACATCCCTTCTCTTGTTTAGTGAAGACACAGACTGTTTTTGCTCTGGCTCTTCTAGTTTCCTGTTTTATGTTAGGTGGTCCCATGCTTCAAGAAGTCTCCTGACAGCCTGAGATGTAATGTCTTCCACTCAGCAGCACTTCTTAAATAAGTCTCTCCTCTCATTATGGGTGTTGTTTGCCGTGTCTGGCAGTGACTGCTTGCTGCTTTTAAGCCTTTTCCAGCCAATTTGAACCCTTCAGCATGGTTGACTTAACTCCCATCTCAAAAAGCTTCCAGTTTACTGCGAAGGTGGTCCAAACATATACATGGCTTATCAAGTTAGTGTTCTTAGTAAATTTGGAGACTTGGTCTTCATCTCTGTGAAATAGGAGCAAGTTGTGCTTTGTTTAGTTCTCCTGGGATTCAGTAATGTTGTTTAGTCTTTCAGTTATTTCCAACTCTTCTGCGACCCCATGGATTGTAGCCTGCCAGGCTCCTCAGATTTCCCAGGCAAGAATACTGGAGTTGGTTGCCATTTCCTTCTCCTTGACCCAGGAATCAAACCCATTTCTCCTGCTTGGCAGGCGGATTCTTTACTGCTGAGCCACCCGGGATGCTCTGTGATGTTAAGATCATGGAATAAAACAAGCTAATGGCAGTTTTGTCCGACATGCTGTGAGTGGTTGAATGCTTCATGGTGGTAACTCTCCTTAATGTTTGTTTGCTCTGAAGTGGAATTCTACAGAAGATAAAAGGGAGCCAATATTCCTCTTTCTGCAGGCTCTAATGCTCTTCTGGGACCTTTGACATGGCATCATGAGATAGTTCTAGATCTTTCAGCTAGGAAGACTCATTTTGAGGCCAAAACATGATGATAGCTATCTGGCATTTGTTGATCAAGAATATCCACATTGTCATGTGCATATTTAAGAATTCCATGGCCTCCATGTTGAAGGTCCTTATTCCTGGTGCAGAATGTGGTCCAGACTGTCCTTAAGAAGATGTACTATGCAGGGCAGGCCTCTGGAGTCTTAGTTTCCTCATATAAAGCATGAAGGATTTTGACTGAGTCCCTGCTAAATTTAATCCTTTGTAACCTATGAGGAAAGAACTCAGTTTCCACACTGAAAGCTCAGGCTTTCTGCTGCATATATAATGGAGGTCTTGAATTATTCTGATATGTATAAGATGGGTAAAAGGGATAGGTTTTCAGGTGAGCACCATGGGCCTAGGGGTCAGCATGAACATATAATGCAGAAGCAGCTGCTGATGGTGAGCAGCTGAGTGAAGTCCCTAGATTCTCCAGTCTCTCTGGAGAATCCTTAATCTCTGCTTGGAAGCAGGACTTAATTTGTTACATGAGAAGATAGGTGGCTCTTATGTTCAGAAGGGAGAGGTTACCATATTGAACTTACAGCCCTTTAGTTTTTAGTCTGTATCTTCCTGAGTCAAAATTATTTTATTGGAATCAGCTATTTTTTTTCTGTCTTTTCTCCCCATTTTAATCTTCCAGTAATGAAGTTACTGAAGGATAGTGAATACAGGATATTATATTGTTAGCAATTGGTCCCCACTGGATAGGAAAGGGTTGAGAGATGACTTGAAAAATTGAGGGTGCCAGGGTGCAATGTGACTTGTTTTATAGGTGGAGCCATATGAAAGTGCAGTTGTATAGTTCTACGATGGTCAGAGTAATTTTAACCGTTTTAACGTAATACTGAAGATGCAAGTTGGCCACCATATTCTTATTCTCAATTAGGAATCACAACCACTCCACCCCTACCTCCACCCCCTAGGACACCTCTCATTCCAGGATGTCTTGACTGTATGTGGAAGAATGAAGGTTTGCAAGGCAAAAAGGATCAAGGCTGTAGCCTTGTAATGAGCTGGAATTTCTACTGAGCAGTTGAGGATGGGCTCCTTTTGTGGGAAAGCATCATGTATTGTGGCCCACTGCTGACTGGTCACTGGTTTGTCTTACTGGTTTTGGAATTAGTTGCCAGTCCTGCCTTCACTGCTACCTGTAAAAATAGGTTTCAAAAACTCAGTGCTTGGAGCAGTGAGAAAGCCCTCTGACCTCCCAGTCAGAAATTTTGGGGTCAAATTTCAGTTCAGCCTCCTAATATTTGGGCATACATTAGGTAAATAATAATAATAAAAGTAAGTAAAAGAATGCTTAAGGGAACACCTCTGCCAGCAGAATGGGGTTGATTGCCAGGGGCTCCCTGGAGGACAGTCTTGGAAGCTCTGGCCACCCGTCATTGCCCTGTCGCCTTCGAGTCGGCTCTGTTCAGAGTTCGGAGGACATTTTATACATGGTGGTAATAGGATGGGGTTGGCGGTCTGGGGAGGTTTTCTTGTCCAGCCCTATTTGTTCCAGCACCCTGCAGGTTGAATGCTGGTAAGTGCATCTGCTGTGTCTTGTGAGGTAATGTGCATAACAGGGTATTTGAGGAGGGTAGGGCAGCCAAGGAGAGGGAGCAGGAGAGCCGAGGGGCAGCTGTTGGGAAGGCCCCTGAGTGGGAGGCTGATTGCTGTGATTATATCAGCATGCTCTGACGTTGGGGTTTTTTTTTTTGGACATCTGAATCCGGCTAATTTCAGTCCAATTTCCCTTGTGCTGGGATTAGTCTCCATCATGCTAAGTGTACCAAGAAAGGGGAGCTGTTGGCAGAGTCCCTGAAGCCAAGTCCCGAAGCTGACTTGATCAGGGAAACAGCCGCAAATGGGACCTTCTTGTGTGCAGAGCGCGTGTTTCAAGTTGCGGAAGCAATCATCGGATCAGTGGCGCAGGGCTGTGAGCAGCTGGGTGATTTCCGTTGGCCACATTGTTTCTGTTGCATTTTGATTTCCAGGTGTCCTACATAGGCCAGGACTGCAGAGAGATCCCAGAGCACCTCGGCAGGGACTGTGGACACTTTGCAAAGAGGCTTGATCTGAGCTTTAACCTTCTGAGGTATGTAACCTTCGTGAGACAGACCAGGCCTGGGAGACCCAGGCCCCATGGTGAAGGCCTGCAGATAAAAGCCAGACAGCCCAGGTCTCCAAAGGGACCCCAAAGGTGTGACTCTGCTTCACGAGGTCCTCTGGCTCCCCTCTTGCACCCACAAAACAGCGAGTGTCTTCTGGCCCACGTGTGTCCCCACCAGGGGGCTGTCAGTGTCACTTTGTTCTTTTCCTTCCTCCCTGATGCCCGTGCGTCACACTAGAAAACTCTTGGAGAGGAAGAGAGAGAGAACCAGCAGGTGAGTTGGGGGCATTTAGGGATGCTTTTGTGGGTGACCCCATCGCGCAAAGATTTGCTGAATCCCAGGTAGAGTGTGTGTGTTCTTCTTCTTTTTTTTCTTCTTTGCCTTTTTATGAATTGAAACTTCAAATATTTGTGATGATGATTTCTCCCAGATGGTATTTCAAAGTAATTCCAATGCTGTTGGCATGGGGTAGGTGGGAGGGAAGCTCAAACAACTGTTCCAGACTTGGCAGAGAAGGTAAGTGTGATTGTCTATATTATTCCAATGGAGAAAACAGTTATTTCTTCCTGAAAGGTTCTGAATTGTGACTGGTCTGGGGACTCGGGGGAAGGTGCTGGGAGGTTCTAGGAAAGCAGATATCAGTGGGATAAATGGGCAGGGATCTGGGTGGTGGCTTTTCCTAAGGAGGTGGCTCCACTCAGAGCTTTCTCCTAAGTGTTCCTTGAGAGCCGTGCTATCCTCTGATGGAACAGACTGTCTCCAGGTGGACGGAGAGATGAGGAGCTGGAGTCCCACCCCAGGGCTCTGGTACTTTACTTCCTCCACAGTGTGGAGTCTCTTCTCTTCAAGGCAGGACACTCGGGCATTACAGATTCCAGCGAAGATGGACAAAGCTTGGGGCTTGAAGGCACCAGAGGGTGGAAGGGACTTTAAGCGAAGCCAGCAGAGCTTCATGGGCTGGTGCTTAGGAGCTCACGGCTGTGCTGAGATACATCGTCTCCACAGAAGGGGCATCCAGGGAATTGTGTTGGAAGGGAGTGGGCACAGTGTGCTCCCTGACTCTCAAGGGGTTTGTGGGCTTCTGAGAAGATGTGGAAACGGAAAAGTCACAGAATAATACAGAGTGATAAGAGGGTGCCAAATAAACTCTGACTTTGAACAAATGAAAGATTTGGTCTGTCCCCCCTTCCCAAGAAGGGGACAGAATAGAGTCTCAACGGATGGTGCCTGAGACACGTGTGCACCTAAACAGCTCCCCAGAGTAGGCCTGGGCAGAGGCTTCTTCCCATGTGACTGGCCTCTGGGTGTTTGGGGCTCTTGACTCAGGCAGTGGCTGCCTTGCTGCTGGGAGCCCGGATGTGGGTTTGAGGAGGCTGGGCCCTGGGAGGGGGTGTGAGCAGCCACAGGTCATGGGACTAGGCTGTCAGGTCTGGGGAAACAGAGCTGTCTTTGTCGCATTATGGCGCCCTGCCTCTCTGATGAGAAGGGGTTCTTGGCTCTGAGAGGCTGGATCTTTAAGGATTTATCATAGGAAATGATGGGGTCTGGAGGCAGGGAAATTTTGTGAGAAGGAGATAGGTTAAAAAAAAGAGAGAGGAATTAAGACTTTTGTTAACTTTTTGTTGAGAGGAGAAGAGTTTTTGTAAGTGTCGAATTTGAGGAATGATCCCTCAAAAGATCTGGTCAGGAACCTGTTCTTGCTTGTGCTGTGGTCAATGTGTGAGTTGAAGCTGGCTTGGGGCAGGGATGAGCCATGGAGGGGTGAGGTCTCATGGAAGTGTTTATATTAGAACTTGGGTAAGCTGGAAGGAGTTACAGACCAGAATGCAGAAGAGTAACTCTGACTTGATGTGGTTATGGTGAGATTGACTCATCTTGGATGGTCTTATTTACCTAACTTGGGGGTTAGGTAAATAAGGGGAGGTGGCACTGTTTCTCTTGGGTGTCAGAGGAAGATGTAAGTTTATGCAGGTCCTTTGCCTTCAGTTGGATAAAAATTCAAAGATGGTTTAGATGCTTGTCTAATTCCTCTTTGGGGAGAGAAAGGGAGAAGGGAAGAGAAAGATCATGAACTTACCTACCACACAAGTGGGAATGTGATTCCTACCAGGCTGAAGGGATCGTCATATCCAGAGGAAATACTGCAGATCCCTGTCCCACCTTTTGTAAAAGGTTTCTTCCCAGCCCCATCTTGTCATTTCCACGGGATTTGGCAGGGAGCATATCACCCTATATTTGCTCTGCACCTGGATTTACCGTAGCTGGTGGTTCTAACTCTCTGCTCTGTCTTCTGCTCTCCCTCTTGGCAGCCTATCTGGTCCCACTCTTGACACCCCCTTCATCTTCCTTGAAGCTCAGTACAACATTACTGTGTATTATGCCAGTTCAAAGTGTACTGGGAGAGGTAGGGTGGTAATTTTGCGTGCAGCGGGAGATGCTGGGATAGTGTTGTTCCTGAAGTCTTCTGGGTACTCCCTTGCCCTGGGGAGTTTCTCCCTGGCTGTTCCTCTCATCAGGATCAGGCCTCCTGCATGTGACCTGGTGCCCCTCTTTCCCAGCCACTTTCTCTGCTTTCCATGTCCCTTATCTTCTTTCCAGGGCTACCCTCAGAAACACAAAATTCTTCTCACTTTGTTATGTTTGGAAGACTCACCCCCCTTCTTCTTATAGGACATCTCTGCCGGCTTCCTTATCTCATCCAGAGAGTCATGTCAGGGTGTTGCCTTAAATGGAGCCATAGCTGCTAATACAAATTTTGCTACTCCCATAAATAACAGAATCAGCTGCAATCTGTTTGTGCTTTAGGCTGAAGCTTGTTTTTAGGCAAGGAGTTCTGCTTATTCATTTACAAATATTTAATAGTACACATGGCACAATTTTTAGAAGGAACAAACCTGTAACCAATGAAAAGAAACTCTCCCTTACATATATGTCCTTTGCTTCCTGGTTCCCACCTGCACTGGTAACTATTGGTAGTTGATCTTTGTCATCCTCCAGAGTTAGTCCATGCATATACTAACATGAGAATGTCTCGTGGGACTAGATTCGTATTACTTCTTGCCAAGATGTTAGTTAAAAGAGAGGCACTAGGCTTCAGTTAACCACTCATGATCAGGACATCCTTCTCTGTTGTCTTGCTGTTAATTCAAAGCCATTCACCATCATCATTGTTAATTTTGTTCACGAAAGTGATGTTTCTGCTGATTTGCTCTATGGCTACCCATTCGTGCTGGAGGGGAGGGTGGTTATGGATTTGTAAGCTCTGAAACATTATTTTTTTCTTCCCATTACACCTCAGGGTCTTCTCTCCTGCATTAGCTATGAATCCATCCCTCCCTCGATTGGGTTGTACAGTAGTAGACTGGTTACTTCTCTATGCAAAAAGTCTTGGAAATTGAGGCTGTCTTGCTTCTGTGACTCTGTCCTGGGAGGATGAAAGTCCCTGGACCAAGTATGTTCCTTGACAGGTTGGAAAGAGAAGCAAGACAAAGGTCCAAATAAAATTCCTTGCTCCCTTAAAAGACTCAGACATACCTAGTCTCTCAACTTGGATCTCATTCTTCCTGTTATGACTAGATGAGACCCAGGTGAGCCACAAAGACAATGCACTGGGACCAGCTCTCTGGACACGATTCCCAGGGGTAGGTAGGATCCTGCCATCTCCCCTGTAATGGCCACAGAGGGTTTAGGAAGCTTATTAGGTAACAGCCAAGAGGAGTGAAGTTGTGTCCCTTGCACTTGGATGTGTTAATGATCATGTATCCATCCATGTTTATATCTACATGAGAGTGTACTTTAGATTTTATTTTTTGAAGACAGTCTGCTAAGTAATAAAATTATGATTGGTATAGAAATCTTGGGAAAACCAGAAGGGTATGACAGAAACCCTCTTTCAAATTTTCGTTGATAATCTTACCACCCAGGAAGCTCCACTGTTAACATTTTATTGTCTTGGGTGTTTCATGATGCCAAATATCTTTTAAATGATGCTGTTGCTTACATTGTGTTGGAAGCATATTCCCATCTCAATAAATACTGCATTACATGTTTTAATGGTTTCTCATTTCTTCAGTTCAGTTGCTCAGTTGTGTCTGACTCTTTGTGACCCCATGGACTGCAGCTCACCAGGCTTCCCTGTCCATCACCAACTCCTGGAGCTTGCTCAAACTCATGTCCATTGAGTTGGTGATGCCATCCAACCATCTCATCCTCTGTCATCCCTTTCTCCTCCCACCTTCAATCTTCCCCGGCATCAGGGTCTTTTCCAATGAGTCAGTTCTTCACATCAGGTGGCCAAAGTATTGGAGCTTCAATTTCAGCATCAGTCCTTCTAATTCTTATTTCTTATTGTTGGACATTTAAATTGTTTCCAGATTTTTACTGTTATAAATCTCTCTTATAAATTGCCTTGTGATACTCACTGATGAATATCTATGATCAGTTGTTTGGGGCAAATTCCTGGGGATAGAATAGTCAGAAGGCCTTGATGCAGATGGCAAGTTGCCCCTGAGAGGTGATACCAATCTATGCTACCAGGAATATTTGAATATTCATTGTCCCAAACTCTTCCTTTAACTCTTTTTTTTTTGTTGGTTTTTTCCTTTTGAGGTTTTCATATTTTACTTCTCTGATCAATACAGAGAATCCTCTGCCATCACCAGTGCTGGTTCCTTTGTCAAGGATGACAGTGATGACTGGGGAGTTGGGCAGCTCCAGTAAAATCGTGGCTCTGTTCTTCCCACCAGGCAGAGAGGTGGACACTGGGTGCACTGGCAGATCTTTGAGGATGAACATACCACCACATCGATGCCTGTTTACTAACAGCTGGGCAGAACTGGGCCTGTGAGCTTGCTTCCCAGTTGGGAGAATGGGCAGTGTAATGAAAAGAACCAAGGCTTCGTGGTCAGACCGTCCTGTCTTGAAATCTTATGACTGTCTTTCACTAGTTGTTTAACTGCCCTTGGGCTAGTTACAAAAATATTGAATGTATAACTGTATAAAGTGGCGGTTTAGTCACTCAGTCATGTCTGAGTCTTTGCGACCTATGGACTGTAGCCGCCTGGCTCCTCTGTCCATGGAATTCTCCAGGCAGGAATACTGGACTGGGTAGCCATTCCCTTCTCCAGGGGATGTTCCTGACCAAGCGATTGAACCTGGGTCTCCTGCACTGCAGGCAGATTATTTACCGTCTGAGTTACCAGGGAAGCCAACTGTGTATAAAGTGCTTAACACAATTAATAGGTCTTAAGTAAGCATAGCCAGGGTTTGTTCTTAAATATGGCACTAGTGAAGCTAAAAACCAACCCTTGACTATCCATAAGGGCGATTTCACTCTCTGATAGTCATTGGGATTCCTCACAAACATTCAAGATTTCCTCTTTCTGCATGTGGTATGTTTGCACACCTTTGTACCCTTTGGTATGACCAATGGGCAGAAACTTTAAGAGCCAGCACATAATTTGCAACTTTCTCTTCTGCTTGCTATGATTGTCAGTCTTGGGTTCTGACCATAAATGGCCAGAATCCATTGCTGATCTATGTTGGACATAGATTGTAAATGAGAAATTTGTGTCATAAGACAGAATATGTAATACAGCATAGCCTAGCCTCTTCTAACTGGTACAAATACCTTGGTTTGCCAACTGTCTGACATTGCATAGGCTAAACCCACTTTATCTTACACACATTTATCATCATTCTCAACTAGAAGCATTCCTTTGTTCAAATTACAGTAGGAATGAGTAAGGGAGAGTTCCCTGCCTAGACTCTTAGGAGAACAGCTCAAAGGGCATGTTCTGTTGGTATTGGATCTTCATCAAACTATTTCTTGCCATCAGGGGCCTTGTTCATATTTGTTTTCAAATCCCAAATATAGTGGTCTTACTTGGGGAGCTCACTGATATTGGAGTGGGGGTGGCAACAGAGCTCTTGTTGGTGAGACTTGAGAAGAAGAGATGATGATGGGAAAGACGAGGTTTAATAAGAGAAACTGTTGGTGAATTTTCACAATAGTTCTAGGGTCTTGATAACCCTTGAGTGATGAAAGGAGGCAGGGTCTACATATTAGAAGCCGTGTTCTCTCTGAGCTGGGCAATGCTATGAAAAGTAACCCACCCCCCACCCCCCCGCCTTTTTTTTTTTTTTTTGGTTCTAAAAATATCATTGGCCAGTCTAGTGTCTCTAATTGCCAGCTGAACATACAGTCAAAAGGTGAAGTGGAAAACGAGCTGGCAGGTAATATTTAATGTCTCAGTAGCAAGACTGCAAGACTTATATTTCTTGATTTATGGCACTTTCTGAAGTAAGCTTTGTGACTGTGCACGCAAGCTTAGTTGCTCGGTTGTGTCCAGCTCTTTGTGACCCTTAGGACTGCAGCCTACCAGGTCCCTCTGGTACCTGGGATTTTTCAGGCAAGAATCCTGGAGTGGGTTGCCATATCTTCCTCCAGGGGATTTTCCCGAACCAGGGATCGAACCTCCATCTCCTGTGTCTCTTGCAGGCAGATTGTTTACTCTCTGAGCCAGTGGGGAAGCCCTTTGTGACTGTGTTATTACCAAAAACAGCTTCAAGTCAAACAGGGAGGGAGGGAAGATGGTGAGGGGAGGGGTAGCAGGCCACTGCAAAAGAGGTTTATATGGTACTTTCCTGCCTCTCTCCCCACAAAATTTTCAGATTTCCACCCATTGGCCAGAAAATGGGGGTATTGAGCCATAGAGTATAAGACCAAGCTGGGAAAGTGGTGAGCAATTGGTGAGAGTTGTCTGAGAGGACATGGGGCTTTCCTGAGGTTCAGCTTTCTTAGACATGGTGCACCTCTGTGCAAATATGACTTGCAGTGTGGTTTAGAAAGGGCTTTCATAAACCTTGTCTCCATACAGGGTTGCCTCCAGGATGAGAAATTCCTAGACATTTTAAGTGAAAGCCTTTTATTTCTCATTTCACCCATTTAACTCCTTCAGAATCTTGTGTTTATTTTTATTTTTTTTCTTATTTTTTTAGCCTCACGTTGTGGCATGTAGGATCTTAGTTCCCAGACCAGGGATTGAATCTGTACCCCCTGCTCTGAAAGTGTGGCATCTTAACCACTGGACCAGAAACCCAAAATCTTGGGTTTCCTTTCTTGGTAAAGTTTCTCCCCCTAAGCTGTTTGGAGCTTGGGCCCCGCCTGCTGCTCCCCCCTCTCCCTCTGCCCTGCTCTGTTCTGAGGTCATCATTATGCACGTGGTGATGCTGCTCTGTGCTATCAGGGTGGCTGCTGGAGGCAGTGGTGATTTGAGGGAATAGGAGCCGGGAGAAACAGGTGAGCTTAACCCTTTCTGACTCTCTACTCACTGGTCTTGCATCTTCTAAACCATGAGGTTCTATCACATTGATGGGGTAAGCATTTAGTGGGTGAGGCCTGGAGTAAGGCCTCACCTTACTTTGGGTGAGGCCAAAGTAAGACAGCTTTGGACAAAAGAGCCTTCCCTCTGCCATGCCGGCTGCACTGTGTCGAGGAGGACCTTTGGGTCCTGTCAGAGAGAGCTTGGGAATGGCTCGCTTCATGAGAGAAAGCAGCCCTGAGATAAGTACCCAGAGGTGACTAGCTAGGTTGTGCAAAGGAGTCCAGGGACAAGGGCTCAAATAAGTGATACCAGTCATCATGTTTATTTTCTTATTAACACAGGACCGGTGTCATGGAGTACATGCTACATGCTACGTAAGGCTGGGCAGAACACCTACTGGGTGTCAGCTCATTCAGTCTTTGCACCAGCCTTTTACATATGGAGCCACTGAGGCCCAGATAAAGGAGGAAATCTCCCTCAGACCACACTGATGGTTAAATGGGAGAGCTGGGATTAAATGGCTCCTGTGGTTTGACTTCAGCTTTACAGTTATTCTAGATTGATTCTCATGATTTAAATCAGTGTTTTCTTTGAAGATGGGCAGTCATTTTTCCCCCCTGGAGGGGGGTTTGTTTTTTAAAATCACAAATGACCTGTAGAATTCACAGTAGCAGGATCAGAGTGGCTCCTACAGCTCCAGGTTGGAGCCCAAAGAAGCCTTAGAGCTGTGTCTGTTACATTTCCTTCTCTCTCCAGTTTATTCCAAGCCTTCCTGATGTACAAAGACCTTGTGAGGCCTGGGTCGGCTGGGAGTTGAGGGTTCCCAAAGACCTCATCCCTTTTATCGCCACCACCTCCCTCCCACCCTGGGTGTGCCTTAGATGGCCATGGCCACTGTCAGGGGAAGAAGTGGCTTAGCGTTTGCCGTGGCTCTGCTGTTGCAGCCTCGGGATGAAGAACCTTGAGACAGATGACTGTGTACTTGACTTTTGGTTCTGAAGGGAAAAGAAGGTGTGTGTGTGCGCGCGCACGTGTGCACGCGCGTACGCACGCTTGGACTTGCACTCACTTGCATGCACACACCCACCTCGTGAAAAGCCTTGTTCCTCTTGTCTCCTCAGGGACTGCCGTGTTGGTGATTTCAGCTGTTCCTGCCCCTTTATGATGAAAGGGGAGCGATTACGCTTTTTTTGCTGGGTGTCTGTGTTTAGTTGCAGGGATGTGATAACTACAAGCGCTCCCTGGCCGAGACTTTCCCCATAAAAGCCCTCTTCTGTCCCAGCTGCTTTCTCTTCGCCTTTGCACTCTCACCCTCATCAGTGCTGCAGCACAAGGTTGCTCAGGGTTTTAAACGAGGGAGAGACATACACACATGCTCAGGTTTCGTTTTAGAGTTTAAAGAAAAAGACACCTCCTCCTCCAGACCCATCATTATGGGGATCAGCTATGTGCCCCCCACCTTTGCACCACCTCCCTTAAGCTCCTCTCTGAGTTTATACAGAACCCAATTTTTCAGTCTCCTGGGTGTCTGCTTTTTCTCTGATTCTGAAGAAATAAGAGACGGGTAGAGCAGGGAAGACCGACAAAAGAGCCTTTTTTTTTTTAAATCCCTGAACCATTTTTGAGATAAAGCAAGACTTACTAAAAACAATTGGAGAGGAGGGTGGGGAGAGGGGGAGTTAACCCCCGCACACGGCCTGTTTTCTGCAGCTGGAGAAGTGTTTTAAGAAAATGCACCATTGTTAAAACTTTTTTTTTTTTCTCCTGATGGATTTATTTATAAGGTAGAGAAATATTTTCCCCATAATTGGGTAACTCTTAATAGTAGCAATTGCATATTTATCAGTGTGAGGGGCTGTTATTAATGTAACTGTCAGACCCAAACACATTTCTGCATTAAATCCATTTAGTATGTGCATTATTCGGGCTCGAATGTCACCGGGACATCAAAGCCCCGTAGGCATGGAGAGCTCAGTGCCCTGCTGTGGCTGAGGAACAGGCCCTTGATCAATAAATGTAACATGTTAATGCAGAGCAAATAGAATAAAAGATTTCTTTGACAAGACATGAAAAATCACCTTGTGGCAGCTGGCATGTGATGCTGTTTCTGGGGAGACACTAGCAAAGTTGATCTGACAAGTAAAGAGGAGAGATGATGGTTGTAAGGTGCTTTTGTTTCAAACTTCTTTCTTGACCTGTCAGGTTTTGAAGGCGCCTCAATGGCTCTTTTTTGTCATGTGAAAATTGTAGTCCTAGGTAGTTATGAAGCAGTTATCTCTTCTCAAATTGTGAATGCTGCTGTTTAATTGATTCACTTAGCATTTGAAACTGTCACGCATTAATAATTGCGAAATCCTGTAGATACTGCGCGAGTGTGTCACGCTTAAATGTGTAGTTATCAGAAAATTAATATCCTTAATGAACCGGTGCTTTCAAACTAACATTGCATGAAATCTCTTTTGCCCTTTCATTTGCCAAAGCCACATCCGCCAGTTTGCCGAGAATCACCTCTCGACAGTTTGGTTTCTTGATGCCCGACAAATGCCAGCTTTGCTGTGGGTACATCGCATGCTCAATGACAATAAATATAGTAATTATACTGGAGTTAGTAATTAACATAATTGTAGTCAATTACGACAAATACAGTGCAGAGCTAAATAAATGAGAGGGGAGAAATTAGCAAGCTAATTGATTTATCTGTACTTGGCTTTCTATTACAACTGGCAGGGCTGTTTTTCTTGGGGTGGGGGGAGAGGAGGGGCAGAAATCCCCACAAGGATTGTTTACAAATAACTGATTTTGTTTTGAAGTTGCTTTGTCTTTTGACGTATTATGCATCACCCACCCCCCAACTCTGCTTACAAGGAGAATAAAAGGAAAGAAAAAGAGAATTTAAATGCCAAGGGAACATTTTGTGAATTTAGCTACATCCAGCCGAATGCTGCAGCTAAGGGGAGACAGGATTTAGCTTTTGCTAAGTCTTGAGGGATTGTGTTTTCTTCTCGGCTATTGTCCTGGTAAAAGAAAGTTTGAGTGTGTGTGTGTGTATGTGTGTGTGCATGCACGAAATCTTGTCTCAATCAATGATGTGGTACTTTCCTGGAGGATACATTTGGGGATTATATGTGTGTGTTAATTTGCTGTGTTTTGTGCTGCTGGCTTGGGGTAGGAGGAGGTGGACATATTTCACTTGGTTTAAACCCACTCGCTCTTGTTATGCTGTTTTCTTTGGGTACTCAGGGAAGGGACAGGGAAGGATCGGCCAGTGTTTCTGGAGAGGCTAGGGGAGGGGCTCCAGCAAGGACCCACTTTCTCCTTTCCACATTTCAAGGTTGGCCGGGATCCTGGGCTGTTGCACTCCTGAGGTTGCCTGGAAAGTTGTGGGGTTTCAGCGCGCGTGTGTTTCGAGCTGGTTTATTCTGTGCGGCCCGGAGCCCTGGATAATGATGTTGATCATGCGTCTCTGTTCTTCGTTCACCTCTTTTAACAAGACTGCTGTTTGTGCCTCTCAGGGAAAACCTGTGCGTGTTTTAAGGCTTGGGGTCACATCTCAGCCCTGCTTTTTTTTTTTCCTCGCAACTTTTAGAAACAAGATTTTTTCCCTCTACTTTTTGATACAGGAAGGGGACTAGCAACCAGAGATTTTTAAAGGTTGGTAGTGCTTAAAATCTCACCTTGGTCTCACCCAAGGTTAAAATTGAGTGTTGTCAGGACATGGTGGTTCAAGTATTCAGCATCAGTTGTAACCTTATCAAAGCCCTGTTAATCCCCTGAAAATGAAGCAGTTTAATAAATTAAAACTGTGTTTCAAAGCCTTTTACTTTGCTCTTCTTGAAGATTCCACTGGATACGTTCTGAATCTGATAGGAATGGGACTCAGAGGCAGCAGTTTTATTTGTATGTAGATGGTACATGTAATCATGTGTGACCTTGTGTGGAATTCAGTCTTTCTGTTGCAGTAAGATGCTGCCTGTATTTTGGAACACCAGAATGTACTCGGACACTGCTTAGTGTGGTCATTCTTCATGTGCACTTCATTCGGAAATCAGTATCTGATGTGAAATATTTATATACAAGGACTCATTTGAATTATTTAATGTTTGCCAGCATAATGGCCTTCCTGATGAAGTCTCAAATTATTTTACTAAATGCATGGACCTTTGGAGCAGAAAAGACTTTCACAGTTAGAGGTGGGGGGCGATACTTGGAGTTTGAGCATGATTTAGTTTGGTATATGTTCAAGAGAAATTGATGATTTCTCTGTGTGGCTTTGTTTACCAAAAATAGATAATTTACAGATATTGTATACCTCCAGAGAGAGCTGTGAGCACCTCTGAGAAGCAGTGAGGTGAGAGAAAATGGGTGAAGAAAAACCCTTTTGCTGTTGACCACTGTCAAAATGGGGGCATCTGTAGTGGTGTTGCTGTCTGTAGTCTGTACTCAGCTGCTGGTTTTTATACTCCGTCTTTTCTCCTTTTCCAAACTCAGATGTACAGCAGATGTGAGTGGAGCAAGAACGTAGGATGGTGGCAAAGGAAGCCTCTTTCCATTTTTATTATTTTACAATTAAAGTTGCCCTAATTGGAGCTAACTTTTTTTGCCCTTGTGCTGCTAAAGAAATAACAGCACAGGGCATAATTTAGATGAATTCTTTCCAAACAGAACACTGTTTGCAAAAGCTCCATTTTTCCAAGACACTCTTTAGTTTCACCGAGGCAGACTCCCATCTAGATGTTTAAACATGTGAGTTTTGAGGTGCCTTGTTCCTCAGAAATTCTAATTAGTTTTTATATTTGTTCTGCAGCAGCTCTGATGATTGGATCTGCTGAAAAGCATTTTTGTGGGGTTGATGGGGCAGGAAGCAAGAGGGGATGAAGTCAAGAGCCTTTCCTGTCAGTCCACCTTGAGAAGCTGAAGGAGGGGGCACTTGCCTGCTTGGCTGTCAGTCTTGGGGGTGCGTTGGAATTGCCTGGTGGAGTGCAAATTTTATTTCAGGGACTTATTTTTCAGAATGAATTTCTTGTCCTTTCTAAGTGCATCACCATGGTAGCTCACCTCCTCTGGATTCGAAACCTCCCAAGAGCAGGCAGTGATGAAGACTCGGAGGGTGGGCCTGGGAAGGCAGGCTGTCTTCATCAGTGCTGACAGCTGAATCGTGAGTCTGTCCTGGTGGCTCTTGTGAATTCTCCCCAAATGCCTGAGCTGAAATCATATCACAGAAAGCTAACCTTCCTTCCAGTTGTAATTGGATGTAGCAAACCAGCACCCTGAATTCTGTTCTTGGAGGCTGGGCTCAGGTAGGGAAAGTCAGGCTGACCTGGGGTATAGAAAAACAGAGGCCACCAGTGACTCCTGAAGGTCATTCTGTCCGGTGTCCTGCCTCTGCGGGGCATTGCATTTTTTCCAGTCCACTGTGTGACACCCCGGAAGAATGACTGTAGAGGTAAATTTAACGATGTAGTGGATGGTTTTTCTTATCTTCTTCCTCTTTAGCTGGTGGGTGGAAGTCAGGCCTGGGGTACATGTTCTGGAGAATGCCAGTACGGTTGCAGTGGCCTTTCTAGCTGCCATGTACGACTGGATTCCTCCATGGATGCACTTGAGGGCCAAGTGACTTCCAAGGTCTTTGAATGGCTCTGACAGCCATGACCTAGATGGTCATGTAGCTGAGTGGAGGTAGGGACTACTCAGGATAGCAAGGGTTCCCCAGAGCTGTCTGGAGATGTCTGCAAGGGCTGAGGACTTGGGTCATTGTTCTTAGGAAGTCCCTTCTGCTTATTATAGGTCTGTAAATATTCAGGGCATACCGGGTTCCCCAGCACCTGGAACTTAGAGATGTGGTACTTCCTGTGGCAAACGCTCTCATGTTCAGTGTGGAGAGAAGACTAATTCAGGTGAAGTTATTAGAACAATGCAGGGCCACAGCCAAACCTACAGCAACTTTGAGAACTTAAGCAGAGTTACTGCATCCACTGTTGGGAAGTTTGTTGACGGTGAGATAGAGAGCTGGTGGAGGGCAGCCCATTCCCTGGCTGAGTGGGCCCTGAGTGTCGGCCCTGACATACATACGTGGCCATTACCCTGTTAGGAGAGTAATGGTTAATGCAGTTCTTCTAGATGACGGCTACTGCTTCACACCCAGCGAGGTCCTGCAGCTTGTCCAGAAGGCTTGGAACCACAGCTTGAAACCTCATCTTTCAGAAATCCTTATATTTATTATTGTTTTTCCTTGTGTCATTGTTTATGAAGGGCTGGCACATGGGGTGCATTCTCCCCTGGGAGAGCTTGCAAGGTATTATTTCTGTGAATGCCTTGGGGCTTGTGTAGTAACTCTGCCCCCTCTCCATGGAGTGTGAACTTTTCCAGAATGAGTTCGCAGCTTCTCATTCAGGGGTGCCCAGGGCAGGGTCCTGCACATGGTAGGTGCCCCTCTATTGGAAGATGCCTTCTGATCTGGGAATTCCTCACTTGTTATAGTGGACGTTTAAAAACATGATACTAGTCTAAAAAGATAGCAATAACTACCATTCATCTATGGCTTCATCTGATTACCTTTTTTTTTTTCTTTTTAAAAATCTTATTGGGGTAGAGTTGCTTTACAATGTTGTGTTAGTTTCTGCTGTGCAGCAGTGAATCAGTCATACATATGCATACATCCCCTCATTTTTGGATTTCCTTCCCATGTAGGTCACCAAAGAGCATTGAGCAGAGTTCCCTGTGCTATACAATAGGTTCTGATTAGTTACCTGTTTTATATGTAGTAGTGTATACATTGGAGAAGGAAATGGCAACCCACTCCAGTGTTCTTGCCTGGAGAATCCCAGGGACGAGGGAGCCTGGTGGGCTGCCGTCTACGGGGTCGCACAGAGTCGGACACGACTGAAGTGACTTAGCAGTGTATACATGTCAATCCCAATCTCCCAGTTCATCCCACTTCCCCTTCCCTTCTTTGGTGTCCTACATTTGTTCTCTGTGTCTGTCTCTCTTTCTACTTTACAAGTAAGTTTGCCTGGTTACTTCTTAAGTCCTCATGGCAAGCTAGGTGTTCTTCACCTTTTAAAGTCAGGAAATGTGAGTGTGCTGAATTCAAGGGATTTCCCCACAGTACACAGCTGGTCAGGGAGGAGCCAAGGTCTAAATGCAGTTTTGTACAACCACGAAGCCTACCTCCTTGGTTCCCACATTGTGCTGGATTCCACTGTGTTTCCCACAATTCCAATAGATTGTCGTCTTTGAGATCTTTGCCTGGTGAGCTGGTGTAGGTTGGTAACTAAATGGTAGAGCAGCAGAAAATTGTCTTCCAGGCCCATGAACAGGGGACAGCTCTCCCCGTGTTCTCGCTTCAAGATTGTTGCTGGTTTTTCTTCCCAAACTTATATTTGGGAATTTTTATAATATTATATTTATTATTATTATATTATTATTATATATTATATAATATTATTATATTATATATTATTATTATTATATTATCGTATTTCACGGTAGGTTAACCTTTAGGCAGTGAATCTTTACATCAGATGCTAGTATTTTAGAAGTCTAGAAAATTGGGTTGGGTTAACTTGCCCTGTTCCTTTAGGAAGGTCAACAGCAACAAAAATAGAGCAAACTTCACTGTGCTCTAATAAGGGGGCTCTGAGGGTTCACGGTGGCACCCCACTCCAGTACTCTTGCCTGGAAAATCCCATGGATGGAGGAGCCTGGTGGGCTGCAGTCCATGGGGTCGCTAGGAGTCGGACACGACTGAAAGACTTCACTTTCACTTTTCACTTTCCACTTTCATGCACTGGAGAAGGAAATGGCAACCCACTGCAGTGTTCTTGCGTGGAGAGTCCCAGGGATGGGGGAGCCTGGTGGGCTGCCGTCTCTGGGGTCACACAGAGTCGGACACGACTGAAGTGACTTAGCAGCTTAGCAGCTGAGGGTTGAGCCTCCATAGTTTTTGGATTCCTCTCAGGTGTGAGTCCTGTTGCTGCTGCTGTTCATCCAACCTTTCAGGAAGCATGAGTCTCTGTTTTCGTCTCAGTTACAGGCAAAGCATACTGTTCACTTTTTTCCTCAGGAAATCTCTGAGTTGCACAGGAGATCACTTATATGGATGCAAATGCTTTGTCGATTACTAAATACTACACAACTATGGTGCATTTTTTCCCCAGTTTTATTGACATATGATTGATATCACATCACATTAGGTGACAGTCTACAACATAATGACTTGATAAATGTGTATATGGCAAAATGATTACCACAACAAGTTAACATCATATAATGTATTGCATGATGCATTATTGTCATTGTAATTTTTAAATTTTGAATGAGAAACTGAAATTTTGCTAGTTTGAAGCTCAGAATCTTTGTTGGAGACCACAAAGTCAGGGGACTTTTGGCTGGAGCTGATTTGGTGGAAAAACCATGAAATCATGAGACAGGATACCTAACTATTAGTCTTCACTCCATCACAGATGATCTGTGACCTACTGAGCAAATCATTTAATCTGTGTTGTGACTTTCCAGACAGGGGATAATGGTACTCACCTATCAGAGGTGTGAAGATCAAATGAAATACTGAATGTAAGAAGAGTTTTGCTCCTGTGGGTTGTGGACCAAGAGAGCAATTATCCCTGGAGTTGTTAATTTCATTTTTGATACTTCTGTTTTCTTCAGCCGAATCATCTTGGAGAGTATTTCGCTTGGGTTCATGTGTCATTTGCTATTTGTGACTCTTGTACAAATCAAAAGGGAGATCGTAGTCCTGTGGTGTATTTCCTTGCCAGGAGCATGTGACTATTTTCCATATCCCTAAGTTTATCCTATCTGATTTTCTTCTTTTAGTAAAAGTTTGCCTTGTCTGTTATTTCTGATCTGCATTGATCACTTCTATTGTAACTAGCAGTTTCTGTGTTAGCTTTTTTTTTTTTTTTATAAAAAGGGCTTCTTAGAAGCCTTGTCCCAGAAGTAATTGTAACATTAGATGGTGCATGTTTAGACAGCGCTGAGGGAGATAAAAAGTGGAGATCTGAGATTGATCTACTATTAAGAGAAGACTGTGCTTCTGAAATATAAACTAGTCAGATGATAGAGAAGGTGAGGAAATGAGGAAAGGAGCATGGGCCAGGCAATCTAGAGAGCAACTGCTCTGGATTTAGCAAAGAAATTTCTGTTGGCTGGACAAAAGCATTTTTGTCAGTTTTGTCTGCAAACTGTGTCATGTTGAGCTGTCCACTATTCAGCCATTCCTTCCTCCCACATACACAAGTACCAATGATGTAACATCAGCTAAGTTATTTAGTGCTTACTGTTCTATCTCACTAAACCTTCCCAACTTTATGATTAAAAAAACAACAACTGTTTACAAGTAAACCAAGGCTTAGACTGATGAAGTACCTCCCGCAGTGTCATATAGTAAGAGTGGAAGTGGCATTGACCTGGCCTACCTTTATAACAGTCCCCCTCTCATCCTGTGGTGCCTGTGCTGTGCTTCATAGACCCACATACCACGAGAGGGACAGAGATAGGTGGGTTTAATCCAGTGGTTTTTAAGAATGATTTTTCTAGTGGCAGGATCCTTGTTCCACAAAAATTTATATAGACTGTTATGAAGTAAAATGGTTTTAGTATTTTTTAAAGTGAGCTGCTCAGATGAACCCTGGGTTTGATATTGAGGTGAGAGACAGAATGCAATCTTATAGTTGCCACAGTGTTCAGATTATTCCTGCATTTGGTTCAGAGTGTGCACGCTCAAAATACTAATTCACTCAGTAAGTAGTTGAAAATGGTAACAATTTTCTTTCCCCCTTAAATTTCACCTTGCAAATAACAGGAAATTTTTTAACTAGACAATTGTAGGAAGAAACTTGGAGATCTGTATAAAATGAATTAATTTGTCAGCACAAGATAATATGCTGTTCTGCAGTGTGTTGAAATTTGGTATCAAACGTACTTGAGAGAACATATCGCTCTTAAATTAGAAAAAATTGTTAAAGTAATTTAAAAGTTGAATTCAAATTAGTCATTTGAAGTAACTCAGAAGCCCCTTGTGGTATGCTAGGGTTCTGTGGAACACAGTTTGAGAACCACTGGTCTAACACTTTCTTTGGACAGAGGAAATTGAGGTCCAGAAAGTGTAAATGGTGGGTTGGTTAAGGAACAGGAAATTGTGCCAAAGAAATGTTTACTTTCTAAAATTAGCTCTTCAAGTTTTATTTCTGGTTATAAAGTAATCATTTTATAAAAATACAGGGAAAATATATAGAAGGAAAGTTTAAAAAGCCACAAACTTACAGCTGAATGATGAACCAGTATCAGATCAGATCAGTTGCTCAGTCGTGTCCGACTCTTTGCGACTCCATGAATCGCAGCACACCAGGCCTCCCTGTCCATCACCAACTCCCGGAGTTCACTCAGACTCATGTCCATCGAGTCAGTGATGCCATCCAGCCATCTCATCCTCTGTCGTCCCCTTCTCTTCTTGCTCCCAATCCCTCCCAGCATCAGAGTCTTTTCCAATGAGTCAACTCTTCGCATGAGGTGGCCAAAGTACTGAAGTTTCAGCTTTAGCATCATTCCTTCCAAAGAAATCCCAGGGCTGATCTCCTTCAGAATGGACTGGTTGGATCTCCTTGCAGTCCAAGGGACTCTCAAGAGTCTTCTCCAACACCACAGTTTAAAAGCATCAATTCTTCGGTGCTCAGCCTTCTTCACAGTCCAACTCTCACATCAATACATGACCACAGGAAAAACCATAGCCTTAACTAGACGAACCTTTGTTGGCAAAATAATGTCTCTGCTTTTGAATATGCTATCTACGTTGGTCATAACTTTCCTTCCAAGGAGTAAGCGCCTTTTAATTTCATGGCTGCAGTCACCATCTGTAGTGATTTTGGAGCCCAGAAAAATAAAGTCTGACACTGTTTCCACTGTTTCCCCATCTATTTCCCATGAAGTGATGGGACCAGATGCCATGATCTTCGTTTTCTGAATGTTGAGCTTTAAGCCAACTTTTTCACTCTCCACTTTCACTTTCATCAAGAGGCTTTTTAGTTCCTCTTTACTTTCTGCCATAAGGGTGGTGTCATCTGCATATCTGAGGTTATTGATATTTCTCCCGGCAATCTTGATTCCAGCTTGTGTTTCTTCCAGTCCAGTGTTTGTCATGATGTACTCTGCATATAAGTTAAATGTAACACTGTTAACATTTGAGCATGTAAGACATAAAAAAAAAAAAATATTGGGTTTCAGGCTGTTCATACACATGACCTGTGAACGATGTGAGGGTTCATCCGTGTGTAACTTGTAGTTGACTTTCCGTATCCAGAGTTCCTCTGCATCCTGGGATTCCGCCTGTGGCATATTGTGTAGTGCTGTAGTTCTTGCTATTGAAAAAATACCCAAGTGTAAGTGGACTCTGTGCAGTTCAAACCTGCACTGTGCCAGGGTCAACTGTATAGACTTGTATCCTTTTTTCCTCAACATTATACCCTGTGATTCCGTTTTCTTGAATAATGTGGTTTTCCAGTGATTACATAATATTTTTTCACAGATGCACTCTGATCGTGCCATTCTCTTTTTGGTTGACATATATTTATGTATTGTTTTCCACCATTTAATGTTAATAAGAAATGCTGGGATGAACTGCTTTGCCTATAAATCTTCTGTTTCATTGTCTTCACTATTTCCTTAATATAATTTCCAAAAGACTAAAATTACTGAGCTGTACTATAGGTCATTAAAAATAAGTTCTTCCCAGAAGCTCCTATCTGACCCTTCATCCATCTCCCACAGGAGTGTCTGGGGTGTGTTTCTCTCTTCATGTAGGAGGTGGGGGAGACATCAGATTGGGAGGGGGGCTCAATGGGAAAGAAGAGCATCTTGACCTAAGCCTGTCCATGCTTTGTCTTCACAGGCCGAATGCTTTTTGTGTGCTTAGACTGGTTCAGATGTGAGTAAATCTGGGATCTGCCTAGTGTCTGGGAAGTCCAGCTCACCTCTGAGTCCACATGTTGTTCCTGCCCCTGCAGGGAAGCTTCGCAGGCCCCCATGGGGCAGGTCTTTCTCAACTGGGTGTCAGGTGGCCCCCAGAGGTGGCCAGGCTTGTGAAGGAGGTAGAGACAGGAACCCAAACCGTTTTCAGCTTTTCCTTTGCAGATTCAACCTTTTAAGCATACCTACACTTACCTGCAACGGCAATCGTTTTGCATTTTAATGACAAATCAAGTACGCTAACTTGCATTTGAAACGAAAGTGCCTTAAATGTCTCTGGCTGTCAGAATGAGATGTTAGGAGCTTGATGAAAAGCGAACAAAGAAGACAAAGTATGAAGCCTAGATACAGTGCAAAATGAAATAAAACCTTGTATGGCCTGTCAGAGGTGTCAGTTGATATTCATATCTAAAGCACATTATAGCATTACTTTGCAGCTCATAGCTTACTCATCTGTCTTTTTTAATTCATCACATTGGAGCCCACATCTTTTAAGTCTCGTGTGTCAACAATGGGAGAAATCTGTTAATTGACAAATGAGTGTCACAAATGTGAATTGGTGCCTTTACATCAGCGGCAGGTGTAGTCTCTTTTGTTTTTTGTTGGATCTATTATTGGCATAAGCCAGTGTAAGACATCTGTCTTTGTCGGAATGAGAAATGACAGGCCTTCTTGGCTGTCATTGTCTTAGTGCGTGCTCATTCTGTGAGATACTGTATAAAGATAAAATGTCAGTTAAAAGAATATGAAAAACTATCTGGAGGAAGTCCTTAAATTACTCAGAGAGGGGATCCGGGAATTGGGACTGGAATTGAAATCCGAGTGTTTCAGTTTGTATCTATCATACCTATTTAAAAATAATATTTCCTGAGTAACAGGATGAGGTTATCAGGCATTTAGGAGGATGTTATGTTGTGCTGGTATAATTAGCTTTATCAGGTGGGGAGAAAGTCTACCTTTGCAAGATATGAATTTATTTATTATCAGGTCATCTCTCAGACAAGCACAGAATTGTCTCAATAAAAACACTCCAGGTAGGATTCTGGGCATTGATTTGCATGTGTTTTGAAATATTGAAATTGTTCCCCTCCAATTTCTTTTTCGGTTATATTCCTATCTGAGACTGATGAGAAGCATAATGAAATAAAAAGCAGCAGTTGTAGAGTGATGAGACAATTAGCGGGGAGAAAACTGTTAGTTTCACAGAGCTCCTGGTGGGTTTAGAGATGCAAGCGAGTCTGGACACCTGAGGCTGTGTTGTTAACGCAAGTTATTGCTGGTAAGAGAGGGTGAGAGAAGAGGTGCAAGGTCTGACAGTGGAGGAATGCTCCTGCTTGCTCTTCTGTCGGCAGGAGCTAGGGACCCCCTGGGCATTTAGGGCTGGTAAGGACTGGGTGATCTCAGTCGAGCATGTCCTGGTTGTAGAAAGGCTGAACTCTTAAGGCATGTTTCCCAAACTTGAGTGTGTACACAAATCCTTGAGAGTCTTGTTACTACACAGTGTCTGATTTAGTAGGTCCGGCCCTGGGCCTGAGCCTCTGCATTTCTAACAGATTCCTAGGTGACAATGACCTGCTGTTTTGTAGACTCAGCTTGAATGTCAAAGAGTTCAGTTCATCTTCTCACAGACCATCTGGTGGGCTTCTGTAGACCGCGTGGAGCTCAGAGGAGAGGCAGGGCTTCAGTGCTGGGATGAACTGGACTGGCCTGAATCATTTCTACATGAAAAAGTTCTTTTTCTGTAGAAATGTTTCCAGCCCCTTCAGAGGAGGCCCAGACTCATTGGTTTTTCTCGAGCTCTATGTGACTGGGGGACAGGACTCTGAGGCCAAGGTCCCCTGTCTTCTCTGCAGGGGTCAGCACTGTGTGTGTGTGGGCACGCTTGTGTGCACGCACTGTGCACATAGGCTCACTGTCGTGTGGTTGAGGAAGGGCACGGATTGAACCTTATGTGTGTGTTGACAGAACTTGCGTGTTTTTGTGTGCACCTTGTAGTGTTTTGGGGGCATGCAGCAGGCCTGAGTGTACACTTTTTGTGTGTGATATATAAACATACATGTAAACAACTGTATGTTTACATATCAGGCATGTACCAAACTATGGGAGGGGATGTGTGTATGAGAGTGAGTTTTCTCTGTGGAGTGATGGGACTCCTTAGCTGATAACTCATTTGAGTAATCAGATCGATGGGGTGTATGTAGGGAAAGAAATGGCAGGAGGATCTGCTGCTGGAGCTGCAGCCTGGTCCTTTGGTGGTGGTAGTCTCTGGTAAACATTTGTCTCCCAGGTTCCTCCTGGCCCACTGCCGTGGATGCTGACTACATTGTTTATTTTCAGATGGAATAGACTCCAGGCAAAGTCAGACAATCCTATTGGGATCTGGGGAAGTCCTCAAATTATCATTGGAGGATCAAAGAAGGGCAAATTACAGAGGGCTGGAGGACCAGACATTTGCCTCCCTTTTCTTTTCATTTGAGCTACAATCATGACTCAGAGCACAAAGCCACTTCTTTTCTTTGCATGTAAACTAATAACAAACTAATGAGTAATTGGGAGGATGAAACAGCTGTTTTTCTGAGGAACCTCAGAACCTTAGGAAAGCCGACCGCTCTTTTTCCAGTCTCTTCTCTCCTTTCCCCCAGGCCCCTGCCTTCTTCCTTTCAAATTCTATGTATTGCAGACCTCTTCCTGGCTGACCCTTAAATGCTCTGTTCTGGAGGAAATTTTAATTTTTTTTTTTTTTTAATTGAAACAAGGCTTACCTGAAGGGAGTGCGGCAAGCCAGAGAGAAAGGAAGGGAAATAACCCATCTGAATAAAAAGAAGGCCCATAAGTTGCACCCCAACCCCCTTCGCGATAAATGAGAATGTTTTTGTCACATGGAGAGAGGCCCATGTTGCTTTCCATGTAGGTGCATTAGGGAAAAAGAAGTTGCCTGAGCACAGAGAGTGTATTTGTGTGTCTGTGCACATGTCTCCCCATTTGCCTTCTAAAAATGGGCAAGGCACGCACATGGATCTTGTGTTTATCCACACACACGTCTGTGCGCGCAGACACAGGCCAGATCCGCACAGACATCTTTTTGTCCGCATGCTGGGGGACTAGGTACATAAGAAGACCGTTTTACGTGCCCGCTCTTGGTTTTTCATTGCTGGTTGTCACAGAGAATCTGAAACAGACAAAAATTTATTGGGTAGTATTTAGAAACATGTCGGTGGTAACGACTGCAGCTCTGATTTCAATTAACACCCACTAAATTTAGGCTAATGCAGTGCATTTGTAGACCTGTTGAATGTGCTTGGCATCACGTTGCAAAAATCTAAAGTGGCCACAGTTTAAAAAACATTTCAAACTGACCGCCACTCCTGTGCTTACTCCCCTCCCCCGCCACTCTGGCGCAGGGTGGTGAGCTCCTCTGTGAACCAGAGAGCCTTCGAAAATCTCTTACTTTAGGTTTTTATAAAATGACCTTTCGATAGCAGAGAGCACAGTTAAAGTTTTAGCGTCCGATCTTGCTTAATGAAATACTACTTTGGAGTTCATAATTCATCATTTCTAACACCCCGCTCACCCCCTTTCATGGCTGTTTGGGTAAAAACAGCTGGAGAAGTGCTGCATTTTATGATTAAGGCACTAAAAGATTAGCCGTAGGCACTGCCCATCTACGGGGCTATGGAGTTCAGGCTGCTGACAGCAGATCTGTTTTGAATCGGAGTCAGATTAAAGTGAGTGAAAATCATTTGGGGGCTGAGGGCTTGAAAGGTCACACGTGTAATGAATTGTGGGTGCTTGCCTGGCTTCCCAGGCGAGAACCGTGAGCAATTATTAAATGCCATTGTGCATTGAGAAGGGTTGGTTGGTGGTGACTTTGAAACTTTCCAGAAGCAAGACTGCAAAAGGTAATAATAAGGCATTCGATGGGAGAGGATCTGGAGGGTGGTTGCCTTGTGTATTGGGCTTTATTTGGGGAGAGGTTTTTGTTCCCCTCTCGTCTTGCTCTGAGTCTGTAGTGATGCTCCTAGCAGTTCCGGGAGGTGGGGTCCTGCTTGGGTATCTTTTTTCTTTGACTAGTTAAGTTCCTTCAGCAGCTCCCTACATTTTCCAGGTGCCATGGGAACTGGTCGTTTTGCCTCAGCCCTCAACTGTTCTGTAGTCATTACCGTGTCTTTATGGACGGTCTCATTTTCATCCGTTGAAGCCGCCCCAGACTGCCTTGGCCAGCCGTGTGGGCATCAGGGACTGATAAAGAGTCCGCAGCTCTTTCCTCCTGAAGGTGAGGGCAGTTGCAGTGCCGTGGTGAGGTGGGACTGGACCCTACCCTACCCCCTCCCCAGTATTTCCCATCTCAGGTGGTGTGGCCGAGCTTGGTGGACAGACTCCATAAAGGTCCTTTGTCAGAGACAGGGAATGCCCCTCACTCCTGTGGAATGAACCCCTCTCATACTGGGCCTGGGTCTTTCCCACTTCTAAACCATCCCGCCCTTCGTGCCTTCTCCTGTTCTAGCATTTTGGAAACCCAGACGTAGATTTCTCTGGAAACATCTGCTCTGAAATGGAAAGCAAGGTGAAACACCAAACAGAAAACAAAATTTAAGTGACTAGGTTTACTGGGTGACTGTTTTTTCTTTTAATGGCTCAGTCAATTTGTTCAGTTACTGAATGCTTTCCCTGTGCCAATCAGAAGGCTAGGCATTAAAGATACCATGAGGACTGACAGCCCCAGAGAGGAGACAGTGTGGAGTCGGTGGTTACAGCCCACTGAAGTGATGCAGTGCTGAAGGTTGCAGGGCACTGAGCACGTGGAGGACGGGCAGTTGAGCCATCCTGGGGGTAGTGGAGGAAGGGCTCCTGGAGCGCTGTATGTCTGCGCTGTATCTGGAGAGATGAGCAGGATGAGCCATTTGGAAGGGTGAGGAAAGGTATTCTTGGCAGAAGAGACAGTGTGAGTAACAGCAGGGAAGGGTGGAACAGCTGGAGCTGAGGTTTGGCTCACCAAGGTTGTTGACTTCCCCACTTGCCATTTCTTGGGTGTGTGCTTGATTCTGTGAACATGTACTGAATGCTTCTGTTATACAGTGTGCTATCCTGGGTGCTTGAGGTACATGAGGGGGTGAAGCAAAGACTTCTGCCTCTGTTTTTCCTTCTTTCTTTTCCTTCTAAGAGTTCCACTACCTTTTGCCTTCTTCCTTCTTGATAGGGAGATGTGACTAGTCAGGGTAATGAGAAAGAGGAGGGGGAGACAGACAGTGGCTGCTCCATCAAGTCTATAATGTGATGGGCTCCTGGAAGACATCACATCTGTGTTTGGATAAATTATGGGGACCAGAGGCAACTCTATAGCAGCCATCAAGGTTGCAGGTTCGTTACCTCCGTGGATTTGATATGGCTGTCTGGCACCTCCGTTGTCTGTTCTCCTTTCTAAGGTGCCTGCCACTTACTCATACTTAGGTACAAATAGCTGATAGCAGGGTGAAAAATCCCCAGGGAGTATCACATGTTACCTGTGATGAATCCTGATGCATCAAGGAGTAACTGTAGAGCATCAGGCATGTTGGACCAGGATGAGGATTTGTTTTTTAGGAAGGAATGGAAAGGTGCTTGGGGCATTCATAATAGCCCCAGAGAACTCTACATAAATGGTTGTTACTCTCCATCACACATAAATTCCATTTTTCCTAGTTGTCTTTAGGTAATTAGTTTTAGGGCAGAGATGGAGAGACAATTTATTGGCTGTGGCTCAAGGATGTAAAAAAAGACCCGTAGGAATCCAGCACCACCTTCGTTCCTGTGTGATCATTACACATAGGTGGTAAGACAGCCTTGGTCTCTATGCACAGAGATCCTTCTGGAAGGAAGTCTTCCAGTAGGTAGATGAGCTTCAAAAGACACCCATTGTGACCAAACACACACCTGAACCAGCGGGAGACTCTCCCCTGCCATGGCCCTACAAGTTCTGTGGCTTTGAGTTGGGTTGAATGTTCCTTTTGCTTTTGAGGTTATGCAGTTAAAGTGATAATTATTTCTTTTTGGTCCAGTGAACTTGGAGGAAAGGAAAGTTCTCCTCCTGTGGGTGGAGGCTTTCACAGAAGGTCTTTGGGGGAATGTTGGGCCTGAGGTTTGGGAGGGGGTAGGGTAGGGAGGATGAATGCCAAGCCCCAATAGGGGTGGGGTGGGGTGGGTTGGGGTGCGGTGGGGTGCGGTGCGGTGGGGTGGGTAGGTAGGGGCCAGCGTGCATTATCGGTCTGTGGCGCCCATCCAGCCTGTGGCCTCTCACACACAAAGCCTTGGTTCTGATTAATGGCATCCGTGTCTGGGAGGCATGGATTGTATTAGACCTTGTTTAAAAGTGCTCACTATACATTGACTTCCCCTGGAAGTGCACCAAAATAGGATGAGAGGGAAAAAAAGGGAGCAAGAGAAAGAGCCTGCGTTTGGAAAGGGTAGAAAGGAAAGCTTTTTTCATAAATGCTTTCTGTGACTTTTTGTACTCTTCAAGGCTTTATCTCTACAGGGCTCCTACGGGAGAGCAAGGGGAAAAAGTGAAGACAGACGTCTTGGGAAAGAAAACACGTTTCCCTGCCAAAACTGGGAGATGGTGCTGGCTCTCTGGGCTTTTTAGAAACTCCAAGAAATCTGCTGACATTTTAAAGAGGGGGGGAAAGAGGGAGATGATTTATGATGACATCACATGTTGCCCAAGCAGATCCTGCAAGAAGAAAATGGCTTTTATAGAGAGCATGTTGCAATAAAGAAACTGTGAGTCACTGGGGGAGCATCATCAATTGAAATGCCTTCAGTTATTTGCCTTATCTCTCCTGCTACCCCCACCGCCACCCCAACCAAAGGCCTTGGCAGCTCTTAGGGCCTTGCTGGAAATGGGTTGAGAGAGCCTGAACCCAGAGTGCCTGCTGCCTTCTGTCTCCCCAGCTTTCCTTTCTGATGACTCTGATTATGTCTGGCCTTGTTCTTGGCTCCCTGTAGGGTAATGTGGGTGTGCAGATGTTGAACCGATTGCCTGTGTGTGTTGGGGGTGTGCTGACCCTACGTATCAAGTGGTGGATGATGCAGAAGGATGGTGGGGTGAGAGAGCCGGTGACTGTCTCTTTTTAGGAGTAGCAGAACGATGCTGGACTTCGGTGGAGGGGTGAGGGTTGTCTCCATGCTTGTTCAAGGGAAGACCCTGGACACAGGCGCTGGAGTGAGGGGTCCAGCCTTGGGGGCCTGGGGATCATGGTAACGGCACTTGCACCCTCAGGCGAGGTTTGCAACCTGAGAGTTGTGTTGTGTGCTACGGCTAGTCACCTGCAGGGCACCTATCCTGGACCTTGGCAACATGCCAGAGTCCAAAAGACTTGTAGTCACTCCCCCTCCTCGCCCCCCCAACTCCTGGTTCTTCAATACACTTCTCCCCTTGATGGACATTTTCTTCCAGTTCCCTCAAGATGCCAGTACTGTCTTCCTTCCTTTTTTTAAAATTATTATTTGTATTCGTTTGATTGCACCAGGTCTTAGCTGTGGCACACAGGATCCTTCGTTGCAGCTTTTAGTTGCAGAGTTTTTAGTTGTGGCATGCAGACTCTTAGCTGTGGCATGGGGGATCTAGTTCCCTGACCAGGGGTTGAACTCAGGGCCCCTGCACTGAAAATGCAGAGTCTTAATCCCTGGACCACCAGAGAAGTCCCTCCTGCCTTCCCTTTGCCACCGTCAAAACATTCTGAGGACCAGCTTGGGAACCCTTTCATATTAAGGGCTGTTTGACAGAATGGGTTCTTCTGCCATGCATTTATTTGCATTTTAGTGAGCATCAAAAGCTAAAGCTAAGGGACAGAAATGATCTTGAAGACATTCCAGCCTTCAGGAAGAGGGGCTGGGGGAGACCTTTGAGGTGTCAGAGGTGGTGGGGTGTAGAGCAGGTAGTTGGCTGCGCTGGTTGTGGTGTAGGTGGTGCCCTTTCTCCCCTTGAATAGTCTGCCTCCAGAGCACATGACGCTGGGGAAATCCTTCCCAGGGGAAGGAGCAATCACTGCCTGGTGATGGTGAGGAGACTGGCAGGTCCAGGCCAGGCCCTGCCCTGCTTTTCCACACCGGGAGAGGATTCAGTCCAGGCCTGGGGGATCTCTGAAGCCTGGGGGGATCTCTGAAGCCTGGGGTCTTCCCTGCTGAGCCACCAGCCCTGGCCCAGTGTGCATCAGTGGTACAAAGATGCTGCTTTTCTCCTGAGTAGGCTGGGTTGGTTTGTGAGCCCAGACATGCTCTCTGGCTTGAGCAGTGAAGTTGGCCCCATAGAGGAGAAGTGGCCTGATCATGATCTTGTTCTTGGTGTCTACTGGAGATGGGCATTTCCTAACTGCCTTTTTAACAACTGCAGATAGTGGTGGTAACAAATGATCCATCATCCCATTTCCTTCCTCCTGCCTTTATTGAGGTCTGGGGAACCAGCAGTAAGCAAGACACAGTCTCCACCTTCAAGAAGCTCATCGTAAGTCTCGAGGGTACTTTATTTCCTTCTGTTAAAGGTACCTAATTTCATCCAGAGACTTGCAGTTCACCCTGCATACATGGTGGGTGTTGGTGGGGGGAGTTGAACTTCTGCTCTGTGCCAGGCATTTGAAAACTTTTAGCTCCCCTGTAAGGTCATTTTTATTATCTCCCTTTTATCTTAAATAAAAATAAAAACAGGTGAGACCTGCTTATGGTCTCCCAGCTCCCGAGTTGCCGTCAGTGCTACAACTGGGCACTGTGTACCCCACGCCTGTGCTCCCTCGCACACCCAGCTCCAGATAATGGTACACATACTGCTTTGGGGTCTGCTGTTTTTCACTTAACATGTCAAAAGCATTTTTTCCCAGTGTTTCTATAGTATTCATGATAATCTTTTAAAATGACTACATGATTTTTCTCCCCATGGTGATGTACTCTAATGTAAACCAGTTCCTGGAATATTGAATGTTTATTTCTGATTTCTTTGATGTTGGAAATTGAGTGGGGAGTCCTGAGATTGCCCCTTCCACCCTTGGTTCCCCCAAAGGAGCAATAAGGCTGGCATAGATGGAGCCTGGGGTGGGGGTCTCCCCACAGGCTTGTTTGGGAGCCTGTTGCCCTCCCGCTAGTGAAGCTGCGTGGAAAGAGAACTTGGCTTCTTGTCCTGGATACTCTGGCTTCTGGCTCAAGCCAGACTTCCTCGCTGGGCCTTTCAGAGATCCCTAACTTCACCCTTTTCCCCTAGAAGATCCAAGACCATCCTGCCAGATTGGTTCCCTCTCTCACACCTACTTGCCCACCTTATTCCCTAGGTTCAGATCCATTCTCTTTACCAAGAATGCTCCCTGCCACCTCCTTCCCTGAGTCTTCTCTACGCAGCTCTGTCCAGCCTTTAGCCCTCAGCTCAACATCTGTAGCCTCTGGCTGGCCCCTCTGACAAAGTTGATTTTACCTCAAATCAACTTTCTGCAACCCCACCCTTTCCAACATGACACCAAATTATATGGTGTCACATGAATTCCTGTCTCCTCAAAACTGGGTAAAGAAGGAGGCAAGTGGGTCTCATATTCATGTTCCTGAATTCCTTCTACTCTTGTCTCACTTAATCCTCCTAAGAGCACTATGAGGTGGGGTTTGCTATCCCCACTTCACAGTGAGGGTAGATTAACACTATCCCAGGCAGGGTGAAAGAAAATGAATGCCCTGTAAGTAACACAATTCCCAGATAGTAAGAGACCATTTCTTTAACTTCATCCTCCTCCCCTTTAGTGATCAGCATAGACACATAGTGGGTGCTCATTAAATGCCTGGTGAGTTGAATTGTTGGACAGTTTCCTTTGTGGGGATGAAAATTCCTACCGTACACTGCTGAATCAGGAGGGAAAAATTGAGTCAGCTGTGCATGTGGTGTGTGCTTTTAATTTCAAACAGGGATCTCTGCAGTTTGGCAAGGGTCAGGCATTGACAAGAGGTGCAGAGGAGGGAAAAAACATCTTGAAGCTGACTTCTGCCCTGAGTGAGAGCAAAGCCCCACATCTGTTCCTTGTCTGGGCCCCAGTTCCCCTCTCTAGCTGAGGTCCTAACTGTAGGCTGGGGGAGTGGGTGTGGCTAGACGTGAGAGTTGAATGATTTGAGCTGGGGCATTGAGGGCTCCGGGGGTATGATCTGCCATGTTGGTTGGGTGTCAGGTTGGGTGTAGCCAGCATGGGGTCTGGTCTGTGTGATAATTTTAGGGTTTGTACCTTCTGTTCTCCATGGTGGGCCAAAGGGGAGCTTTTTGACCATCACACATTTTGGGAAGGTTTGGAAGTGCTACAGGTCTTTCCTCTTGCTGTGACTTTGTTCTTCAATGTAAAACCACATGAGAGAACCCAATGAGGGGTGTATACCAAGTGGGGGGCTATACAAATGGTACATACCAAGATGGAGGTGAACTGCGGTGAATGTCAAGGTGAGGGGAACCAGGATTGTACACCAAAGGGGGGCCAATGTGAAGTTTTTTTGCTGGGACCAGGATAACATGCTCTGATGGAATTAAGAGGATGGCTGCAGAGGCTGTCAGTGCCATGGGAGCAGGCAGTGCTAGAGAGCTGAAGGAGTCATAGCAAGGGGCATTCTACAAAGAGATGACAGGCAGTGTGTGTTTGGAAGTGCCAAGTATCCAAGGTTAAATGCTTTCTTGGTGTCAGGATTTCTCAGAGCCTTCCATGCCAGTCTTGCATTGGAATCTCTAGGCTGTGGATGAGAAGGCTGCCCTTGAAGGTGAAGTTCCAGAGAGGTTGGGTTCAAATCTCAGCCCTGCTTTGGCTTCTGTGACACTGAGTACACTGTTCATCATTCTGTGGCTCTGATTCTTCATTTGTGGAAGGCTGGTTACAGGATTAAATGGGATGATGCTTGTAACTTAGTCTAGCATAGTGTCTGGCTTATGGTAATTGCTTGGTAAGTCTTGGCAACTGGTGTTATAATTGTGTCATCATGGTCATCTCACCAATGACCAAGGAGAATTTTCCCCTAGAGCAGTGGTTCTCAACGTGCATTCCTGGACCATCAACATCATCTGGGAGTTCATTAGAAGGGCAGATTCTTGGGCTGTACCCCATTGAGTTTCAGATTCAGTATGTCTGGGTGATGCTGATGCTCCTGGTCTGGGGACCACGCTGAAGAACATCCCTTAGCACCCGCGTCCCATGTGATAGACTTTAGGATGTACAGTTACGTTGCCTGCTGCTTCCGCTGCACTGCCATCTCTCCTGGGTGGTTAGATGATGAATTCTTTTTGAAATTAAGGATTTTTGTGATCAGAGCAGGAAAACCTGGTGGCAGGGTGAAGCCTTATTTAGAGGGAGTAAGGCAGTGACTGTTTTTGCTTTTAAAGCTAGCCATGCTTGGCTGTGGAACAGACTGACCATGATAGCAGAGACCCTCTGTCAGGTAAGCATGGCACAAGGGCAGTTGGCCTTAGACCTTTTTGGAGGGTATAGAGTGGGACATAGCCCAAGCCCCTCCGTGTGCTACCATTTCACTTTGTAAGGCATCTTATTTTCTGGGAGGCTGCTCCCTTCAGTTGGATTGCAAGACTCCTCTATATGTGTGAATATGTGTGACACGGTACTCAATTCATTGGATAAACGTGGTCTTGAGAAATGGCCCTGAGTGTATGTACTGGTGTCATTTCCTATAAGAAATTGTTCCCGATTGTCTGTTGCTGGCCATGTGTGTCTCACTGCAGGACAGATGTTGCTTCACAGTGCTGTCTGCCAACCAGACTTGTGCTCACTGAGTGTGGAAGCTCATTCCTTTATCTCGAGCACAGCACCTGGCACACAGTTGTATTCAAAAATCTCTCTTAAGAGGCTGTAAAAGTCCTCTGGGGATATCAGGGTAAGATCCCCATGTGTTTGATGGGGTCCTTGATGCCTAAAGCTCAGCTTCTCTGTACGTTGGAGCCAAATCAAATCTTGGAGACAGAATTTGGGTGGAGTAGAAGAGGATAGCTTTATTATTACTATGCTAGGCAAAGGGGAACCCAGTGGCCTTCTGCCTCAAAACTATGTGTCCGTACTTGGAGAGGATAGTGAGAAGTGTTATGGTAATGGTTCAAAGAAGGAGTGATCAGCTTGTGGACATTCTTCTGACGGATTGGTGGATGGGTAAGTAGGAGTCAGCATTATTGACCTTCAGGTTCCAACTGGCCCAGGGTCTACATAGTTGTGGGCAGCATACCATTGTTCACAGTTAACTTCTCCCACCTGGAGTGAGGTTTCAGTATCTGTGAAACAGCTCAAAGATATTGCTGTGTGTACCCTTTGATGGGGAATCAGGACCTTCCCCGAGGCTGCACTGTGACTGTTTGTTTCTCCCTGGTCTTGCATCTACTCCCTAATTAGCAACTGCCCATTGGAACTCAGGGAGGGTCATGAAGCCTGAATGAAGGCTGTTTCCTATAATCAATGAAATGGGGGACATGGAAGGGCTTTGTGCTCAGGAACCCCAAAGTGCCCTGCTCCATATCATCCTTGGACAGAAAGAGACCTCATGGGAGGGTGAAGTGGGCAGTTCTGGTTGGGTGCCTAGGGGGTGTGGCCCTGAAGATCCAGGAGGCTGTGCCTCTTAGGTTTTAAAATTCTGATCCTAAATGCTATATTTTTGTGTTTTCTGGGGAGTTGATCCTCCTGCCAGCTTCAAGTGGTCTGGGAATGACCACGGAGTGGGGGTAGTCTGACCACTGTCTGTGGGAGCCAAGGCCTAGGGGGAACGGGAGGACCCTGGAGACTTGGCGAATTGGCCTAATGAGAGACTAGGGGCCATTCTGGGGTAAGCCAGGTCTTCTCTGTCTTCCAGTTTCCCTAAATAGTATACATTTTGGGAACCTGGGACTGCTTCTGAGAGAGAACTGGATCACCAAGTCCTGGTCATTAGGCAAGTAGGGTAGTCTTTTTTCTAAAGAAACAGGCAAAGAGCTGATCATAGAAGCCCATTGTTTCAGGTAATTCATGGTTTGGTATCTGGGCTCCTTTGAAGTAAAACGAATCCAAAATATAAACCTTTCTTCTCATAATAGAATCCGCTTGTGTTATTTAAATCCTAGGGTTTTACATTACAATAGTCACCCATCAGGCTTGGAGAGAAATGGAACTTTCTTTGACAATACGGTGTGTAGTGTTCTTGCTGGCTTAAAATTAAACCTAATCGGGAGGTGTCACTGAAGCCTGTGCTGAGTAAATGATGGAGCATGAAATAAAATGATTTATACAACTTTCTTTTCCAATAGGCAGTGCTTTTTAATGTTTTTCTCCTTCTGAAAGAAGGCGTGGGTGTTGAAAGTGTTTTTTGATGATGTTTTTCTTAAGTGGTCCAAGACCACAGCATTCTGAGAACTGCCCACCCCCACCCTGCTGCTTTCCCACGTGGTTGACTCTCGCTTGAACTTTCTCAATTTGCAAGCATTAGAATGTTCTGACAACCTCAGAATTCTCAAATCTGGCCCATCACAATGGATATAGGAGCCCAGCCTTTTGGGAATTACTGGGGATCTGAATTTAAAGTGGTGTGTGAGTCAAGGCTTGTTCCTGCTTATTGGGTTTATGTTTCAAGACCATTGTGTTAGGGTTAAGTTGACTGGTTGTGATGTCCTCATGATAGATTAATTAAAAAAAAAAAATCACTGCTTGTGAACGTGGTCCCCAGATAGGAATAGATGTGTTTGCACATGTGTGGACCCAAGCTCAGGGAGGGAATATGTGTCATCAGTGCAGGGCGAGGGTGAGGGGTGGAACATGCTCTGCCTCCTACCTCAGTTCAGTTCAGTCGCTCAGTCGCGTCCAACTCTCTGCGACCCCATGAATCGCAGCACGCCAGGCCTCCCTGTCCATCACCAACTCCTGGAGTTCACTGAGACTCAATGTCCATCGAGTCAGTGATGCCATCACGCCATCTCATCCTCTGTTGCCCCTTTCTCCTCCTGCCCCCAATCCCTCCCAGCATCAGTGTCTTTTCCAATGAGTCAACTCTTCGCATGAAGTGGCCAAAGTACTGGAGTTTCAGCTTTAGCATCAGTCCTTCCAAAGAAATCCCAGGACTGATCTCCTTCAGAATGGACTGGTTGGATCTCCTTGCAGTCCAAGGGACTCTCAAGAGTCTTCTCCAACACCACAGTTCAAAAGCATCAATTCTTCGGTGCTCAGCTTTCTTCACAGTCCAACTCTCACATCCATACACGACTATTGAAAAAACCATAGCCTTGACTAGACGGACCTTTGTTGGCAAAGTAATATCTCTGCTTTTCAATATGCTATCTAGGTTGGTCATAACTTTCTTTCAGAGGACTAAGCGTCTTTTAATTTCATGGCTAAAGTCACCATCTGCAGTGATTTTGGAGCCCCCCAAAATAAAGTCTGACACTGTTTCCCCATCTATTTCTCATGAAGTGGTGGGACCGGATGCCATGATCTTCGTTTTCTGAATTCAGCTTATCCAAAACGGATGGCATCCACCTCCTTCCCACGTTTGTTCTTGTCTCCTTTATCTCAGTTCCTGGTGGGTCACTTTCCTCCCAGTATCCTGGGTTCAACTCTCAGTTCATATTCCCAAACCTTTTAAGAAGTGCTGAAGTGTCTCAGTTGCTCTGCTGCCCGTGTTTCTTCTCCCCTCCAGATCTTGTCGACAGAGCAGGGATGGTCTGGAGGCACCGTCTGATCAAAGTCTTTCACTGCTTGAAATCCAGGCCAGCTTCCTGTCCTACAGGGGGCTTTCCTAGCTTCATTGCTCGTTATCTAAGTTCTGGCCAGGGGCCTGACGGCCTTGTGTTTTCCCAGTTCTTGGTCTTTGTGTTGTCCTCTCTTGTATCAGTCTGTTAGGGCTGCTGTAATGGAATACCCCAGACTGAGTGGCTTATACAACGGATCTATTTTCTTACAGTTCTGGAGGCTAGAGGTCCAGAGTCAAGGCGTCGGCAGGGTTGATTTCTCCTGAGGCTCCTTGGCTGGTTTCTCCTTGTGTCTTTACGTGGTCTTCCATCTGTGTGTGTCTGTGTCCTCTTTATCGGAGGACACCAATCATACAGGATTAGGGTCTGTCCTAAAGACCTCATTTTAACTTTAAAGACCTTTAGTTAAAGGTCTTAAAGACCCCACCTCCAAATACAGTCCCATTCTGGAAGTATCACACCAGGAGGTGGTTAGGATCTCAACGTAGGGATTTTGGGGACCACAACTCAGCCCACAGTACCACTGTCCCGGGAAAACAGTTTCCTCTACCTGTCAAACACCTACATTTTCAAGACTTATGATTTGAGTGTCTCATCTCCGCAAAGTTCTCCCTAACTCTGTGCATCATGGCTCTGCTATCTCATGTGTCTCCAGGAGCCTCCCGCTTGAGCCAAGTTTTCACATGCTGTGGCTGGCATGATGGCTGGGTTTCTGCATTCTCCTCTTGGGGACATGAGGCCTGTGTAACTCCTGGGGTCTTGCTGTCCCCACTGCGAGCGGTCCCTTTTGATGGAGCAGTGCCCGGTGTGTACTACATGTAGCTACGTGTATAATTCATAAGAGAGGACTCATGTCACCCAGGGCGTGCTGCTCATTTGCAAGAATTATGAGCTTTGACAGAACTCCCTGTCGTGCAGGCCTCCTTGTCACATTGGTGGTAATTACTATTCCTTTTCTAATTACTTATCTTATCCACAGTGGCCCCTTTCAGCTGCTGCAGAGGAGACGCCCCTGTCCTCTCATGCACGGGGAAGCTGGGTTACTGCCATCACTCTCCCGAGACCTTCTTTCCCTTTTCTCCTGTTTGTCTCCCTTTCCCCTTTCTCTGGTTTCTGAACCATGCCCCCTTTAAGAAACCAATTGATTTCTTTAAAAAAAAAAAAAACCCTCAAATTATTTATTTGGCTATGCTGAGACTTAGTTGTGGCACACAGGATCGTCAGTCTTCGTTGAGGCATGTAGGACCTAGTTCCCCAAGCAGGGGTCAAACCTGTGCCCCCTGCATTGGGAGTGCAGAGCCTCAGCCATTGGGCCACCAGGGAGGTCCCACCCCTTTGCTTTTTAGAGCGTTGTTCTGAAGGGCCAGAGGACAGCACAGTTGGTCCTTCAGCCTCAGCATACTGTACCTCCCTCGGAACTGCCTGCCTTCACCTTGGGGAAGGCAGCCTCTCCCATGACAGCCTGCCCCGAGTCAGGTGGAGAAAAATAGCAAAGGGAACATCATATTTAAAGAATCTGAATGTGCTGAGTGGATGCTTTGCAAACCGAACCTCAGGCAAAAGGTCCTTGGTTCAGACTTGTGACTGATGTGGCTTTGTGTGCTGTTAACAACCAGTAAATTGAAGACCCAACCAGGCTGTATTTTTGCCTGTCACCAGAGGATCTCCAACCCTTTAACTATTTTAGTTTTAATATCTGATTTTACTTGGGTTCCCCTCTGGAGTTGCTTTTCTTTGTCCCGTATCGTGTTGTTGTTGTTTAGTCACAGAATAGTGTCCGACTCTTTTGCAACCCTGTGGACTGTAGCCTGCCAGGACTTCCCAGGCAAGCATACTGGAGCAGGTTACCATTTCCTCTTCCAGGGCATCTTCTCGACACAGGGATCAAACCTGTGTCTCCTGCAGTAGTAGGCAGATTCTTTATCCTTATCACATTACTATATTTAATTGACTGAATTAAGGAAGGTTTCTCTTTCAACTGCAATACTTAGCATTTTACATTCAAATGGCTGTAATACCTTTGGAGGGACCTGACTGATTTTGATGAAATCCTATCCATTATGAAAGGTGTTAATGTACACGTCAGGTTTTATTTAAATGTAGTCTGTGCCCTTGAAACAAAATGACAGAAGTGTCCAAAAGACCATTTTTTTTTTCAGTAATGTATATGAGTTTCAGTGGAAATTGGTGCATTTTTATAAGGTATGGAGATCCTGTCCTGCCAGCATGGATTTCTGTGTAAAAGGAAGCTATTGCTGTGTGCCCAGTGTTGGGTGAAATAGATACAGGGCTGCTGGGCTTCAGTGACTGACATCAGCCCTCCTGATCATTGCAGTCCTCCACTGTTGCCCTCACTACCACTGCTTCCTCCTATGCATGTCTCCTGTGTTCGCCTGAAGCTTGCACGTATTTTCATATCTAGGCTTTCACCTTCAGCTTCTTTTCTGCTTCTTTTGCATCTCTCTTTGGTTGCATGCCTTCAGGGACCTCCTTCCAGGCATTTCTGGTTTACTTGAGTCCTGAGGGCTGCTTCCTGTAACAGACTGAGCTCTTACTGAGTCCTTACTTGCTTGGAACTTACATTTCAGTTGGGGCAGGGGATGGAGGGTGTGGCCAAGTAAAGAGTTAACTGATGTCATCATAGGGAATGTTTAGGTCCCTCTGAGGACATCTAAAATCATTCAACCTTGGGAGGAGGGGAGGGTATCAGGAAAGACATGCTGAAGGAGGTGTTATCTAGGTGAACTTGAAGAATCCACTCATTCATTCACTTGCTTTAGGGACCCCGTGATGGGGGTAGGCGCTGTGCTGATGGTTGGCAAACAGCAGTGAGCCAAGCAGACAGAGGCCTTCCCCTCACGAAGCTTATGTTTTAGTGAGTAGAGAAGCCAAGTAAGGTGCTGCTGGGAAGTGAAGGATATCTTAGGCAGAGGGAACAGCATGGACCATGTCCAAATCCCAGGATAAATGAATGTATTCAAGGCACACAAGGAAGGCAGGAGCCAGATCACAAAGGGGTCTGTGAACTCTGGAGTTTGAGCTTTATTCTGAGGATGAGGGGTTGCCACTGAATGGTTTTAGGTAGGAGAGTTGCAAGGTCATGCTTGTATTTTATTTAACTTTAGTCTTTCTGATTATTACTATTATTATTTATCGGCTGCCTTGGGTCTTCATTGCTGTGTGCAGGCTTTTGTCTGGTTGCAGTGAGCAGGGGCTACTCTTTGTTGTGGTGTGTGGGCTTCTCACTGAGGTGGCTTCTCTTGCTGCAGAGCTTGGGCTCTGGGGCCCTGCTGGCTTGGTAACTGTGACTTGCGGGCTCTAGAGAGTGGACTCAGTAGTTGTGGTGCATAGGCTTAGTTGTTTTGGAGTATCTGGGATCTTCCTGGTCCAGGGATCAGACTGGTGTCCCCTGCATTGGTAGGTGGATTCCTAACTACTGTACCACCAGGGAAATCCCATGATTGTATTTTAGAAAGATCACTTTCATTGTCCTAGAGAGAGTAGGCTGGAGGTACAGTTTAGGAGATGAATTAGAAGGCTGTAAGACTTACCTTGGGGCAGTGATAGTTTGAAAGACAAGTAGATGCTTCTGAGAGATTTTGGGAGGCAGTTTTTGACAGTATTTGAATGGATGTGGAGGGTTGAGGCCTGGGAGACATATAACTCACTATGGGGTTTATTGATGGAATAACTGGGTAGATGGTGGTGGCAGGCTTGGAGATGGGGAAGTTGGAGGGGAACAGGGTTTTCAGGGTGGAGGAGATGAAGGGGAGAAGAAATTGGGACACATGGAGCTCGAGGTGCCTATGGAGACATCCAGGTCCAAGTGTCCAGGAGGCAGCTGAATACACAGGTCTAGAGTTGAGAGCACAGTCTGGGTTGGAGGCTCATAGAACAATTGAAATAGGAGGGAATGGTCAGCAGGGTCAAATGCTGCAGAGGAAAAGTTGAATGAGGCTTTGAAATAGTCATCGGGCTTAGCCATAGAGAGGTAGTTAGTGACCTTGGCAGGGATGATTTGAGAGAATAGTAGGCTTTTCCATCCACATGATGTCATTTGAGCACTTTCCAGTCTCTGTGTCTCCATCAGCACCATTCTAGTTCAAGGCATGTTTGTATCTTACCTAGGCTTTTGCTATAGCCTCCTGATTGTTCCACCAAAATAGTCTCTATGCTGCAGAGAGAGAGTGATCTTGTAAAGAGGAAAATCTGATTATGCCACTTCCTTGCTTAACATCTTTTAATGGTTTTATGCTCTAAGGATAAAGACAAATCCTTTGCCAAGCAGCACAGACCTCCCGCCTCCTTGGTACCTCGTCCTGTGTCCTTCCCTCTCCTCTTAGGCAAAGCAGTTCCCTGAGCACCTTGAGTGGTCCTGTCTTCTTTGGCCATCAGGACTCTGCACATGCGCATTCTCTTGACTTGGAAGTCTCACTTCCCCCTTCACCTAGTTCATTCTACTTGCAGATTTCGGTTCCGTCTGCACTTTCTTAGGGGAGTCTCCCCTGACCTCCCTCACAGGGTCAAATCTCTCGTTTGGGTGTTGTCATAGCATCTGTCTTTCTTGGAATGTGGTGACAAATTGCATTATGTCCCCAGTTCTTGCCCTCCCTATGTCCATGCTCTTTGCTATGTGGTTTTGTAATTTTTCCCTCACGTATGTTCCCCTGATGCATTGAACTTAGGCGTGGCCATGTGTTACATAGGTGGAGTGAGAGTGCGCCTTAGAAGGCATTGCACATTCTGTCTGCATCTCTTGAGCTTTCACCATTGCCCATCCTGAGAGCTTTACAACGTGGAGTGGACCTGAACCTGGAGTCCAGCCTAGCATAGCTAACTTACACTAGATTTGCAGATAGATGAGAATAAATGTGTTCTGGGGTAGTTTGTTAGGCAGATTTATCTTGGTGATAGATGACGGATAAGATAGCGAGCACAGTTGCAATTATATATCTGTATGTGCATATATGTTGTTTCTGTCTGTTTTCCCAGCTAAACACTAGGTTTCATAAGAGGGCAAATGTTGAGTCTGTTACCGTGTACTGTGTGTCCAGCAATCCTGCATGGTGCCTGACACACGCTATGTGCCCAACACATATTTGTTAAGTGATTAAAGTCTGTTCAACTCGAATATGTGGTTTATGTCTCTATCTTCCATGATGATCTTACGAGTTTATTGGTTCTGGCTAAATTGGCCCACTGCCAAAGGTATCAGGATACATTTTTACATTCAGTTATAGTACTTTGCTAACTTGAAACAAAATGACATCTTTTACAAATGTATGTTTCCTGTAATTAAAAAAAAAAAGTATAATGTTGGCTTAAGAGGTTATAGTGTGGGACTTTCCTGGTGGCTCTGAGGTAAAGAATCTGCCTGCCAGGGCAGGAGACATAGGTTCGAGCCCTGATCCAGGAAGATCCCACATGCCTTCGAACAACTAAGCCTTCGCACCACAACTACTGAGCCTGTGCCTTGGAGCCCGGGAGCTGGAACTACTGAAGCCTGAACACCCCAGAGCCTGTGCTCTGCAACAGATGAAGCCACTGCAATGAGGAGCCTGCACACTGCAGGTAGAAAGTAGCTCCCACTTGCTGCAACTAGAGAAAGCCCATGCAGCAATGAAGACCCAGGAAGCCAAGAATAAATTAAAGAAAAAGGTTGTGGTGTGAATTGTGAGGGAAAATACATCACCTGCAGTCCCAAGGCAAAAGTGAGTATGTTAATCACATATTAAGATTTAATTTTTATCTAGATTGCTGTGTATAACCTTCATCATTCTACTACAGTCGCTCAGTCGTGTCCAACTCTTTGACTGCAGCACTCCAGGCTTCCCTGTTCATCACCAACTCCCAGAGCTTGCTCAGACTCATGTCCATTGAGTTGGTAATGCCATCCAACCATCTCATCCTCTGTTGTCCCCTTCTTCTCCTGCCTTAAAGTCTTTCCGAGCATCAGGGTCTTTTCCAGTGAGTCAGGTCTTTGCATCAGGTGGCCAAAGTATTGGAGTTTCAGCTTCAGCATCAGTCCTTCCAATAAATATTCAGGACTGTTTTCCTTTAGGATGGACTGGTTTGATCTCCTTGCAATCCAAGAGACTCTCAAGAGTCCTCTCCAACACCACAGTTCAAAAGCATCAATTCTTGGGTGCCCAGCCTTCTTTATGGTCCAACTCTCACATCTGTACATGACTACTGGAAAAATCATAGCTTTGACTAGATGGACCTTTGTCAGCAATGTAAGGTCTCTTCTCTTTAATATGCTGTCTAGGTTTGTCATAGCTTTTCTTCCAAGGAGCAAGCATCTTTTAATTTCATCGCTGCAGTTACCCTCTGCAGTGATTCTGGAACCTGAAAAAATAAAGTCTCTCACTGTTTCCATTATTTCCCCATCTATTTGCCATGAAGTGATGGGACCAGATGCAATGATCTTAGTTTTCTGAATCTTGAGTTTTAAGCCAGCTTTTTCACTCTCCTCTTTCGCTTTCATCAAGAGGCTCTTTAGTTCCTCTTCACTTTCTGCCATAATGGTGGTGTCATCTGTGAATCTGAGGTTATTGATATTTCTCCTGGAAATCTTGATTTCAGCTTGTGCTTTATCCAGCCCAGCATTTCACATGATGTATTCTGAATATAAGTTAAATAAGCAGGGTGACAATATACAGCGTTGACATACTCCTTTCCGAATTTGGAACCAGTCTGTTGTTCCATGTCCGGTTCTAACTGTTGCTTCTTGACACGCATACAGATTTCTCAGAAGGCAGGTAAGGTGGTCTGGTATTCCCTCCTCTTTAAGAATTTTCCACAGTTTGTTTTTATCTACACAGTCAAAGGCTTTGGTGTAGTTAATAAAGCAGAAGTAAATGTTTTTCTGGAACTCTCTTGCTTTTTCGATGATCCAATGGATGTTGGCAATTTGATCTCTGGTTCCTCTGCCTTTTCTAAATCCAGCTTGAACATCTGGGAGTTCTCGGTTCACATACTATTGAAGTCTGGCTTGGAAAATTTTGAGCATTACTTTGCTAGCATGTGAGATGAGTGCAATTGTATGGTAGTTTGAACATTCTTTGGCATTGCCTTTCTTTGGGATTGGAATGGAAACTGACCTTTTCCAGTCCTGTGGCCACTGCTGAGCTTTCCAAATTTGCTGGCATATTGAGTGCAGCACTTTCACAGCATCATCTTTTAGGATTTGGAATAGCTCAACTGGAATTCCACCACCTCCACTAGCTTTGTTCATAGTGATGCTTCCTAAGGCCCACTTGACTTCACATTCTAGTAGGTCATTTTCTACATTAGAAACAGATTAAGTCTTTAAGATTTGTTGTTGATTTAAGAGCTTACTTTGGCTGAGATGAGGTGAAACACCCATGGAATTTAATATCTAAGGAGGAAAAAGGCATCTTGTAATAGGGAATGAATACAAGGCTTGGATTCAGAGAGATGTAATTTACTAGCAGTGATCATGAAAAATGGTTAATGTTTCTGAGTTTTTTCCTCTGTATTTTAATTTCATTTAAGTATAGTTGATTAACAGTATGAAAAAGCAAAAAGATATGACACTGAAAGGTGAACTCCCCAGGTCAGAAGGTGCCCAATATGCCCAAAAGTGAAGAAATAGCTGCAGAAGGAATGTAGAAGCTGAACCAAAGTGAAAACTGCCCAGATGTGGATGTGTCTGGTGGTGAAAGCAAACTCTGATGATATAAAGAACAGTATTGCCTAGGAACCTAAAACATTAGGTCCATGACACAAGGTAAATCGGAAATTGTTAAACAGGAGATGTCAAGAGTGGACATTGACATTTTAGGAATCCGTTAACTAAAATGGACTGCAATGGGTGAATTTAATTCAAATGACCATTATGTCTACTACTGTGGGCAAGAATCTGTTAGAAGAAATTGAGTAGCCCTCATAGTCAACAAAAGAGTCCAAAATGCAGTTCAGTTCAGTTGCTCGGTCGTGTCTGACTCTTTGCGACCCCATGAACCGCAGCACGCCAGGCTTCCCTGTCCATCACCAACTCCCAGAGTCTACCCAAACCCATGTCCATTGAGTCGGTGATGCCATCCAACCATCTCATCTTCTGTTGTCCCCTTCTCCTCCTGCCCTCAATAGTTCCCAGGTTCAAGGTCTTTTCCAATGAGTCCACTCTTTGCATCACGTGGCCAAAGTATTGGAGTTTCAGCTTCAACATCAGTCCTTCCAGTGAATACCCAGAACTGATCTCCTTTAGGATGGACTGGTTGGATCTCCTTGCAGTCCAAGGGACTCTCAAATGCAGTAGTTGGGTGCAATCTCAAAAACAACAGAATGATCTCTGTTCTTTTCCAAGGTAAACCATTCATTATTACAGTAATCCAAGCCTGTGCCTCAGCTACCAATGCCAAAGAAGCTGAAGTTGAACTGTTCTGTGAAGATCTACAAGACCTTCTAGAACTAACACCAAAAAAAAGATGTCTTCTTCATCATAGGGGACTGGAATGCAAAAGGAGGAAGTGAAGAGACACCTGGAGTAACAGGCAAATTTGGCCTTGGAGTACAAAATGAAGTAGGGAAAAGGCTAACAGAATTTTGCCAAGAGAATGCACTGGTCATAGCAAACACCCTCTTCCAACAACACAAGAGATGACTCTATACATGGACATCACCAGATGGTCAATACTGAAATCAGATTGAATATATTCCTTGCAGCCAAAGATGAAGAAGCTCTGTACAGTCAGCAAAAACAAGACTGAGAGCTGAATGTGGCTCAGATCATGAATTCCTTATTGGAAAATTCAGACTTAAATTTAAGAAAGTAGAGAAAACTAGTAGGCCATTCAGGTATGACCTAAATCAAATCCCTTATGATTATACAGTGGAAGTGAGAAATAGATTCAGGGGTTAGATCTGATAGACAGAGTGCCTGAAGAACTATGGATGTAGGTTCGTAACATTGTACAGGAGACAGTGATCAAAACCATCCCCAAGTGAAAGAAATGCAAAAAAGCAAAATGGTTGAGGAGGCCTTACAAATAGCTGAGAAAAGAAGAGAATTGAAAGGCAAAGGAGAAAAGGAAAGATATACCCATCTGAATGCAGAGTTCCAAAGAATAGCAAGGAGAGATAAGAAAGTCTTTCTCAGTGATCAATCCAAAGAAATAGAGGAAAACAATAGAATGGGAAAGCCTAGAGATCTCTTCAAGAATATTAGAGATACCAAGGGAATATTTCATGCAAAGATAAGCACAATAAAGGGCAGATATGGTATGGACCTAACAGAAGCAGAAGATATTAAGAAGAGATGGCAAGAATACACAGAAGAACTATACAAAAAAGATCTTCGTGACCTAGATAACCATGATGGTGTGATCACTCACCTAGAACCAGACATCCTGGAGTGCAAAGTCAAGTGGGCCTTAGGAAGCATCACTATGAACAAAGCTAGTGGAGGTGATGGAATTTCAGTTGAGCTATTTTTAATCCTATGATGCTGTGAAAGTGCCACACTCAATATGCCAGCAAATTTGGAAAGCTCAGCAGTGGCCACAGGACTGGAAAAGGTCAGTTTTCATTCCAATCCCAAAGAAAGGCAATGCCAAAGAATGCTCAAACCACCGCACAATTGTACTCATTTGACACACTAGCAAAGTAATGCTCAAATTTCTCCAGGTGAGGCTTCAACAGTACATGAACCAAGAACTCCCAGATGTTCAAGCTGGATTTAGAAAAGGCAGAGGAACCAGAGATCAAGTTGCTAACATCTGTTGGATCATAGAAAAAGCAAAAGAGTTCTACCTACTTGTGCTTCATTGACTATGCTAAAGCTTTTGACTGTGTGGATAAAAACAAAGTGTGGAAAATTGTTAAAGGGATGGGAATACCAGATCACCATACCTGATTTCTGAGAAACCTGTGTGCAGGTCAAGAAGCATCAGTTAAAACCGTACATGGAACAACAGACTGGTTCCAAATTTGGAAAGGAGAATGTCAACGCTGTATATTGTCACCTTGCTTATTTAACTTATATGCAGAATACATCATGTGAAATGCTGGGCTGGATAAAGCACAAGCTGAAATCAAGATTGCCGGGAGAAATATCAATAACCTTAGATTCTCAGATGACACCACCATTATGGCAGAAAGCAAAGAGGAACTAAAGAGCCTCTTGATGAGAGTGAAAAAGGAGAGTGAAAAATCTGGCTTAAAACTCAAGATTCAGAAAACTAAGATCATTGGATCTGGTCCCATCACTTCATGGCAAATAGATGGGGAAACAATGGAAACCATGACAGAGTTTGTTTATTTTTTTTGGACTCCAAAATCACTGCAGAGGGTAAATGCAGTGGTGAAATTAAAAGATGCTTGCTCCTTGGAAGAAAAGCTATGACCAATCCAGACAGTATATTAAAAAGCAGAGATATCACTTTGCCAACAAAAGTCTGTCTAGTCAAAGCTATGATTTTTCCAGGAGTCATGTATGGATTTAAGAGTTGGACCATAAAGAAGGCTGAGTGCTGAAGAATTGATGCTTTTTAACTGCGGTGTTGGAGAAGACTGTTGAGAGTCTCTTGGATTGCATGGAGATCAAACCAGTCAATCCTAAAGGAAATCAGTCCTGAATATTCATTGGAAGGACTGATGCTGCAGCTGAAACTCCAATACTTCAGCCACCTGATGCAAAGAACTGACTCATTGGAAAAGACCCTGATGCTGGAAAAGATTGAAGGCAGAAGGAGAAGGAGACAACAGAGGATGAGATGGTTGGATGACATTACCAACTCAATGGACATGGGTTTGGGTAAACTTCTGGAGTTGGTGTTGGACAGGGAGGCCTGGCGTGCTGCAGTCCTTGGGGTTGCAAAGAGTCGGACATGACTGAGCGACTGAACTGAACTGAATTGTGAAGACAAGCTTTTAATATTTCTGTACAATCTGAAATAATACTCAGTGTTTACCTTCTATTTGCTAATATTATGTTTAGAATTTTTGTACTGATTTTCATGAGAAGCGTTGGCTGGAGTTTTATTGTGCCGTGTTTGTCAGGATAGTTTTCAGTGTTTTAGAGACCAAATTGTGTCTCCCTAAAATGTATATGGTGGTGGTGGTGGTTTAGTCACTCAGTCATATTCAACTCTTTGTGACCCCATGGACTGTAGCCCACCAGGCTCCTCTGTCCATGGGATTCTCCAGGCAAGAATACTGGAGTGGGTTTCCATTTTCTTCTCCATAAAATGTATATATTGAACCCTACATGCCAATATGACTATATTTAGCATGAGGCCTTTCGGGAAACCATAATGGTAGGATCTTAATCCGTTAGGACTTATGTCCTTAAGAGGAAGAGATATCAGGGAGGGATAGGTACAGAGAAAAAGCGACTTGAGGACACAGGCAGAATGCAGTGTCTACAAGCTAGAAAGAGAACTCTTAGCAGAGACCAGCCCCATGGCGTGTTGCTCATGGACTTCTGGCCTCTAGAACTGTGAGAAAATACATTTGTTTCGTTCAATACCCATCTGTGGCATTTAGTTATGGCAGACTAGTAAAGTGTTACACATACTGTAAAAATTGTTCAGAATGTTTCTGTCTATTCTGGAAGAAACCATTGGAATGGCATTGTAGTTACCTGTTCCTTGGAGGAATTGGTAAGTGATATCTGTGAAATATTTGCAGCCTGATATTTATTAGGTTTATCTCTGATAACTATAAATATCTTCCATTGTATTTGGTCTGTTTAGGTTTTATTTTCTGTACTAACTTTTTGGTGACTTATATTCCTAGATAGTATCTAGTTTAACCAGGATGTCAAATGTATTAGAGTAAAGCTGCACAAAGGTATTGCTATGTCTTTCAATTTATTCTGTGTCTGTGGTTATAGATACATTCACATTTTAACTAAATGTATTTTATCTTTTCTTCCCCTTGATTATTGGTTTAGTAGTTTATTATTTAATAACTCTTCAATTTATTAGTGCTACCATTTTTTTCTTATTATTGTTTTATGTATACAAATTCTTTTGTTTTCCTTAAGTTATTATTTTGTTTTTGAGCTGCACATTTAAGTATTTGATCTTTAGAACTGTGTGTATTTAAAGCTAGAGATCTTTCTCTGAGCACTGCTGTAATTATCCTGTAAATTGAACTACCTAACTGTTTTACGTTTTTATCTTCTAGGTATTTGTGAATTTTAATTTTTCTCTTGTTATAAAAATTGATGGAGAAGGAGTTTTTTAAATTTATTTTTTTTTAATTGGAGGAAAATTGCTTTACAATGTTGTGTTGGTTTCTGCCATCCAGAGAAGGTTTTTAAATTTAAAATTTCTGGAGTGTGGTCAGAGAGGGTAGTTGGTCTTAATGACCTAGACTATGGTCATTTTGTAAGCTGGCACTTCAAAAAGTTGTATCTCAATTTTCAAGCTGTAGAATTAGAAATGTATGAATTTTGATTTCCTTATGATTGATAATAGGTTACTTGTATTCCTTATTTTTGACTCACTTGATTTATGACCTGAAACTTAGTCACTCTTATTCATTATTATACTATGAACTTCAAGAGAATATATAGATGATGTAGATTTTACCTTGAATTTACTAAGACAATTTGATTGCACTTTAAAAATACTGGTAGTAGTAAGAGTTGAAAGACTGAAGAAAGCTTGAATAATGAGGAAAAGCTTTATGCAGAAGGTGGATGTCGAAGGGTAAGTAGATAGTGAGGAGGTAGTCAGTCTGTATGGGACCTTCTGGGCTGGGGAAAGCATGGGCAGAGCTGGGCTGAGGATGAGCCTAACATCTGAGGGAGAAGGTATACACCCTCTCGCCCAGGTTTTGCACTCGGACTTGCCCTAGCAGTTGAGTCAGGAGTGAGAGTCACAGGGGACCAGCCATCTCTGTTCAGCTGACTTATGCATAAGTGTATTTGTGAGTTCCCTCCCAACCATGTGATAAGTCTACCTGGGAACAACAGAGACAGCCCATGATAATTTGCTTTTCAGGCTGCCCTACGGGTGAGCTCTCAGTTTTGCAGCTTCACCAGAGAGCTGAAATTGGTACATACTTCCCTTGGATAGCATTAGCTCAGTATTGGAACATTAATCAGGGAGAGATAGGTGTTTCAACCGAAGAATTACAGTGTCTGATATGTACTTGCTATATGGAGTTGTTTTGTCGGATGACCCCAGTAAATTACCTACTATTTAACAGTGAGAATATATCAAGTGATGTGTGGTCTGTAGGAAGTGAGGGTATTTAAATAATTAAGCAGTCCTTTCTAGAGCCTCTTTATATGATATTTTCTAGACTCCAAATCAGTTTTTCTTATCCAGCCTCTGTATAATATATAGTTATTTCAAATCAGCTTTACTTACTGAGCTTTTTCTAGTAATGGAGCTTTGTCAGCAAAAAACTGCGCATACCAGCAAATGGTGAATGATGGCCTTGTGTCAGAAAGGAGCTTGAGAGGTGCTTTCTGTTGTTAGATGGATGGGTCTGGAGCAGGAGCTTGAAGCTCTCCGAATGTGATAGTTTCAGAGAAAAGGTATGTCTGAAATAGCGCGGAGTACTCCATCATTTGGAAGCTGGTATTTCACACACCCAAGCCAAATATCACATGTGCTGCCGAAACCATGGCTTCATCTTGGGTTACGCGAAGTTATTTAATATAATCCTGGTTGTGGTTTCTTTTTAAATTCTATTTATTTGTTTTGGCTGTGTGGGTGTTCATTGCTGTGCAGGCTTTTCTTTAGTTTCAGAGAGCAGGGGACTCCTCTTCATTGCGGTGCAAGGACTTCTCGTTGCTGTGCTTCTCTGGTGGAGCATGGGCTCTGCGATGCATGGACTCAGTGGTTGTGGCTCCCAGGCTCTAGAGCTCAGGCTCAGCAGTTGTGGCACACGGGCTTAGTTGCTCTGGGGCACATAGGATCTTCCTAGATCAGGGATCAAACTCATGTCTCCTGCACTAGCAGACTGATTCTTTACCACTGAGTCACCAGGGAAGCCCTTGGCTGTGATTTTTTCTCCACTCCCTCACTTTCATCCTCTTACAGCTGGTCAGGGCAGAATGGCAGGAAATACAGCAGTTACTGAAATTATAACAGGTCAGTTTATGCAATTCTGACCACAACTCTCCATAAGCCAGTGCTTTCCCACATGAGGGCTTTGTTGGCAGAACATAATGTATGAGTTGGTTGAACTCAGATGTCTGTTGATCTGATGCCAGCCTGGACCTTGAGACTTCCAAAGGGCTGTTTGAGGGAGAGACCTGTTTTGTGGCATTAAATGGGCTGCATGAATTTGTGAGTCTGGGGATGCTGAGCTGTGTATGCTGTTGCCTCTATTTTATTGCTGAATTGTGTCTCTCAGTAGAGGTTCTTAGAGGCTATTCAACAAAGCTTACCCTGTCAGCTAAAAGGCTTTTAGGACTTCATAATCATGGCTTAGTATCTTTTCCTTTTTCTTATATATATATAAAAAAAAAACTTTCCTTTCCCCACCTTTTTGAAATCGTTAGCCTTCATGTGAACTGAAAGGGACTTCAAAACATTGGAAGAAAATAGTCTGAAAGCTCAGAGTGTGCTTGGCTCCTGGTAGGTCTGAAGACTTGATAAAGAGGCATCTTTTGCAGTGACAGGTGTTTGTGTGCCAGTGTGGAGGAAGCTTTTGATGACAAAGCCACTTAGTTTTCTGTAGCTTACTCTTCCCTTTGTGCAGAAGAGTTAGTGAAACTCTAATAAAGTAACTACATAATAGGGATAAGAAGTTAGCATTGGAGTCATCTTCTTCATTTCTCTTCTCCCACTCACTGGTTTTTGAGGCTCACTTGCCAGGAATTAAGAAAGCGGCAGGGATGAGGTGGCCGCTGTCCTGCCACTGTCCCTGTGGTTCCCGCATGTGCTTCTATTTAAAGTTCCAGAGTCAGCAGCAGTGCCGTTCTTGAAGCCAAGGGGAAATTTAGGTGGGAGTCAGAACTGTGGGCTAGGATGTCTCTGGAAAGGAAGGACCTGGAGGACTTGCTGAACTGCCATCTGCCTTATCTCCTGGAAGCGTAATGCTTGCGTCACCCTGGTGTATAGTCTGGAGCCTCCTTAACATACAGTTTACCTCCCTTTCATAGGAACCGACTGAAACTGACACAATGTGACCGTGGTCACATACTGTCTTAGTTCTGACACGAGTCCTTCCATAAGTCCCTCTGAGATCTTGTGCACTTTCCCAGGAAGATGAATTACATGAGTTACAGCCAAAGGAACATGTAATGCTTGTGATATAACATGGCTCCTAGAGAGCGGAGCAGAGCCTGCATCTTGAAAAGCCTCAACCATGGGGAAATGGGTTGGGACATCTTGGTTTGCAACTGCCATCCCATGGTGGGTAAAACTTGCTGTGTTGATCCCCTTGAACTCTTAGGGGGGAAAAAAAACCTGGAGGAATTTTATTGGTAGAAGACTGGAATGAAATCTGAGTGTTGTGGTATATTGTTCTCAGTGGAAACTAAAGGACTGGTAGAGAAACTTAGTGTCCAGAAACATCCATGCATGGTTTAATAAGAAGAGCAAAATTAGGTCAAGCCCAGGTCAAGCTGTTCTTGTGGATTTCAAGTTGTTTATTTGGGGTCATCAGGCCTTAAGACTTTGGGAGAGGAAGCTGGGCTCTGTGTGCCCCCAAATTGGTAATGGCTGTGGATGGGTAGGGTTGTACAAAGTCAAGAGTGTCTATGAGGGGGTGTCTATGAGCTTGTTGGCACTTAGCTTCACATTTCTCAGAGGAGAATCATAAGTCTCCCAGGCTGTACTCTGTGGCTCCTCTCACCAAGCCTTGTTAACTACCAAAATGTGTCAACTTGATTGGGATTTGTCATTTGAGTCTAAAGTGGTCTAAGTGCTGAAACTGTCCTATTGAAAATGGTCACTGTGGGGAAAGCAAGAAGTTTTGGACTAAAGAGAAATGCTGCAAGCTTATCTGATGATATAACAATACTGCACAGAGGAATATAAGGGTAAGGGTAACTTGTGTTAGCTTTCACTGTATGTGTGGTACTGATGCTAAGTACTGACTATATGTTCTTATTTAACTCTTAGAACAACTCAGTGGGTTATAGAGATAATAGTGGTAAGTAGTAATTATGGCAATTACTGTGTCTGCTTTATGTGGATTATCTCGAGTCTTGTAATAATTCTATGAGCAAGGTACTATTATCTTCCCATTTTCCAGATGAGTAAATAGAGACTCAAAGAGGTTGTAGACATTTGTCTAAGGAGGTTGAATATGAATCAGTTATCTGATTCCAAAGATTGTGCATGTTATCAACCATTTTTTTTTTAACTGTGTATCTATTTATTTATTTTTGGCTCCTTTGGGCCTTTGTTGCTGTGCACTGGCTTTCTCTAGTTGAGGAGAGTGGGGGCTGCCCTCTAACTGTGGTGTGTGGGCTTCTCATTGTGCTGGCTTCTCCTGTTGCAGGGTGAAGGCTCAGTAGTTGGCAGCTCTTGGGCTTCAGGGCACAGACAGGGTCAGTGGTTGTGGCACCCGGGTTCATTTGCCCCGAGGCATGTGGAATCTTCCTCCAGCCAGAGATCCAACTGGTGTCCCTTCCCTTGCAAGGCAGATTCTTTTTGTTTTTGTTTTAAACTTTAAACTTTTTATTTTGTACTGAGGAATAGCCAGTTAACAATGTTGTGCTAGTTTCAGGTGAACAGTGAAAGAACTCAGCCACGCATATACATGTATCCATTCTCCCTCAAACCCCATGCCTTCCAGTCTGGCACATAACACTGAGTGAGTTCCATGTGCTGGGGACTTCCCTGATAGCTCAGTTTGTAAAGAATCCGCCTGTAGTACAGAGGACCCCAGTTCGATTCCTTGGTTGGGAGGAAGACCTGCTGGAGAAGGGACAGGCTATCCACTCCAGTATTCTTGGGTTTCCCTTGTGGCTTAGCTGGTAAAGAATCCACCTGCAATGTAGGAGACCTGGGTTTGATCACTTGGTTGGGAAGATCCCCTGGAGAAGGGAACAGCTATCCACTCCAGTATTCTGGTCTGGAGAATTCCATGTGCTATACAGTAGATCCTTGTTGGTTATCCATTTTGAATACAGCAGTGTGTGCATGACCTTCCCAACTCCCTAACTAGCACTAGCCCTTCCCCCCAGGAACCATAAGTTTGTTTTCTAAGTCTGTGAGTCTTCTGTTTTGTAAGTAAGTTCATTTGTATAATTTCTTTTATAATTTAGATTCCAAATACGAGATGTCATATGCTATTTCTCCTTCTCGGTCTGACTGACTTCACTCGTATGACAATCTTTAGGTCCATCCATGTTGCTGTGAATGGCATTATTTCATTATTTTTAATGGCTGCGTAATAGTCCATTGTATATATATACTACATCTTGTTTATCCTTTCCTCTGTTGATAACATTTAGGTTGCTTCCATGTCTTGGCTATTATAAACAGTGCTGCAGCGAACATTGGGATGCATGTATCCTTTTGGCTCATGTTTTTCTCTGAGTATGTGCCCATGAGTGGGATTGCAGGGTCATATGATAGTTCTATTTTTACTTTTTTAAGGAATCTCCATACTATTCTGCATAAGGACTGTACCAATTTACATCCCCACCAACAGTGTAGAAGGGTTCCCTTCTCTCTACACCCTCTCCAGCATTTGTTGTTTGTGGATTTTTTGATGATAGCTATTCTGACTGGTATCTCATTGATATCTCATTGTAGTTTTGACTTGCACTTCTCTAATAACTAGTGATGTTGAATATCTTTTCATGTGCCTACTGGCCATCTATATGTCTTCTTTGGAGAAATGTCTATTCAGGTCTTCTGCCCATTTTCTGAGTGGGCTGTTAATTGATGCTGTTAAATGTCATAAACTGTTTGTAAATTTTGGAAACTAATCTCTTATCAGTCACATCATTTGCAAATATTTTTTTCTAATCTGTGGGTTGTCTTTTCCTTTTGTTTATTGTTTCCTTTATTGTGCAAAAGCTTTTGAGCTTAAATAGGCCCCACTTGTTTATTTTTGTTTTTATTCCCATTATTCTGGGAGATGTATCAAAACATGTTGCTATGAGTTATATCAGAGAGTGTTCTGCCTATGTTTTCCTCTAGGAATTTTATAATGTACAGTCTCACGTTTAGGTCTTTAATACATTGTGAGCTTGTTTTTGTGTATGGAGTTAAAGAATGATCTAATTTCTTCTTTTTTTTTTAACATGTGGCTGACCAGGTTTCCCAGCACCATTTGTTGAAGAGACTGTCATTCCAACATTGTGTAGTCTTGCCTCCTTTGTCATAGATTAATTGACCATAGGTACATGAGCTTATTTCTGGGTTTTCTATCCTGTTCTATTGATCTATATTTCTATTTTTGTGCCAGTCCATACTGTTTTGATGACTGTAGCTTTGTTGTATAGCCTGAAGTTAGGGAGCCTGATTCCTCCAGTTCCGTTTTTCTTTTTCAAGATTGCTTTGACTGTCCATGGTCTTTTGTGTCTCCATACATATTTTGAGACTTTTTTGTTGTTGCTGTTCTAGTTCTGTGAAAAATGCCATTGGTAATTTGGTAGGGATTACATTGAATCTGTAGATTGCCTTGGGTACCATAGTCATTTTGACAATATTGATTCTTCCAATCCACAAACATGGCATATGTTTCCATCAGTTTATATCTGCTTAGATTTCTTTCATCAGCACCTGCAAGGCAGATTCTTAACCACTGGACCACCAGGGGAGCCCTTAACCATGCTCTTATTGCCATTTCTCATCCCAGATAATTAGCGAAACAGAAGCATCCTCTAAAGGGCACTTAATAATACTATATTGTGATGTAATACTGGATTGTGTTGATGAAGTGAAGTATTCTGGCCAAGAAGGCGTATGCTTGTGTATGTGCATGTAGAACACACACATACAGAGTCAACTTCTCATTTTCTACTTCGGGATAATCCTTTGACTGTGAATTCCAGAATGACATCTTCTTTGTTAGCACATTCTCACTTTTGCCCAGCTGTTGAGGTCAAGGATTAGAAACTCACTTAAGTGTAATTCTAAGCAGAATCTTCTAGGGAGATTATAATAGCCACAGTTATGGAATATTGAAACTGAAAAAGAGTATGGAAGCATATTAAGTCAGCTCTTCTGTTTTAGAAAGAAGGAACCTCAGCCCTCCAGAGAGGTTGTAGTTGGTGCAGGGCCCCTGGTTGATGAATGCTAGAATTGGTACTTGATTTGGGATGTCTGGAATTTCCTGATGGCTCAGAGGGTAAAGAATCTGTCTACAATGCAGGAGACCCAGGTTCAATCTCTGGGTCAGGAAGATCCTCTGGAGAAGGGAATGGCTACCCACTTCAGTATTCTTGCCTTGGAGAATTCCATGGACTGAGGAGCCTGGCAAGCAACAGTCCATGGGATTGCTAAGACTCAAGTACAACTGAGTGACTAATACTTCTTGGGGTATCTACCTCCTCACCCAGCACTCTCCCTTCAGTATCCCCCTACAACTCAATGGAATCGAATCTGAAGTGAAAAAGAAGCTGTTTTGATTATCTGTTTTGAAATGTGGGTGTTGCTAATTCTCTGCTGGTGTGACTAATTCGTAGTAGACTGCCTGTGATATTTTTAGATTCTTGTGGGTTTAGGTCACATTAGCTATGCGACTGTCTACTCTGCAGCAGGAGCGCATTAACACATTTGTCCCTAACACAGTGTATTTTTGTTGGTCGAATGGACCAAGATAGTTAAGGAATTAAATGACCTCCATTCCTACCTACCCCACATCACCAGGAGGGAAGGAGAATCAGCATTATTAATGAAAATGCATTTTTTCTGAAGTTTGAATTTATTTTTAAAAACAGTATTCTTTCCTGACCTGGAAGAATTATTATTTGTGTCACAAGCGTTTTATTGTGTGGCATTGTGTCTTTATTGCCTCGACTGTGTTGCTTGCTGTAGCTCCCACTGACTGTTTAAGATGTTTTGAGACTGTGCTTCATATTATAAGGAAAGTATTTGTTACTTGGACTCTTAGAATTGAATTTTCCTGAATTAATTATGATTTCTACTGCAACCCCATGAGCAGTATTATGGAGGAAAGGTAATCCTTTCTGATGTCGTATAGAAAATCAATTCTGGCCCACAGCACTGGCTACTTGCTTGAGTGGGGAACTTGTCACCCACTGTATGGTCTTCATTTCCCATTTTTCTTAGCCTTTTGTTATGTGTTCCTTTCTCTGGACTTGTTTAAGAAGCCGCCAGGGCCCGGGAGCAGTGCTTGAAGTGATGGACAAGGATACTCTCCCCATAAAGAAAATCACAAGGACCTTCAAGTTGGGTAATAAAAGGCCTTGACAGTGACTTTTCTTGTATAGTCTGCTTTGTTTATAGAGTATTTTCCACTGAGAAACACAGATACTCTTCTTTGGCCCAGGGGGTAAGACAGGTTGAGTGGCTGTTGAGTCATATGTAGGGATTCACTCTTGACTGGATTGGGAGCTAGCTGTCTTCTCAGTTGTCTCCCTCTCTGTTCCTTAGAATACTTTGCTCCTTAATCTTAAGATGTAGAAGTCCATCATATAAAATCACATGAACAAACTCAAGAGGCAGAAACAATAAATGATAAATCTTTGAGCCACATATGACCAGGGATAGATACTCTTAGTATATAAACAGCTACTGCAAAAAGTAACTACTAACACCCTACTGCACATCCACTAAAATGGAGGCTATCAAGTTTTTTGAATGCTTTAGTAGCATAGTCTCAAGACACAGCTGAGCCGAGCAGCAGGATAGGAAACTGAGCGCACAGATGTAAACGTTAATCTGTAAGCACTCCAGGAAAGGGCCGAAGCTGCCCCTGTCTCTTACTTTCATCTGCCAGGAGACCCTCCCAGTTGCTTCTCCCTGGGCATGTGACCATGGTGCCTTGACTTTGCTATTCCAGCCAACTGACCCTTCTGCTGAAAGTTTAATAGGGGATAAATTCACATGTGAATTCATAATCCCCTTATCTTTGCTAAGAGCATTCAGTAATGAGCCTGCAACAAAGAGAGTCTTACATCTTGCGGTTTTGCTCTGACCCCACCTCTTGGCCTCCTTCCTAACCTCTCCACACCTCCTGGTTGGACGCTCCAGGCATCTGCTCCTTGCAGAGTCACCGCCTGCTTGCAGTATGTTCGATGACATTTTAAATAAACAGATGCACGTTTCCTGCCAGCCGTCACATTGAGGCCATTTAAGGAAGTATAGCACATGTGAGCAGGGAACGTCTTTGGGCTTATGAGAAGAGCAAACAAGAACTTGCGCTCCTCTCGTGTTTATTAATTTTGAGCCTTACTCTCTTTTATGTAGTGTGACTTTGACCATAAATCCACAAGCAAAGTCAGAGTCAAGCCATAGTTTGTTTTGAAGATTTATTGTTAAAATTTGCTCTCCCCCTACTAATGCTTTTATTACTTTCTCTTCTGTTCCCTGCCCATGGTGTGGGTTACAGTTAATGTTATCTACATATGTCTATAAACACTGAAAATATTTTTGATACAATGTGCATTTAATCAACTTTTTGTTACTCTTATGCCTGTTTGTGTGGAGGAAAATTGTTTCTGTCTTAATGTTCTATTGAAGTGCCTTTGGAGTGATGATATCATAATCACTTTAATACATTTAAAAGCTTCAAGGCTTAGCATTTATTGAACAAAGCTCATTGAAGGAATATAACGGATGTCTCAAGGCTTTCCGCTGCTGTAAAAAGGACAGTATTGTTCATGGCCTCGGTAAAAGAAAATCTGAATTTTTATTTTACTTTGCACTGCGTTGCAATTATGTTTCAAAAGCTCTTCAAGCGCGACTAACAAAGGGGCTGTTTTTATGAATTGTTATAATTGCAGATCTCCAGGCTGACTGCTGTGAGTTTAATGTTAATAATGGACAGCAATTTAAAACTTTATCACCAACAGCGAACCTCTGAGATCCTGAGAGATGGCTTTCCCTTCTCACTTGGGATGTCCTTGCAGACTTGAGTCCTCCAGGATTGGAAAGTGAGTGAAAAACTTGATTATTTCTGAGAATCTCAGAAGTCCTGGTCCTTGAGGAGCTCTGTCAAGAGACCCCGGGGTGTTACATGAGGACTGTGGGGTCCCATGGTTGGGGTGTGTTTGTGTGTTGAGCACCTGAGGTCAGAATGGGTAGAAGGCAAGTGGGAAGCCAAAGGAGCCCCTGGGAATCCTCGTGGGTTGACAGGGTGTCCTCTCAGAGTCCTTGGACTGGTGCAGCAGGCAGGGCTGGCAGGCTCTGAAGCATGCAGTGAGGAAGCTGAGACTGCTGAAGATGCAATGCAGGACATTCTGCCATTCTCCTGGTTGAGGGGTTAAGTCATGTCCTTGAAATCCAGCCCCTGCTGGAACCTTGACCTCATCTACCCTGCTGTTGGGTAACGTCTTACTGATAACCTTGGAATCAAATATTGGACAAACGTCCCCAAGGGTTTAGGCTGGTCTCTGAAATTATTTCAAGAAATATTTATCCACTCAGTCATAACTGAGGAAGAACAGCATCTAGAAAGACCAGTCACCAATGCCTGTTTCTCATTCCCCATCATCTCATTCGGTAGCTTCTGGTCTTCAGGCATTTTGGCTGACTTGCTTGAAATTTATTTGTTTAAAGCATGCATTTCTTCCTGTAAATTTTTCTTGAGGGAATATAGGAATCTTAGAGCTCACTGTGAGCTGGGACTTCTGAGGCCTAATTACTTACGAATTCACTTTTCTCTCTACCTTATCATATAAAGTTCAATGCCCTGAACAGGTAAATTTGTTTGAAAGGATGGATTTGATATAGTAGCATAAAAATAGTGGTTTACTTTTGGCCATTGCCAAGTGGAGAGGTATGGGGGCTACTTCTTCTGGTAACCAACCCTTCCTAATTCGGGTGATAGGGGCTAGTTAGAGACCAGAACTGTGACTAAGATATCATACTTTTGCTAGTAGTTATCAAAAACAACTTCTTAAAGAGATTATCCAGCCACCCATCTATTTCTCTATCAGCTGAAATTAGGTTCAGTTGCTTAGGATAGATTATACCAATTACCAGCAGCTTAAACAAGCTTCATGTTTACTTCTCACAAGGTAATGAATCTAGAGGCTGATGACCTAGGGCCGATGTCGTGGCTTTCATGGTATCAATAGGGACCCAGGCTCCTTCCATCTTTCTACTCTGCTCTCTCTAGGGAGTAAGCATTCTGGACTAAACCTCATGGTCTAAGATGGACATGGTCCAGCCATCATATCCATATGTGATGCTGGAGGAGGGAGGAAAGGTAAAGGAGCACATTCCCTCCTCCCTTAAAAAAGGATTTTTAAAAGATGCATGCAGCAATGTGGATGTAAGCTTACACCTAGCTGCAAGGGAGGCAGAGAATTACAGACTTGGCCTGGGTGGTGGTGTCCCCTGCTGAAGTTGGAGGCTCGATTCCTGAAGGAGAAGGGGAGAGTGGATGTTGGGACAGGCCGCCTGCAAACTCTGCCGTACAGTGCGTCAGTTCACTCATCGGTCATGCCCTTCCTCTCTCACACGTGCAAATGCTTTACCATCTTCCAAGCTGTAGTTAAAATGCCTCTCCCCTGTTCCATGCATTCCCCAGACTGGCCTTTTATGACTTCTTTTCCCTTTCAAGGTTTCCCTTGATGTTTATTTTAACCTGCTTTTATCGATATTAGGACGTCGGGGCTGGAGGAAGTCTTTTCTTAAGTGCCAAGTCTTTATTTCTCCTCCTTATAACATTTTTATGCAGCTGAAACATCAAGGCCTGCCTTACAGAGGAAGAGATGACCAAAGAGCTGCCAGAGTGGTTCCTGGAAGGCCCTGAGCTGTCTTTCTGCCCTTCACCGGATCATGACTGTCACTCTTTCCTAGACCCTGCAGGCATCTGGGCCAAAGGGCAGCCCCCTCGCGGTCCAGAGCCCTGAGGCATGTGGGATGAAGTGCTCTCTACCCCATAGAAATTCCTGGAATCTGGAAGTCAAGGCCAGTGTCATACATTCACCTTCCCATGAACAGACGACTTTAAAGACTTCTCAGAAGATGAAGGCAGTGCCTCGGGGTAAGCCAGCTCTGCATAGCCTCAGCTGCTGCAAACCCAGGTCATGATGCTTATGGTGGTCCCCAAGCTCCAGGAAGATGGCCTCTTCCACCGAGCACAGAGGTGACACAGATGACATTGCTGTGTCCCTTCTAACACCCCAGCCCATCCATTCTCTGCTTTGGCAGCAGTGGAGTTTTTCAAACTAAGACTTGGATAATTCCATGTAGTATGATGAAAAAGACATTCTGCCTCTGAAGACAAAGAGTATTTAGGCAATACATTTTGCGTTCTGAAGTGCTTGTGTTTCAGGGTCATTTTAGGACCTTTAAAAATAAATGGGCTGGAATATTTGAAGTGGAGGAGATTTCACCAGACTCTGGAACTCAGACTGTGGTACTCTGGAGTCCTTGCTTAGAGAGATTCGGAAAAGAATAGACTTGGGAACCTTGGAGCCCTGGGTTCAAATCCTCTTGCTGGGTGACTTTCAGGGCATAATTTATTTGACATTTAGTTTATAGGAAAACTGTAATACAAGGTTAGTGGGTATAACTCAATGGAGAATACAATTAAATGAAAACATATAGAAAGTGCCCATTATCTAGTAGGTCCTCAGTAGAAGTTAATTTATTATTTATGCAATTCACCATGCTAAGTGTTCAGTAAATATTTGATTTATTATGTATGATCATAATCTTAAATTTTTGATCAGTAGAGTATGTCCTGATTTTAGTTGGATTTTGCATTGAATAACCCCGATCTTACTGTCCGTGGATGGAGATACCGTTCAGGGGCACCGGCTCTCCAATGACTGGTTCTCAAGCAGCCTCCTTTTCTCTCTACATGATATGAGTATTCCAAGAAAAACACAGGCGTTCCAAAATGTAGATGGTTTCTAAATTGGATGCATTACCTGTCCTAGCATCTGTTTGGAGGTGCAGTTGAAGAGGGCTCTCAGACTGTGCCTTGAGCCTTCCAGGCCACAGGTGTCCATGAGAATCTGCAAAGAGCTGTGGAACCTCTTCACAGAAAGATGCACATATACATGCATAGAATCTTTCATACAGTTACAGTCGATGCATGGACCTCACTCTTCCCCCTACTCTGATGCCCAGGAATCTCAGATTAAGAAGCCTTGCATGAACTTTTTATTTCTCTTAAGGATATAGATAATTAACACTAAGAAAATGGAGACAGGGAAGAGGGGACATAGCGCTGGGGGGCATGGTGAGGGGCCCATATCTAGAATGAGAAGCAAGTGGTTGAGACAGTGACAGAGTAATAAAAAGCATTGCATATCAGTGTGGTATTGATGGCTACAGGGTCTACAAGGAGTCAAGAATGGAAAGGGTCACATTTTTTTCTTTTTTTCCTGACATTTTATTATGAAACATTTTGGTCATATGGAAAAGTGGGAAGAATTGTACAGTGATCATGCATACACCCACCACCTGGGTGGTATCCAGTTCTTCCATTAACGCGATACTGCACTTGCTTCCTTGTCTCTCTGTCCATCCCTCAGCCCATCATTCTTTTGGTGCATTTCAATGTAAGTTGCAGACATCAGTACTCTTCACCGTAAACATTTGGTACCCCATCACTTACTTGAGTCCAATATTGCTTGATTTTTTTATTAACCTATTTATCTGTAGGCTGCACTGCCTGACTTGTGGGATCTTTAGTTCCCTGACCAGGTATCAAACCCAGACTGCTGGCAGTGAAGGCACGGAGCCCTAACTGCTGGACTGCCAGAGAAGTCCTGTTTTTTTTTTTACTTTTGTCAAATATAGACTTTAATGTATATTATACAGATTTTGATAAATGTGTACATCTGCATCATCCAACCTCCTATAAAACCTGACCTCAACCTAGAAAGTTTCTTCATCACCCTTCCCTGTTACTCGCTCTGTGTTGCCTGTTTCAGAGGCCATCACTCTGCTGACTTTTTTCAACCATGGCTTGCTTTGGACTGTTAGAGGACTTCTTACATTTGAAATCATACAGTATTAATGTTTTCTTTATGCTTCTTTCACTAGCACAATATGTTTGAGATTCGTCTATATTTTATATGTTAGGAGTTTGTTTCCTTTTACTGTCGAGTAGTCTCTCATTTTCTGAGTATGATAGCTGTCCATGCTCCTGCTGAATGTCATCTGAGCTGCTTTCAGGTTCAGCTACTAAGCTGATGGTAAATATTTGTGTACAGACTGTGTGTACATATATTTTCGTTTTTCTTGAGTAAATAACCTAGGGGCAGAATTCCTGGGTCCTAGGATAGGTGTATGTTTGGTTTTATAAGAAGTTACTGGACTTTTCTCCAAAGTGGTGGTTCCATTTTTGCTTCCACCAACAATGTAGGAGAGTTCTGGTTGTTCAACATCTTTGCCAACATTTGGTGTAGTCAGTCTGTTGAATTACAGCCTTCTTGGTGGACATATAGTGGACGTATATTTGGTTTTAATTTGCTTATAGCCTGGGGCTCCAAAATGGCCTTCCCCTGGGTTCTTAAATCCCCCTGGATTTCAGAGACATTATTTCTATTCCTAGGGAGTGTGTTGGGATAGCTAGTGAAAATCTTATGGGGCTGTAAAACTTCCTATAGGGTTGTTTCCCCTTTTAAATTCTGTATGGCACCAAAATGCTTGAGAGCTCTGCATTTCTATAGATAGCCATAGTCACTTCATGATGATGTGGCTGCAGAAAGGGTACTGGGAGCTGGTAAGGCAAGGAGTCCATCCTTCCAGATGGAATGCACGCGCACAGACACACACACACACAGACACACTCACACACAGACACACACACACACACAGACACACACACACACAGACACACTCACACACAGACACGCACAGACACACTCACACACAGACACACACAGACACTCATAGCTCCTTGATGCTCAGGCAGCTTGGAGAGTCAGCAGCTGGAGCCTTGCATCCAGCCTCGTGTCACAACATTATCAGAGACTTGGGGAAACTGGATGGAGTTCAGAGAGGAGCAGCTAGTACGATTAAAGGGCTTGGAGGGATTAAGGGATTGATTTATGAGGAAAGATGAAAAGAACTTAATGTGTGCTGCTTGACTAAGTGGGTACATGATAATAGCCTGCAAACATCTGAAGGGCATAAACACCGGAGAGGGAGAGGAATTAGCACAGGGTGAGGAGACTGATCCAGGCGTAATGGGGGAAATTAAAAGGGGGAGTGAGGATGGGTGAGTTGGCAGAGTACGAGCACGGGTGTGACCTGTGAATTCTCTTTTCAGAAGCCTGATGGGGGAGTGGTGAGTTGGTTTTGGGAACATGAACCCTGGGAAGCCTTTTGAGTTCTCCTTTTTCTGGTAGAGGGAAGATGCGTGCCTGCTGTGTGCTGTGTGAAGCAGGATCACCTGGGCAAGTGCTGACTGGGACACGTAGGATGGGAACGGGGGAGCAGGAGGGGAGGGTGGTGTTGAAAATGATGGGGTCAGTGAAAGCCAGGCGTTTCCTTAAGTGTCTTGTCTTCCTGGTGGTTTTTCTGCACTGAGCGGATCCATACTGACAGTTTTGTTACACACCCAGTTTGCTTGAGATGTGAAGTTCTTACCCCACACATCTCTCATCTTCCTGCCCCCCATTCCTAAAATGCAGCTGCCCTGGACTGGCCCGTGATGTTGGTCTCTCATTGCCAGTGTGTCTTATGCAGGCATGGGTGTAAGATTGGGAGACACCTGTGGGCTGGTGAAGAGGATGCAAAATGAACCCAACTGCCTGGGTTAGCCCCCAGCTCCATCCTTTCCAGCTGGGTAAGTCGGCCCACTTACTCTCTGGGCCTTGATTTTCTTTGCAAGATGGAGATGATTGTAGCATCTTGCTCCACAAGATTGTCTTGAAGTTTACAAGGAGTAAGGTGTATGGGGTGCCTGGCAAAAAGTGGATGCTGGCTGCTGCTTTTATGAGGCTACAAATGGTGACTCTGATTATCTTGGTACATGGCCCAGGTCTGGAGCTGGCCTGAGCAGTGCCTTGTCTAACTCAGCAAGTAGTGTGCGTTTCTCCTGATAGTTTGGGGTAAGGGAGTGTTTGCACCCCAGGAGAAGGAGGTGATGGTAACATTGTTTTCTTCCCTGTGGTAACAGGGTTTCCAGAGGTGACCTTGGGCCAGAGCCAAGGTCTGGACACTAGAACCCAAGGCTTGGCAGAGAGAAGAAACCTGGTTGCTCTTCATCCCCAGCCTCCCGCCTGGTTCAGTGAAAAGATAATTGAGCTGAGAAGGAGAGGACTTGGATTAACTTCTGTTTTCCAACCTCCGGTGTCCTTAATGGTTTTTTTTTAAAAAAAAAAGATGGAAGGGAAACTTTTCTTCCAAGAAGAGCCCTTCCGTTAAGTGTTATGTGAAACCTCGATACATAGAAGAGCTTCCAACTGAGCTTGTTCTGAATGGGCTGGAGGGCTGGAGACTGACTCCTTCTTAGGGTCCTGAAGTCACCCTCCAGGGACTCCCATGCTGCCATGGAACACTGTTCACACACACAGACGCATGCTCACTCCCAGGGCTTCCCACCCACACAGAAGCACATCCATTCACACACACAGACACAGACATACACTGTTGAGCCCTTCAAGATGGTTACTGTTAGAGCTCTAGTGACAGCTAAAGTAAACCGAGCTCCCTTTTGCTAAATGCTTTGCATCTATTAGCTAATTATATCCTCAGAATATGACCACTAGATGCAGGCTATTATTATCCATGTACTGCTGATGGACAGACCAAGGTTGGGAGGTCAAGTAAGGATCTCATAGCTGAGAGGTGACACATGATCTCTGAGAGTTCATTCAGCTCTGAAATAGATTCAGTTTCTCCCACAGATTTTCAAGTGATGTAGTAGATGCTAAATACTGAGCCACATGATTTGATCTGTGGGTTTTCACTGGTTCCCCAACTCCAGAATGAGACCATGCTACCTGTTACTAGCTTTCTGGACGATGGCCAGATCTGCTCTTTGTGTCTTATCTCTGCTCTAAGACACAGATTTTCCCAATGCAGGTGCCACTCTTTCATGACGTCTTTGTAGAAATGTAATCCTGACTCAATGGACGTGAGTCTGGGTGAACTCTGGGAGTTGGTGATGGACAGGGAAGCCTGGCGTGCTGCGATTCATGGGGTCGCAAAGAGTCGGACACAACTGAGCGACTGAACTGAACTGAACTGAATATAGGCTTTGACCAAGCTGAAGTGTGCCTTTTGAGGTACTGTGGAGATTCAGGGTGCTGGGGTGATGTTCCATTTTAAGTGTCTTTTTCTTCTCTACCAACGGGAGTCAGTCTGCAGTTTACTCCTTTCTAAATGTATGCTAGGATTTCCTAGGTGGCTTCAGGAGATGCAGGAGACTTGGGTTTGATCACAGGGTTGGGAGGATCTCCTGGAGAAGAAAGTGGCAACCCACTCCAGTATTCTTGCCTGGGCAACCCCATGGATAGAGGAGCCTGGTGGGTTACAGTCCAGGGAGTTGCAAAGAGCTGGGCACGACTGAGCAAATTAGTATGCACGCATGCAAACATATGATAAGCATCCTGAATAAACTGTATACAAACTTTCTTTTGAAACAAGCATTTTTAATTGGCAGTCTCAAGCAAATGAGTGTCTGATTGGAATTCATATTTATCCCCTTGTAAAATGTAATCCTAGTTGCTCCCATATTTGCCTGGTGTGTGCATGTCTGTGTGTGTGTGTGTGTCTTACTAGTAAAGCTCTAATGGACATAATAAAAGGTATACCTGTAAAAGTAGTGAGCTCCCTGTATGTGTCCTGTCCATTGCAAGAGTGACCAGAAAGAACAGGAAAGTGAGAGGGGGCTAGGTCTATTAGACATGGAGATGGGGTCAACTTTTGAATATTTGCTGGTAGCTTTCCCATGTTGAGGATTTTCCATAGTGACATTTTAATTCCAGAGTCAATGATCCAACTGAGAATACAAACCAAATATTAACCTTAACTAGAGCCTAGAATAATTAAGATGTTGAATTTCCTATACAAACATAACTAGTATAGGCCTCAAGTGAAGTGAAGTGAAAAATCACTCCGTCGTGTCTGACTCTTTGCTACCCCATGGATTGTACAGTCCATGGAATTCTCCAGGCCAGAATACTGGAGTGGGTAGCCTTTGGAGAAGGCAATGGCACCCCACTCCAGTACTCTTGCCTGGAGGAGCCTGGTAGGCTGCAGTCCATGGGGTCACGAAGAATTGGACATGACTGAACGACTTCACTTTCATTTTTCACTTTCATGCATTGGAGAAGGAAATGGCAACCCACTCCAGTGTTCTTGCCTGGAGAGTCCCAGGGACAGGGGAGCCTGGTGGGCTGCTGTCTATAGGGTCGCACAGAGTCGGACACGACTGAAGTGACTTAGGAGGAGGAGGAGCCTTTCTCTTCTCCAGGGGATCTTCCCAATCCAGGGATCGAACCTAGGTCTCCTTTATTGCAGGCGAATTCTTTACCAGCTGAGCTACTAGGGAAGCCCTTTGGCCTCAAAGCAGATGCTAGTCAAGTTTGTTACTGTCAGAGAAGATTATTTGCTGTTAAAGACAGCCCCCAAGTCTTAGTGGCTTGATATGGTAAAAGTCTGTTTATTTCAAGTCTGAAGCAGTGTGTGTGTGAGAATGTGTGTGTAGCGGGAGTGAGGTGGAAGAGGGGAGCAGTGTTTTATGCCATCACTCAGGGGCCCGGGCTGCTCTCCTCTTGTGGCTCCCTGCTCTTTTTGAAGCCCCCTCAGTTGTTCTATTGGGTGGGGCAGAGGAATGTGGAGAAGGCACACCAAGTCTAACAACCACCTCTGTCCCAAAGTTACACCCCTCACTGCCTTTCACGCCTCACTGGTGAGAACTAGTTATACCTTCCTGGAAGGAGACTGGGAAGTGAAGTCTAGTGTGTGCCCAGGAGAAGAGAGCAGGACAGCAATGCACTCTCATGGCCTCTGTAACACTGACTGATCTATTTCACCCTTCCCCTGGTGGTGGGCATGGCTTGGCAGAGGATTATCATAGAGCCACCCAGTCCAGAAAACAAGTTACATACCTTCCCTTTTTTCTTATTGAAGTATAGTTGATTTAAAATGTTCTAATTTCTGCTGTATAGCAAAGTGACTCAGTTACACATACACACGTTGTTTTTAATATTCTCTTCCATTATTGTTTATAATGATTGAATATAGTTCCCTGTGCTATACAGTTGGACCTTGTTTTTTATCCATTCTAAATGGAATAGTTTGCTTGTACTAATCCCAAACTCCCAGTCCATCCCTCTTCCTCCTCCTCCTGCTCGGCAACCACACGTCTGTGCTCCCTGTGATTCTCTTTCTGTTTCCTAGATAGGTACATTTGTGCCATAGTGTAGATCACACATGTAAGCAGTATCATGGTATTTGTCTCTCTCTCTTACTTCACTTGGTACAATGATCTCTAATCGCACCCGTGTTGCTGCAGACGGCATTACTTGGTCCTTTTAATGGCTAAGTCGCATTCCATTGTGTGTAGGTGCCACATCTCCTTTATCCGCTCCTCTGCTGATGGACATTTTGGTTGTCTCCATGTTTTGGGTAATTGTGAATAGTGCTTCTGTGAATATAGGGATCCATGTATCCTTTTGTATTATAGTTTTCTTTGGATCTATGCCCAGGTGTGGGATTGCTGTGTCATTTAATAGTGCCATTTTTAATTTTTTGAGGAACCCCCATACTGAGCTCCATAGCAGCTGTGACAACTTACATTCCCATCGGCAGTGTAGGAGGGGTTCTCTTTTTCTCATACCCTCTCCAGCATTTGTTGTTTGCAGACTTTTTAATGATGGCCATTCTCACCAGTGGGAGGTGGTACCTTGTAATTTCGATTTACATCTGTTTGATAATTAGTGATGTTGAACATCTTTTCATATCACTACATACCTTCTTGATTTTTAGATTAAAAAAATTAATCTCTGACTTGAATTATTGGGATCATTGCCATGCACCTCCGTGGGCTTCCCTGGTGGCTCCAACGGTAGACAATTTGCCTACAATGTGAGAGACCTGGGTTTGATCCCTGGCTTGGGAAGATCCCCTGGAGGAGGGCATGGCAACCCACTCCAGTATTCTTGCCTGGAGAATCCCCATGGACGAGGACATGGGCTGCAGTTCATGGGGTCACAAAGAGTTGGACATGACTGAGCAATTAAGCACACAGCACAGCCGTGTACCTCAGTTGATTCTTCTGCAGAATAGGGATTAGAGCCCTTGCTAAGCCAGTGTTTCTTGGGGAAGCATTGAGTATGATAAATTTACTCTTGGTTCCCATGGCCTCAGGGCCTGGATGGCCCTTTAAACTCAAGCAGGTTGCGAGCATGGGCCTGAGTTTCCTTTTGCTGCTGCTTTCAGCGCATCCAGAGGCCTCCCCAGCTCTACTAGGGGCACTCCCCCCTCCACTTGCCCTGGATGGCGCTTGTCCTTCCCTCCCCAGCCCTGCAATTCCCAGGCAGAGGCAGTGGACTTGCAGCATCCCCCACTGGCATCATTTGCCGCATTTCTTGAGTTTAATCTGAGAGGAACACAGAGCAGGGCGGCACATGAAGGCTTTTTGGCGATCACTGTGTAAAAGTGCAGAAGCCAGGGAGGAACCCTTTCCTCTAGGGAATGCACAGTTTTTGGAGGTGAGGCTACCTTCTGGCGGTCAATAGCCCGTTGTATTTATTATAGGTGCCACCATTGTGTTTGTCTTCTTTAGGAATGATTTTGCATTTGAATGTGAAATCAGCTAGTTTTTGGAGCAGTTTCACTGGCTGCTTCTGGAACATTTTGGAAGCTGCAACTTGCAGTGCTGCAGACTGCTGGTGCTGTATGTGGTGTGTGTGTGAGGGGAAGGGGTGATGGTGGTGGATTTATCAAGGAAAAACCCTACCTGTTGACTCAGACATTTGGGGAACCTGGCCAGAGCCCCTGTGATTCAGTTGTGCCACTTTATAGTTGGTCTGGAATCCAACTGCCTGATTTCTCATTCAGTTAATGAAATATTAGTGTTATAAACCGTGACTATTGGTTTATAGAAGCCATAATCCTGTTGTCACCCTCTGTTACCTTGGTTTAGAGTTAGTTTGTTAGAGCATTAACCACCTTCTGGTTTCCATCAAGGTGGCCATCTAATGGATCATTAAGTGCCAGTGATGCTCAGTCCCTTTGGGCTATGTACTGATAACACAGTAGTTGTATTGGGAATAAGGAACCACGCTCACACAGTAGGTTGTCTTTTAAGGTGGGAGAGGGGGGAAGAAAGCTGAATGAGGAAGAGCAGGCAGGATGTTTCCCCCCAATTTAATTATGAGAACCTTTGCTTTGTCTGGTGAGATCAACAACCTGGAAGCTTAAGGGTATCTGATGAGTCAGAGAGCAGACAGATAAAGAGGATTAATGAAGTAAGAGGCGTAGCAGATACCAGAACCATCCGTTAATCCATTTTTTTTGCGTTAGTTCATTGATTTATTAAATATTTCTTGAGTGTCTTTGTGCCAAGCATCATGTCAGGTACTAGAGATCCAGAAAATGAACAGCAGGGGTGTCTATGTCCTCATTGAACAAACAGTCTTGGGGGAGGAGGGGGTGGTAGACAAATGTAATATTCACTTCATATTTTTCTAGATTAATAGAAAATGAGGCATACTAGACAACCAGCTAATTATAAGTAGAATATTATGAGAAAGCCTCATGGGTAAAAAAGTATGTGTTAATGAATAAAATTATGCATTAGTGCATGTAATAATAGGGGCAGTTGACCTGATGTGGTAGGTCAGGGAAGGCTTCACTAACCAAGTGATGCTTCTGTTAAGATCTGAAGGATGAGTGGGATTTAACCAAATAAGGAAGGGGGAAAACTCATTCCTGGCACTGGGAACAGTTTGCATAAAGGCCCTGTGGTGGGAGAAGGAAGCATTGTAGGTATTAAGGGTCAGTAGCAAGTTGGTGCGGAATATGGTATAAGAGAGGCAACTAGGTATCAGATTGTGCCAAGCCCTGTAGTATGTATTAAAGATTTTTGTCATTATCCTAACAAGAGTGGGAAACTATTGCGAGTTTGCATCAGGGGACATCATCATATTTGTCTGAAAAAAGAATCATTGTGGCTGCAGTGTGATCATGGACAGGAGAAGGTCAGAGTAGATGTGGATAGATCATGTACTTGACTATTACAGTGAGATAAAGGGGGAACACTTGAGTGATAGATACCGGTGAACATGGGAAGAACTCGGTGATAGAGGTTATGGGTGTGAGGGACCAGAAGGCATCAAGGCTGACACCTGAGTGCCTGCCTTTGGAACTGGATGAATTAAGGGTTGTTTTAGTTATGGTTCAGGGATGGCTATTGTAACAAGACTCAAAAGTGGGTCAGCAAAATGGGAGTGGGAAGTTCTCATCCCAGCCCACGTATAAGCACTGCAGGGCTGGGACTGTGGCTCCATGGTGTCCTGCTCCTAAAATCCTTTCGTTGTACTACTGCCATCTCTAGACTGTTACCCTCATCAGCATGGTTCTAGCCAGTTGACTACTATAGCCACGATCTGGATGTATCTCTTCTCCCCAGAGTTAGCACCTAGAAGTTGCTCACATCCCATGGGCCATACCTCAGTTGCATGGCCATATATTACAGATAATCAGGGAACAATCAGCCATCTCTGCATTGGTGCACTAATAGAAAACATTGGGAGAGGATCAGTAGTTGGTAGAAGACCAGGAGCAAGTGTGAGATGTTCATTTCATGCCCTGCTTGGGATCCCTAGTCTCTCCCACCCCCCTTGGCTCCCTCCACCCCTCTCTGTGACACCTTCATGGACCCCTGCAGTACATTTGCTGCATGCTCTTCAGCACCCTCCTCCCGTGTTCTTCCTGCATGGACTGCCCTTCTCTGTCTGCCCACACTTCAAGGACTGGCTGCTTCCTACTCTGGCCATAAAGCTGTCCTTAATGGATCCACCCCTTCCCCACCAGCTGCCCCTTGGGGTGAACTCACGCTCACCGTTCCTGTCTGTATCGTGCGACAACGGCAGTTCTCAAGCGGATGGCTCCTCTCTCCTGTTGAACTCTCCCACTACCTTATTTACCTTTTCCAATCACTATTGCACATTTCAGTTGTGACCAGCACATGTTCACTAAGAGTTCATGCTGGGCCATACTGACTTCTGCTCTCTCCCTACCACTCCTGTGAAGTAACTAATATACAAACACAGAACAGTCAAGGCTTATTATTTTTCATAATAAGAAAAACCCCAGTGAACTTAGTGTTAGGATGACTCTTGGAAAGCTTTTAGAGCCATTTCCAAGATAGGAGGCAATGAAACATAAGTAGACTAAGCTAAAATAGACTTCAGTTATCTCATTTCTTTGTATTTCCTCTGTCCATTAATCCTGTCCTGCCTTACTGTTCTGATTATGGCCGCACCGGGATGACCCAAAATGTGGGCACTCATGCAGCATCAGCATTATGAAGGTGGGTGGGGAGGAGAAGGGAGTTGTAGAGAAAAGAGATAAGTTTCTTCAGCTTCCTGCTGCCCCTCTGGCTGACTTCTTTCAGTCACTAGGTGGAAGAAGGTCCTGAATTGGCAGCCAGCCTGGGGTTTCCAGACTAGCCAACAGTTAACTCTACCTTTTCATTATTTGTGTGTGTTATTGTTTGATTAAAAAATAATGATTCTTTTTTTTTTTTTTTCATTCATACCTGGTGCCTGCTCCTTGATTTGGTTTTTGCAGCAGGTATCTCCGCAGGAGCTCAGGGGCTGGTGGAAAGAGTGGCGACCCTTCTGCTTGGTGATGAGCTAGCTGTGCCACCTGGCTGGGTGGGTTATAGGCTGTGTGGAGACCTGGGCCATGCTCCTCAAGTCCTGTGTGTCCATGAAGGAGCTCAGCAGCATGTTGGTCTCTTGGCTGGTGCCCAGGGACCTTGATGATTGATTTCATGGGTGGGTTGCTACGTATCTCCCCATGGAGCTATTGGTGCCTTGGTGTCTTCGAGTGTGAAAGCAGAGATTCTGTCTGTTTCCTGTTTGGGGAGTGGGTGGAAGGAGGGAGAGTTGTGGGAGATTTCCTCCTCACTGATAGTGAAAGTGCTTTGGAAATCAGAGCCAGAAGTGATGGCAGAGGAAGTTTCTAGTGTTAAGGAGCTTAAGATGCTGACTGCCCTTGCCCTACTTATGTCTCTTCTGGCTCTTGTACAAAGAGCTGTGAGGCTTTTGAGTGTGTGCATGCTGGAGGATGTGCGTGGGTCCCACCTGGGTTCCCAAGCCCAGATGCTCATTCAGGAGTAAAGTTCAGTGTCGACTCAGTTGCATACAACCTTTATGTTTTGGCATGACTTTTTTCCCCCCATCTGGTAGCATCTGACATATAGGAAATGACTCCCTGGGCAAACAGTGTGAAAATGAAAGTCGCTTCCATCATGGCCAACTTTCTGTGACCCCATGGGACTATACAGTCCATGGAATTCTCCAGGCCAGAATACTGGAGTGGGTAATAGTTCCCTTCTCTAGGGGATCTTCCCAATCCAGGGATCAAACCCAGGTCTCCCGCTTTTCAGGCAGATTCTTAACCAGCTGAGCCACCAGGGAATTGCCACCCTTCGTTCCCAACATGTGACCAACAGAACATACAGCACTGCTTGGAGACGGATGGCTGATTGGAAGCATCAGAGGATGGTGGCACCACCCACTAGGGGAGACCGTGGTTGTCAGGGGTACCCAGTGAGAGCAGGATTGCTGCTGGGATGGCTCCTTCATGCCTTGTGGCTGCTTGTGTCCTGTCATTTTCCAGAGCATTCTCTGAAGAATGAGTTAACTGAATTTTCAAAGTACTGACAAGCCCACTTAAGGGAAGGGAACAAGAGAAAGGGGTTCTTAAGTGCTGCCCTCATGAGTCTTGTCACCTAAAAGGTCATGTTGGAGTCACTCAGTGGAGAGGTCTTGGGGCCCCCCTTTCAGTAAATAAGCAGGGAGAGCAAAAAAATTGAAAAAATTTGGTCTGATTTTGTTACTTGCATTGTTTCTGGGCCAGTTCCTCCCCTTTCAGTTTTTTCTGCACCCCACCCCACCCTTCTCTTAATGACTTACTTGTAGAGGAAAGCAAACTATTAATCACAACCAGAATGGCTCTGTAACTTCCAAACAAACAGAGAACAGTTCTAGGGACTGTGAACCAAGCCAAGGCCTTGGCAGAGGTTCCAAAACATGTTCCTTTTATATATATATTTCAGAAATGCCCCCATTTTTCCTTCGGCACAGAAGGTTCCCTTTAATTAGTGCTGAATTTCCCATTTCCCCTTTCTTCCTAAGGCGTCTATAAAGCCCTGGCCTAGTAAAAGGCAGGTACACAGCTCTCAATTGAGCCCTATTGATGTGCTAGTATAGTTTTAATTGTGTTGAGATTTCCTTGCCAATGTGCCACATGCAGAAGCATTTTAAAAACGTATAGGGTTTGTAACTCTTGTGCTGTCTAGAGCTCTTGAATTATGAATGCCTCTTCCGCTGCCTATTCTGTTCCTCTGAATCTGTAAAATTACTTTAATAACCTGTGTGGGGGTAATGTTAATATGTTTGCTCAGTCGTGTGAATTTATTAGCACGCCCAGCCCACTTCAGGGAGCTGGTCTGGCCCTTTGGATGCAAGCCCTTGGTTGTGAGAGGCGGCCAATGACGGTGGTGTTTTCTTCCCCTCCTCCCTTTCCCTTCCACCATTAGCAATCATTCTGTTGCACAGAGTACGTGATAAATCAACCTCAAGAGAGTCAGATTTGCCATAACATGACATTACCTATCAGCTCGTCAGGTCTGAGTTGACTCTCAGCCTTTTGGGCTGTATATTTCTTCAAAGTCGAGCGCCAGTTTCTTAGTCAGCTCTAACTAATTTCAGAGTGGAAGGGAAACTTGACTGGAGTGCTGTTTGGGATCTGCTTTTTAATCCTGGTCTGTTTAATGTTTGCTCCTGACAGTCTAGGCCAGACATCATTTTAATGGTATGTGTGGTGATAAAGCCAATAAACTGTCAAGATGATTGATAATCTAAGCATTATAGCAATATGACTTTCCTGTTCTCCTCTGTGCTTTAGATGATGGTTTCCAAATTGAATTCCTACAGTGTGTGCTGTATGTGCGTGCCTGTTGGAGGCTCCCCTAACAGCGTTTGAAGGAGGGAGCTGTGTTTAATGTAAGATTTTTAGCCCTCAATTACCCACACAAATATATCTGCATATGTGTTGGTACCCTCTAATTTGGGAAACATCAAGAATTTATGGCTCTGCCCTTGTAACAGTCCCCCAGCAATTTATGGGCACTGGTGGAACTTTTTATTATGTCTTTATGGTGTTTTTTCACCTGGCATGCATCTTAGATTCCATGTGGTTGATTCTGTTATCTGTGGTTGAAAGACATTACAGATAACAAAGTGCACTGTATTAAAGGCAGGCTTCTGGTTTCCTTTCCTTTTCTCTTTGTTTCTCTTTTCTTTTAATTTAGCAGACGTTTTTTAGCATCTGGTCCTCATCTCATTAATCAGCCTCGACCAGGTGTTTCAGGGTGGTGACAGTGGGAGTGCGTGGCCCCTCTTTGTTGGCCCTCGTGGGCCACCGTTGCTGGCTTCCATCCCGCTCCTTGGCACAGTGTTGCCTGGGAACAGAAACCCCAGTGGCCAGAGAGTTTGGGCCTTTCTTGTGTGTGTGTGTGTGTGTGTCTGTGTGTGTGTGTGTGAGAGAGAGAGAGAGAGAGAGACAGAGAGAGAGAGAGAATTTTACCAGGGGGAAAAAAGGGAAAAAAAAACAAAGTAAACATTTAACAACTCAAGTGTGTTAAAATTCCCTTCTGCATTCGTCTGCATCCTCTTAATACGCATGTGTGTCTTTGTCTAGTTGTGCAGTGTGTGCGCATTATTTAGAGTACGGCTTCCAAGACTGTGTTGAGAAACAACACTAGACTGTAAGAGGGCTCTTGGAGGGTCCTAGGATGTGTCTGGGCGTCTCGGGTACCTGGGGACTGTGCCACTGTGCATGTCTTCCAAGTCTGACTTCACAGATGAGCCCGGGGACCCAGAGAGGTGGTGTGTCTGGATGTATGGTGGGATCGGGCCTGGTGTCTGTGTGTCCTTATTTGAGATCCGTCATCCTTTGCAATTCATTATTTTCCTTTCCTTCACTCACCTTTTCTTTGTGTCAGGAGACACTGGGCAAGTCCCTTCATGTTTCTGGCCTCGGTTTCTCTGTAAATTAAGAATTGAGGAAGGATTGGGCTTTCTACTGGAAACCTTCCTAAAACCATCTGGAGTCTTGTTTCCTCGCTTTGTCTTATTTCTGAATGTGTGGGCCTGGTCCTTCCTTTCTCTGCTGTCCAGAACCTTAGCTTTGCTTCCTGTCTCCTGAGGCTCTCCAGGCTGAAAAGAAGGCCTGGCTTTCCCAGAGACTCCAGTGAAGTACTAAGAAGAGGCTGGCCCATCAGGTTTGTTTCACCTTACCTGCTAGCAAATATTTGTGTCCTAGGCTCCCTTAATCTAAAGTAATTCCAAATTTTGTAGCACAATTAGGTGTGTGAGGCAGAAACAAATACCTGAATTGGTAAATAGCTGGGACCAGAAACAACATTGATACTGATGAGTAATGGGAAATTAGCCAAACAGATAAATGCCAAGGGCTGTTCTCTGGTGTGTGCTATAGCACAAGATGCTGGAAAGCACATCCCCAAGTCACGTCTCCAGTTTTGGGGATCACAGAATTGTATTCATGGACTCGATTCTGCATCTTCACGTGGCTTGAGATCTCACTGGGGATGCACGGCAGGTCTGAGATCTCTGAGAAGTGAGTCATTGCAGTTCTAAAAGCACACACGCATGCAGGGGAGGAGAGAGGGCTGGCGCGTGTGAACTGGAACTGGGTGGGAATGATCTGGAGTCCCAGAGGGTGGCTGGCTTGTCAAAGCTGAGCCACCCTGAAACGCTCCCAGATGGGCATGTTGGTACCTGAGAGGACCTATCCCCCCACAGTTAAGCCAGTAGATTTGTAGTATTGGCTGCAGTGGGCAATGTGCCCTGCGCTGTGTACCGGGGAGATGGTGATGAGGATGGTGATGGTGGCGCACACTGCGAATGCAGGGTGAGCCGGACACGACCCTGACTACTCCTACAGGTATTAGCTGACTTAATCCCCCAATGGTCCTTTGAGAAAGGATGGGAATTAGGACAGTAGGTGTGTGTGGTTGTTACTGCCATTCTGCAGGTGAGGAAATGGGCTCAGGGAAGTCAGCGGGGAGGTAGGTACTCGGTGAGAAGGTTGAGGGACTCAAACCTGGCCCCTCAGTCGAGCCACTCTGAGTCGCCACCCTGACAACGAGCAAGCTCAGAGCCCCAGCCTTGAGACTGTACACCTGTCTGAGGAGCGAACACGTGGACCGTGCAGCTCTAAGGAAGTCCTCGGTCATCTGAGTCTGTTTACCCCTCTGTGACATGAGTTAAAATGAGAGAGTAGAAATGAAAATGTCCAGCAGAGAAGAAGCTTTCATTAAATGGTTGTGTTGACAGGATATTGAATTAGATCACCACTGACCTTTTCTTTTTCTTGTTCAATCTGCATTCTTCTGGACCCCTTTCTGTAAGCTGGGGATTTAATTTTTAACTTTCTTCAGTAACAGATGATATAGCAGAAAACAAAAAGTCTGATCCTGCCTTTTGAATCTCAGAAGTTTGGGCTACAGGTTAAGAAAAAAAGATTTGGAAGAAGACATGATGATCTAAGAACTGGCTAATTGCATACTAGACAGAGACTTGCTGGGCGCAGAGGGTGGAGAAAAGTGTAGATACTAGTGGGTCCCTGAGAAGGGGTGCTGTATCTTACATGTTTAGTTTTTTTGTGTTAGTCCCTCAGTCAAGTCCATCTCTTTGCGATCCTGTGGACTGTAGCCTGCCAGGCTCCTCTGTCCATGGAATTCTCCAGGCAAGAATACTGGAGTGGGTAGCCATTCCCTCCTCCAGGGAATCTTCCTGATCCAGGAATCAAATCCAGATCTCCCATGTTGCAGGCAGATTCTTTACCATTTGGGTCACCATGGCCTATAGTATCTTACATAATTTTGGACACTAACTTGTCCCTGACATATAAGCTGTTATGATTTCTTCAGAGTACTGGGAGAGGGTGGGGTGATCCAAGATGTCTGAGCATATGAGGATATGAGAAATGCTTGTTGAAGGAAGGAGAGGGGTTTGAGCAGAATTATAAAGGCTGGTGGAGATTAGATAGGTGAAATCTACCAGCTTCAGGCTGAAAGCCTCTGTGCCCATAGATGGGCCCCCCCCTAAGTTGTGAACCTAGGTTTGCACTCTTAGCCAGCTGAATGTACAGTGGGGTGACTCTTCCTATGGAGAAGCAGGGGGCTGGTCTGATGGCAGGGCTAGAAGAATTAAGGCCCTTGGCCAGAGAGGCAGAAGGTAGAGGGAGGAGCTGAGTAAACTCAGGAAGGTTAGGATGGCTTGGTGTCCCTGAGGCAGAAGAGTGAGTTATCCTCTTCCAGAACTGTCCCATGCACCTTTAAAAGGCCAGGCCACTTGTCCAAATTGTACCTGCTCACTCCTTATCTGGATCCCAGAGGGAAAGCCAATGGCTCTGTAGCAGACCCTCTCCATTCCTGCTCCGGTTGCATCCACGCACATACCTATTCTGTCAGCTTCTGGAAGAGCCCCCACTTTCTTTGGATTAAAAATAAAATACAGGAGGAGTGAGAAAACCAGAATTCTGGTTGCAGCTCTTCCCTTTCCCCCATATTGTGGGGCTATGAGCTACCATTTCCTTGGTAACTAAGGATTTGGACAAGGCAGTCTCTCAGGTACCTTCCTGCTCTTACCTGCTGTGAACTTGTGATATTTGGAAGGTGGGACCCCCCTGTGTCTATTGGCAAATTGGGCGTCCTTGGGGAAGGCCTTGGCATGAGAGAGGCTGTTCTCCTCATCCCAAGACGATCGACTTTACCCATCCGTGTTATGGTCCTGTCTCCCAAGTTATGTAAAAGCAACACATGTTTCAAACCGGTTGAACCAGGAATCAGAGAAGAAAGTTCCCTTTAAGTTGAATGACTCAAGACCTTTGAATTGTCATCTTTTTCTCCTATTCCCTTTATATAAGTCACTTCATCTTCCAAACCCATTATATAGAGAGCTTCCTATGGGAGAGAATTGGATCTTGTGGTTTCTGAGCAAAGAAAGAACTGGAACTTCATGTTAAATCTTGACTTGTTATGCTTTCTTCTGTAAGCAGTTTATTTTTTTCATGCAACAAGGAAGCAGCATATTCTAGCTTGCTCTGAAGATTGGGAGAGAGAGATCTGTTGCTTCTGCAGGTTCTTGGAGTTCCCAAGGGGCTGGACAGTCTGTCATGAACTTGGTTTGTAGTCAGTTCTCATTTAGTATAAAACCACCACCTCTGCACTTCCTCCGGTTTGAACGAATATGTCAATACTATTGTCTGAAGACTATGCACAGCCAGATAGAAGGGCTCCTCAGAGCCATATCTGCCACTTTCCGTCTGTCTGATGACTGCTGCATACAGTCCACATGGTCTTGCCTCGCTCCTGGTAGGTGGGAATAAGAAGGGTAGGTCTTGGAGACCCGGCAGAGTGGGACATGCCTGTATAGTCACAGCTAATAGTTCTTCTCCTTGACTCAATTTGAACTGCATTTTTTCTTTTTTAGCTGTTGGAATATGGCTCAGTACAGACTATTACTTTGACCGTTTTGCTCCAGGAAAAGCATTAGTAATTTATAAATAAAATACACATAAAAATAGGAGAAGTCAAATATAGGTTTATTGACAACAAAGGCACTGTTAATGTTGGAACAGGCTGGTTTGAAGTTGAGTTAGTTTTTGTGGCTGATTTATGTCCTGTTTGTTTTAAGGACTACGGTTGTGAGGGTGAGTTGTGAAGGTTCTTGGGAATTGGCAGCTGGGAAGGAGCAGAGCTGGGTTGGGTCTGAGTTCCCAGAGGAACAAGATGAGAGGGAGGGGGGAAGCAGAGTGAGAAGTGGGGAGGGAGGAGGAAGAATGATTTGCATCTCTCTCTCTGGGCTTCATGGTTGTGTATTTAACCAAGAGTACATTGCCAGGAAATTGAGACAGTAAGTGTGTGTATGTGTGTGTGCATGCGCTTTATGTCAAGCATAGCTCATTTAAAGTATACCTGTGTGCACATAAGCCTTTGCAGAAAACTGTTATTTATTTCTCTTGATTTTACCCCACTTGTTAAACAAAATTTGACAGATGGTTTGCAACAAGAGTAACGAAGTCATTATGTAGCCAAGTTTTATCTTTGCCATGCCACTTGTTATGTGGAAAAGGGTTTTTTCCTTGGTTTGTGGGAATTGAATTCTCTATGGAGAGAATCAGATTCATTTAACTGGAAAAGTAGGCGACTTGAAAGTTCATTTTCTAAGCTTTACCACACCGGATAGTTGCCTATTAAAACCTTTCATCAGGGCCCATGTGATTCTGTGGTGCTGTGAAATATTTTATGGCAGATGTGAAAAATTTGTGATCCTTACTTTTTGTTTTTTTTCTCTCCATTCCAGTTGTAACAAACTTCAGGGTCAATTTTTGTTCTGATTCTGGGTTTGCTTGTATGCATGCACACATGTGCTGTCTCTCTCCCTCAGTTCTTTCTTTTGCGTGTGTGTTGGTGTGCTCATGCAGACTGCACACTCTATATATAGATCACGAAGACACAGACATCATCCCCGTGGAGGACAACCAGCTTCACAGGGCACTTTAACACATGTTGTGGCAGGTTGGTAAACTGTAGGAAGGCTGGGTATTTTTGATGGGTTTGCTAGTTTCCTATTGTTCCTACTGTAACAAATTACCACAAACTAAGTGGCTTAAAATGACACAAATTTATCATCTTATACTTTGGAGGTCATAAGTCCAAAATAGCTCTTAACTGAGCTAGAATCAAGGTGTGGGCTGTGTTCCTACTTGAGGCTCCAGGGAAAATCTATTCCCTTTCCCTTTTGACTTCCATGGATTGCCTATATTCCTTGGCTTGTCTTCCTGCATCACTCCAACCTCTGCTTCTGTTTTTACATCTCCTTTTCTGACTCTGAGAAGTTCTCTCTTATAAAGGATCCTTGTACTTATATTGGGCCCATCTGGATAATCGACAAGAGTCTCCCTTCAGCTAGCTTCCTAACGGAATCATACAAGCAGAGTCCCTTTTGCTTTGCAAGGTGATAGCCACAGGTTCTAGGGATAAGGACATGGACATCGTGCAGAGTGTAGGGACTTGATTCTATCTATGACAGTGGATAGGAAGACATTGAGTGGTAGAAGTGGACCTATTTCTCTTGGTGGTTTATTCAGGAGCCTTCCTGGATTTCTTAAATCACTCCCTTGTTACAATTAGTGATCATTCCTGTTTTGGGAGTATTTATTTGTTTTCTAGAGTACAAACGATACAACTTAGCTTTGCTCCTGTGTAAGGTACAATTGATTCAAAGGCAACCCCCTTTTACCTGTTTTTCCTTTTCTCCTCCTTGGTTCCCAAGACAAGATTCCACCATTTTTCTGACTACATGCATCCTCTCTTTTCCAAAGCTAACAAGCAAATGCTAAAGTGTCAGTCTCCAAATGTCATAAGTTTCTCTGTCTCTGGTATGAGGAAGACCACTGTCCTCCTCTGGAGGGGCTGGAGCAGTTGGTCTGTCCAGGGTCTGTTAGGAATGTGTGTTGTGTGAGGTCAGAGTGGCTGGGCCTGAGAGGTCCTGGTGAGTGTGACCAGGCCCTGAGGGCACTTCAGCTTTTGTTCTGGGTAGCAACAGGATACAAAGCAAAAGCAGTGTATCAACTGATGAATGAATAAACCAAATGTGGTATACTCATACAACATAAAATTCCTGAGAATGGATGAGGTTCTGATACATGTTCCAATATAGGTAAATTTAAAAACATTGTGCAAAGTTAAAGAAGCTAGACAAAAATGTTGACATACTTTATTATTCCATTGGTATGAAATGTCTAGCCTAGGTAAATCCATAGAGATAGAAAGTAGGTTAGTGGTGAACGTTGTAAATCAACTATATTTCAATAAGATAAAAAGTAGATTAGTGGTTGTCAGGAGCCGGGGAGGGAGGGACTGCTTAATGGGTCTTTGGGACTAGATAGGCGTGATAGTTGTGCAAAATTGTGAATGTATGAAATGCTGCTTCATTGTTAAGACTGTTAATTTTATGTGATGTGAATTTTACCTCAATTAAGAAAAAAGGCCTTAGGTTTCCAGTTCAACATGTAACAAGCTTAGAAGTTTACCACATCCTGACAACAGCTAAAAACCTGAACTGAAAAACCAGCAACTCTATTTAGAAAGAGAAATGAGGTCATAGAGCAGACTAGCGCCCTCAGAACTGGTGAGACAGGTGAATACAGAGAATCTCAGCTTACCAGAACAGCAGCCTCTCTGGGGACCAGTGCCTGGGTAGAGAAGACTCCTTTGTAATGGACATGTTGCTGGAGGTTCAGTGTGGATGACTCGTGAGAGTTAATAACTCACTCCCGGGGACCCAGTCATTGAGTGGCCCTCTACACTTTCATGAGTCTTACCTCCTGGAACTCTACCAGGTTTCCACAGTGAAAATGGAGAAAAAGTCCATCATGTTTCTGGCAGGAGGAGGGGGAAAGGAATAATTTTGAAATATGCATTCTGTGCTTCACGAAGTCTGCCCTCAGGAGAATTATTTTACCAGAGCTTAACTTCCCTGAAAGAAGGAAGTACCCAACTAAAACCTACTCTAGCCAGCCTATCTAGAAAAAAGTAAGCAGCACATGTGAAGTTCACAGTCCAGAGGTACAAGCTCTGAAGCTAAAAGGCTGAAGCTAACAATAGAGTAAGAAAATACCCTCCTTCCACATATTACTAAGGGCCTGTTTACAGCAGTTACTTTCCCTAGTGTCTTATGTCTAGTCATCAAGAAAAAAAATACAGGACATACTAAAGGCAGCAAGCATAGTTGGAAGAGACAGAGCAAGCCTCAGAACCAGACTGATATGGCAGGGATGTTGACATAATCAGATCAGGAATTTTAAAACAACTAGGATTCACATGCTAAGGGCTCTAATGGGTAAAGTAGACTGAATGCAAGAACAGATGAGGAATATAAGCAGAGGAGTGGAAATTCTAAGAGCCAAAAAGAAATTCTAGAGGTCAACACCACTAATAGAAATGAAGAATGCCTTTGATGGGCTTATTAATAGATGGGACCCAGCTGAGAGAAGAATCTCTGACCTTGGGGATATCTCAATAGAAATCTCTCACACTGAAAAGCAAATAGAAAAAAAGACTGGAAAAACAGAACTGTAAGGCAACTACAAAAAGTATAAACTGTTGTGGGAATACCAGAAAAGAAGAGAGAAACAAAAGAAATATTTGAAACAATAATTATTTCCTCTAATTTCAGATATCAAACCACAGATCCAAGAAACTCAAATAACACCAAGCAGGAGAAATGCCTAAAAAAATATACCTAGTTACATCAATTTCAAACTACAGAAAATGGTGAAGAAAAACATTGTGAGAGAAGCCAAAGGAAAGAAACTTAACCTATAAAAGAGCAAAGATAAGAATTACTTTTAATGTCTTATTAGAAACTGCAAGAAAAGAGTAGATGAAATATTTAAAGTATTCAGACGATGAAAAAAAAACCCAACTTAGAATTCTGTACCCCGTGAAATTATCCTTCAGAAGTGAAGGAGAAATACTTTCTCAGACAGACAAAAATGGAGGAAATTTGTTACCAGTAGACCTGCCTTGCAAGAAATCTTAAAAAAACTTCTTTAGAGAAGAGAATGATGTGGGTCAGAAACTTGGATCTATATCTTGCAGAAAAAGTATTTGACAAAATTCAACATGTGTTCATGGTAAAAACTATCAAACAAACTGAGTACAGAAAGAATACACTTCAACATAATAACGACCAAATCTAACAGGTCCATAGCTATCATCATACTCAGTGGTGAAAAGTTGAAGTATTTCTTTCTAAGATCAGGAACAAGACAAGGGTGCCCACTTTTAACAATCTTATCCAACATAGTTCTGGAAGCCCATCCCCAAACCATTAGGCAAGAAAAAGAAAGGAAAAGCATCCAAATTGGAAAGGAAGGAGTAAAATAATTTGCTGATTACATGGCCTTGTATATAGAAAATCCTGAAGACTTCACCAAAACCATTAGCACTAATGAATGAATTCCCTAAAGTTTCAGGGTACAAAATAAACACACAAAACCTTGTTGCCTTTCTTTACATGACAATGATCTATTTGCAAAAAAGTTCTTGTTTACAGTGTATCAAAAACAAAATACTTAAGGATAAATTTAATCAAGGGAGTGAGAAATCACGACATCAAAAACTGTATGACATTGATGAAAAGAACTGAAGATACAAATAAATGAAAAGATATCATGTGTTCATAGATAGGAAGAGTTAATATTGTTAAAATGTGTATACTTCCCAATGCTATCTGTAGCTTCAGTGCAATTCCTATTCAAATACCAATGCTTTTTGCAGAAATAGAATAATCAATCCTAAAATTTATATGGAGCTGCAAAAGATGCTGAATAGTCAAAACAATCTCAAAAGAGCAAAGCAGGAGGCATCATACTTTCCAATTTCAAAACTGTATTATAAAACTGTAGTAATCAAAGCAGTATGGTATAGTATAAACATGGACACATAGGCTAATGGAACAGACTGCAAAGCTAAGAAATAAACCTACATATATGGTTAATACTTGACAAGAAACCCCAGGACTACATTTGGATAAAGGATTATCTCTTTAGTAAATAGTGTTGGGAAAACAGGTGTGTAGAAAATCAGGAAGGACATAGTTGAACCCAAAAATACCAACAGTCAACTAGGAGTAATAGAATAAAAATCTGTAGACTACTTAATCCAACATCAGCAGAATACACATTCTTAAGTTGACATGGAATATTCACCAAGACAGATGACATTCTTGGCCATAAAACACACCTTGCTAAGCTGCTAAATTGCTTCAGTCATGTCCGACTCTGTGTGACCCCATAGACGGCAGCCCATCAGGCTCCCCTGTCCCTGGGACTCTCCAGGTAAGAACACTGGAGTGGGTTGCCATTTCCTTCTCCAAAAACACACCTTAACATGTTTTAAATAATAGTAATCATGTTTATGTCTGCTCTTAGACCATTGAGAATTAAACTAGAAGTCAGTGACAGACATAGCTGAAAGACTCCAAAATACTTGGGAATAAACAAGTTTCTAAAGAGGAAAAGAGGAAGCTAAGAAAAAAGTTTTAAATGTTTTGAATAGATATAGCTTATCAAAATTTGTGGGATGCAGCAAAAGCAGTACTTAGAGGGAAATTTATAGCAGTGAATGCATTTATTAGAAAGATATTAAATCAATTGTCTAAGTTTTACCTTGGGAAACTTGAAAAAGAAGAGCAAATTAAATCTAAAGTAAAGAGAAGAAAAGAATAAAAATTAGATTAGAAATAGATTGAAAACAGGAAATCAGTAAAGAAAATCAATGAAGCCAAAAGTCTTTTCTTTGGAAAGATCAATAAAATCTATATACCTTCTAGTCATAATAAGAAAAATATAAATAACAATGAATATTTAATTTAGTAAATTACTGAATATTTATTTAATATTAAATTATTAATATCAGAAATGAAAGAGGGAACATTTGTACAGATCTCCCGGATTTTATAAAGATAATAAAAATTACTATGAACAAATCTGTGCTCACAAATTTGATAATCTGTGTGAAACGTGGACCAATTTTTGTGAAAGGTGATCTGCCGGAAGTCATATAAGAGGAAATAAATAATCTGAAGAGGTCTATAGCTATTAAAAAATTTATAATAACCCTAACAAAGAGAAAGCACCAAGACCAGATGGGTCTCTGGTGAATTCTACCAAACATTTAAGGGAGGAACACTGAATACTACTTTACAGTCACTTTCAGAAGGTAGAAGCAGAGGAAATACTTAACTGTCCAGTGAGGCCAGAATTACTCCAGTGCCAGAGTATTTGTTGCACCGTTAACTCTTCCTTGATGGCAGCAGTGGCAGTAATGGGAAGTAATTGCTAATGAGTATATTAGTAATTGCTAATGACAGGCATCAGTTCGTACACTACGTGGATTAACTTACTGAATCCTCTTAACATTGCTCTGAAGTAGGTGCTGTGGTTATTCTCAGCAGATGGGGACTTTGGGGCAGAAGCCATTAATAACTCAGTTGAAGTCACACAGCTAGTAAGTTGTAGTCTGACTTCAGAGTCTGCTGTCTCTCAAACACAGGATGTAGACTGGGAGGCCCTTAGAGGTCATCTGGTTTAGAGGTTACAAATTGAAAAGCTCCATGCCGAGAACATGAAAGAGCAGAGCAGCTTCGTGTAAGAGAATTAGGAGTGGAGGGGTAATGTACAGGGATTTATGGAGCGACATAAAAATGCTTTGTTGGCCAGTTCTAGACGTCTGGGGAAGTGGGTGCAGTCACCAGATTGCAACTCTAATTTAGTTCACCTTCCTTTGTTTAGAGAAAAGGAAACTGAAACACAGAGGGTGAGGCACATTGTCTGTGGGTGGCAGAGGAGACATGGGTGCTGGCACTCCAAGGCACCAGACCCTCCTGCATCTCCTATACCTTGGGGTTGTTAGCACTGTGGGGGCTGAAGCCAGGTTTAATTACTTTGGGGCTGATCAGAGTCATTTGCTAAACTCAAACTGAATTGAAATGATGCTGAAAAAGGGGCATGTGGAAGGGTGGAGAGAAGGCTGGAGCTCTGGAACAAGGAGGACACAAAGGCAGCTGAACTCAGCCTCTGCAAGTGTTGTTCAGAGTGAAGGTGGGAGGGCGACTGTGAGCTCAGCACTGGTGCTTGGATGCATGTGGCTGGTGGATGGGACATTTAAGCATCAGTCACAAGACATGCATTCTTGTCCCAGTTTTCCCTCCTGCAGTAGCATGACCTTGGGCAGTTACTTCTCCTTGAACCTTAGTTTCATCACTTGTAAACTGGAACGTAGACCACTTGCCCTCCCTCATCATGAGGGTATTGGAAAGGAAATAGGGTGACATGGGTAAAAGAGCCTTGTAAATTGTAAGGTGCTGTCTACATATAAAGCTGTTGCTGCTATTATTGGCCCTCCCTGGGTAGAGAGCTTGTGAGAACAGGCATGTGAACTTGTGTGCGCACGTGTCCTCCTGGAAAAGGCTGTGTCACGCTGAGGGCGTCCTTCTTTCAAGTCTTCCCATAATTACATGGTGGCTGATGTGGGTGTCGGTGCTAAGCTTGCTGAGCAGCCAGTAATTACTGAAGGAGAAAAACGCTTGAACAACAAACGGGTGCCCAGTTCTGCTGTCCAGGGGCCTCTGCATGAGCTGTTGTAATCCTGTCGTTTAATTTCATCTGAAATGGGAGGCAGGGGGACTCAGTTGCACTCAGTTGAAACACACATAGCTGGGACCTGTGCAGGGACTGTGATAAGGGGATGCCCCTCCACCTCTATGTGTGGTGGACAGTAACCAGAGTGGCCATATATCGTCCAAACTGGGACACTTTTGAAAATGAAAGTGGGTGCTATCAGAAATTATACTGGGAAACCTGACATAAGCAGAGACCTCCCCAGGCTGGGATGTGTGGTCACTCTAGGAATAATACCCACGTGGGCCTCTCAGTCCAGTTTCTATGATGCATGAGTAATGAAGAGTTTATGCAAATGTCAATTATGAATAATATTATAAATGAGTCTAGGACATAGCAACCTAGGGGATGAATTCTTAACAGGAGAATTTCTAAACTTGGAAAGAGACATTATTATAAAAGTTGGTGCTTTGGGGGGCCCTCAGGTTGCATATGTGTGTTTGTGTGCTTGGCTGTGTCTTACTGTTTGTGGCCCCGTGGACTGTAGCCTGCTAGACTCCTTGGCCCATGGAATTTTCCAGGCAAGAACACTGGAGTGGGGTGCCATTTCCTACTCCAGAGGGGATCTTCCTGACCCAGGGGTTGAACCCGTGTCTCTTGTGTCTCCTGCATGGGCAGGTAGATTCTTTACCACTAGCCCCACCTGGGAAGCCGATTTGTATCACAAGACATTTATCCATGCCTTAGATGCTGTGGATTGAGGAGGTAGAAATATCCTAGTTTGAATCTGTTCTTTGTCTAATTGTACAATCTTGGATAATATTTTCAGCTTCTCTTTGGGTTCCTCATCTGTATAATGGCGATCAGATATCTATGATTGATAACTCTGGTGATGATTGTATGAGAGAATGTCTATAAAATACTTATGATGCCTTGTATACTCTCAAAATATTAGTCGCTGCTTTCTTGTTTGTTCCTCTCTCAGGATCACTGGATTAGGAACTGGGTAGTTGATAAAGATGACCTTTATGAAATTCTCTGTGTAGATGACTTCTATCTTATAACTGTGGCCCCTGTAGTCATCAGATGAAGACCTATTGGAAACTTTACTTCAATATATCAGAACAGAGAACTTGAAGTTAAAAGAAAAAAGGTAAAGAGACAAGAAATTAAGCAGAAACTTTCATACTTTTTATTTTTCCTGTCTTAATTTCATTCTGTCAATTCATCCAGCATTTGTTGAATACTTGAGATGTACGAGTTAATGTGAGAAGACACAAGGGCATCCCAGGAACTTTCACACTAGCTGATTCCATGGGATCTAGACTTTGAAGGGAGGCCTGGTGTGCTGCGATTCATGGGGTCTCAAAGAGTCGGACACAACTGAGTGACTGATCTGAGACTTTGAAGGAGCTATTAAGTATAAGATGACTGAGCCCAATGGTGTTGGGGCTTTGTGGGGATATGTATCAGTCAGGACCCTTTTAGGTGTAAGTGACAAAAATTCAATATAAATTTATGAAAGCTGTGGGTGTGTGCTGAGTTGCACCTGACTCTTTGAGACCCCATGGACTGTATATGGCCTGACAGACTCTGTACATGAGATTTCCCAGGCAAGAATTCTGGAGTGGGTTGCCATTTCCTCCTCTGGGGGATCTTCCTGACTCAGGGTCTTGCATCTCCTTCACTGGCAGTCAGTTTCTTTACTCCTAGCACCACCTGGGAAGTTCATGAAAGCCATAGTGAGAATTCATTAGCTCTTGCAGTTGGGAAGCCCAACACTGGATGCAGAGGTTTGGATAATAATTTTACCCTCTCTCCCAGGCCATTGACAAATCTTGAGCAGACCACCCATGTCTTTGCAGCAGCTACACTCGGATTCTCTGATATCCCTATTTAGTTGGGAAGGGGAGAGCATTTTCAGCTTTGAGAGATAATTTTGGGTACCAGTCAGCAGTTATTTGCTGCTTCTTGCAGGGATGAGTTAAAATGATGGATGAGAGGTTAAGTGTGGTTCGCATGTGCTTTTTGTGTGGAAGTTTGGGCAGGTACATGAGCCCAGGCCTGTCATGCCAGTGGTACTAAATTCTCTAGCACATTGGATATGCATTTTATGATGGCGGTTTATCATCTGGAGCTGAAAATGGAAATGCCAACATTTCATGCAAAGATGGGCTCGATAAAGGACAAAAATAGTATGGAACTAACAGAAGCAGAAGGTGTTAAGAAGAGGTGGCAGGAATACACAGAAGAACTGTACAAAAAAGATCTTCACAACCAAGAAAATCACGACGGTGTGATCACTCACCTAGAACCAGACATCCTGGAATGTGAAGTCAAGTGGGCCTTAGGAAGCATCACTATGAACAAAGCTACTGGAGGTGATGGAATTCCAGTTGAGCTATTTCAAATCCTGAAAGATGATGCTGTGAAAGTGCCACACTCAATATGCCAGCAAATTTGGAAAACTCAGTAGTGGCCACAGAACTGGAAAAAGTCAGTTTTCATTCTAGTCCCAAAGAAAGGCAATGGCAAAGAATGCTCAAACTACCACACAATTGCACTCATCTCACATGCTAGTAAAGTAATGCTCAAAATTCTCCAAGACAGGCTTCAACAATATGTGAACCGTGAACTTCCTGATGTTCAAGCTGGTTTTAGAAAAGGCAGAGGAACCAGAGACCAAATTGCCAACATCCGCTGGATCATCGAAAAAGCAAGAGAGTTCCAGAAAAACATCTATTTCTGCTTTATTGACTATGCCAAAGCCTTTGACTATGTGGATCACAATAAATTGTGGAAAATTCTGAAAGAGATGGGAATACCAGACCACCTGACCTGCCTCTTGAGAAATCTGTATGCAGGTCAGGAAGCAACAGTTAGAACTGGACAAACTGGACATGGAACAACAGACTGGTTCCAAATAGGAAAAGGAGTATGTCAAGGCTGTATATTGTCACCCTGCTTATTTAGCTTATATGCAGAGTACATCATGAGAAACGCTGGGCTGGATGAAGCAGAAGCTGGGATCAAGATTTCTGGGAGAAATATCAATAACCTCAGATATGCAGATGACACCACCCTTATGGCAGAAAGTGAAGAGGAACTCAAAAGCCTCTTGATGAAAGTGAAAGAGGAGAGAGAAAAAGTTGGCTTAAAGCTCAACATTCAGAAAATGAAGATCATGGCATCTGGTCCCATCACTTCATGGGAAATAGATGGGGAAACAGTGGAAACAGTGTCAGACTTTATTTTTTGGGCTCCAGAATCACTACAGATGGTGACTGCAGCCATGAAATTAAAAGATGCTTACTCCTTGGAAGAAAAGTTATGACCAACCTAGATAGCATATTGAAAAACAGAGATATTACTTTGCTAAAAAAGGTCCGTCTAGTCAAGGCTATGGTTTTTCCTGTGGTCATGTAGGGATGTGAGAGTTGGACTGTGAAGAAGTCTGAGCGCTGAAGAATTGATGCTTTTGAACTGTGGTGTTGGAGAAGACTCTTGAGAGTCCCTTGGACTGCAAGGAGATCCAACCAGTCCATTCTGAAGGAGATCAGCCCTGGGATTTCTTTGGAAGGAATGATGCTAAAGCTGGAACTCCAGTACTTTGGCCACCTCATGTGAAGAGTTGACTCAATGGAAAAGACTGATGCTGGGAGGGATTGGGGGCAGGAGGAGAAGGGGACGACAGAGGATGAGATGGCTGGATGGCATCACTGACTGGATGGACGTGAGTCTGAGTGAACTCTGGGAGTTGGTGATGGACAGGGAGGCCTGGCGTGCTGTGATTCATGGGGTCGCAAAGAGTCGGACATGACTGAGCAACTGAACTGAACAGAAGTCCAGTATGGAAGGTTTTGAATGGGTTGGCCAATGCAAGCCTTTTAACCTGATGTGATGACACCAGGATTGAGATAATTATATGTGGAAGCCTTTTCTTTTTTTTTTTTAAAGGAATGGTCAGATAAACAAACAAGGTCTTCCTGATCTGACCCCAAGCCGCTTTTTTTCCTCTATAAAAAATTCATTACAGACTGGCTCAGCTTGTCTCTTGACTGTACCCTAAATATATTTGTGTTTTCCTGTGCTTACCTCATTTCTGAACCAACTTAGCAGGAGAAATCTCTTTTAGGTTATTTCTTACCTGGTTCCAACTCAGTGATTATTGCAAAGCCTTTCAAAATATCCTTGGATACAGCTCTTTGCTTTGATCTTCATGGCATACTATTTAAACTGTTCTAGCCACAACAATTTATTGCATACTGTGGTTTTCTTTCATTATTATTACTACTTAAAAATATCCCAACTTGACTGTAAACTCCTTGATGGTAGGGTACAGCTGTATAATGGTATGTATTTGCCAAGTTTTACCTTGGTAAATGCTTGATTTCGTATTTTAAATTGTGTGTAAACTTTTGGGTGAGACTGGCATATGGAACCCATGAATCTTTTGTTTCCCACTGAAGCCCCATAAAAGAGTAAAAAGCATTGACTCATAGAATATGGGGATTATGAGTGGAGGCACCAGCAAAAGATTTTTAAAATTTATGGTTAAAAGATATACAACAGAAAAATTACCATTTAAATAACTTTACAGTATACAGTTTAGTGGCATTTAGTGGTGGTGGAGAAGACTCTTGAGAGTCCCTTGGACTGCAAGGAGATCCAACCAGTCCATTCTAAAGGAGATCAGTCCTGGGTGTTCATTGGAAGGACTGATGCTAAAGCTGAAACTCCAATGCTTTGGCCACCTCATGCCAAGAGTTGACTCATTGAAAATGACCCTGATGCTGGGAGGGATTGGGGGCGGGAGGAGAAGGGGATGACAGAGGATGAGATGGCTGGATGGCATCACTGACTGGATGGACGTGAGTTTGACTAAACTCTGGGAGTTGGTGATGGACAGGGAGGCCTGGTGTGTTGTGATTCATGGGGTTGCAAAGAGTCGGACACGACTGAGTGACTGAACTGAACTGAGTACATTCACAATATTGTATAACTACCACCTCTGTCTGAAAGTGAGAATTGTTTAGTCGTGTCTGACTCTTTGTAACCTGTGGACTGTAGCCTACCAGGCTGCTGTGTCAGTGGAATTCTCTAGGCAGTACTGGAGTTGGTAGCTATTCCCTTCTCCAGGGGGATCTTCCTGAGCCAGGGATTGAACCTGGATTTCCTACATTGCAGGCAGAGTCTTTATTGTCTGAGCCACCAAGGGATCTAGTTCCAAAATATTTTCATCAACCTCAAAGAAAACCCCCTGCCCATTAAACATCATGTATCAATATTATTCTTCCTTGCCCCAGCCCCTGTTCCCACTAATTTGCTTTGTCTTTGTGAAATATCTATTCTGGAGTCATACAATATGTGACCTCTTGTATACAGCTTCTTCTACTTGGAATAATGTTTTTAAGGATCATCATGTTGCAGCATGTCAGTATTTCATTCCTTTTTGTGACTAAATAATATTTCATTATTTGAATACACCACAGTTTGTTTTTCTGTTTATCAGATGATGAGTATTTGGGTTGTTTCTTTATTTTAGCTATCATGAATAATGCCTCTGTGCACTTTTTTATACACATTTTTGTTGAAACACTTGTTTTCAATTTTTTGAATGTGTATCTAGAAGTGGAATTGAGGGGAGGGGTCATATGGTAATTTCGTGTTTATTTGAAGAAATGCCCAACTATTTAAATAATGCACTATTTTATATTCTCCCCAGCAATGTATGAGGATTCTAATTTATCTACATCCTCACCAGTCCTTGTTATTTTATACATTAAGAAAATTACAGCTATCCTAGTAGATGTGAAGTGGTATCTCATTATGGTTTTGATTTGCATTTCCCTAATAGTGTTGAACATCTATCTTTTCATGTGAGCAATAGGTTTTTGCAAGCTGGAAAGTGGATGAGAAAAATTGGACTCTAAACCAGTAGGAGGGAAAGCTGAGAACCAATCTGATTTATATTATATAATTCCCTCAAAGCCTGGAAGTTGGTGGCAAGTCTCTTTGGAAGATGTTAAGACCTCCAGTGCCCTCTCCCATTCCATACAGTCTGGTGACTAATCTTCCTCCGCTATGGAAAGTGGAGATTTCTGAAGCGGGAGAATAAACCAGAGTGCCTCTGCATGTGAAGACACCAGCCACTGCTGAGGGTAGGGATTCACTGTAGATATCAGGTAACTGAACATATTACTCTTCCATGTTAATTAAGCATACATGTAGTCTGTTTGATACACTCAACACTCTTCACCTACTTGTATCCTAGAACTGTGGTGGTAAGGCCTTTACCTTGAAGCAAGGGTCAGGGAAACAGACCAGCCAAAGAAATATCTTTTTAAAAAGTTATTTATTTGGCTGTGCCAGGTCCTAATTGCAGCATAAGGGAACTAGTTCCCTGACCAGGGATTGAACCTGGCCCCTGCATTGGGAGCACGGAGTCTTTAGCCACTGGACCACCAGGGAAGTCCCCCAAGAAAATATCTTAAATATCTTCCCCTAGAAATTCCTCAAATAAGTGGACAATCCACTTCATTTTATAGTGAAGCTCCAGATGACAAGCCCCTCTCATTTTCGGAGATTCCAGTCAATTTTTAATTCTCCATTGTTAACTATGGGCAGAAATCTAAGGATTGCCTGATATCTCTGAGAAGCCTCTTAACATGAAAAGTTAGAACAAACAAGAATGAAAGAAACTTGGAACAATCGGAGACTCTACTGAGAAAAGAAAGCTTAACAGAAAAGTCCTGTTGTTAATATCCTTAAGAGAGAAAAGGAGATAAGGAGATAATGTAGTCGCAAAATAAAACCAGAATGTCATGCAAACGATATGCAGAAAATAAGAGCTCTTGAGAATTAAAAACATGGAACAGAAATGAAAAATCTATAGAAGATAATTTTTGTAGAAAGTAGAATAAGAAAAGGAAAAGAGATGAAAGTAGGAGAGGAAAAAAAGAGCTCAAGAGGGTAATGTCCACGTAATTGGAGCTCCTGAGAAAAAGAATACATTATTTCAATAAAATCTCCCTGAACTGAAAAACATATGGTTCCATCATTAAGAATCCACCAAGTGCCCATGATATAAATGGACTCACAGCAGTACATAGGAATGTGAAATTTCAGAATTCTGGGCACATGTAGAGTCATGACTCAAGGGCTTCAGACTTTGAAACAGAAACAGTGGAAGCTAGGATATAACACAGCTGTGCCTTCAAAATTCTAACAGGAAATTTTTAACCAGGAAGTTTATCATCAACCAAACAAGATGGAGGATAGGATGAAGCCAAGATTGAAGGTAGATGAATTCAGTATGAGATGTCTCAAAAATTTCACCAGAGGAAACTACTGGAAGAGATGTCCCATCAAAGCAGGAGAGTAAAGAAGAAAGAGGAAGATGTTGCTGATGAGAGGGGACGGGGTCTTCAGGGTGATCAACAAGGAAGATCTCAAGATGTGCAAGAGGTCTGGAGAGCCATTAGCTTAGAGTGATCCAGAGAGAGAACTTCCTGGGAGATTTCCCAAGGATGATGAATATGCTATTAGCTGATGCATCTGGACATTTTGAGAGGAAACCTTAAAAGTTGGCTGGAATTTGGTATCAAACTATTGATAGATAATTGTTAACTCCTGGAAAAACAAAACAAAAATGTGCAGAAAAAAAGAATGTTTTCCAGTATGAAGGATATAGCTATGAACACAAAATATGGTCTAACTCAACTTATGACTATATTGGAAAATGAAGGACAGATCAAAGGCTCTGCGTTTGTAGCATAGGAAGCGTGTGCCATAGTAGAAATCAATAGATAATGCTGAACTTAAAAATCAAGAAATAGCATTTATAAATTAAAAACATGGAGAAAATACCAAAGGTATCTTACACGTTTTATGTATTTAAACCTTTCTATGATGATCAGGGGCCTCTTTCGTAACTTTAAAAAAATGTACTGATTGATGAGAATGATGGATGGGAATTCTTGGTGGGTCTCCATGGAGTAATGCTCTATTTGTGGCTCTCCCAAGGGAGGAATTAATTGCATCACAGAATTGCAGGAATTCAGAGATAAAAATGTGAAGAGCACCTTGGGTCAGTTGACAAGTGACAGGCCGCCTGTGAGTTCTGCCCAGAATGAAGGGGCCTGAATTTTACCCCCTTCCCACCGCTGACCTTAGTGTTGACTCATCTCGGATGTTTCCTGGCTGTGAAAGGGCATCCCCCCAGTTCCTCACCCTGGGTTGCAGTGCCAGGCTGTGTGTATTTAACGCCTTTAGAATCTAGCCTCATAAATCAGCTTGCCTCACTCCTTCTCTGTGGGAACAGCATTTCTCTGCCTTCCCTCCCATTAGTCTTTGGTTTCAGGTAATGGCTTGCTGGGAATGAACATGGAGCTATACGAAACCAAGAGCAAATATTCCTCTCCTCTGTATTCCTCCTGAGTGGTTTTATTGGGAGCTGAAGATGGGCTCTGAAGATGGATCCCTCAGAAAATCTTTAGTAAACCATTGGTCGTGGCAGTTTGGCCACTTGCACTGAATTTGGTTGTTTCAATTTCATCACATTGGGTTGGTAATAAATGGTTGACTATTAGCACCCTCAGTGAGAATACCTGCAATTTATGGAATAACTGTACTGGACTTTGGAGTACTGGCATACTCTCTCTACTCCTCACAGCAGTCCTGGAAGTGAAACATTGTTTTGTATCTGAGAAGATGAAGGCTTGGCAAGATTCGTTCTTGTATTGAACTGATGCGTTGAGTGCCTGCCTGTACCAGACGGTGTGCTGGCCCTGGGATCCCCGTGGAGAGCAGGGTGTCCATGAACCCTGTCCTTAAAGAGCTTACCAGCAGGGTGAGCGGACAAGTTGACAGGAGGGTATAATGCAGTGTGCTAAAGTGCTAGGGTGGGAGTGGTACAGAAGCCTGTGGGTGCAACAAAGGAGGCAGTTATCACTCTCAGAGGGTCAGGGCAAACTTGCTGGATAATCGAGTTTTGTCCTGAAGGACAGAGTTATCTTGAAAAAAGGGGGCATAGGGAACAAGGTGAACATAGGCTCCAGAAAATAAAATATAGAGTTAGTGTTTCTTCTCCTTTCATAGATGCTTGATGAACATGGCCTTAGAGAGGATCAGCAAAGTCTGTATGTAAACATACCCGAGGGTCTTGAAAGTCTGATCCTTTCCACCCCCAGACACGTCCCACCCTTCTTTGCTCTGTAATGCAAGTTGAGTGACTGACCCAAGAATAAATGATGAATGCTGATTTGTTTTGTACAAAGCCTGGTTCTAAGCACAGCAGGAACTCAGGTGAGATGGTGTTATACAACTTGTCTCCATTGGCTCTAAAGCCAGCATTCTTTACCTCCTCGTTGCCTTGTCTTGTTTTCAGACAGCTCGGTCCCAGCACCTAGCATGTGCCCAGCTTTTTTTTTTTTCTTTCAGGTACATTATTCTTTTTTATCTTTTTGACTATTGTTCACCCATTTCTCCTACCCCCTGCTTTCGGCAGCCACCAATCTGTTTTCTGTATCTATAAGCTTGTGTATTGGCGAGGGGGTGGTTGTTCATTTGTTTTAAGATTCCACGTATAAGAGAGATTTAACCAGTATTTGTCTTTCTCTGACTTAATGGACTTAGTGTAATATCCTCAAGATTCATCCGTGTTGGTGCAAAAGGAAAAATTTCATTTAGGAGGGTTCAGGATGGGGAACACATGTATACCTGTGGCGGATTCATTTTGATATTTGGCAAAACTAATACAATTATGTAAAGTTTAAAAATAAAATTAAAAAAAAAAATAAACAAACAAACAAAAAAAATTGCGTGTATGTACCAGGTTCTTCATGCTTTCATCCACCAATGGACACTTACATTGTTTCTAATTTTTTTGGCTCTTGTAAATAATGCTGCAATGAACATGGGAGTGCAGAAATCTTTTTAAGTTGGTATTTTTGTTTTCTTCATGTAAATACTCAGAAGTGGAATTGCTCTGTCCTGTGGTAGTTCTAGTTTAAATTTTTTGAGGAACCTCCATCCCGTTAGCCAAAGTGGCTGCACCAGTTTACAGTCCTACCAACCACACATCAGGATTCTCTTTTCTCTATTTCCTCATGCTGCTACTGCTAAGTCGCTTCAGTGGTGTCTGACTCTGTGCGACCCCATAGACGGCAGCCCACCAGGCTCCCCCATCCCTGGGATTCTCCAGGCAAGAATACTGGAGTGGGTTGCCAGTTCCTTGTCTTTTTGATAATAGCTGTTCTGACAGGTATGAGGTGATATCTCATTGTGATTTCGATTTGCATTTCCCTGATGAGTGATGTTGAGCATCTTTTCATTTGCTGGTTGGCCATCTGTATGTCTTATTTGGAAAAATGTATACTCAGATCTTCTGCCCATTTGAAAATCAGATTGTGTTTTTGTTATTGCGCTGTGTGACCTCTTTCTGGATATTGAACATCAGCCCTTGATCAGGTGTGGTTTGCAAGTGCTTTATCTCATTCACTACGTTGCCTTTTCATTTTGTTGATTTCCTTTGCTGTGCTGTAGGTTTCTAGTTTGTTATACTCCTCCTTGTTGTTTTTGCTTTTGATTGCACAGTAAAAAAAAAAACAGGACACAACTTGGAAAAGAGAATATAGAGCTAATGTTCTTTCTCGTTTCGTACATTTGTGGTGAGCATGGCCTTAGGAATGGTCAGCAAAGTGTGTATGTAAACACACCTGAGGGTTCTAACACCCATGTTTTCTTGTAGAGTTTTATGATTTCAGGCCTTTTTCAAGTCTTCAATACATTTTGAATTAGTTTTTGTGTGTGGGGTAAGATAGCTGTCTCATTTCATTCTTTTGTATGTGGCTATCCGGTTTTCCCAGTGCCATTTATTGAAGAGACTGTCCTTTCCCCATTGTGCCTTCTCCTCTGATTTGTGAATAAATTGACCATATATGTGTGGATTTTTTTCTGGACCCTCTGTTTTGTTTCATTGAACAGTGTATCTGTATTTTATGCCAATACTATACTATTTAATTATAATGACTTTGTGATATAGTTTAGATCAGGGAGTGTGATGCTTCCAGCTTTCTTTTTCTTTTTCAAGATTGCTTTGACTATTCAGCGTCTTCAGTGGTTGTATACAAATTTTGGGATTATCTGTTCAATTTTTTGGTGAAAAATTCTGTTGGAATTTTGATAGCGATTGCATTGAATCTGTAGATGGCTTTGGGTAGTGTGGCTGTTTTAACAAAATTGATTCTGTCAATCCGTGAACATGGAATATCTTCATTTATTTGTTTCTTTTTCAGTTTCTTTCATTAATGTCTTAATAGTTTTCAGTGTACAGGTATTTTACCTCCTTGGTTAAATTTATTCCTTGATATCTTATTATTTTGGATGCAATGGTAAATGGAATTGTTTTCTTAATTTCTTTTGCTAATACTTTTATTCAGTGTATACATTCCTATACATTGATTTTTTTTTAAAAAAGATTTATTTTTGTTTTTGACTATGCTGGGTCTTTGTTGCTGGACCTGAACTTTCCTAGTTGTGGCCAATGGGGCCTACTCTCTAGTTGTGGTGCATGAGTTTATTTCAGTGGCTTCTCTTGTTGCAGAGTGTGGGCTCAGGGGGCATGGGCTCCAATAGTTGTTTTGCATGGGCTTAGTTTCTCCATGCATGTGGAATCTTCCTGGGCCCAGGGTCGAACCTGTGTCCCCTGCATTGCAAGGTGGATTTTTAACTCCTGGACCACCAGGGAAATCTTGTACATTGATTTTTGTATCCCACAACTTTACTGAATTAATTCATTTATTAATTCTAATAGTTTTTTGATGGCGTATTCATGGTTTCTACATATAGTATCGTCATTTGCAAATAGTGGCAGTTTTACTACTTCTTTGCCAATTTGGATGTGTTTTATTTCTTTTTCTTCCCTGACTGTTGTGACTAGAACTTCTAATACTAGATTGAATAAATTGGCAATAATGGGCATCCTTGACTTGTTCCTGTCCTGAGCCTCCCTGGTGGCTCATACAGTAAAGGAATCTGCCTGCAATGCAGGAGACCAAGGTTCAATCCCTAGGTCTGGAAGATCCTTAGGGAAGGGAATGGCTACCCACTCCAGTATTCTTGCTTGGAGAATTCCATGGGCAGAGGAGCCTGGTGGGCTACAGTCCATGGGGTTGCAAAGAGTCGGACACAACCTAGTGACTAACTTTTTTTTTTTTTTTTAAAGAAGAAAAGCTTTGGTCTTTTCACCATTATGATGTCAGTTGTGGGTTTGTTGTATATGGCTTTTATTATGTTGAGGTACATCCTCTGTACTCACATTGTTGAGAGTTTTTATCATGAAAGGGTGTTGAATTTTGTCAAGTGCCTTTTCTGCATCTATTGAGATGATCATATAGTTCTTATCCTTCATTTTGTTAAAGTGGCATATCATGTTAATTTGCAGATGTGGAATTATCCTTATATCCCTGGTATAAATCCTGCATGATCATGGTATATAATCTTTCTAATGTATTGTTGAATTCAGTTTACTGGTATTTTGTTGAGGATTTTTGCATCTGTTCATCAGAAATATTGACTTGTAGTATTCCTGGGTATCCTTGCCTGGTTTTGGTATGATCTTGGTACAATGCCTTGTTTTTTAGTTGACTTTTTTTTGCTTCATTTAGTCTGTTGTTGAACCCCTCCAGTGTATTTTTTTCATTTCAGTTGTATGCTTCAGCTCTATGACTTCTGTTTTGTACTTTCTTGTAGTTTCTATCTCTTGGAAGTTCTCACTGTGTTCATCCGTTCTTCCCCCCAGTTTGGTGAGCCCGCTGGACCACTCTCTAGGAATGGAGACTGGCAGACACCATCTTCATGCTCTCCCTTTGCTGTGCTCCAGAGCATCTCCTGGAAGAGAGCTTTTATACATGTCTGGTGCCTGGTTTGTGGGTGCTATCCTGAAGATGCCTCTCGACTGCCTGACTCTGGAGACCAGGGTAGCTTACATTCCTGGTACCTAAGGATTGTAATTAATAATTTGTGTCACCCAGAAAGGAACACATCCACCTGTCTGGTACCCCCATTTTTGTGGCTTCTACCAGGGGACACCTCTATACTACTTGACTCTGGTGGCCAGCGGAGCTTAAGCTTGTGGGTCCCACAGGACTGTAATCAACAGAGAAAGAGTTCTTAAACAGCTGCCACTCCCAGGGCACAGTGAGAGGCAACAGACCCAGGAGCTCTGTCTTTCTGTGAATGAGATCTATTAGCTAATCATCATGGCTGCGGCCTGAAGGACAGGCTTCTAATTAAACATATATCCACGGGCTGACTGTAATCCTTTCTAGAGACCACAGAAAGCAGGCACTGTCTTTGTGCGTTTCTTCTGTCATGTTCCAGAGCAAAGTGTCTCTTGGAGTGGAGTTTTGCACACATCTGGTATGCTGATTTTTACATCTGTGCCCTGTGTTTTTTTGTGTGTGTGTGGCTGCCACTCAGTGGATGCCCCTTGATCTTCTGGCTCTGGTGGCCAGGGCTGGGGCTTGCATTCCTGTGGGACTGTGGCAGTTGGAGAGATGGTTCTTGGCAGGCTACTACTCCCAGGGCACTGAACAGACAGTGGACTGAGGTGCATCCCCTAGTATCTCTGTGAAGGAGGCCACTTTGTCCTGGTGCTCTGGGCTGAGACGCAGGCTTCAGGTGTGGCGTACATTTAGCGGCCTATAGAGCTGTTGTTCTCAAGGAACTTAGATGGCATCTTGGCTCTCTCCTTCTGCCTTGCTCCAACTCACCTGTATCTCCCAGAAAACAGCTTTGACACTTGACTTGAGCCCCAGTTTCTATGACTGCCATCCAGCACACACCATCATTCTGCCTGGCTCTGGTGGCCAGTGATTACAGTTGTGATACCACTGGACTGTATATTTTGACATACTGTAAAAAGCTGCTGCCTGAGGGTCTGGCTTCTAATCGGACTGAATCCAGGTGCTGGAATCTTCCCCTTAGGGGCACTGACAGGTCATGGCACATCCCCACCTACCGGGAGCTATTAAAAATAGCACAAAGTTTTGAAAGAAGACAAAGAGTGGGGCAGGGTTGAACAAGATTTATCTCCTATATGAGGCCTCTCTAAGACTGAAAGAGGTGTTTGCTTCATCTGCTTCATCTACTGCTTCATCTAACCAACACAGAGTCAAACAAAAGGAAGAAACAGAAGAATATGTTCCAAATGAAAGAACAAGATAAAAACTTGAGAAAAAGACCTTAATGTAATGGAGATAAGTAATTTAACCGATAAAGAGTTCAAAGTAAAGAGCATATGCTCTTTAGTGTAGGAGAAATTACAGGAGAAATGAGATGTATATTCCCTGCCCTCAAAGAACTTATGGTCCAGATGAGCAAACAGGAATTGTTATAAGAAAGCTGGATAGTGAACAGCACAAGGTGGTGTTTGTTTATTTATTTTTAAAGGAAGTGAATGTCCCTTCTTGAGACCTCTTAGACTTTAATTGATCCTATTGCAATCTCCATCATATTCTTGAACATCTCATTTCATTTGACCTCTTGGTAGAAATACAACTTTTAAGCCAGATCTAGAAGACCCTGGGGAAATGTGACAAAGGAGTTCTTAGTCATCTGACTCCATAATGGTCCTAGAGTCTCAGTTTCCATTTTTTTTTTTTTTTTCTGTGATGAATACTGGAATTTTTGTCATGGGCTTGCTGTTTTTGCACTTTTGTAACAAAGATGTAACTCAGATGTAACTTTTGAGCCTGGGTGTTGATGTATGGAGGGAGAGGAGGAAGTTTGGGGAGAGCACTCCTGTTGTTGAGAGAGGCTAGTTTGCCTGAGTCAAGCTCTGTTGTCTAGGAGCTGTAGGTGGCAATTCAAGAAGTATCATTGGGTATACTAGGGAAAGGACTGGCAGGGCGTGAATGAATGGGTATGTACTCATTTATGTAAAAAATTTCCCATGGAGGGCTTACTTTAGTTTTTAATTTAAAAAAGATTTTTATTTTTGGCATAAAATAATAAACATTTATTATCTCACACAGTTTCTGTGGTTCAGGAGGCCAAGAGGGACTTTGCTAAGTGGTTCTGCTTAGGGTCTCTCCTGAGATTATAGTCAAGATGTGGCCAGGTCCTCAGTCCTTGAAGGACTGAATGAAGCTGAAGGAGTTATTTCTAAGGTGGCTGACTCACATGCTTGGCAATTTTGTGTAGATTGTTGGGAGAAGGCTTGGGCCTACTTTAATAATTCTCAGTATGACCAGTGGACAACCTACAGATTTACTTTGTGTGTGTGTTCAGTTGCTTGGTTGTTTCCAACTATCTGTGACCCTATGGACTATAGCCCACCAGGCTCCTCTGTCCATGGGATTTTCCAGGCAGGAATACTGGAATGGGTTTCCATTTCCTTCTCCAGGGAATCTTTCCCAATCCAGGGATCAAACTTGCGTCTCTTATGTCTCCTTCATTGGCAGGTGGATGCCTTACCACTAAGATTTACTTTGTAAGAAATACAGATTCCTAGACTCTGCTCCATACCAAGTGGCTCAGAGTTCCTGGACCGAGAATTGGGAATCTGTCTTTTTAATGAGCTCTCTGCTTGATTCTGATGTGTACTCAAGTTGGAAAATTACTGGCTGGTTTTGTATGAAGCCTAGTTCTAAGCCCTGCAGGATTTAAAGAAGAGATGTACTTGCCCTCAAGAGGCTCACACTGATGAGAGAGAGAGAGAGAGAGAGACCAGCTTTTGCTAACTTTAACACAGAACACAAACCATGTTTGTTGAGGGTGCTTTATTGATCAGAGGAAGAATCTGTTTTACAACAAGTAGAAAGGAAATGCACCTGGTTGGTTAATTTCAAAAAGCATATTCCAGTCAGTGAGATTTTAGGGGAAGAGAAGTCACCTGCAGACTGTAGCATATTCTGCATCCTTTCAACTGGGAGTGGAACAGGGTAACAAAGAACAGAGTGGGGGTTTGACTAGATAAAAGTGAGATTCAGGAAAGGCTGAGATGTTTGTGGACCACTCATTACCCTTCAGATGAGCATCTTGTCCTTTTAATAAGGAAAACTCACAAGCAAAATTGACAGTAATTAGAAAAGGAGTAACCCAGGGTTCATCTGGCTCTACCTCAGAGTAAGGGCAACAACAGAGTCCGGAAGGGTTTTGTACAGCAGACCAAATGTTGATATCACGGGTGGAAAATTTTTAGTTATTTATAGGTGAGTTCCCCTGGGTCAGAGTAAAATACTTCTGGGTACGCTCAAACTTATTGTTTCTCCCACTGCCTCGGTGAAAGTTAGAATGAATAATAAATGACGTCTTTGCATATCTATGTTTTCCTGGCTGTTCTATGTGAGGACGTCACTTTCTGGAAAGTCTTGGACCGGGGAACTTGGGAAGCTTCCTTTTCGCTGTCTCATGTGAGTCAGGCTGGGATGAGGGCCGTTACAGCAGTCAGCTGCCGAGCAAGCTCTCCCTGTCCTTGGCCATCCCTCGGAGGCTGCGGTCTACTCAGAGGATAAGCACAGAAAGCGAGTCAAAAGTTTTCCATGGGGCACAGAAAAGTAACAGTTACTTGTGACTGAAAGAGTTAGCTCCGTGTAGGAGGTGATACATGGAGTGGACTGAAAGGTTCATAGTGGAATAAAAAGACAAATGTTAAAACGTACATGCCATGTGGGCACTGCAGTGTTAGGACTTGTTAGATTGCAGGTGACGGGAAACCCAGCTCGGTTGGCCTCAGCAGTATAGGGATCTTATTGACTACGTGTCTGGGTAGGTTTCGGGGCAGGTTGATCCAGCGGCTCAGAGGATGTCCTCGAGAACTCATTTCAGGTCTTTCTCCTCTTGGCCACTCCTAACATCGGCAGGCTGATCTCTTAGTCACCGTCACAGAACTGCTACACATGTGGCTTAGTTTAGTCCACTCATAGAGAACGTGGTGTGTGAAGGCATATGTTTGAAGTGATTCTGGTGTTCGGCTTGGAGGTGCTTGTAACATGCATCTGTGACTGTTTTGTTTAGTCCAGCGAATGACTTTGTCCGTCTACAGGTACAACTGCAGGGCGGTTAGGTGCATATTAGGTTTGGTGGACGCAGCCCTCTGAGACTGCCTGTCTTATGGGGTAGTGAAAACAGTAGCTAAGAACAACTAGAGAAACAGTTGTCCCATTGCTCTGGGTGGCCTTTAACACTGTTTCCAGCCACCCTTACTCTAGAAGCTTCTATTTGCTTTCTTTGTAATGTCCTGGGTGTGTTTTTGGCAGGTGGATTCTGGAGTCAATGAGTCAATTTCAGGAGTCACAGTGTAAGATGACTGTAGTTTCTGATCTTCAGCTTTTAAATCAAGCAAGAACTGCTTTCCAAAATGTGTGTTAGTCCTTGGCGGACGAGTCAGCTTTGAGCATCGTGTCTGGCTATGTACGTAGCCCCAGAATAGCAACTGAATTACATTGTCTCTGTCTTTTTTCCCCAACCCATGCTTGCTGATGGACAGAAAAGGCTCATAAAACCTTGATTCAAACCACAGAATGGCTAAATAATTCACGCTTGACTATTTTTTGAAGAATTTTGAATCCAAAAATAGGACTCTAAAGGAAATGGACATTATGTTTTCTTTTTTCCTCCCCTTTTAAGCTTAGTTAGATTTACACTTGGGTAATGGGGGTCAGATTTAGGGAAAAGTTTTTTTTTTTTTTTTTCAATAAGATATTAAGCTATACATCAGGATTTTTTTTTATCTACAACTTGGATTAAAAAAAACACAAACCCCAATCTTAAAATAAATAAAAACAGTTAGTTGGTGATATCTCTGTCCATCATGAAGGGGCTTGGTTATGCTTACAGGAAACAAATGTTTTGTGACTGTGTCTTAGAATCCTTCACTGTTTTTGATGTCTGTTTTTTTATCTTCCAAATTAGAAATTCTTTGTCCTGAATTTGTTGTTGCTTTCTTTGGCCCATTCTTTGGTGTCTTTTCCTTTTTTAGAATTGTTGCATGACTGGAACGTTCTCACAAAGATTTCACCTGAGTTTTTCTTCTTAACCTTGACATCCATCAACAACTGTAACTGCTCAGTGAGCCTTCTCTGTTCTGACTTCTGTCCTGGAATGGCAGTGTAGACTTCTCTTTTTCACTCTAGTCTTCTTTTCACAAGGTGGACTGTCAGCAGTAGCTTAGAGATTTGCTATTCAAGTCATGGATGCCTCTGTGAAAGGTAAAAACTTAAGTTCAGATACCCTCTCCCTCTTTGCTTCCCTCATCTTTCTTTTCTGCCTTAGTGTATTTTGGGGGAGAAGACGAGCTCACTAATGCAATAACCCGGAAGACAGAACCCTAAGATCATTTTGGAGGAACTTGATCCTCAAAGGCAACTTTATCATTCAAAAGTTTTCAGAATGAAACCCTAGAAGAAAATTAGGTGTGGTTTAAAAAAATCAAGTAAGAGGCTAGTGATCACTTGGGATGGAATTGAAGTAGACCCATCCTTACTTTTGGAACTGACTTCCCTTCAGGTTTCTGGGACCCCCTTCCCTTGGAAGTACAAATACTGCTGGCGCTTCTAGGATGAGACAGTGTGATAGAGTAGAAAATGCACCAGATGAGGGCCATCCTGGTTACTAAGCTGACTCTAGGACTTTGACCAAGACCTCAAATTACTCTATGCATCATGTACAACAAGAGGTTGGTTGGATACTGACTTGGATTGTGTGATGCAACCTAAACATACCTTCTTGATTGCTTGTCAGTTGGCTTCTGCTTTGCAGGACTCTCTCTGACCCTGAATCTCACTTGACTCTGCTCATGTCAGCCTTAGCATCTGAGATGGCTACCCTACTTCCTCCACATTGCCTTCCTTTAGCCACCCAAACCTTAACCATCCTTACAGGGCTGTTCAAATGACTTCAGGCCTTTTCTAGCTACTCAGGTCCTTAATGAGCTGCTGCTCCTCAGAATTTTCACTGTACTTGTCCATCCCATATTGCCGGAGAAGGCAATGGCATCCCACTCCAGTACTCTTGCCTGGAAAATCCCATGGATGGAGGAGAGCCTGGTAGGCTGAAGTCCATGGGGTCGCTGAGGGTTGGACACGACTGAGCAACTTCACTTTCATGCAATGGGGAAGGAAATGGCAACCCACTCCAGTGTTCTTGCCTGGAGAATCCCAGGGACGGTGGAGCCTGGGGGGCTGCCGTATATGGGATCACAGAGTCGGACACGACTGAAGCAACTTAGCAGTAGCAGCAGCAGCATCCCATATTGCCCGGTACCTGTTTATTGGAGCACTTGGCGTCCGCTTGTTGCAGCATTTTGGATCTGGACAGGACTGTGTGTTCAAGGCTTGGGACTTTGGGGACAGTTTCCTCATCATGTCCTGCACTGCACCCAGTGTAAGCTGGGCAAATACTAGGTGTCTTTCTGATTACTGGTTAAAGCCTAGAATTTGTAAGGAGTGTGAAAGCTCTAGTATTTCAGCTACTCATGTGCTTTAGGTTGAAGTCATGAACAAAAGCAGAGAAGGACGTTTTAAGCCCAAACTATCTAAGATGCTATTTATCACTAGCACTCTAGATGCCCATGAGTGTTTTCTTTCCTCTGTGTTTTTTTTTTTTTTTAAAGGATGTGGTTGCAATGAGGCCTTCAGCTTTTCAGCCTGGTAGCAGACAATGATGAGGCTGCTATGTCCAAGAGGGACCAGGACCCTGCCACTCATTCTTCATCTCTCCTAGAAAGCCCTTGAGGTTTTTTGTACCACTCTCCCCCTACCCTAGATTGCAGTACACACTTGGAAGACCGCCAATCTAGCTGAGTTCCATCATTTTATAGGTGAAGAAACCAAGGTTCGGAGACTCAGAGAGGCCTTATAGTGCCACTGGAAGCTGGCTCTGGCTACCCAACTCCACCCTACACCATGCTTCCCGAGTACTGGGTGCTCAGACACGCAGAGTGAGTGAATGCAAAGAGTAATTACGGAAGGTTGATGGATGTTCTAATGGACCTTACAGTTGTGAATCAAAAAATGTAAGCAGTGTTGATGTTTATTATGTAATCCTCAACCCTCAACTGTTCAGGTTAGCTGGGTGGGATGAAGGATGGCTGGAAGGGTCACTGGGTGCAAAGTTCAAATGTCTTTGATGGGCACTGAGTAGTTTGTCTTGGTTTTGACCTGCAGTTTTTTAGCTTTGTCATCTAAGCCCTCGCCCCAGTGTGGGTCACGTGAAAGGGTCTGTAGATTTTCAACAAGCCAGTTTTCGGAAAAGGTTGGCAGGGAGACTTTCTGGTTTGTTACCTAAGCTGGGATTTGATCTTCAGACCCTCAGGGTGAAAGGCTAATACCTTAATTTGTGTGTTTTATAAACATCCCCAGGCGATGACCTTCTTCTAGCCTCATGTGATACTCACATTTTGCAGGACTTAAAGCTAAAATTTCTGGCTTGGAACAGAGTGAGGTGGCCTGCTGCAGTTTAGAATCTGTAGGGTTGTTAGTTGTTGGCAAGTGTTATTTGCATAGTGTTGAATAAAAGGTTTTGGGGGGGGTAGGTTCCTAGAAAAATGCAATTTTTATTTAAAAAATATATGATTAAAAAAAAAAAACTCTAATAGGACATGTGTCCAACATAGTAAGGTATTTTTTCCTTGTAGGTTCTCCCTTCCTAACAGCTTTCCTTCAAGGGTCATCTTTATTTTTCTGGTGTCAGTCAAATTATTTTTCAGCAGAGCATGAAAAGTAGAGATGGAGACGCTGTGTGACTGTGTGTTAGAACCACACAGAAAGTTTTTTGTTTTATGTAAATAGAGATTGATGGAACATTTTACACAGAGTACAGGCTTTTGACAAAAAGTATTGATGGTTGCTTTCAGTAAGTGTTACTTGAGATGACAGAACATTGCATTTTAAGATGAATTACATGAGAAACTCCCTCTTTGGGAATGTCATACATTTTATTTCATCTGTTGTTTTATGAGAATGACTGAAGCCATGAATACCTTAGCCTGAACTGTTTCCTTTGCATGTTATAAGTCCTGGTTTGATGTACTCCTATTTTCAATATCGAGTTATAGAGAAAATATTTATACTGGCAAATAACATTGATAAAAATGCTTAAATGTTCAGAAGCAGAACATAACTTCTCACATGGTTTCCCCTGTGTGGTGGTGATTTGTGGGAAGCCTGGGATCCTGGTTAGAGTTAAATGTGTATTTTTCAGAAAGATTGCAGAGATTTTTGATAAATGGTTTTTTGGAGGGTATGTTTGGCGGTTTCCCTCCTCTGGCTATATTTGAATTTCAAAAATGCTTCTTTTGCATCCATCTTATATAGGCATACCTCAGATATAATGTGGGTTTGCTTTATTACCACTGCAGTAAAGCGAGTCATAGGACATTTCTACTTTCCCAATGGTGCTGGAGAAGTTTCTTCAGAGTCCCTTGGACAGCAAGGAGATCAAACCAGTCAATCCTAAAGGAAACCAACCCTGAATATTCGTTGGAAGGACTGATACTAAAGCTGAAGCTCCAGTGTTTTGGCCACCTGAAGCAAAGAACCAACTCATTTGAAGAGACCCTGATGCTGGGAAAGATTGAGGGCAGGAGGAGAAGAGGGTGACAGAGGATGAGATGGTTGAATGGCATCATCGACTCAAAGGACATGAATTTAAGCAAACTCCAGAAAACAGGGAAGGACAGGGGAGCCTGTCGTGCTGCAGTTCATGGGGCTGCAAAGAGCTGGACACGACTGAGTAACTGAACAGCAACAAAGTGCATCTAAAAGTTATGTTTACACTATACTGTCGTCTATTAAGTGTGCAACAGCCCTATATCTTTAATAAATGTACATATTTAATGAAAATACTTTATTTTTAAAAATTGCTAACCATTTTCTGAGCCCTCAGTAAACTCTAGTAACATCAGTGAGCACTGATCACAGACAACATAACAAGTAGAATAATAATGAAAACGATTGAAATAGTGTGAGAATTACCAACGTGTGACAGACAGAGAGTGAGCAAATGCTGTTAGAAGAATGGATGGACTTGCTTGATGCAGGGTTGCCACAAACCTGCAATTTGTTTAAAAAAAATGCAGTGTCTGAAGTGCAGAAACATGAAGCACAATAAAATGAGGTATGGCCAGAATTGTTATTTGTTCTTTATGCAAAGGGTCGGGAAGTCCAGGTCTGTGGTGACTTTGGTTTGGGGCCTTAATTTTCTTTGCAGTATGCATTCAGGTATACTAGCTTAAAGGCATCAGGGGGTTGATGAGTGTTAATAGATTCATCACATGTTTACTGTACCATTTATACCAGGAACTGAGGAAATAGAACTTACAACCCTGTGAGGGCGAGAGAGAAACAGATAATAAAATTTCAGGCTGGGATGCTATGAAGAAAATAAAGCAGAGTGTGAGTGGTTAGAGTGTCTCAGAAGTGGGTTTAGGGGTTATTTTAGAGTTGTTAGGGAGCATTGCTCTGAGAAGTGATGTTTAGGCAAAGAACTGAATGATGAGACAGCTTGAACTGTGTCAAGGTTTGGGAAGCTGGCATAGGGAACAACAAAGTGCAAAGGCTCTGGGGCCAGAGCAAGCTTGACATGCTGGAGGAACACGGGAAGGTCAGTGCACCGCAGAGAAGGCAGTAGTGGGACTGCTCTATGTTTGAGGGGTGACATGGTAGGCTGACAGGGAAGCCAGGTACAAGAGGAGTGGGGTTCTGTGTGTTTGTTTCTGGGTGCAGCCGTAGGCTTCTTGCTCTGTGACCATACTTTCTTCAACTGCCTAGAACCTGGCCATACAAGCTTGCCTGTTTTCACCTTGCTTTAATTCAGTTCAGTCACTCAGTCGTGTCTGACTCTTTCTGACCCCATGGACTGCAGTATGCCTGGCTTCCCTGTCCATCACCAACTCCTGGAACTTGCTCAAACTCTTGTCCATCGAGTCGGTGATGCCATCCAACCATCTCATCCTCTGTCATCCCCTTCTCCTTCCACCTTCAATCTTTCCCAGCATTAGGGTCTTTTCCAATGAGTCAGTTCTTTGCATCAGATGGCCAAAGTACTGGAGTTTCAGCTATAGCATCAGTCCTTCCTATGAATATTCAGGACCGATTTCCTTTAGGATGGACTGGTTGGATCTCCTTGCAGTCCAAGGGACTCTCAAGAGTCTTCTCCAACACCACAGTTCAAAAGCATCAATTCTTTGGCACTCAGCTTTCTTTATAGTTCAACTCTCACATCCATACATGGCCACTGGAAAAACCATAGCTTTGACTAGATGGAGCTTTGTCGGCAAAGTAATGTCTTTTCCTTTTAGTATGCTGTCTAGGTTGGTCATAGCTTTTCTTCTAAGGAGCAAGCGTCTTTTAATTCCATGGCTGCAGTCACCCTCTGCAGTGATTTTGGAGCCCCCCAAAATAAAGTCTGTCACTGTTTCCATTGTTTCCCCATCTGTTTGCCAAGAAGTGGCACCTTGCTAGCTTCCATACAGATGTCTCAGTTCCCCATTGGCTCTCTTGTCCCACCACCTACTGGATGTCAATATAGATAAAGTCTTAGTCACCAGGGGAATTTTAAATGTTTACTTCCCTGGAACGAATTCCTCAGTTAAATCTGCTATCACATACTTTAAGTATTACTGTCTGCAGTGCTTCCCCTGTACTATTACAATTACTTGTATATGTGACTGATTTCCAGCTGTAATGAACTCTTACTCATATTGGGCCCCCTAGGGCTTAGCGTAGTGCCTGGCACTCAATATATGCTCAATGTATTTATTGGCTAAATAAGTGAGACGATCCCGTGTATAAGATCCGATTGCCCAATACAAGTACCAAAACTTAGGGTAAATGCAGTCACTAAACATCTTACTTTTCAGAAGGAGCTTAAAATCAACATAGGGATATGACTTTAAAAAAAGAAAAAAACAAACAAAAAAACCAAAAAACTAGTTTTAGAGCTGTTTTGAGGTACTTATTAAGATGAGTTTAAACAGTTGTTGGTTTAAAAAGATGCAGGAATGAGAGCTCCATGGGGGATTAAATGGCCCAGGAGACACCAGCATTTAAACTCTGGTGGGATAGAAATCCCAGAGGCCAGATGGGTCGTTATACTGAGTCGTTCCTGCATTTGAGCCTGTGTTCCGGGGCCTTATGAAATGCTTGGTCCTCTATAAATTTGGAGCTGATTTGGAACCAGCTAGCTGTTTTTCTCCCTGCTGAATTAATGTGCTGTTCAGCCGAAGCTCAAATATGAAATATATTAAAAGCAAACTAAAAACAGGTCAATGTTTTCTCTCTAATGCTATGGGAATATTTGTTTTTAAATCATCTTTTAGTACTCCACAAATCTTCCCTGTGAAGTATTTTTCTTTTCTTTTTTTTTTTGAGGGGGTGGCAGAGACTATTTTTCCCAGTCTAAAATGGCCATTTCTCAAGTCCTGATTTATTCAGAAATTTAAATGGAGAAAATGGCCCCAGATCCCACACAAGTGAAACTTTATTTTTTAATCTGGGGCACAGTAGGGAGTCCTGAGAAATGCATTTTCCTCCAGGATTGTAGAAGGAATACATAGTGTTTGTTTAAAGCATCAGGTATTGAGAAATGTAATGGCAGGGTGAAAAGTTTGACCTCAGCTGCCAGATCCGATCTGCTAGGGGGTAATTGAGTTGCCATGTTTTTTCCCTCTTCAGTTTAAATCAAGTTTTGCTATAGCCCATTTAAGTGTCAAATTGGTAGCAAAACTTGACAACTTCAGGGTGCAGACTTGCTTTTGATCAGAATTTACATGCAAATCATTTTTGCCTTGAACTGTCAGCTCCTGTTTCTGATACTCTTAAGGGGGACATGTCCCTCCCCACCCCTTCTCTCCCCAAGCTGAAGGGGATGGTTGGCTAATGTTATTAATCAGCATGTGGAAGAAAAATTATTTTGATAAATATGGTGGTTAAACTATATTTTCCCTTTTGTGTGTCAGCTGTTGCAGCTGGGCATTTAATCTCCTTTTACCTAGAAGGAAATCAAACAATTATCCAGCGCTTGATGTCAAAAAGGAACTGGTGAATGAGGGGTTGGAGGGTCACCAGTGTATTGGGGAATGGACTTAAGCCACCAAAACCTGACAAAGGGTGCTGACAGTCTGCATTTTCTTAGGCATTAAACAAAGTCTTTGGTAACTTTAAAGAATCTTTCCTTGCATGACTAAACTCATTGAGAGGGTTAGAGAGAAAGCTGCCTCAGAAGTCTTAAGCCTGAAACTTTTTTTCAGTTTTGCCCTAAACCCTTGGGATGCTTAAAAGCACGTGAGTGTGTATAGCTCCATCATCCAGTGAGACAAAGGAGTGTTTGCACTTTCACAGAGTTAATAATGACAGTAGCGAGTCTTTCTTGTTTCCAGCCACCCCTGTCTTAGAGTTCCCAGTCCTCCACCTTCCTGAAGAATTTAATTGTGATTTATACTCTGTCTCTAACTTCTTAGAGACAGCTCTACTCTGGAAAGCAAGAGAATAGGAGGCCCCAGTGGGGGGGGAAAAAAAAAAAAAAAGGAGAAAAAGAACTTTCTAGAACTCACTGTAGATTAATAGAGCTGATTATGAATATTTATAATTATCCATTACGGAACCAAAACTTTCAGTGAAGTAATATGTGAGATTTTTGTTTCCAGCCAGCCTGAAATTCCTTCCCATCCCTGTACCCCCAGCGGGGTGAGAACATCAAACATGTCATCTTGCCAACATGACAGCCAGCATCGCATCAGATGGGAGACACATGCAAGCCTGACTTGTGAAGTCAAAGACATTTCAAGATTGGATTCGCCTGATCCGACGTGGCCCTGTTGCAGGCCCTTCGGAAATCTCTGCAGCCAGGGCTCCTTCCTGCCCCCTGTCCGGCACTGCCTGCCTGTGTGCTGTGAAATTTTAATTGAATTGTTAATGACACCGAGGAGTGACACAACACATGAGAAACTTCCAAGAATCAGTCAGGAGGAGCCCTTTTTCTTACTGCTACAAAACAGAAGACACTGGGAAATTGACAAGTCCAAGCGGCGAGGCCAGGGTAGTAATTGATAGCAGGCTGCCTAGAGCCAAGGTCCTTCCCTGGTAATTGCAAGCAGAGGCTGCGTCTGTGATCTCGCCAGTGGTGTTGGCCATGCCAGAGCGACCCGGCTTTGACGGATGGCTTTCCCGCGGTAATGACTTAGGCATGTTCGCTCTCTCGCATGAGGCCATGTGTCCCTCCCACCGGAGAAAATGAGCTGAACATTTTGCTTCTTCTTTAACAGGGCGCTGTTAAAATAACTCTATTCTATTATATAAGCCCTGTAGTGCCAGGGGCTAAATTTATATGGTTATAAACAAGAGATATTACTTTGGAATACCACAATACTGTGGTTTGCTATTTCTTTAGGATTTCAAATGGTGTTTTCAAAATAATGGATTTTACTTCAAGAAAATAAAATTGGGGAGGGGAGAAGAGAGGAAGGATCCCATTTCTGAAAAAAACCCTCATCCCGTTTTTAAATTCCTCTGTGTATCTTCCCTAATTCACTGGCCCAGTGTTTATTTGTATCTTTGTTTGTTTTGCTGGCTGGATTTGACTCTCTGTGGGGGCATCAGAAATATTATTTACTCCAGGATTCTGAAATAAGATAGACATTTTATTTCATTTTTTTTTTTTAATTCTCCAAAGGTTTCTTTTTATATATTTATTTTTTCCATTCCCATTTCTGGACATTGATATATTTCAGAACTTTTATGTGGCTTTTTCTCCCTCCCTACATCTATTCTCTCCTCTCCTTTCTTTCCCTTCCTGGAATGTAATTTTGTTGATAAAATATGATCGTAAGCTGAAGTGTCTCTGATGATCTATTGCACTTCTGGATTTTCACTCCTGTCAGTGACTGAAACTTACTAATTCTGAGACAGGGATCTCTGAGTGCTTTTCCCCACTGGGTCTTGTGCTTTCTGGCATACTTGAAGTTTGAGTTCCTCACTCCTCTCTTCAGTCAGTTTCACACCAAGAATCAACTTCAAAAGAGTGCCAGCAAAGATCCCTAAAAAGCTCAACTGCAGATGCACTTGAGAATGAAAAGAAGCCGTGCGTATGTGTTTATACTCGTGCTGAGTTTCGATGAAGAGCCTGAGAGGAAGGAGACATTGGTGGGAACTTCTGGATAAAAGCAGGTAGAAGGACAGATCCCCAAATTTGCTGTTAATTTTGGTAGTGCATATTTAGAATTTATATTCTTACAAAACACAGGTTTATATGATGGTAGGCTTCCAGCCATCTCACAAAACTGTGCAAAAGAGCACCGTTTTAGATAAAATACTTTTGTGGGCTAGCCTGAAAACCTCACCATTAAAGCATTGGTTCTATTGGAAAACATCTTCAGGATCCCAACTTGGATATAGAAGGCTAGGAAAACAGTTTTTCTTGCCTTCCCCCTATAATTTGGGAAAGAAGAAACCCCATCTTCTGCTGCGATCCTCGTAGCGAAAAGATTGGCTCTAACTCTGCCTTTAGTAATGGGGCAAGAGTGTAAACCCCTCCTGACTGTCTATGAGGTAGTGTTGTTCCTACAGTAGGGCATGCTCATAAGTCAGGCGTGTTTTTAAGAAGGGGTGTGTTGTTGGAATTTCGTGTGATTACTTGATTGCATTGCTATTGTTCTATTCATATGGTATTAGACTAATGCTTGATTCTTTAAGCCTGTCTTTCCCGTGTTTTCAGCGTGTTTTGTTTTAGAGTGGTGGTTCTCAATGAATGATGATTTTGACCCTTTTATTCTGGGGACATCGATGGGCACATTTGGAAGGGTGGTTTCTATTGGCATCTAGCTGGGGATGCCGCTAAACATCCTACAAGGTACAGGACAGTGTCCACAACAAAGAACTGTCAGCTCCTAAATGTTAGTATTGTTCAGCAGAAGGACATATAGAAATAAGCTCTCAGTAAACGTCCATGGATCAGAAACCACAATCTGTCAGTCAACAAATGTTATTGAGTACTTGGAGTTGCTAGGAGGAGCCCAGAACCGAAAGATTTGGGATGTATACAACTTCCTGATCACGAACATAGGATTTACACCTACAGCTGGATTCAAATGATGCTTATACTCCATGACTGTGGGCTTTTGCTTAATCTCCATCAGTCTGTCTTCTTCTCTGCTTTGACAGTACTAGGCTTGCCCGGTGGGTGAAGAAGATTCCCTGGAGAAGGATCCAGTGTTCTTGCCTGGGAAATCCCACAGACAGAAGAACCTGGTGAACTACATCCTTGGGGTCACGAAGAGTAGGACATGACTTAGTGACAACGACGACGACAATGGCAGCACTATTAACACGTTGTAGGACAAGCCTATAGACTCATCGGCTTACACTAGACTTTAAAAGGAAACGACTGCATGTGTAAATTGGCCACTGCCCTAAAGCTGTTGACATAATGAATCTGGAAATAATCTTACTGCAACATCACCTTTTGCAAATGAGAAAACAGACTCAGAAAGGGAGGTTATTTACTCAAAATGATGGCTGCTAGCAAATTTCAAAGTTGGGAGTAGTACTCGGGTCTCCTGACCCCAGGTCCTAAATTATTTCCAATATTAAGTTTCCCTTTATGGTCTAGGACTTAAGACTGGTTGGGAAGCAAGTCCATCATATTTGAAATAGAGACTCCTTCAGAGACAAAATTTCCAGTCTGAGAGCTCTGGATTCTGGAAGGACACAGAGATAAAGAAATTGGATTATCATTTACAGTGATCATAAAACTTATGTAGACTGTCATGGTCCAAAATCTTTTGTGAGAAGCTGAAGAAAATGAGTAGAAGGCTTACAGAGATGGCCTTGGGATTCAACTCTTTCAGTGCTGAGAAGCCTTATTTCATAGTAGCAGTTGGAATCTTTGAAGTTTCTCTGAAGACCCCAGACACTCAAAGGAGGAAAGAGAGGACATTTATTGAGTATTGTCCAGTGTTAGGCACAATGTCCAGGGAGTCCACAGGGACTCCAAGCATCTTGTTTCATTGGTCTTACTGAGCTCTAGTATCACAGGTGTCCTCCACTTCCAAGATAATAAATGAGAACTGGGGGTGATGGAGCCACAGGGTGATGTGCTGGGCTGCCTTCCAAGGTCCCAGTTCTGAATGATGTTGAATGATAGCATTAAAATACCCATGAATTCCTCTTAAGTTAAAAAAGTGAGTTATGACAACTGAGGATATCAGTTGTACTTTAAGACACGTAGAAGCATTGAAAAAGGAAAGGAAAACTAATAATACATCGATATTAACTAGTTATTTCTAGTGTTGGGATCAAGGATGATTTTACTTTTCCTTTTTCATCTGTACGTTTATAAGTCTGTTTTACAAGGAATAATGGTAGAATTGATGTGATCAGCGAGTGTGTAAAAGCTGTAAAATTTAAAAGAAAGGTGAGCTGTTAATGTGCCTGGAATCTATGAACAAAGCAAAAGAAGATCAAAGGTGAAGGTTCTTCTGTTGAGGAAGCTTTATTCTAGTTCTGGAGAGAAATCCTACACATACAGGAAGTTTATTAATAATAATGACATTTACTGATAGCTTTTAACTATTGTGCTATATGTGACTGATTAGATTATGATAGAGAATCTCTAAAGTTTTTAAAATGTATCACCACCATCCATGTAACTTCTATATATTATTTCACTGAATCTCCCCAAGAGTCATATAGGATCCTTACTAGTATTCTCATTTCACAGATGGAAAAATAAGTTTAGAGAATTTGGGGAGTGGTGGAGCAAGGATTGACTCCAAGGTTTATGTCTTTAACCACCAGCTAATATGACCTCCCAGGGAACCCTGCTTAGCCAGTAAAGCACCACGTATCATTGCCAGTGAGAATCTGTAAGAGGTATCAATTAAAGAGGAACAGATATTTTAGCCTGGGTAAGAGAAGGGAGAAGGACCGGGAGTCTCGTCCTAGTCTTGGCCTGATGGCAAATAAAAGGTTCCTAACCCACTTTCATCAAGATTCAGTTGACTTATCAGTAATGAGGTTTTAGGATGATTCTGTTCAGCATGACCGAGTGCCTCTGGACCAAAACACATGAACCACTTGCAGGATTATGTTAGGAGCACATGAGGAGGGTGAGACCAGGCTCACGTTTGAGAAGTGTGTTGAGAAGCTGCCTCTTTCTGCTCGTCTCTAATTAAAAGCCCTTTCGAAGATGTCAGCACTGATTGGGTAATGTGGCTATAATTGACAGTACTGCTCCCTGGCCTAGTGGAATCACCTTTCAGTTTACAGCCTGCGCTGGGTCTGTGGTGCCCACACCATGCTCAGAACCACATTGGCCACAGTAAGTGCTGTGGAATGTGTGTGTGTTTCATCTTTATCAGGAATGTCATGTGGGGTTTTTTGATTGCACCGGCAGCTTACTGCCCCATCTGAGCTTCCAGACAAAATACCAGGGCTCAAGCCACATGTGTTTATGGTATATAATAAATCTCTATTTGTCATAATGGTTTAAATTTAAAAGAAAAAGAAAGGTGAGCTGTTATGTGAAAAAAAAATTGACTGTTGTAAATTAACTTTCTTGGAGTTTCAGGTCAAGCCCAATTTATTAAAGGGGATAAAAGAGATAGAAACCTGGTCTGCAATCACAGTTGTGATTTACCCACACCTTGAGTAGGTCCTCCTTTGGACCTTTTCTTGAACTGCAGCTGGCTTGGTTTTTGTAGGACCTGCTGGGAGCTGAGGTTGTGATGAAAAACAGTTATTCTTTCAAATTACTCACGAGAAGAGGCCTCATTTTATCAAGTGCCCTCCTTAATTTGATTGTAAGACTTTTCATATTTATTTTTTCTGCATTAATCACGCTGTATCTTTGTGGCAAGTATAAACACTATGCTGAAAGACTACATTTTAAAGGGGGAAAAAAATCACTTAGATGACAAATGTTTTTCTAGAGGTGGCCTGTTGGGAGCCCTTGACAGATTAAGAAGGTTATTTTGGGTTTGGTTGCAACATTGTGAACTTTTCTAAAGACTCTTCTTCAGATCAGGATAGTATTAAGGTTTTTGCAGATTAACTTTTAGTGGGGTTTCCCAGGTGGATCTAGTGATAAAAAACCTGCCTGCCAATGCAGGAGACATCAGAGACATGGGTTCGATCCCTGGATTGGGAAGATTCCCTGGAGGAGGGCATGGCAACCCACTCCAATATTCTTGCCTGGAGAATCCCACTGACAGAGGAACCTGGCGGGTTGCAGTCCATAGGGTCACAAAGAGTTGGGCACTACTGAAGCGACTTCACATGCACCACCTTGGTAAAAAGAGTGTTCAGTATTGACTTCCTCTGGCAGGAACCAGCAAGGGGCTGGGAGTTTTAGCTAGCATTTTCCTTCTCTGCAGGAAGGCTCTCTTTGTACCCTGGCCTTGCCCGAGAAACAGCTCTCAGTACCTTCCTCACTGAAGACTGAGGAATTCTTACTTTGATACCCTGGAGCAGACCTAGGAGTCCAGGGCCCAGCCTAGGTGTTCTTTCCTGCCAATTAGGTTCCTTCTGACCTGGACAGCCCACAGTATTTTGAACAATGAAGGACAGTTAATCTGTTCTCAGCAGAGGCTCCCCACATGGTCTCCTGGTTCCCAGAACTCCTTGAGTGCTTCGTGTTCTTAAGGAGGACAACTTAGCATCAGATTCTGGGTGGTCCATTACAGACATGAAAATGAATTCATGTGCCTTCATGTTATTGAAATCTGTAAGGTTTCTTATCTCTTTGATCATTGTGGTACAGAAGAGATCTAAGTGTGCATTGGAGACATTTATTCTTTGATGTGCAGGCCTATTTATGATGAAGCTTCAATGAAGTTGTGTGTGAGGAAGTAGGATGAGATAATTTCTCAAAAAGTTTTTTTTCCAGAAAAGTAAGTCAAGGCCTCTGCTGATCTGAATAAACACATTAAGAGTTTATTATTATCATCACTCTATTTTTTAGCATATTTTATACCATTGTCTAGCTCGGGTAACAATATTTGTTCATTTTTTATTTTAAAGGTTAGATTAATGAGATAGAATTTACATACAAAGAATTCCATTTGTAAGGAAACAGATGATTTCTGACAAATGTGTGCAGTTTTGTAATCAGCATCATGATCAAGACAGAACTTTTCCATCACCCTGAAGATTCCCTTGTGCCCCCTCATCCTATCCCTGTATGTCTTTCCCTATCCCTCACTGCTGACCATGCACTGATTTAGTTTTTGTTTCTATAATTTTGCCTTTTCCCAGAATGTTATAAAAATAGAATCATATAGTGTGTAGCCTTTGGTGCCTGGCTTCTTTCCCTGAGCATGGTGCTTTTGAGATTGACCCACGTTGTTGCATGTATGTTCATCCCTTTATGTTGCCGAATAGTATTCATTGTGTGGATGTGCTGTGATATGCTGACAAGCTCATCACTTGATGGACATTTGGATTGTTTAAGGTTTTGCACTATTATACATAAAGCAGTTATAAACATTTGCTCAGAAAAGTCTTATCTCGGCGAATGTTCCATGGACTTTTGGAAAAGAATGTGGACCCTGCTATCACTGGTTGGAGTTTTTTTGTAAATGTCAAGTTGACTCATAGTGTTGTTCAGGTCTTTTATATCTTTAACAATTTTGGAGGTTTGCTTTTTAATGTTAATTAGATGAGTACGAAATCTCTATATATGATTGTGGATTTTTTGTGTTTCTTATTTTATTTTGGTCACATTTTCTTTATGTATTTTGGAACTCTGTTACTTGAATACATATTGTTATATCTTATTGACTAATTGACTCTTTGGTGCTGGAAAATATTCCTTGTTTTGAAGCCCACTTTGTATTATTTTATTATAAAGATCTCAAATTTTGTGTGGTATATCTATTTATATATATATATTTACTTTATATATATATATACACACACACTCTTACTGTATCTCTGAATTTACATTTATAGTGAATTTTTTTAATCCAATCTCATGATTCCTGCATTTTACTTGAAGTGTTTAGGGCATTTACATTTAATAAAATTATCAGTATACTTGATTTTAAATCTCACATTTTGCAAATTGCTTTCTATTTGCCCCATCAGTTCTCTGTTTCCATTTCCCTCTTTTCCTTCCTACCTTTACTTTATAAATATTTGCAATTCTATTTTATCTCCATTGTAGGTTTAAAAATCTTTCTCCTTTAAAAATAGTTTTTTTGTTAGCTTTACCATGTATACTATATATCTTATTGAGGTTTGTTTTCAAATAATATGCCACTTTTTATATAGTTTAAGAACCTCAGTATGGTATACTTCAGTTTCCTCCTGCCCATCCTCTGTCTTATTGTTGACTTACATGTTACTGCTGTATATGTTTGCACCCCAGAGATTTTTTTTTTTAGACAGTAGTGATCTTTTTTTTAAAGCCAGGAAAAATATTTTTAATTTGCTTCTTTTAAGAGAAAAATTTAGTCTTTTATTTTTTTCTAGTTTGCATTTGCAAACTAAATATATTTTTCAGAGCCAGTATCTTTTAAAGAAATAAAAAGAAAAAAAAGTCGATCATATTTTCCATGTTTTTAGCATTTATAGAATTCTTATTTCTTTATATATGTATCCAGATTTCCTTCTGGTACTGGACTCTTGCCTAAATAACTTTTTCTAATGTCTTTTAGTACAGGTATTCTGGCAGTGGTTTCTTTGTTTTTGTTTGGATGAAGAATTCTTTATCCCACCTTCATTTTTAGAAGATAATTTAAATGTGGATGGATTCCTTATATAATTTTTTTAGTACTTTCAGAACTTTACTTTCAGTACTTTAGTGATGCTGTTCCTTTTTTTTTGGCCTTGTATTTATTCTGTTGAGAAGTCCGTTTTTCTCAGCTTTGTTTTTCTGTATTTGTTTCTTTTTCTCTCTTCTTGCTTTCAAGAGTTCTGCTTTCTCTTTTGTTTTTAGCAGTTTTACTGTGAGGTGCTGGTGTCCTTACCCCTCACTTGAGGATTTCTGAGGTTCTTTGAATTGTGGTTGATGTTTTTCATCAGTTTTGGAAAATTCTTGGCTATTATCTCTTTAATTTTTTTTCCCACTATTTTTCCTGTCTTACCTGCTTTTGGGATTCCAAATACATGTTGCACCTTTTGGTATCATTCCACAGCTCTTGAATGCTCTGCTTCGGCTTGTTTTTTCCACCCTTTTCTTCACTAGTAATTTGGGTAATTTTTTATTCACTTACATTCAAGTTCAGAAATCCTTTTCTTTGCTGGGCCGTCTGCCAATAAGCCTGTTGAAGGAATTCTTCCTCTTTACTACCATGCTTTTATTTTTAGCATATTTATTAGATTCACTTTTATAGTTTCTGTTTTTTCCCCTCTGGAAATCACCCGTCTGTTCATCCATTATGTTCACCTTTTCCTCTAGGTTAAAAAAAAATAAGCAGTAATAGTTATTTTATGTCCCTAGCTGTTAATCCCTCGGAGAAGGCAATGGCACCCCACTCCAGCACTCTTGCCTGGAAAATCCCATGGATGGAGGAGCCTGGTAGGCTGCAGTCCATAGGGTCGCTAAGAGGCGGACACGACTGAGCGACTTCACTTTCACTTTTCACTTTCATGCATTGGAGAAGGACATGGCAACCCACTCCAGTATTCTTGCCTGGAGAATCCCAGGGACGGGGGAGCCTGGTGGGCTGCCGTCTATGGGGTCGCACAGAGTCGGACACGACTGAAGCGACTTAGCAGCAGCAGCAGCAGCTGTTAATCCCAACATCTGCATCACTGCTGGTTCTGGTCACATTGACTGTTTTATCTTTTGATGAAGAATCTCTTTTCCTTGCTTATGTGTGTTAGATAATTTTCAATAACACTTTGGATGGCGTGTGTAAAACAACTGCAGAAATTTAGATAAATAGTACTTAGAAATGGAGACACTTCTGTTGGAATATTAACATGGGTAGTTGAGTCAATAGTCAGTAATTGAGCTGGGTCTGAGTTATTTTGTAAGGTGTACCGGATTGGTGGCTTGCTACTGTCATGGTTTAGTGGGAATTGCAGAAATAAAGGGTTTTCTTTATGTCCCCATTCCATCCTTAGCTCTTGACAGGTCTCAAATGCCTAAGGCCCGTCCATGCCTTTTCCCCTCCTTGAGGGTTGACTGCTATTGCTGGTTACTCAGTGGTGAAGCTTGTGGTGGCAGGAGGGTTTCTCTCTCCTCCGGCTCTGTCAGTCTTAGGCAGGTTTTGAGTGTGTAAATCCCAGGCATACATTTTTCTGTCTCACATTAATGGATGCTCTTGAGTAGGACAGCATTTTCTGTCCCCTTTCCAGTATTATCAGGCCTCTGCTTTCTATGTATGCAAATTGCTCTACCTGAACAGGTTTTCTGCCCCTTTGCTCAAGAAGCAGATATCTTTTGCTTCTAGCTCTTGTTTAGTTGCAGTATACTTTATTTTATTTTATTTTTAAACCTTACAATATTGTATTAGTTTTGCCAAATATCGAAATGAATCCGCCACAGGTATACCTGTGTTCCCCATCCTGAACCCTCCTCCCTCCTCCCTCCTCCCTCCCCATACCCTCCCTCTGGGTCGTCCCAGTGCACCAGCCCCAAGCATCCAGTATCGTGCATCGAACCTGGACTGGCGACTTGTTTCATACATGATATTATACATGTTAGTTGCAGTATACTTTTATCTGGGACTATTCCTCCTCAGTGGATTATGGCTGGTGTTTTCTTTCATTCTTTTTTTTTTTTAAATGAGTGAAGGTTTTGAAAGTAGGCAAGATTTCATGCCTGTGTACAATATTGGGGCTTCTCCCTATTTCTCCTGCTTTGCCTTAATCTGTCTTGTGAGTACCATGGGGGAAGAAAGCTGGTAAGTAAATACAGACTCTACTTGTATCTAGGACTCTCAGAAACTCTAAGCTCCTCTGGCTTGCCCACGTTTAGCATTTACGTTTTTGTTAACATTTCAGTTGTTTTCTTCTTGATTACTTTTATGATGGCTGCCCTTCAGCCTGTCCTCTGCCAGAGGTGAAGCAGTTTGGATGTCTCATCTCCCTACATAGAAGGACAAGTCAGATTTTGGAATTCAGTTCACTTGTCTGCCTTGCAACATCAGCGGAATGTCTCCCATCAGCTGGTGGAGAGGGAATTTCTGCCTGATGAGGGCTGATCTGATGGTCCCTTACAGTCAGTCTTGAGGGACTAGGATTTCAGAATCTATGTATATCTGATACAGGGGACAGTTGCTGATCCTCATGAGAAGAATTTGGTGGATTTTCTGCTGTTTGCTCACTATTGCCTCGCAAGAAAGTGGTAAAGAAAACTAGAGATCTAATATTCTTACATAATTAATGAGGGGGGAAGAAGTAGACAATACTTGGAGGGGGGTTGGCACTTGAAGGAGGGGTAAGGAGTAGGGTAAATTTCTCATTTTTTACAAGTTTTATCTTGAGGGCAGTCTGTAGTCTTTGCCATGTAGAAAGGAAAAATTAATAGAAAGCACACTTTTTTTGGCTTGAATAATAAGACATCTAGGTTTAGGGTAACCTTAGCTGCTTAAAAGAGGGAAATCCCTGTACGGAGTGGGCAAGTGAGTGGAGGTCCAGGTTCTATGTAGAAAGTCTGCCCAAATCTGTAGCTGGACCCTGAACCACATAAGTAGATTTCACAGGAGTAAGAATAAAACAGTTGAACTGAAATTTGAACTTTGCCTGCCACAGGGGAGACAGTGTTTTGTAGTTTGCTTTCAGCCAATATATTGGCTTGCTTAAAAAACGATCTTCAGAGAAACTTAACAGAATCAAGAATTTCTACAGCATATCATTCAAGACATCCAAGATCAATGTAAAATTCTCACTGCATTATCAAAAGCAGTCAGTAGAGACCAACCCCAAAATGACCCAGATGATGGAATAACAAATATTGTAAAGTTCCTATTACAGATTTGCAGAAAGATGTAAAGGGAAATATGATCACAAGGTAGGAAAGGATAGGACATTTTAGAGAATTAGTATTGTATGATTCTATTGTTCTAATAATAGTAACACAGACTAGCACTGGAAAGTATAACAAACAAAAAATTGATTGGATGAGCTTAATGATAGAATGAAGGTGGCAGAGGAAAAGTCTGACATTTTAGAAAGATCAATGGAAAAACAGAGAAAAGAAAAAAAAAACAAAAACAAAACAGAACTACAGGACCTGTTGGGCAGGATCACAAGCTGTACTTTATGTTCTAATATTAGTTCCAACATAATAGAGTTCCAAAAGAAGAAATGAGAAGGTGAGGCCAAACACTGAGGAACTAATGGCTGAAAATATCCCAAATTTGGTGAATAACATGAATTTATAGATGCTCAGTGAGCACCAAGCAGGATTAATTTGAAGCAAACCACACTTAGGTATGACTCAGTTACATGTCCAAAAGAAAAGTTAAACAGCTAGAAGAGAAAGATGCAGATTTCTTAAAGGAGTTACTGAGATAAACTAAATTATCTTAGTGTCTTACCAGAGACAAAGGACGCTGGAAGAATTGTAAGAGAATGTCTTTAAAGGGCTTAAAAAAAGAGGAAAAAAAGAAAACTGTAAATTCAGAATTCTCAATCCAGCAAAAATATCCTTGACGAATGAAGATGAAGTAAAGACATTTTCATATAGAAAAAAATTACTAGCGCTTCTGCATACCAATAAAAGATAAAGGAGGCTCTATTGATATAAGCTGAAGAATGGAAACACATCTTGAGGAAGCAAGAAGAGCATCGGATGTGATAAACATGTGGGTAAATAAACAAAGTTTTTTCCTTTTAATTTCTTTAAAACACGTGTGAGTGTTTAACCACCAAACTCTAAGGTATTTTGGAGCGTATAGTTTATGCAGAGGGTAGTATATATGTCAACTGTAACATAAAGTCTGGAGGTGAGATAAAAGACTCATTATGGTTGCATGATTTGCTCATTTTACAGGAAGTGGTACAACATTAGCTCTAAGCAGACTGTGCGAAATGAAGAATGTATATTATAATCTTAGAGCAATTCATAAAAAATAATGCAAGACATAGCAGACAAAAAAACAGTAGATAAATTAAAATGATATTCTTAAAAACTGTAAAAGAAGGCAGGAAAGGAGGAACAAAGGAAAAAAATACAAGCTACAAAGAGAAAACAGAGGTAATGTGGTAGACTTAAACCATAGGAATAACTATATTTAATGTTAGTGGACCAAATACCCAGTTAAAATGTGACGAGTAAAGCCTGGATTTTTAGTCCTCAGGGATGTTTAAAGGGTCTTGAAAATATTTTGGGGGTTTCAGGAGACAGTGTGGCTATGGAAACTCATGTTCTAGCCCTGCAAGATTGATACCGATGAATAAAAGGAACAGACAAAAGGAGATGAACTATTTAGACCAAACATGAGGCCACGGGTTCTGGTTTGTCCAGCTCTTCTGGCCCTCATTCAACATTACGCAGTTTCAGTTAGGGTGGTAACTGGCTATAATTCAGTGTTGAACACCAGCTGGAACTGGGGTTGAAGTATAGGGCAAGATGCCGATGTGTCTTTTCTCCTGTTTCGCCTAGCTGCGTCCTGTCCATCTATAAGCACGTTGTTCCCGTTTCCACTGGGCCCTGCTCCCCTCCCCCACCTGCCTTAGAGCCATATAACGGATGGATCTCTGTGTTGATTTGTTAAGTTCTCCCATCTGGGCCCCCAAGAGGTTTGGAGAACAAAGTGTTTTGATGTGTCCTTTCAGACTGATGTGCAGGAGGCCTAGCGTGAGTGACTTATTACATGGTATCTGAATCCTCCAAGACACCACTGGCATAGAGGATACAGCCAGCACAGCGACATGTTTCTTAGTTCTCCGATGAAGGAACGGGTATGCAGTGTTCTGCTTCCCTAGGCAAACAACAGTCACACCCACTCCCCTCCCCCGGAAAGGGACTAGGAAGTATGTTTACCAACTTGGAAAGAAAAAAGAATTAGGTGACGGTCCACAGTATGATTTCTTGTTATTTTTCTCCTTGTCTGATTGGCCTGCTATCCACTAAAAACTTTTTAAAACACCTCCCCGAAATTTAGGCTATGTAAAGCAGTTTGGGGCTCACGTGTGACCAAGAGGGTTTTTGGCACAGTGAATTCTGTTTCATTTGATGGAGGAATACTGTTTTCAGACACCTTGATGATGGAAAAAACCCTCTGTGTTTCAATAAGATTTTGCTCTGGAATTCTCAAGGTGTTCATTTACTTGAATCCTATTGAAGGGCATCTTGGATAACACTATTATCAACCATATGATTTCTGCTTTAGGTACTTTTTCAAGTGAGATGGAGTATAACTTTAAAATAGACATCCATGGCCTTAGGAAAGTCACAACTTCTCTGGATCTTATGAATAAAGTGAGCATAATTAGACACTTATGGAGAGTTTGGCGTCAAGAAGTCCATGGTATGGGGTGAAGCTTGGGCTTTTGCATTTTCAAGGAGCATCATAGGTGGTCCTTTTGCTGATCTCTAATGAGGGTCTCTCCAGATGGTAGCATTCTGTGATTTCATGACAACATAAATGTTATAAACAGTTTTTTTTTTTTTTTTTGTATATAAACTCCTCTTTTTAAAGTGGTCCATTTAGGATGATGAGATATTTTATCTTAATAACTGTTAGGCTCCATCCCATGGCAACCTCTCTCTTGACAATTCATTTGATTATTTTGGTTGATCCATCCTGAGGAATGATAATGGTTCACAAAGATTTCCTAGTCAACTCTGGAAGCAAGAGCTCTGATACCTCCTGGGTAGGGAGTTTATCTGTGCAGTTCTGACTTGTCTTAGGACTGTCATGTGATCTTGGCAGGTTGGACATTCTCTGTGGGTTTGGAGGGGAGGATTTTATTTCTTAGGGTGTATCAAGATGATATGAAACTTCCTTCAAGAATAGAGCTATTATTTAAAAGCAGAAAGGCAGTTGTTGGAGGGCAGGGGCTGAATGCAGAATTCATTCACTAGGGAATTACTGGTGATCTTGGCAGCAGTTCGCTGAGACTACTCACCTGAAATTGTTGTTTTCTGCCTTTTAACTGAGTGCCAGTTTGACTGCTTCTGTGAGAGTGTGTTGGTTAATCCTTTGCTTCACTTGTTCTTCTTTGCACAGCCAAGGGAGCATTTCCAAAGATAAAAATCTGTCAACAGAGGCTAAGTCCTAATCAAACAGGTGTGGATGAGTTGGGGAGAGATAATTGCATTGTAGGAGCAACCCTCTAGTCAAAAAGTATCTTGGAAGGAGAATGAGACAGTTGGGTGTTGAACCAACCAATGCACATGATCATGAAGGGGTACATTAATTTTTTGCTGACCAGCTCGGTTGTCAAACTTGACACTTTCTGCTTAGCTTTAAGCTTTAACTCACTCGGGTCAAGTATGATTAAAGGACAGAGGAACTGAAAAATCATACATGGAATCCCCTTCATACACTTATCAAAGCCCTTAGGGTGAGTTTCTAGGCCTGAGGAGTTAAAAAAATTATAATATGGGCTTCCCTGGTGGCTCAGTGGTAAAAAATCTGCCTGCCAATGTAGGAGACCCAGGTGTGATCCCTGGGTTGGCAAGATCCCCTGGAAAAGGAAATGGCAACCAACTCTGGTATTCTTACCTGGGAAATCCCATGGATAGAGGAACCTGGTGGGCTTCAGTACATGGGGTCGCAAAGAGTCAGACATGACGTAGCAGCTAAGCATGAGTGCATTGCTTAAATATAAACATGGCACCATAAAACTCTTAGAGGAGAGTATAGGCAAAACATTCTGTGACTTGAATCATACCAGTGTTTCTTAGGTCACTCTCCTGAAGCAATAGAAATAAAAGCAGGAATAAACAAATGGAACCTGATCAAATGCATAAGCTTTTGCACAGCAAAGGAAACCACAGGCAAAATGAAAAAAAAACCCTACGGACTGGAAGAAAATATTTGCAAATGATGTGGCCAACAAGGGCTAAATTTCCAAAATATATAAATAGCTTGTACAGCTGAACAATAACAACAAAAATAACCCAATCTGAAAAAAAAGTAGAAGACCTAGACATTTCTCCAAAGAAGCCATACAGATGGCCAATAAGCACATAAAAAGATGCTCAACATTACTAATTACTGGAGAAATGCAAATCAAAACTATACTAAGGTATCACCTCACACTGGTCAGAATGGTCATCCTCAAAAAGTCTACAAATAACAAATGCTAGAGAGATTGTGGAGAAGAGGGAACACTCCTACACAATTGGTGGACATGTGAATTGGTGCAGCCACTGTGGAAAACAGTGTGGGGATTCCTTAAAAGATAGGATTATGATATGATCCTGCAGTCCCACTCATGGGCATGTATCTGGAGAAAACTCTAATTCAAAAAGGTATATGTGTCCCAGTGTTCATAGCACAGTCCTATTTATAATAGTCAAGATATGGAGTCAACTAAATGTCCATTGACAGATGAATGGATAAAGAATATATATATATATACACACACACACACACACACACACACAAATGATATATATATATAATACAATGAAATAATACTGAACCATGAAAAAGAATGAAATAATGCCATTTGCAGCATCGTGGATGGACCTAGAGATTATCACACTAAACTAGAATAAGTCAAAGAGAAAGAAAAATATATTAATATTACTTAAATGTGGAATCTAAAAAATGATAAAATGAACTTATTTACAAACCAGAAACAGAGTCATGGACATAGAAAACAAACTTATGGTTACCAAAGGGGAAAGGGAGATTAGCAGATACAAACTACCATATATAAAACAGATGAACAACAAGGTCCTACTCTGTAGAACAGGGAGTTATATTCAATATCCTGTAATAAACCACAACAAAAAGAATATAAAAAGGAGAATATGTATGTAACTGAATCACTTTGCTGTACACCAGAAAGCTAGCATGACATTGTAAATCAACTATACTTCAATCAAAACAGACCCAGCACTACTGACTTTTCCTCTGATTCTTAATTCCTTTAGCACTTATGCCGTACCCCATCACTCAGTCCTCCAACCGTACTGAACTTCCTGAAAGTCGTCTCACTCACTGCCTCCAGTGCCCACCTCCCATTCACCCTTCACTGTTGTCTGCTAAGTGTGGTCCATGGGCCAGCAGCCCTGGCATCCTCGAGAGCTTGTCAGAAACTTCTGAATTGTAGGCCTCACTCAAGACCCATTTCAGAATCCTCATTTTAATTAGATCCCTAAATGATTTGTGGTACTTTTAAAGTCTGAGAAGGACTGTTAAAGCTACAGTCCTTTCTTATAGGCCTTCTAAGCACAAAGTCTGATGGTCACTTCTCACTCTATCATTAGACATGATTTTTTTCTTCTTGTTGAGAATGACAACTATCAAGTTTTCCTTAGAGGGCCAGAGTGTCATGGTTGGTATACCATAAGGCACTGTATGACCATTCCTATCTGATGGAGAGTTTGTTTGGTTTCCCAAATTTTTTTTCTTTTTTTAATTTTAGTTTATTTACAGTATTTCAGACATGATTTTCAGTGATTTTCAATGTATAGACATGATTTTCTTCTTTAAGCTTCTCTCTGATTTCTTGATAGCTCTGTCTAGATCTTCTTGGCACTTAATTGGCCATTCTTTCCCTGGATCATTTTCTGGCCCATTTTCCTCTTGTAAAAGCACAGATATTTTCACTACTGCTCTGCAAATAGGATCATCAGTACCATCTCTCTAAATTCCGTAAACCTGTCAACTGACTGGTTCCACATAGGAAAAACAGTACGTCAAGGCTGTATATTGTCACCCTGCTTATTTAACTTATATGCAGAGTACATCATGAGAAACGCTGGTCTGGAGGAAGCACAAGCTGGAATCAAGATTGCCGGGAGAAATATCAGTAACCTCAGATATGCAGATGACACCACCCTTATGGCAGAAAGTGAAGAGGAACTCAAAAGCCTTTTGATGACAGTGAAAGAGGAGAGTGAAAAAGTTGGCTTAAAGCTCAACATTCAGAAAACGAAGATCATGGCATCTGGTCCCATCACTTCATGGCAAATAGACGGGGAAACGGTGGAAACAGTGGCTACCTTTATTTTTTTGGGCTCCAAAATCACTGCAGATGGTGACTGCAGCCATGAAATTAAAAGACGTTTACTCCTTGGAAGGAAAGTTATGACCAACCTAGACAGCGTACTAAAAAGCAGAGACATTACTTTGTCAACAAAGGTCCATCCAGTCAAGGCTATTGTTTTTCCATTGGTCATGTACAAATGTGAGAGTTGGACTATTAAAGAAAGCTGAGCACCGAAGAATTGATGCTTTTGAACTGTGGTGTTTGAGAAGACTCTTGAGAGTACCATGGACTGCAAGGAGATCCAACCAGTCCATCCTAAAGGAGATCAGTCCTGGGTGTTCATTGGTAGGACTGATGTTGAAGCTGAAACTCCAATACTTTGGCCACCTGATGTGAAGAGCTGACTCATTGGAAAAGACCCTGATGCTGGGAGGGATTGAAGGCGGGAAGAGAAGGGGATGACAGAGGATGAGATGGTTGGATGGCATCACCGACACAATGGACATGGCTTTGGGTGGACTCCGGGAGTTGGTGATGGACAGGGAGGCCTGGCATGCTGCAGTTCATGGGGTTGCAAAGAGTCGGGTACAACTGAGTGACGGAACTGAACTGTGATATTTGTTTTTCTCTTTCCAACTTAGTTCACGCTGTATAATAGTCTCTAGGTTCATCCACTTCACTAGAACTGACTCAAATGCATCCCTTTTTATGGCTGAATAATATTCCATTGCATGTATGTATCCCAACTTCTTTATCCATTTAACTGTTGGTGGACTTCTAGGTTACTTCCGTGTCCTGCCTTTGTAAATAGTGCTGGCAGTGAGGGGACAGACAGGGTGGGACTAACTGAGAGAGTAGCGCTGAAACATACACATTACCATGTGTAAAATGGATGGCGAATGGTAGGTGGGAATTTGCTGTGTGATGCAGGGAGCTCAAACCCGGTGCTCTCTGACAAACTAGAGGGGTGGAATGGGGTGGGAAGTGGGAAGGAGGTTCAAGACGGAGGGGACATGTGTGTGCCTGTGGCTGATTCATTTTCACACACGGCAGAAACCAACACAGTATTACAAAGCAATTATCCTCCAATTAAAAATAAGTCAAGAAAACACAGATATTTTCAGTTTATCTCCAGCCCCACTTTGTCTTTCTCCTAAGGTATAAACCCACTGTTCTAGTTGACTTCTGGATAGCACTTCATTGGATGTTCCTTTGGAACCTTGAGATTACTGTGTCCTAACTAACTTATTTTTTCCTTTACTCCCAAAGGCTGTTTCTCCTCTGGCTGCCTTACTTTGCTTAGTGACATCACTGGGGGGACTGTAGAACCATCATTGACTGCTTCTTCCCTTCCTTCCTTGTCTAATCCGTCACTTGATTGTGTCTCCATCACTGTCTTGTGTTCTGATGCTCTCCTTTACTGCTTCATCTAATTATTTAAGTCTCTTTCCTGAACCATTATAAGGGTCTCATCATTATATCTCTAGCCACTGCCTACTCCTTCCTCTCTTGCCCTTTACTGTTGGCTTGTTCTTTCTACATGTTGGAATCATGCTTTTCCTCTGCATCACACCACTCGTTATCTCTGTACTGCTTTCAGAATGAAGTGTGATTTCTTTAGTGCAGGGTCCTCTGTGCTCAGATCCCAGTTACTTCTTTACTCTTCTCTCCAAGTGCCCTATGCCTGGCCAAACTGAAGTGCTCTTTACTCTCTTTGGCATTCCCCTACTAACTAAGGATGACTTTTGAAATCTGGAATGAAATTCTAATACATATTATTACAAGAATGGATAGTGAACCAGCAATTGTTTATGAATAAGTCTGGGTTTATGCTCACAGATCAGGTCATATCATTTCCTTTTTTCTTTTCTGACTTAATATATAATGGAGATGTGTCAGTCATCATATATTTGAAGATGAGGAAGGCATTTAATACTGGATTTTTGCCAAACCGCTGTACCGAAAGGGGATACCCAAATGGAGCTCTGCTGGTTTGGAGGAATGTTTCTTGTTTCCCACAGAGCTTGATTTTGTACCTGATTCTTGAGAAAAAATATTTAGGTAAAGTGAGTTAGGTAAAGATACAGAAAGCACATGTACCATAAATAGGAGACAGATCTAGGAAAGAGGGTTAAATCAGATAATAGAATCAAAATATTAGGGGTTCATACCAGCTAGAATGTGGGCAGATTAGAAGAGGTGAAATTTCAGATTCTATTTGCTTTTGGGTCTCCAAATCAGCTGTTAGAGTGAAGTATCAGAGTAGAGGTGATGTGGGGGAAAATTAAGTTTTGTCTGGCATCTTCAAATATCTGAATGTGAGTGTTTAAGGAGCTCTTGAGATTATTGATTAAATTGCAGAAGCATATTACCTTGAAAAAGAAGGAAAACCACACCTAGAATATTGTGTTCAGTTTTGGGCCCTAAACTTTAAATTGGAAGTGGATAAATGGAAGTCATTTTAGGGGAGTCACAGGCAAAGTTTTTGCGCCAGGGTGTGCTTGAGTGTGAGAGCTCCCTGGGTTGTCTTTGAGGTCCCTTTTCAAGCCCAGCTCTACTCAGTTGTAGTCTCTGTGGTGGAGGGTAATTGCTGTCTTGTAGTTTCTCTGAAGGCATTTAGTTCAGTGCTTTGCTTGTGAAAGTGAAAGCGTTAGTTGCTCAGTCCTGTCCGACTCTTTGCGACCCCATGGACTGTAGCCCACCGGGCTCCTCTGTCCATGGGATTCTCCAGGCAAGAATACTGGAGTGGTTTGCCATACCCTTCTCCAGGGGATCTTCCCCACCCAGGGATAGAACCTGGGTCTCCCACAATGCGGGCAGATTCTCTGCGATCTGAGCCATCAGGGATTGTAGCATTTGTTAATAAATACTGGTGAGTAAATGTTACTAGTGTGATGTAAATTTTGCCTCCAGACCCAGAACATAATTTCCTTGAGGGCACATACCACATGTTATGTTTTGTATCACCCTCATCATCTTGAACAAGGTTAGATTTTTCAGCAGGTATTTGGTAAATACAGGCCGAGTTCACAAAGTTAAATATTGGGAGAAATCCCATTAAACACCTCATACTTAATCCCCCAGCTCCCCCTTTCCTTTCATATAAAAACAAGGGAACAGTGTAGTCAGGGGAAGGAATACTGACCAGGTCAGAAACCTTGGTTTACAGGGCTGCTTCTTCCACTAATGAGCTCACTTCAGGCCCGTGTACAGTCGCTGATGATGAGGGAGAAGTAGGGTGGGAGGTGTCATGACTGCTGCAATTTAGGGTCGGGTGTCTGAATGACACAGCTGGGTTTCTCCCAGACTTTTGGTATTGGTTATGGTAATGAAATGCTTTAAGATGACATAATTAAGATACTCAATCATGTGCAAGTTTAAATTCCTTTCAGTTGGCCTGGGAGCAGCAGAAATGGTACAGTTTGCTTCCTGGGAGATTGTAGCCTAAGACCAATAACTCACTTGTGTCTATACAGCTGTTATTTGCTATTCACTGGCAGGTGTGACTAATTCCACCAGTGACACAACCCCTTGAATGAATGTGAGCTTTTAAAGCAACTCGTTCCTGAGTATCTGTGAGAGCACTGTTGGAAGGGTGTTGGGCTCCTCTTTGTTGTTACTGGTGGGGCTGAATCCATTTCTGAGAGTCTTGGATTAACGTTGGCCCTATTTCCTGAGGGCACGGCTGCTCTTCATGGAGCCTCTCCTGGCATACCCCCATGATTCTTCTAGTATGATTTTTCTACTCTCTAGTTCTCTGTATTGTAATAGCTGTCTGGACTGTGTAGAAATGTTTCTGAAGGCTCTAAAAGCACAATTTTGGAAGAGAGACAAGTGATGGTATTGGGGAAACAGACATGAAAACCCAGGGCTGAGTTTTGCATACCTCTGTGTTAGAAGAAAGCAGTAGATTTTTTCTGGATAAAGGTGAAGTGGCTAAGAAAGCTTGTAAAAACAACTGATATTGACTGTTCAATCTTAAAAGAGTTAAAAGTTGGAGTGGCTTTTTACCATTTAATTGTGTTTAGCTTTGTTCTTAAAAAAAAAAAAAAAAGAACTTAAAAATCATGTTTCATTAATGTGCCAGCTTGGATTATTTTCCCTGTCAGTTTAGCAATCAACAGTAATAAAAACCCAGATATAAAATTTTCATACATTTACAGTAGCATAAAGACATTAAGTTAAAACCCTTTAAAACATTTTCCATTTTCATTTCACTTAGCAGGTACTACATATCAAGCTATTATTTACCCAGCTAAAATGAGCAGGAAAGTGATCCAAGTTGGTGAAATGCCTCCAGACAACTTGCACAACTGTTATTTTCCCTTTTTTGATTATGCCCAGCTGAAGGGCTTAGTTTTAGCACAAATCAGATCAAGGTGATACGAAAGGTACTTGGGATTACCTGGAGAGTGTTGAGATTAGCCGTGGAAAACCTCCTTTTTGCCACCTGGATAGCCCATGTGTATGGAGATGGTTTTATTTTAAGGCATGGCCAGTGCTATTCTCTAGGCTAGTGAAGTAAAAGCAGCATGGATAATTCAAAGTAAGCAGATAATCCAAAAGAGTGTTCTGCTTAGCTGTGGAAGGAGCATGGTATATTTTTTTCTTTCTTTTTTAATTGAAGGATAATTGCTTTACAGTATTGTGTTGGGTTCTGCCATACATCAACATGAATCAACCACAGGTATACATATGTACCCTCGCTCCTAAAAACTTCTTCCCAACTGCCACCGCATTCCATCTCTCTGCGTTGTCACAGAGCACCGGTTAGAGCCTCTTGAGTCATATAGAGAATTCACACTGTTTGTCTATTTTACGTATGATAGATAAACAGTGTGAATTCTCTATATGACTGCTCCTCTCTCCATTTGTCCCACCGTCTCCTTCCCCACCACGTCCACAAGTCTACTCTCTTGTCTCCATTGCTGCCCTGCAAATAGGTTCATCAGTACCATATCTCTGTGCTGTGCTAGTTGCTCAGTTGTGTCCGAATCTTTGCAACCCCGTGGACTGTAGCCCACCAGGCTGCTCTGTCCATGGGGATTCTCCAGGCAAGAATACTGGAGTGGGTTGCCATGCCCTCCTGCAGGGGATCTTCACAACCCAGGGTCTGAACCCATGTCTCCCCCATTGCAGACGAATTCTTTACTGTTTGAGCCACCAGGAAAGCCCACCATCTCACTAGATTCCATATATATGTGTTAATATACAATATTTGTCTTTCTCTTTCTGACTTCACCTTGCATAATAGACTCTGGGTTCATCCACCTCAGTAGTACGGACTCAAAGACATTCCTTTTAATGGCCAAATAATATTCCATTTTTTCATACTGTTCATGGGGTTCTCAAGGCAAGAATACTGAAGTGGTTTCTCATTCCCTTCTCCAGCAGACCACATTTTTTTCAGAACTCTCCACCATAACCTGTGTGTCTTGGGTGGCCCTATATGGCATGGCTTATAGTTTTATTGAGTTAGACAAGGCTGTGGTCCATTTCAAATCCTAAAAGATGCTGCTGTTAAAGTGCTGCACTCAATATGCCAGCAAATTTGGAAAACTTGGCAGTGGCCACAGGACTGGAAAAGGTCAGTTTTCATTCCAATCCCAAAGAAAGGCAATGCCAAAGAATGTTCAAACTATCGCAAAATTGCACTCAGCTCACACGCTAGCAAAGTAATGCTCAAAATTCTCCAAGCCAGGCTTCAACAGTATGTGAACCATGAACTTCCAGATGTTCAAACTGGATTTAGAAAAGGCAGAGGAACCTGAGATCAAATTGCCAACATCCACTAGACCATTGAGAAAGCAAGAGAGTTCCAGAAAAACATCTGCTGCTGCTGCTAAGTCGCTTCAGTCGTGTCCGACTCTGTGCAACCCCACAGATGGCAGCCCACCAGGCTCCCCCTTCCCTGGGATTCTCCAGGCAAGAACACTGGAGTGGGCTGCCATTTCCTTCTCCAGTGCATGAAAGTGAAGTCGCTAAGTTGTGTCTGACCCTCAGTGACCCCTTGGACTGCAGCCTACCAGGCTCCTCCATCCATGGGATTTTCCAAGCTACTTCTGCTTTATTGATTACACCAAAGCCTTTGACTGTGTGGATCACAACAAACTGTGGAAGATTCTTCAAGAGATGGAAATACCAGACTACCTTACTTGCCTCCTGAGAAATCTGTGTGTAGGTCAGCAGTTAGCAATAGTTAGAACTGGACATGGAACAACAGACTGGTTCCAAATTGGGAAAAGAGTATGTCAAGGCTGTATATTGTCACCCTGCTTATTTAACTTATATTCAGAGTACATCATGAGAAATGCCAGGCTGGATGAAGCACAAGCTGGAATCAAGATTTCCAGGAGAAATATCAATAACCACAGACACACAGGTGACACCACCCTTATGGCAGAAATCTAAGAAGCACTAAAGAGCCTCTTGATGAGGATGAAAGAGGAGAGTGAAAACGTTGCCTTAAAGCTCAACAATCAGAAAACGAAGATCATGGCATCTGGTCCCATCACTTCATGGCAAATAGCTGGGAAAACAATGGAAACAGTGACAGACTTTATTTTTTGGGGCTCCAAAATCACTGCAGATGGTGACTGAAGCCTTGAAATTAAAAGACACTTGCTTCTTGGAAGGAATGTTATAACCAACCTAGACAGCATATTAAAAAGCAGAGACATTATTTTGCCAACAAAGGTCTGTCTAGTCAAAGCTGTGGTTTTTCCAGTGGTCATGTATGGTTGTGAGAGTTGGACTGTGAAGAAAGCTGAGTGCCGAAGAATTGATGCTTTTGAACTGTGGTGCTGGAGAAGACTCTTGAGAGTCCCTTGGACTGCAAGGAGATCCAACCAGTCCATCCTAAAGGAAATAAGTCCTGAATATTCATTGGAAGGACTAATGCTGAAGCTGAAACCCCAATACTTTGACCACCTGATGCGAAGAACTGACTCCTTGGAAAAGACCCTGATGCTGGGCAAGACTAAGGCAGGACGAGAAGGGGATGACAGAGGATGAGATGGTTGGATGGCATCACCTTTTCGATAGACATAAGTTTGATTAAGCTCCAGAAGTTGGTGATGGACAGGGAAGCCTGGTGTTTATGGGGTCGCAAAGCATCGGACATGACCGAGCAACTGAACTGAACTGAATATTGTATATGTGGTACACAGCTTCTTTATCCATTCCTCTGTCAGTGGACATCTGTGTTGCTTCCATGTCCTAGCTAATGTTGCTATAAACATTGGGGTACATGTGTGTTTTTCAATTATGGTTTTCTTAGGGCATATGCCCAGTAATGGGATCGTTGGGTCATATGTTAGTTTTATTTCTACTTTTATAAGGAATCTCCATACTGTTCTCCATAGAGGCTGTATCAATTTGCATTCCCACCAACAGAAGAGCACAGTATATTAACAATAGCTTGTATGGCTATTTCCAGTTGAAAAAGTGCTGTTGTGTATCAGTGGAACACCAACAAAGAAACCCAGGTATCACCCCAATTTTACTCTTACTTACCCATGTGGCCTTAGGCGGGCCACTGAGTTGTATTTCCTCATGTATAAAATGGGAACAATAGACAAATCCTTCCTAGATGGTAAGGGATTTGAGATGATAGTTTTGTCAGATCAGATCAGATCAGCCGCTCAGTCATGTCCAACCCTTTGCGACCCCATGAATCGCAGCACGCCAGGCCTCCCTGTCCTACACCAACTCCCGGAGTTCACTCAGACTCACGTCCATCCAGTCAGTGATGCCATCCAGCCATCTCATCCTCTGTCGTCCCCTTCTCCTCTTGCCCCCAATCCCTCCCAGCATCAGAGTCTTTTCCACTGAGTCAACTCTTCACATGAGGTGGCCAAAGTACTGGAGTTTCAGCTTTAGCATCATTCCTTCCAAAGAAATCCCAGGGCTGATCTCCTTCAGAATGGACTGGTTGGATCTCCTTGCAGTCCAAGGGACTCTCAAGAGTCTTCTCCAACACCACAGTTCAAAAGCATCAATTCTTCGGTGCTCAGCCTTCTTCACAGTCCAACTCTCACATCCATACATGACCACAGGAAAAACCATAGCCTTGACTAGACAAACCTTTGTTGGCAAAGTAATGTCTCTGCTTTTGAATATGCTATCTAGGTTGGTCATAACTTTCCTTCCAAGGAGTAAGCGTCTTTTAATTTCATGGCTGCAGTCACCATCTGCAGTGATTTTGGAGCCCAGAAAAATAAAGTCTGACACTCTTTTCACTGTTTCCCAATCTATTTCCCATGAAGTGATGGGACCAGATGCTATGATCTCAGTTTTCTGAATGTTGAGCTTTAAGCCAACTTTTTCACTCTCCACTTTCACCTTCATCAAGAGGCTTTTGAGTTCCTCTTTACTTTCTGCCATAAGGGTGGTGTCATCTGCATATCTGAGGTTATTGATATTTCTCCCAGCAATCTTGATTCCAGCTTGTGTTTCTTCCAGTCCAGCATTTCTCATGATGTACTCTGCATATAAGTTAAATAAACAGGGTGACAATGTACAGCCTTGACGTACTCCTTTTCCTATTTGGAACCAGTCTGTTGTTCCATGTCCAGTTCTAACTGTTGCTTCCTGACCTGCATACAAATTTCTCGAGAGGCAGATCAGGTGGTCTGGTATTCCCATCTCTTTCAGAATTTTCCACAGTTTATTGTGATCCACACAGTCAAAGGCTTTCGCATAGTCAATAAAGCAGAAATAGATGTTTTTTTGGAACTCTCTTGCTTTTTCGATGATCCAGCGGATGTTGGCAATTTGGTCTCTGGTTCCTCTGCCTTTTCTAAAACCAGCTTGAACATCAGGAAGTTCACGGTTCACGTATTGCTGAAGCCTGTCTTGGAGAATTTTGAGCATTACTTTACTAGCATGTGAGATGAGTGCAATTGTGCGGTAGTTTGAGCGTTCTTTGGCATTGCCTTTCTTTGTGATTGGAATGAAATCTGACCTTTTCCAGTCCTGTGGCCACTGCTGAGTTTTCCAAATTTGCTGCCATATTGAGTGCAGCACTTTCACAGCATCATCTTTCAGGATTTAGAATAGCTCAACTGGAATTCCATCACCTCCAGTAGCTTTGTTCATAGTGATGCTTCCTAAGGCCCACTTGACTTCACATTCCAGGATGTCTGGCTCTAGGTCAGTGATCACACCATCGTGATTATCTGGGTCATGAACATCTTTTTTGTACAGTTCTTCTGTGTATTCTTGCCATCTCTTCTTAATATCTTCTGCTTCTGTTAGGTCCATACCATTTCTGTCCTTTATCGAGCCCATCTTTGCATGAAATGTTCCTTTGGTATCTCTGATTTTCTTGAAGAGATCTCTAGTCTTTCCCATTCTGTTGTTTTCCTCTATTTCTTTGCATTGATCGCTGAAGAAGGCTTTCTTATCTCTTCTTGCTATTCTTTGGAACTCTGCATTCAGATGTTTATATCTTTCCTTTTCTCCTTTGCTTTTCACTTCTCTTCTTTTCACAGCTATTTGTAAGGCCTCCCCAGACAGCCATTTTGGTTTTTTGCATTTCTTTTCCATGGGGATGGTCTTGATCCCTGTCTCCTGTACAATGTCATGAACCTCATTCCACAGCTCATCAGGCACTCTATCTATCAGATCTAGGCCCTTAAATCTATTTCTCACTTCCACTGTATAATCATAAGGGATTTGATTTAGGTCATACTGAATGGCCTAGTGGTTTTCCCTACTTTCTTCAATTTCAGTATGAATTTGGCAATAAGGAGTTCATGGTCTGAGCCACAGTCAGCTCCCGGTCTTGTTTTTGCTGACTGTATAGAGCTTCTCCATCTTTGGCTGCAAAGAATATAATCAATCTGATTTCGGTGTTGCCCATCTGGTGATGTCCATGTATAGAGTCTTCTCTTGTGTTGTTGGAAGAGGGTGTTTGTTATGACCAGTGCATTTTCTTGGCAAAACTCTATTAGTCTTTGCCCTGCTTCATTCTGTATTCCAAGGCCAAATTTGCCTGTCACTCCAGGTGTTTCTTGACTTCCTACTTTTGCATTCCAGTCCCCTATAATGAAAAGGACATCTTTTTTGGGTGTTAGTTCTAAAAGGTCTTGTAGGTCTTCATAGAACTGTTCAACTTCAGCTTCTTCAGTGTTACTGGTTGGGGCATAGACTTGGATTACTGTGATATTGAATGGTTTGCCTTGGAAATGAACAGAGATCATTCTGTCGTTTTTGAGATTGCATCCAAGTACTGCATTTCGGACTCTTTTGTTGACCATGATGGCTACTCCATTTCTTCTGAGGGATTCCTGCCCGCAGTAGTAGATATAATGGTCACCTGAGTTAAATTCACCCATTCCAGTCCATTTCAGTTCGCTGATTCCTAGAATGTCGACATTCACTCTTGCCATCTCTTGTTTGACCACTTCCAATTTGCCTTGATTCATGGACCTGATATTCCAGGTTCCTATGCAATATTGCTCTTTACAGCATCGGACCTTGCTTCTATCACCAGTCACATCCACAGCTGGGTATTCTTTTTGCTTTGGCTCCATCCCTTCATTCTTTCTGGAGTTATCTCTCCACTGATCTCCAGTAGCATATTGGGCACCTACTGACCTGGGGAGTTTCTCTTTAAGTAGCCTATCATTTTGCCTTTTCATACTGTTCATGGGGTTCTCAAGGCAAGAATACTGAAGTGGTTTGCCATTCCCTTCTCCAGTGGACCACATTCTGTCAGATCTCTCCACCATGACCCACACATCTTGGGTTGCCCCACGGGCATGGCTTAGTTTCATTGAGTTAGACAAGGCTGTGGTCCTAGTGTGATTAGATTGACTAGCTTTCTGTGAGTATGGTTTCAGTGTGTCTGCCCTCTGATGCCCTCTTGCAACAGCTACCGTCTTACTTGGGTTTCTCTTACCTTGTGCATGGGGTATCTCTTCACGGTTGCTCCAGCAAAGTGCAGCCAATGCTCCTTACCTTGGACGAGGGGCATCTCCTCACCAGCACCCTTCCTGACCTTCAACGTGGGATAGCTCCTCCAGGCCCTCCTGCGCCCGCGCAGCCACGGCTCCGTGAACATGGGGTTGGTACTCCCGCCCTCCGCCCCTGGCCTGGGGCTTAGCGGGGTGGGGTATCTCCTCCCGCCGCTGCCCCTGACCTCGGACGCGGGGTAACTCCTCTCGTAGCTGCCTCTGACCTCGGACGCTGGGTATCTCCTCTCGGCCGCCGCCCCGCTCCCCCTCCGGCCTCGGACGTGGGGTAGCTCCTCTCAGCAGTTCCTGCGCCTTCACAGTCTGGCGCGCTCGGCCGCTGCCCCTGACCTCCGAGGCAGGGTAACTCCTCTTGGCCGCCGCCCTTCAGGCATGGGGTCCTCCCGGCTTCTGCCCCTGACCTTGGACGTGGGGTAGCTCCTCTCGGCCGGGCGCGCTTTAGCGTGCCCTTCGCAGCCGCCTGCGCTTTGATAGTTTTGTAAATTATCTTAAAAGATTAAAGACTTATACTGATCAAGGAATTTAAAGACCTTTGAAAATGAAAGTGAAGTCTCTCAGTCCGACTCTTTGCGACCCCATGGACTGCAGCCTACCAGGCTCCTCCCTCCATGGGATTCTCCAGGCAAGAGTACTGGAGTGGGGTGCCATTGCCTTCTCCAAGGGATCTTCCTGACCCAGGGATCGAACCCGGGTCTCCAGCATTGCAAGACCTTTACTGATGGCTTATCTTTTGATAGAAGTTGTGTTAGACTTGGGAATATAGTGGTGGATTGGAAAACGGATAGAGGTTTCCCCTTAATCATCTCACATTATGGGATTACCATTTCTGTTTCTTGGAATAATGTTATAGATAGAATTTCTTGAGTTTAGAGTAGCTGGGTAAGATATAATAAGATTGAGGAGGGGTTAGGAAAGGGAACTAGTGTAATATGATTTTCTACATCCATATAATGATAGAGGACATCGTAACCTCAATGTATTTATCTGAACTGGGGATGTTAGCTGTGTCTAATGCAGGGACTTTTAATCTTAGGATCCCTAGGTGAGCTTCAAAGAGCCCAGGAACAACCTGAAATTAGATGCAAAATTTGGGTCTGATTTGCCGCAAAGGTTGAGAACTACTGAATGAATGGGTACTGTCTTATTCCTGGGACAGCATGATAACGAAGATACAAAAGGTTTCTCCTGGATTAAATCTTATGTAAAAATGTTGCTACTGGCTTGCACAGTCTCATCTATAAATTGTGGATGTCATATTAAATAGTCTCTGGGAAGTCTTTTTTGGCTCTAACATTTTATTATAACTTCAATTTCTCAGATAAATGAAAGCATTTAATCCACTTTAGCCAGTCATTGCCATAACCTCCCTTCAACCTGATAATGTTGAAGTAATTTGGAAAAGCCTTTCAATGAAAAAGCACATTTATTTGATTATTTCTGCTAATCTGGAAGTGGCAGGATAGCCTGAAGAGAGAGAATTTTTATAGGGACATCTGGGAAGCTTTAAAAGTATCTGCATAGATTGACTGGTTTGGGCTTCTGCATGGGAAGTGTTCTGATCAGCCATTTTCAGGAACTTGGGGATGGGCCTGTTGTCCTTATAGTTTGATTGGTTGTTGAATTAGCACAACAGAGATGATGATTGGTTAACATGCGTGTTGGCCCATAAGCATGTGTTACGGCCTTTGTTAAAGCAGCTGTCCAAAATTGGGAAAGGAGTACAACAAGGCTGTATATTGTCACCCTGTTTATTTAAGTTATATGCAGAGTACAGTATCATGTGAATTGCTGGGCTGGATGAATCACAAGCTGGAATCAAGATCGCCAGGAGAAATGTCCAGAACTTCACATATGCACATGATACCACTCTAATGGCATAAAGTGAAGAGAAACTGAAGAGCCTCTTGATGACAGTGAAAGATGAGATCGAAAAAGCTAGCTTAAAACTCAACATTCAACAAACTGAAGTTATGGCATCTGGTCCCATCACTTAATGGCAAATAGATGGGGAAAAAGTGGAAACAGTGATGGATTTTATTTTCTTGGTCTCCAAAATCACTGAAGATAGTGACTGCAGCCATGAAATTAAGACGCTTACTCCTTTGAAGAAAAGCTATGACAAACCTGGAAGTGAAAGGGTTAGTCACTCATTCGTGTTCAATTCTTTGTGACCCGATGGACTGTAGCCTGCCAGACTTCTCTGTCCATGGGATTCTCCAGGTAAGAATACTGGAGTGGGTTGCCATTTCCTTCTCCAGGGGATCTTCCTGACCCAGAGATTGATCCAGGGTCTCCCGTATTGCCGGCAGATTCTTTACCATCTGAGCCACCAGAGAAGCCCCATGACAAACCAAGACAGCATATTAAAAAGCAGAGACATCACTTGCTGACAAAGATCTGTATAGTCAAAGCTATGGTTTTTCCAGTAATCATGTTAGGATGTGAGAGCTGGACTGTAAAGAAGGCTGAGAACCAAAGATTTGAATTGTGGTCCTGGAGAAGACTCTTGAGAGTCCCTTGGACTGCAAGGAGATCAAACCAGTCAATTCCAAAGGAAATCAACCCTGAATATTCATTGGAAGGACTGAAGCTGAAGCTCCAGTACTTTGGCCACCTGATGTGGAGAGGTGACTCCTTGGAAAAGACCCTGATTCTGGGAAAGATTGAAGGCAAAAGGAGAAGAGGGCAGCCTAGGATAAGATGGTTAGGTAGCACCACTGACTCAATGAACGTGAATTTGAGCAAACTTTGGGTGATAGTGAAGGACAGGGAAGCCTGCTGTGCAGCAGTCCATGGGGTTGCAGAGAGTCAAACTTGCCTTATTGATGGAACAGTAACAGCAGCAAGCAGCTGGGCTTGTAGAAACAATTAGTTGACTGTAAAGTTGCTTTTTCACATTTCCAGGGTGATGGTGTGCTGTTTTGTGGAAGTGTGATGATAGTGTCATGTAGTCACCACTATGTTGTGAATTTTGAGGCAGATGATAGGTGAACAGAGGCTGTTTGTGCTCAGCATTGCTTTCTTCCTTGACGGAAAAGCTTGAGTTTTGTCTGTGTGTGTCCCTTTCTCTGTGTTACCTATACCTGGCTACAGGAGTTTAATCTGGATTGTTCTAAGACTGGTATTGGGATCCTCTTCCCCTTCCTGTGATAGGCATGGGCCTGTGAAGCTGTTTGGACCAGTGAACCCAAGGGAACATGTACCAAGAGACACTAGGGAAAGGTTTCTTTGCTCTTAAGAAGAGATACAAGTGAGAGATGGTTCTGCTGTTTCCACTAATTTCTAATGAGTCTACATGAGAACTCTTGTAAATCCAGTCACCTTCTCTCTCTGGGGTCCAATAGCTGGGGGACAAGCCTGCACACTGGAGGTGGCAAGGGGAAATAGGGAAAGAGCCTTGAAACTTGACTCCTCAGCCCTGATCTCAGAACCTCTTTAAACCCATCTCTTCCAAATGATCCTTGTTGGCTTTGTCTTCAAATTAGGATTCCTTTTTTTTTTTTTTTTTCCTTTTAAAACCTCAAAATTCACTTCTATTATTACTTTCAAATACTCAATGCATATTTAAACTTAACAATATAAAACCTCTAATGGAAGAAAAGCTATGACCAACCTAGACAGCATATTAAAAAGCAGAGATATTACTTTGCCAACAAAGGTCTGTCTGGTCAAAGCTGTGGTTTTACCAGTAGCCATGGGATGTGAGAGTTTGACTATAAAGAAAGCTGAGCACCAAAGAATTGATGCTTTTGAACTGTGGTGTTGGAGAAGACTCTTGAGAGTTCCTTGGACTGCAAAGAGATCCAGTCAGTCAATTCTAAAGGAAATCAGTCCTGAATAGTCCTTGGAAGGATTGATGCTACAGCTGAAACTACAATACTTTGGCCACCTGATGCGAAGAACTGACTCCTTGGAAAAGACCCTGATGCTGGGCAAGATTGAGGGCAGGAGGAGAAGAGGATGACAGAGGGATGAGATGGTTGGATGGCATCACTGACTAGATGGACTTGAGTTTGAGCATGTTACTTTTCTCTGGGAGTTGGTGATGGACAGGGAAGCCTGATGTGCTGCAGTCCATGGGGTCACAAAGAGTCAGGCACGACTGAGTGACTGAACTGAACTGAATATTCCTCCCTGTCTTCTTTCCTGTTCTATTTCCCTTTGGTGCATTTATCCCCATTTACCAGATTACATGTAATAAATCAGGGATTTTAATTCATTGTAGAATCCCCACAAATGGAACCATGCCTGGCATATAGGACAGAGTTCTCAGTGGGTATTTGTTGAATGAATATTTTGTCAACTAGTTGATTGATTACTGCTTCCATGCATTCTTTCCTTTTAGTTTCAGTTAGTGTATTGCCAAGTACATGGCTAGTTTAGTAGATTTTTTAATACTTATTTTTACTTATTCAAAATTTGTGCCAAGTCTTATTGTAGCATGTAAAATCTTGGATTTTCTAGTTGCGGCATGTGGGATCTAATTCCCTGACCAGAGATCAAACCTGGGCCCCTGCTTTGGGAGTGTGGAGTCTTAGCCATTGGACCACCAGAGAAGTCTCTAGTAGGTCTTTCAGTAATGGCTTAGATACAGGAATTTTCTCACTTTGTCTGAAAATGTCTTTAGGCCTTATTTCTGAAGGGTAAGTACAGTTCATCTGGGTATAGAATTCCGGTTACTTTTCTCTGAACACCTTGAAGATGTTCTGTTATAGACTGAGTTGTGTCTCCAGCCACCCAAATTGATACATTGAATTCCTTACCACTAATATGACTATGTTAGGAGATAGGGCCTTTAGGGAGGAATTTAATGAGGTTTTTAAGGGTGAGGCCCTAATCAAATAGGATTGGTGTCCTAGTAAGAAGAAGAGACACCAGAAATCTCTCTCTCTGAGTGTGTCTAGAAGACAAGCCACGTGTGGACACAATGAGAAGGCAGCTGTCTACAAGCCGAGTAGAGTTCTCACCAGAAACCAAACTCAGCACCTTGATCATGGACTTCCAGCCTCCTGATGTGTGAGAAAATAAATATCTGCTGTTTAAACCACCTCAGTTTGTAGTATTTTGTTATGGCTGCCCAAGCAGACTGCTAAGGAGCTTATTGTCTTCTGGAATTTACTGTTACTGATGAGAAGTTGGCTCTAAGTCTTTCATTCCTTTGGGGATGATATTTTCTCTCTTCTTGGCTTGAAAGATTTTTTTCCCCTTACTTTCAGGTTTTTCATTGTAATACTATGTATCAATCCATGGATTTGTTTAATTTAAAATTCTTAGGACCCAGTGATCTTATTCAGTCTAAGAATTCATGTATTTAATTTTTTTTTTTTACACTTTTAGAAAATCCTTGGCAGTTCTTTTTGATAATTGCCTTTTCTACTTTTCCTGTTTTCTTCTGGAACTCCTGTTAAGAGTATATCATGGATCTTATTCTTTCTTCTTTGGCATATCTTTTTTTTTTTTTTTAATTTATTTATTTTTTTTTATTTTTAAACTTTACATAACTGTATTAGTTTTGCCAAATATCAAAATGAATCCGCCACAGGTATACATGTGTTCCCCATCCTGAACCCTCCTCCCTCCTCCCTCCCCATTCCATCCCTCTGGGTCGTCCCTGTGCACCAGCCCCAAGCATCCAGTTTCGTGCATCGAACCTGGACTGGCAACTCATTTCATACATGATATTTTACATGTTTCAATGCCATTCTCCCAAATCTTCCCACCCTCTCCCTCTCCCACAGAGTCCATAAGACTGTTCTATACATCAGTGTCTCTTTTGCTGTCTTGTACACAGGGTTATTGTTACCATCTTTCTAAATTCACAATTAGGCCATCTTTTTTTTTTTTTAAATTGAAGTGTAGTTGACTTACAGTGTTTCAGGTGTATAGTAAAGTGATTCAGTTACACATATGCATATATTATTTTCCAGATTATTTTCCTTTATTCAGTTCAGTTCAGTTGCTCAGTCATGTCCGACTATTTGCAACCCCATGAATCGCAACATGCCAGGCCTCCCTGTCCATCACCAACTCCCAGAGTTCATTCAAACTCATGTCCATCGAGTCAGTAATGCCATCCAGCCATCTCATCCTCTATCGTCCCCTTCTCCTGTTGCCCCCAATCCCTTCCAGCATCAGAGTCTTTTTCTGATGAGTCAACTCTTTGCATGAGGTGGCCAAAGTACTGGAGTTTCAGCTTTAGCATCATTCCTTCCAAAGAACACCCAGGACTGATCTCCTTTAGAATGGACTGGTTGGATCTCCTTGCAGTCCAAGGGACTCTCAAGAGTCTTCTCCAACACCACAGTTCAAAAGCATCAATTCTTTGGTGCTCAGCTTTCTTCAATTATTATAAAATGTTGGGTATAATTCCCTCTGCCATACAGTAGGTCCTTGTTCTATTTTATATATAGTCATATGTACCTGTTAATACCAAATTCCTAATTTATCCCTCCCCCCCTTTCCCTTTGGTAACCATACTTTGTTTTCTGTGTGAGTGTTTCTGTTGTATAAATAATTCATTTTTATCATTTTTTTAGATTCCACATATAAATGATATCATATGATGCCTATTTTTCTTTGTCTGACTTTCTTCAGTTAGTATGCTAGCTCTAGGTTCATCTTTGTTGCTGCAAATCCAGGTATACCATCCTTTTATTTCTCTCTAAATTCTGGATTTTTTTTTTTTCAGATTTACCCTATGTCTTTATCAATTTTCTTTATAGCTGTATCCAATATTCTGTTTAGTCTATTCATCACATTTAAAGTTTTAATAAGTGTATTTTTTAATATTCTATTTTCCCCAAAACTTCCCCCATAATGTCATCTTACCTCATAACAGTTTCTATAACTTTAAAAATCTTGTTTTATGATCTTTTGTATTTTTCTATAACCTCTATTCTCCTTTTTGTGATTGGTTGGTTCTCCCTCATAGTTATTTGTTTCCTTGTGTGTTATAGAATTTATTTTTAACTGGAAGCTTATATTTGTCAAGAGTTGTCTCTTGGGTTGTGGAGTATGGAAGGATTACTATTTTTGAAAGACAGAGCTCTTGTAAGTCTAACACCAGTTTTATATTATTTTTCAGCTTGGATTTAAAACACCATTACTCTACAGACAGGACTAGTGCAGGCTTGGAGTTTTAGTTTCTTGCAAGAGGCCTCTTTTTTTTTTTTTTTTTTTTGCCTCAAGCCTGGAGAAACAACATGCCTTCTTATTTTATGGGCTGGTAGATAGTTTCTTTCGTCCCCTTTTTATATATTGGACAGTACTTAGATGTCTAGCTTTATTTATAACTCTTAGTTTCCCATTTTGTGTCAGCTGAAAGCAACATGTCCCATCCCTTTGAGGGCCTCAGAAATCAGGCATCCCAATTTCTTGACAAATATTGCAATGTGGATTTGTTTTAGCTTGGTCTGCTGTGGTGCTGGAAGTGAACTAAAGTCTGAAATTACTGACTAAAGTCATTGATGATATGTTAGTTGCCAAATTCAATGAAACTATTTCAGTCTATTCATCCTGGAAATCTGGCTGCTACATTTTGGAGTATTGATCAGTTACTCATGTTTTAAAACTTGCCACTGCCTTGGCATCGATGACTTCTCAGTGTCCTGATCATTGAGGAACTCTTTGCGCATCCTGTTTCTGTCCTCTTTACAGACTTTCTTCCTCCACTCCTTAAAGTTGGTGTTCCTGAGTGTTCAGCTCGCTATGCGCTCACCATGTGCATGCTGTGATTTCGTGTGCTCTGGGGTTTCTTGTGTGTGCTGATGAATTTATTTCTACCTTTAGCCCAGACTCCTTGCTGCCATACTCAGGCTTTCAGCTCTCCTGCTGAACATAATTCCTGAAGTCCCTACAGGCACTTCATCTTTAATGCCTTCTGTGTTGACCTCAGGGTCAACCTCAGGGCACCTGTGTTCCCTGCCATCTACCCCACCCTTCTCTTCCTCTTGTACATTTTTCACTTGCTCTCAGTTCTCAACAACTTCCCTTTCTCCTTCCCTACTCTCTTACCATGCATCAGTTCCTCAGTCCCTCTGATTTTACCACCTAGACATTGATTTTTTTTCTCCTCTCCAACCTTGCTCCATGTGGTCTGGTTCAAACAGGTCTATGGTGATATCTCCCAGCCTCTTTATCTCCAATTTCATTTCTCACACAGTTCCTTGGTGACAAACTTGACCCTGCCATTCCCTTGCTCACCACCCACAGTGACAGCTCTCCCTCTCTGGCATGAAGTCTCATCCATTTCACATGGTTTGCAAAGACCTTCATGATCTTCTCTCTGCCTGCCCTCATCCGTCCTTGCTCAGATTTTACTCTTGTAGTTACCCACCTACTAGCACCCACATCTCTACACCAGACGAGATTTCCTCACGAGATTTCCTCTGCTGGGAGCTGCCTTCCTCTTCATTTCACTGACCAACTTCCATCCTTTAAGGCATATTTTATGTCCTCTAAGAAATCTCCTCTAAGAATCATCTCCCTTCCCCCTACCCCCAAAATTGGCTTACATGTTCCTCTCTAATGCTCCTAGTATTCTCTGCTTATGTATCTATCATAGTTCTGTTTTTGTGTCTCTTTTCCATACAGCGCTGTGAGCACCTAAAGGAAAAGAATCATGGTTTACTCAATGTTGTATCTTGAGCACAGAGCTGGGCACACAGTGGTTGTTTGTTAATGTTTAGATAGGTGAAGTGATGTGAAGTGAAAGTTGCTCAGTCATGTCCAACTCTTTGCAACCCCATGGACTATATAGTCCTTGGAATTCTCCAGGCCAGAATACTGGAGTGGGTAGCCTATCCCTTCCCCAGGGGATCTTCCCGACCCAGGAATCGAACCAGGGTCTCCTCGGTTGCAGGCAGATTCTTTACCAACTGAGCTATCGGGAATGAAAAAAGGCAGGCATTATGTCGAGAGAAAGGGAGCTTGGTGTTTGCTAGAGGGGTTTATCTCCTGGAGAAGGAAATGGCTACCCACTTCAATATTCTGGCCTGGGAAGTCCCATAGACAGAGGAGCCTGGTGGGCTACAGTCCATGGGGTCCCAAGAGTTGGACACGGCTTGGTGACTAAACCACCACTAGAGGGGTCTGAGGGCTTCCTAGGTGACACTATGGTAAAGAATCTTCCTGCCAGTGCAGGAGATGCAAGAGACACGGGTTTGATCCCTGGGTTGGGAAGATCCCATGGACAGAGGAGCCTGATGGGCTACAGTCCATGGGGTTGCAAAGAGTCAGACGTGACTGAGTACGGAGGGGTCTGGAATGGTCTCTTGGAGAAGGCAGCCTGTGGTCTGGGATGTGAAGGGTTCAGCATGAGGTTGGTGAAAGGTGAATGCGACAAGAGAAAAACTAAACTGTCAATGTTTTTGTCTCCTTTTGGGTGCTTTACAAGTCTCTGACTGAAAGCAGCAGCAGGCGACTAATGGCCAACAGTGTTCTGACAGTGCCTGCTGACAAGCGATAATGAGATTAGTGCATTTTGATTCCGTTATTAACAAGTAGCCAAAGAGTCCTTTGGACATGTCAGGAGCTAATGATAGGAATTAAGGGTCCCTATGACTTTAGGGCAGCAGTTCAGGTACCTGATGCTTTGAAGAGTAATTGCAGGAAATTTTTTTTCTAAATATTTTAAAATAAATGTTTTGGTGATGTATAATGTACATAAAAAAAGTGAACAAATCCTAAGTGCTCAGATTAATTATCACAAAGCGAACACGTCAGTATAATTGGTGCTCAGACCAGGATACAGAATACTGTTGGCATCCTGAACCAGAAGCTCCCCAAGGGTCTGCCCCAGGCACCACTTGTACCCCTTCTCCCACCAGGGGTGATTGATTGCCGTCCTGTCCTCTAACAGCAGAGCTTAGTTTTGCCTATTTTAAACCTTTATGTAAATGGAATCCTGTAGTATTGTCTTCTTTGAATTTTGGCTTCACATGTCCCCCTTTGTTTCTGTGAGATTCATGCACATTGATGTAGCCGTGGTTCATGCATTCTCATTGCTATATAGTATTCTATTGCATAGATAGGCCAGATTTTTAAAAGCTGTTCTACTGTTGATAGGTATCTGGGTTGTTTTCCAGTAGTTTCTGGTTAGTGCGAATTGTGCTTCTCTGAACAGTCTTATCCATCTTTTGGTGAATGTACATACCTATTTCTGTCGGACACATACCAAGGGGTAGAAATTCTGGGTCATAGAGTTATGTGTCGTTCAGTATTGGTGTAAACCGCTCAAACAGTTTTTCATAGTTTCCTTGTGCCAACTTAACGTTTCTGGCAACAGTATCTGAAAGTTCCAGGGCGTCATACTTGTTAATAATATTTTTCACCTCTAATAAAATCTTGTTCACTTGTTCACTTGGTGGCATGTGTATAGGGTAAACAGAATTTTACATTCAAAAGTAGCTTTTGGTAGTGGTTTGCAAAGCATGTTCAGCATATGATATCCAGGCTTGTGGGTTCTTTTTCTGTTTAAGGGAACCCATTGAGCATTTTAGAGGCCCCTTAAGACAAATAATATACTGAGATAATGCATTGTCTTTTAATTGAAGTATTTAAACCCACACATTTAACAGCATTTTGCTAACCTCTTTGTTACATACATGCACATATTTACCAAAACTGTATTTAAAATGCTGTGTGCTATAAAATGAATGGATGAAGAGGCATTTTCTTTGCTGTCTCTAAAGGTTTGCCACAGTCCTCTGGCTGCATTTCTGTGAGGGTTGCCATGACTAAGGCAGTTGGTGACTTAGGTGGTCAAATCTTAGGTGGCTTGAGGTAGGAAGGAATATATAGAGTCATTGAGCTTGAATGACAGAATTGGGCTCCAAAGATGATGTGACAGGCTGGGAAGATAGATGGTCCCAACCTAACATAATAGGTTGCTGGCTCCCGTCTATCCCTAGTCCCAAGGTTGGGAGCAAATTTGTTCCTTTGGTTACTCCTTCACTGGGGCAGGGGGCTGAGCCAGTATCCTTACAGGAGGCAGTGCATTCTGGCTGTCTCTTGTGCAGTCTCAAATTTTGTCTCAAGGCCTCTTTTTGTGTAACTGAATGGATAAAGGGAAATAGTGGAGGAGTCTTCTGTTTTCTTAGTGAAATGAAGCTCCACTTTCCTTTGATCTTCTTTAACTTACTGATAACCTCAAGGGAGCACCAGGTTACTGATCCAGTCACTTGCTGTGAATCCAGGCAGATCTGAAAGATGGGAGTTAGAATGGGGTCGAGAGTGAGTTGTGGGATAATGGAGGAGTGCAGTGAGAGAGAGTTTGTCTCGAGGCAGACCAGAGTGCTGGAGGAGGGAAGAGAAAGGTGAGTGAGACATCACAGGGAGGACCTGGGGATGAGGCAGGAAGAGAGAGGGCCTGGAAAGCCTGTGGCCAATGATGTGTAGAAAATGAAGGCCTGGCCAGAGAAAGAAAATGGACCAACTTGAGCTGTGGTCTTCTTGTCAAGAGTATGCTGAGTTGTGTGTGCTAAGTAACCTATTGGTCAACTCAAGGCCAAAATGCATAGAACTTCCACACTCCTTGACTCTTGACCAGTCCTGTGAGTTCTTCCCCTCTCAGGGTCTTCATTTTCCTATTTACCTACAGCTCTAGCCAAGGTGTATTTTTTGACTTTTAAAATACTCTTAACACTCAGTGAGTAGAAGTTTATTTTTTATCAGTTTCAATTCCTGAGGAGATAATCCCCTGTATGATAGGAAAATTGAGATGAAAGATTATGAATAGTTTTCCTTCCTTTCTATTCCTTACCTTTCCAAGTTCCCACTGTAACCCCCAAGGGTAACTATTTTTGGTTTCTTTTTAATTTTTTTCAGAGTTTTAAAAATTTTGTTCTTACAAGCAAAAATAAATACACATTATTTCTTTTCCACTTATACAAAAGATAGAGTGCTATTTATATTATTTTGTCCTGCCCCTTTTTTTCACTTTAACAGTAAAATCTTTCCATATCAGTACAGAGAGCTTTCTCATGAACTTTTTATTAGAGGTATAGTGTTCCACTGTATGAATTCATAATAATTTGTTTATTCAGTTTGCTACTGATAGACAGTGTTCTTGTTAGCTTCCTTTCAGTATTATAAACTACAATCAGTGACCTTAGACTGTCATTTTTGAAAGTTTGCTAGGCTATATATAGAATAAATACCCAGAAATAGACTTGCTAGGTTACAGGCCATATGTGTTTGTAATTTTGATAAACATTGCCAAATTGCATTACTTAGGAGTTAATTTAAATCCTCACCAGCAGTAAGTTGTATGCCTGTTTTCCCACAGCCTCACCAACAGAAAGTATTATTAAACTTTTGGATTCTTGGTAATCTGGTAGGTTAGAAAAAGACTTCTCAGGGTTTTGATTTGTGTTTCTTTTATTATGAATGAGGTTAAACATCCTATTATATATTTGTGACTCATTTTTATTTCCTTTTCTGTGAACTGTGAGTTTGTATCCTTTGTCCATTTTACTATTGGATTTTTGTCTTTTTAATGATTTATTTTGTAGCTCTGTGTGTGTTTTTGTGTAATTGTGTTTATCCATGTCCATGTATGTAATTAGTCCTTTTTTATTTTGGTAGAGATACAGGTTCCCCCCCAACCCCACCCACATTTTTCAGTTGCCTTCTGATTTGCTGTTGGTGGCTTTTTATTTGCTTTATTTTCTGTTTTGTCACGCAGACTTGTTGCTTTATGTCATCTTTTATTTTATGTTTTTTTTTTTTTTTAAATTTTTAGTTATACTAGAAAGGACTTCTCCACTCCTTGGTTTTGTTCTAGTACTTTATGGTTTCCTTTTTAAAAATATGTTTTTTAAAAAATTTGGAATGCATCTTGTTATATGACATGATTTAACACAATGGAGAGTAAGGCAGGGGATCAGGAGAAATGAACAGAAAGAAATAATGATGACGGATGTGGAAGAGAGGTAAGGAGAGAATTAAAATGCCAGCAGAAGAAGAGAGGTGAGAACTGATGACAGTTGGAAGCTGTTAACTATTATAATCTGTGTCCTTTAATAGTGACTTAAATATTTTTAAGACTTGAGCTGTACTTGATCCTCATGATAAAATAGGTGGGCAATCATTTCTTCTTATAGTATTTTCTTTCTTAAAAAAAATCTTATCCAAGTATGGCTCAACATGTTAAGCATTGATAAAGTTGGGTGGGTACATGAGTGTTGGAGATTTGCTATTTTCATTTCTTATTTCTTTGTGCCAATAACTACATATTAAAAATAACATTTAAAAAGAAATGGGATAAGCCTTTTTATCCTCATATACTGGAGACCATATGTACCCTGATGATTGATAGGCCCCAATTAAATCTGGTCTTGGGTCCAGGTTTTTTTAAACTCCTTATTGAGGTTCTTTTTATTTAGATCATGGGCAGTGCCCTTTATCTTTGTACTTTAAACAAAGAATACCAAATTTCTATGGCTCATGCTCAATTCATGAGCAGTAACTTATTTCTGTACATTCCTAAGGATGTGAGAATAAAGATTTCTTCTTCTTTTTTTTTGTTTTTGTTTTTATTTTTAGATTCTCCACAGTCCTTTCCACAATCCTGACCCATAATCTGTGCTCAGAAACCACTATTTGAGTCTGAGAGGTCTCTGATTTATTTCCATGGGGGTGTTTTTCTATGCTTCCATAGAGCAATTTTTAAGTAATTTATCAAATACTTGTTGAGCATCTACATGCTGGGCACTGTATTCCAGGTGCTGGGGCTAATGTTTTGAATAAAATGAAATCCTTTATGGAGTTTACCTTATGGAAGGGACAGGTAATAAACATATTAATAAATTCTTAAGTGATCATCTCAGGTAGAAGTGGTGATCCAAAGAAGTCAAAAGAAAAACAGGGAGGATGGTGGGGTTGAGCAGAGGGGCAGGGGGCTAGTTGAGGTTGTGTGGTCAGGAAAGGCCTTTTTCTGAGGACTTGCCCACTGAGGGGAAAACTGAACTCAGCAAAGGGAGGAAAAACTTTTCAGGCAGAGGGAGCAGCATGGTTTCTGGTTCTTTGGTGGCGAAGAGGACCCAGCTAGGTGTGAGAAACAGCCCTTGTTCAGGTTTAAAGTGTTGAGTGGCAGGGAGCCAGGGGCTTGCCAGCCCTTCCAGGAGTGAGGGGTGTTGCGGGCACAGTCCTGACCTGCATTCGCCTACCTTCTGTTGTTGAAACCGAATGACAGTTCCTAGAGTTGCCTTTCCACTCTGCACTGGTGCTCTTTTTTCCTTTCTTTGTTTCATACTCATTCTCATTTTAGAGCAGTGATAGCAGTCAAACCTCGAATGTAGCCCAAAGTTATAATAAAGTCTTCACAGTCTCATTTCCTGCTCTGATAGGGACACCCAGCGTACAGGCTGCCCCCCTGCATGGTGGACATCTGGGGCCACAAGGCTATCGGCAGCATCGAGACAGGGGAGGGGACGGCTGAGGGAGAGGGCCCGCCTACTTTGATATTAATTCATCTTTGGGCATGAAAAGAAAAGAAAAAAAGAAAAACACACAAAAACGCCAAAACAGTATTGGGGCAGCTTTTCCATAGTCGGGTATAATGGTTTTCCCGGCAGAGCAGCACCCTGACGCGGCAGGCCTCCCAGGCTGTGCCTCTGCATCCTTGTTCCTTAGGCTCAGGAAAATGGCTGTCAGTCTATTTTAAGTGGGGAGAATTGAGGATGGTTTTTTCAGCACTATCTATGGCTTAGTTACATCAAGCGATTTCTTCGGAGAGTAATAATAGGTGACTGTCTTCAGAAACGGTTTAGTCACGAATACCTAGTGCTTAAAGTTTACTTGTTTCCTTCCTGTTCCTTGCTCCAGTCTTATCCCCTGCCTCTAGGATACAGTCTCTTCCAGAGATGCTTCCCGTGAAGACGAGCAGGTTGCCTTTCCTTTCTAGTTTCCCTCCATCATCATCTCCTCTACCCATTCCCCTCCCTGCTGGAACCCACCCCCAAGCTTCCACCAGGCTCAGTACTTGGAACCACATTGTCAAAAATAAATGACATCATAAGGAAAAGAGTCAGTCTGGGCCAGTGATGCTAATCAGTTAACTTCTTCCCTCCCCCCACCCCAGTGTCAGATAATTTATTTCTTAACCAGTTTTTACCAACCAAATGTTAACACATATGCCTGATTGCTAACCTCCTCTGGGCACCAAACCTGTTTTTTCTTGAGTGCAATAAGTGATTATCCAACTCATGCTGCTCCGAAAAAGAGGTTTTGTTTTAATAAGCAGTTTGCAGTTTGGCTCACAATGCTGAGGAAAGCAACATTATCTCCAGCAGTAAACTCTGCAGTCATTGCAAAGCTTGACAAGAAAATGATTGAGTCTGTTTGTTATACCTTTGTGGGGCTGCCACTGCTGCTGCTGATGGAAATGTTGCTGTTTATTCAGCAATGCAATAACACTTGCTGTAATTTATGGATGCACATTCCCCAGATTACTAAAGGTAATATTGTTGACTAAAGGAAAGTATACGAATGGATAGTTTCAGTTGTTGCTGTCCTTATAAAAGTGATTGACTGTTCACTTTGCACAGGGAAGAATTTGCACAGCCTTCATCCCCCTTAACAATTACAGATTTTCCTTCCTCTGACAGTTACAAATAACATGGCTTGTCCTAAGTGGTAAAAATTTACTGATTCCTTGGAAGTTCAAGCTAGAGGCTGGGTGGGTCCTCTCTCGGTTATACTTCCCGGCCAGCTCTCCCCTCTTGCCCCTGGGGGGCGCCAGACAAGCCACACCTGCATTGATTCCTGGTGGCCTTCAGCTTGCTGCATGGGTGGCGCCTGGTTAAGTAGCTTGTGTCTCAGGCACTTGGCTTTTCCGTGAGGGAGGCTGAGGAGGCCATGGTGATTCATGATGGGTGCTGAGTACATGTCAGGTGGCAGGGGGTTGTCCTTGTGAGTGGTGGTTCTGTGGGAAAAACTGGGTGAAGTCGGTCCTTTTCTCCCAGTAAATGTAGACAGAGATCCACGTAGAGGAGTAGAAACTTAGCTGCTCTTCTCAAAATGGTGTTGTTGAAGGATTGCACACTTTGCCTTTGGTCACCATGGGCGTACCTGTTGATGGACTTGTGCATTTAGAGGAGCTGTGAATAAGGGCTGGAGGGGGTGCGGGTGGTAGGGAATGGTCATCCTGAAGCAGAGTGCCCAGCTCTAGGGTACAGGGAAGCTGCTCAGAGATCTAGGGATTTTCTTCCTGAATGGTAGTTGGTGCTTTTTCCCAAGTCCTGAAGAAGTGCCACTTTGTGTCTTAAAGCCTATTAGCTTCTATGCCCCGATGGCTGACAGGTAGGTGACATTCTGAGTTGCCAGGTTTGGCCCTTGGTGAGATGGAGAAATAAGCAGCTCCTTGAACAGTTTCTGAGGGAAAAGCAAAAACAAAAAGCAAATATTTGTAAAACCAAAGACCAACAGGTTTGAAGGTTTCACTCTCTTTTTTGGGCAAACAAGTAGCTACAAAACATACACAAATAGGAATATAAAATGCACATAAGAGATCACGTGTTTTGCATCTAAAATTTCCTATTTTTCTCTAAGCAAACTCTGAGTGGGCCAGTGTGAGACTTCACTGACCAGCTCTGCACTTGACTTTGCTTTGTCAGCCCTGCAGTGCTCCGTTGAATAATTTGTTACTTAATTGGTCATAGTAGGGGGCATCCCAGCATATGTGAGACAGTGTTTGTTAACTCTTAGTGATTGATGTCAGGAAGACAATAGTGAGCAAAATATTATTTATCATTTTGTTAGGCCACATATGTGCCATTGAGAGGAGAAGGGTTAACATAAGAACATCTAATTTACTTACTCTGGGTGGATTAAAGATGAACTTGAGCTGACATACTTTGCTTTTTTCTATTTATGCCTCACCTGTTCTTATATGTTCACTTTATAATTGATGAGAGATGAAAAATAAGGCTAGTTTAGTTCATATAAGTTATCATTGTGGTATCAGTTTTATAGACTGCTCATTTTTTTTCCTGTCTCATAAATATTTGATGTGTAATTGTTTTGGTTTATGACATCAGTTATTTTATTATATGAAAATTGCATTTGATTTGGGGTTTTCTTAGTGTGAAATACAAATCTTTTGAGAATCCAACATGCTTGTGAAATTCAAACTATGTTTTATTTACTAATGGCCACTAATAGCTCATAATGAAAACACTTGCTTTTGGTTGTACAAATAATTACAAAATAATGGATTTGCTGATTTTTGTTCCCTTTTGGCATCCCAAGTTCAGTTGACTCATGTCAGTCTTGACGTTAACCAAATTAGGATAATAAGAATGTTACAGAGTGGATTTTAATTTATATAATTTGGATAATCCTAATCTGTTATATTTTAAGGTTCAGCTGATGTTGACAGTGGGTTTTAGAGCAAATAATAGCTTACTCTATTCTCCAATCTCAGTCTCAAGACTAGCTAATATTGACATGAACTATATTTGGGGGCCATAGTATTCTCTTTCTACTTACATATTTATCTGTGTTTACATATTTATGTGTATATTGTACATATATCAATTTTCTCTTCTTGTAATCCACATATTTGAACTGCTTCTGAGTGATAAATGGTGTTAAGACAGTGTAAATTATGTGCTTCTAAATTAATAAATATTTTTTCCAACCACACTAGATGGTTTTATTTGTCATGAGCTGATGAAGAAGCAAGTTGAAAAGAGTAGATAAAGAAATTTATAAAAGGGCAGAAAATAAATCCAGCCCAGCTACACTGATCTCTTATCTATACATTACAACCAAATGAGTTAAAACATTTTCAGGGATGATTCCCTACATTTTTTTTTTTAATTGCATTGGAAGCTTACACTCCATGGAAGAAAACTAATTATGTCTGGAATCTCAGAGAGAGTACTAATAATACTAATAATAGTCTTTTTTTCCCTGTATAACACTATTAATGTTTTAAATATACATATGTGTATATATCTGCATATCAATAAATAAGCAGATACTGTTTGCTATGAACTAGACTTTTAATAGGCATTTAATCCTCATACTCTCTGAGATCTGATTATGATCCCTATTGTACAGATGGTGGAACTGAAGCACAGAGAGTGTAAATATCATTTGCCCAAAGTTACATGACTCATGAGTGGAATAACCAGGATTTGAAACTGAAGTGTCCGCCCACCCCCAGCATCTGGGTTCTTCGCTGTCAGATTTGACTGCCCTGCTGAAGCCCCACTCCAGTACTCTTGCTTGGAAAATCCCATGGACGGAGGAGCCTGGTAGGCTGCAGTCCATGGGGTCGCGAAGAGTCGGACACGACTGAGCAACTTCACTTTCACCTTTCGCTTTCATGCATTGGAGAAGGAAATGGCAACCCACTCCAGTGTTCTTGCCTGGAGAATCCCAGGGATGGCGGAGCCTGGCGGGCTGCCGTCTGTGGGGTAGCACAGAGTCGGACACGACTGAAGTGACTTAGCAGCAGCAGCAGCAGCTGAAGGGAGGAGAGAGGAGGTGCCTTTCTCTGCGACAGGATGCTTTCCTGGTACCATTGTTGCTTCAGCATTTGGCCAATTGGATGCCTCCTTATTTGCCCTCATTCTTGGGCCCATGTCTCCTTCCTTGGAGTCTCCTTGGCATCCCCATTCCACATGCACTTACAGCCAACCTTCAGAGGAAGGATTAAGTTCATTTTTCCATTTGTGAGTCTGCTGAGAGATTCTACAAGAGCAAACGAGGTACATGAGAATTACTTGAGCTGCTCATTCAACCCCACCTTTCTGTGTATGAGCTTGAATTGAAAGGGCTTGAATCATAGAGATAAAGGGAAATTTTTTGTAAACTGCTCTTTGCTGTTCAAGTGCCCATGTACTAAGTGTCTCTCCCTCTCTCTTAAATACAGTAGTTTGCTAGATTTTTCTCTTCAGTGTTAACATAATTATAAAACCACACCTAAAAAACCTAAGCCTAAATATTCAACTCTAGTTCTTATTTTGTAATAAAGATTCTGTGATGAAATAATGTGTTAGGCTGTTGATCCCTGAAGTGTTTCGGTAAAGGTTTACCTTGACATAGTTTGAATGCTTTAGTAAGAAAAGTGGTCAAGGGAGGTGGGGTGATGGACCCTGAAGGGCCTTTGTCTTGGAGAAAACCTGGGGTGGCCTTGGACCTCAGCCTCCCAGCCCCTCGTCTGTCAAACCGCCTTGCTCTGGCAGCGGGACTGGACCCAGGTGAGCGGGGAGGAGCCTGGGAGGCAGAGCCCCTGCAATCTGGGATATTGTTTAAATACCGTAAAAAAAACCTCGCTCATTTACTCCTTCTGAGCACCGGAGAGAAAAACGGTGTGGTAATCCTGGCATAGCAGGCGCTGCTACTTTCATATCAGTATAAAATGAAATTGTGTGGCTGTTTTTTCCCTCCCCACCTCTTCCCCCGTTCACTCTTCTTAATCTTTAAATAAGACGATTGGTAGCCTGTTGGCAAGAAAATGGGCCCTGGATTTTTATTCAAAGTTATACAAGGATGATAGTTGGAATTTTTGGCAGGAGGCACGCCATTGCTTTTCAGAAAGTGCTGTCAAGGGAAGCTTTTTCTGAATTACCTGCTGGGCCTGGGCGCTTTTATGTTGTTGTTGTGACAGGTAGATTTATAAGGCTTGAAATTTGTACAAATCAGTTGTCATTCAGTGCGAGCTGTCAATGTGTCAAGCTGTCAGCCCGCTGTGAGGGGACGCCTGAGGGGGAGTACAAGGGGGCAACCGTGGAGAAAGGAAATGAGTTCAAACAGACCTGAAATGGAGCTCAGTTCTCCGGGTTTGCTGCCCCCGTAGAGCCGGCATTGATTTTTCTTGATGTTGAGCAACAGCAAACCTTAAATGACACGTTGTTAGCAATCTAAAGTTGCTGTTTATTGTCTTTTAAATGGCAGCAAATCATGCAGAAGAGAATGCAGTGCGTATTTGCGAGTCGGGCATGTTTAGCAGCATCCTGTTCATGTCACTTTTCTGGCCTGGCTGGTCTCAACCAAGGGACCTGCTGCTTCACTGATGAGTCCAACTTTCTGGAGCATTTTGCAGACGCAGCGTGAAAGGAAGTTGTGTGCTCGTCTCTACATGGGCTGCGGATTGCTAATAAACACGGGATTAGAGGAGCAGTGAATCAGCACCGCTGTTGAGCCTAAAAACCTGAGCTGTGTCCCTTGCACTGCTCTGGCTTCCTTTTAAGACAGGTCTGGCCTGAGCTCCTTTCCAGACAGACGGCCTCAGCAGAGAGGGCTTTCCTGGACAGTGCTGGACCATGTAGTTAGGTTTTCTGGGCGGAATTAACCATGACATCCAACTCAAACAATCTCCCTAGACTTGAAACCAATGATTGAAAAACAAAAAACCAAAATTTTCACCAGTAAAAAGCAGCAGCAGGATGCTATTACTGCCCCAAACAGGGCGGTATGTTTTTCCATCTGGCTGAAAATCATCTTCGTTCCACGTCCCTTAGTAAATGCATGGCGTGGCTCTCGTTGTCTTTGCTGGCCTGTGCGTGGCTCCTGGGACCCTTCAAATATAGCCCTCCTGTCATTGTCCTTTGTCTCCCTCAGTCTTTTTCATATGTACCCAGTACATAGAGAAATGTGAGCATTTTGCAGAGAGTTAACAAGGAGGAATAGGCATATTTTTGAAAAATAATTAAATAGGCACAGAGGGCCCTACTTTTTTCAGTGCATGGCATTGAGCAAGGAGGCCTGGCTTCCATCCAGATATTCAAGCCTTTGCCCCTCTGGGCAGCGCGTCCTGGCTTCAATCAGTCGTGTGACTTTGGCCTGTTTCCCTTATCCCCTTGTCCATCAGGTGGCATAGAAAAGACGAGGTGGGGCTGGGGGGGGCAAGGGGAGAGGACAGGGAAGGATGAGGGGGCTGGGGGGTGGGATCCAGGAAGGTGACACCTGAGAAGCAGTCAGCACCGAGAGGTAAAGGAATTAATCAAAGATTTCCATTTAGCCATTACGGCTGGCGTTCACGGCCTCTGAGCCTCTGAGCTAAAAAGTCTGCAGAGAGGCTCCTGGCGCTGCAGAGTTTGTCTTGTAAAAGTGCAGCTGTCCAAAACATGACAGCTACAGCATCAGCAGGGCCATTAAGAGGTGTAGAACATTTCCAGGGAAATGATTTGAAAAATGACAGTGCTGGCTCCTGTGTGATATTAATTGTACCCTGTACTCTCCGCAAATAAGCTAAAATAGTTGGCAAGAAAGGCAAAGTGAAGTGTCCTGTTTCTGACCGTCATTTGGATCAAACAGTTGCCAGGCGGGTGGGGCTTGGTGGTCAGCAGGTAATCCTGAAGGTGAGAGGTCTGTGCTTGAATCATCAGTCAAGGCTGTTCTGGAGGATGGTCTCAGGGTGAATATGAAATAATAGAGACTGAGGTCAAAGGGGATGTGCATGGCGAGGGTGGGGTGGTGGAGGGGGAGAGGTTGGCAGGTCTGTCCTCCCTTGAAAGCGGGTAGGTCTGCACTGGAGCGTGCAGTGGAATTCTTGATGGTGAGAGAAACTTTCTCTTTCTCTCAGCATTGTCCAGTATGGTAGCCACTGCCCGTGTGTAGTGCTGGGCACTTAAAATGTAAAGAACTGAATTTAAATTTTATGTAATTTTAAATTAACATTTAGATTTAAATAGCTGCACAGGGCTGCAACAGGGGGCAGATCAAGACTCTGGAGGGTGGTTTTTCAGTGGCTGTCTGAGGCTGGAGCAGGATGTAGAAATGAGTGGTGGTAAGAGTCAGGACTGCCTGTGCAAGCCCTTGGTGGTGTCAGCTAACACGTGGCTTTCCTAGTGACCTTTTACTTGTTTTATCTTTACCTGATCTGTGGAAGTAAGCGAGAAGTATTAGCCCATTTTGGAAATGGGCAGACCGAGCCCCAGGAAGGTCAAATCCATCTGCGTAAGGTCACAGAGCAAGCACTCGTGATGTCTGCCAACTTCAGGTCCTATTCCTGTTCCTTAAGATGCTGCCTCCTGTTTCAGGGTTCTAAAGAGCGACTCTTCTTTCAGGGAAGCCTGGGGTCTGTGCCACCTGTCTGCTTGGCCTTAGGTTCTAGCACCTTCTTTCCACAGCTTTCTTCATTGTAATACCCAATGCCCTGTGTCTGAAGTGTGTGGCTGAGTCCGAGTCTTCCTGATAGATGCTCCTCACTTCCAGTGCCTTGGCTGTACTTTCTAGAAGGCACCCAGCCCCTTGGGAGCCCCCCTTAAACCTGTTGAGCCTGCACTTCTGAATTGTGCCTTGGACCTGTGGATCACATGCATCAGCCTTCTTGCCTGCCCACTGATCCTGTAGCTAAATTACCCTATATAAACAAGCCTTTGTTATTCCTGACTGTGAGAGATGTAGGGCTGGCTCTTAGTGGAGAAGAAAATAGACCTGGGAAGAAAGAGGTCATGAGTAGGTCAAAGTGCTAGAGGAAAAGGCTTCTGGGGCTAAAGTTTGCAGATTTGGGGAGCATGGGGGGGTGTGTGTGTGTGTGTGTGTATGTGTGTTTGGGGGGCACTCCCTTGGGTGTGTGTGGATGTGAGTGTGTGCATTCCGTGTATGCAGCCACTTACTTGTTTTAAGTGGAATTCACTTGTGAGATTTACTAAATAAAAAGAAAAAAAAATAAAAGAAAGCTTTGGCTAAGGTCAGCCCAGACCTTTTGAAGAACTGTTGAGCTGTTATCTGCTAATCCTCCAAGTGTGCCGAACACAAGAAATAACATTCAGTGTTAAACCACCAAGTACAGAGAAAATGTCTTGAAATTATAGTGTTTGGTAAATTAGAGATTGCTTCTATTTCTCCTCTTCCAGAGCTGAGGCAAGGCTGCTTTCCCTCTTTCCTTGTTTACCTTGAAAACGCACTTTACTGCCTGTGGTGTTTCTGTTAACCTCCCTGAACCCTTGCGATTCCACTCATGTGATTTGTTATTGAATGACCTTTTGAGGATTTTACAAAACATGACCTTTTCTTGTCAAACATTCAAGGGTTTGTAAAGTGAAGCTGTCACAGGGACTCTGCGTGTTTGCTAATTATAACTAATATGTTTCCCCACATCCTTGGAAATGCAAATCACTTATTTGTTCCATGAATGGCTGCTCTTTCTTGCCTGTTGGTTTGAGATGCCTCTGAGCTGCTCAAAGGGACATCTCCGGCCTGGGAATTCTGACTTCTCTTCTTAGTGTAGGGAACAGGAAGGCTGATTGCCTTGTAAGTTAATTTGACCTCTTGGGAACAACGATGGGAAATTCTAGGAGCTAAGCGACTGAAAGCATTCAGAATAATCCAGTTCTTCAGAAAGTCATGGGAATAATGGGCACTGTCAAAATGTTCTGTGTGGTTCTGGTATTTGCTTCCTCCAGGGAAAGAGGTTGGTGTTTGTTTGTTTGTTTGTTTGTTTTAATTTGGTGGTGGAAACAAAGGCACAAATAAGGGAGTTTTTGTGCTCAAGAATATAATTAGAAGCAGAATCAAGGGAAGAAACATTAGGATCTTGCTTTGTATTCCTTGCTTTTGGTAATTAAACATGTAGTACTAACAATGGCTAAACTTAATATTCATTGACTATGTTAGACACTGTGTATGTTAGACACTGTTGAATGGTTTACAGATGTGGTCTCATTTAGTCATCTCAACAACCCTGTGAGTTAGGTATTATTATCACTGCGTGGATGCTTAAGTTGCTACATTGTGTCCGACTTTCTTTGACCCCATGGACTGTAGCCCGCCAGGCCTCGCTGTTCATGGGATTTTGCCCACAAGAACACTGGAGTGGGTTTACCATTTCCTCCTCCAGGGGATCTTCTCGACCCAGGGATAGAACCCATGTCTTCTGTGTCTCTGGCATGGCAGGTGGATTCTTGACCACTGAGCCACTGGGGAAGACTCCCACTTGACTGCAAAAGTAGAAGGTGATCTGCTTTACTTTACAAGCCATGTAATTTCTTTCCTCTTTCAGAATACCATCTTCAGTGAGGGATAATCGCCCTATTGAACTATTGTCAGTTTACCTGAATTCTGGTTTAAGGAATGCACTGCTGGGTCAAATCTATGCTGTGTATTTGCTGCTAATGGAAGAAGAGTTGAGTAGGTCTCCTGAGACATTTCTAAAAGTGCATCCAGTGAGTTTCTTATTAGGAGGAAAAAATAATCCCCAAACATTCCAAGTGACGCACGTTGCTGTCACTAATGATTTGAGGTTACTGGAGGAGGGACTCTGATCTTGAATGGCTAAGAAATGGCTGCTTCTCTCTAAGCTCTCTTTGTTAAAAGGAAATGAATAAAAACCTAGGATAGCATATGGACTGAATAAACTTTAAATTTTCTGAGCTTGGGGGAAATTCCATTGGAATTGTGTGTAAATTGCTGGAAGACACTGTTTTGTTTTGGTTCCCTTCCACTCTAGGTAGGGCTATGTCAGAGAGAGGTTGGCCAGCCCTAAAGGAGCTGCGTGTTGGTTTCTTTTTGCAAGGCCTAATATTGACTCTGCCTTATAACATCCAAGTGTTTGGCCCTGCTCTGTTTTTGGCCCCCTTAGTCATTTGAAAAACTCTTATTTATGTAGGTAGGGGATTACTAGGCTTTTCCAGCTTCCAAGCATAAGTCCTAGGAGAGGTTGTCTTTCAAATGACTTTCATCTGTTTTCCTTCCTCATTCAGTTGATGGACATAGATGCACAGAGTAATTTGTATCTTTGGAACAATGGAAATTTTTGAAGTGTTGGCTCATATTATTTGGAAAGGATCATTACAACTTTATCTATTAAAAAAAAAGTTCAGATTGAGGATAGAGAAATATATTTCACTCCTTTTATGGGTCTGTTCTCAAGAGCCAAGCAATTTGTTGTAAAAGAATATAAGAAATATTGAGAATGAGAAAAGTTATTCATTCTATAAAGCCCTGTCCCTCTTCATACTTCTTTTTCCCACTACAGCCTTTGATCGCTTCATAAATGACCCTCAGTGTGAAAGAACCTGTCCACCTGCTATTTCAAATGTATTGAAGGTGTTTATGATGGATAGTTAGGTTTCAACTGTACAGTAACCCAGTTTTCTACTAAAGAGGACCCTTATATCTTGGTGTTTAATAGCAATGGCTTATATATTTCAGGATTTCACCATTCTGGATATAGTCAGACTGACCTTACAGCTTTTTAAAAGTCAGTATTTTGTAAAGCAGATTTCAGGTAAAGAAGGAAAATCATGAAAGTTTCATCTTTGGAGCTTCTCTTTTGAGTCAAGTCAAGTTTAGTGACTGTTTTATTATTAGAAATGTACTTTTAAGACTTCTGTCCACTATGGTTAACTGGAAATACCCAGGAGCATCAAGGCACTTTGCCAGTGAAATACTAGCCAGGACTTTCAGATTTATGGTACAGGTCTGAGTGTATTTAAAAAGTCTTCAGAAATATTGTTGAATTAATGAATGGAGGTGAGGGATTATTGTAAATTCATAGGAAGCAATGTATTAGGACAGTGATTCCTAATATTCTAAGATAAGATATTTGTGAATCCAATGATAACTGTGGCTATTTGTCCCACAAAGGTGCATATTAACAAAATTTTGCATTTGCTCTCAGAGTTTCATGGATCTTCCACAACATCATCCTTGGGACCCCAGGGGAAGCCATTTAGATTGAGTTCCTCCTAGCCCAGTTAGAGAATCATGCCTGACCAAGGAGGCAATTTAGTCACTGACTTTTTTTTTTTTTAATTTAAGGCAAAATTTAGGTTTTTTGATAAAGTTTTTGTCCCAAGTGTATAAATACCGTGTCACCACTACTGAGTTGGTGAGGACGACCAAGGATCTTGATTCGTATCAGCAGAGGTGTTAGAAATCCAGCCATGAATTGTTGGATGTCTATGCAAGGTAATGTGACAGGAGAAAAACAGTGAATTTGAAGCTAGGAGACTTGGGTTCTAGTCTTTTCCCCCATAGAGTAATGATGAGGAAATGACTTTTCTGATCCTCAATTTCATATCCATAAAAATAAGCAGTTGGATTGTGACCCCCAATGTACCTTGCAATCTTAAGATTCAATCAGCTAACCATTTTTTTTTTCTTTTTGTCTCCTATTTGTATAAGTTCAAGGAGTTGAAGTTCATTGCTAAAGTTCAAGTTCATTGCCAAGAATCAGAAGTGAAGACAAATTTTGTTTCTTGAAAAAAGTTTTTAGTGTAGGGGTTTCAAAGAATCTAGAAGAAATAATGCAGATTAAATATTGTAGCAAAAGTGCTGAGCTTTTTTTGGGTGAAATATAGCAAAAGACATGCAATTCTGGTAATATTTGAGTGAGGTTACAACTTTTCAGACCCATTGCTGCTGCTGCTGCTGCTGCTAAGTCGCTTCAGTCGTGTCCGACTCTGTGTGACCCCATAGACGGCAGCCCACCAGGCTCTGCCATCCCTGGGATTCTCCAGGCAAGAACACTGGAGTGGGTTGCCATTTCCTTCTCCAATGCATGAAAGTGAAAAGTGAAGTCGCTCAGTCGTGTCCGACTCTTCGCGGCCCTATGGACTGCAGCCCACCAGTCTCCTCCGTCCATGGGATTTTCCAGGCAAGAGTACTGGAGTGGGGGTGCCATTGAGGACTCAGAAACTCAGCTTATTTGTCAGTGCCCCTGTTTGTCATTAGCACTTCTGCCATCTCCCAGTTACTTTCACCACAGGCTTCTTGGGTGGAGTTAGAGCTCCTAGCAACCATCTGGAAGTTTATCCTTGAAAGTTAGTGAGTCCTGGAGAACTGAAATGAGATTTGTTACTTCAGAAATTTATGGTGATGAATTAAAACAGGACATTGAGGACAATTTCCTTTGTATCAATTCTGGACCCTCCTTTTAAGGAGTTAAAAAAAAAAAGGCGGGGGGAATGCTACAGGATTGACATGACTGTGTGACGATAAAGTCCCGGGACTGAGTAGGAAGAAATGTAAATTCTAAGCCCTGGTCACCATTTCTCTTAGTTGATATGTGAGTGTCTCCTTAAGAGTTCTTTCTTCATCTTGGCATTTCTGGTTGTATGTCTACTAGCTCAGCTGATGATAGCTATGTGAATATAGAAGGCAGTTTGCCTCAGGCTGTATTTTACCGTGGGTCCTAGTCAAGACTCAGCCTGTTGTCCATTTGATGTTTCAGAGTCTTCCTTTTTTGTCCCAAGCAGACAAGAACCCAGAAAACTTTTACTTCATAGGAAAAATTAAGCATTTTTTTCCCCCTCCAGCAGTAGGAAGACCAGAAAAGGAAAAGGTTAAACATCTTGAGAAGCTGCTGGCGGGACACTCAGATCTGAGTTGAGCGTGACAGCCAGGACCTGTGTCCTGGAACCATCCTTTCTGGGCATATGATAGCCCGTTCTTCTGGGATGTTGATGATGGAGTGATAGTGGCTGGGATGAAAATGAATTAATCAGCTTTTTAAAGATGAAGAAAGGGAGTCACAGACATGAGTTAACTTGTTAAAGGTCCCACAAAAAGAGGAGGTGAAGCTGGGACAGAACCTCGGCCTCAAACGCCCAAGTTCTTTGTCATGATGTGAAGAGCTGAAGGAGAAAGATGGTGGGGGCTGTAATGGTAATTAACTGCTCTCTCCCCAGTCTTAATCTCCTTCCACATAACCTTCATTTTCTAACAGTGAGATAAGAAGATGTCACTGCTGGTGACGGCCTCTCTTAAATGGAACAAAAGTGAAATCACACGTATGTGTGCCCCTGCGTGTATATGTCTGTGTTAGGTATGTGAGCAGGTGGTGTCAACTCTTACCACGTGGTTTAATTTCCTCTCCATTGATTCGCAAATGGAAAGAAAATGTCAGAACTCCTGAAGTGCCTTTAAAACAAAGGTACAGTTCAAAGTATTAAAACCAGAAAAGAAAAAAATAGAAAAGCTATTTTTAGAACTGAAGTTGCATTTTCTCACAGACCCCCAGCTTCTTGTTAAGTGCAGAGGTTCCACCCCAGGCTGTTTTGGTTCTCCCAGTGAGCTCACAGTGCTTCAGACTCCCTGCGCCCCTCTGTTCCTTTGGATTTCAAACATTTCGGGGACTGGGGACGTTTAGAGGAAGTGATGATCTCTTGGCACAGAAACTGCTTCTCCCAAAGCAGCTGCAGTCTTTTTTTTTTTTTTTTTTTTTGTATTTCTTTCTTTTCACTTCCCTTCTGTTTACCTTTGGCTTGAATGAGTCGATTGGCATTTCTCTTTGTACTGGAAAAATTCACTGTTTGCCAGGAGCAAGAGAGAAGGCAGAAAGCAGGGTTACAAATAGATCTGAAGGTATGTTTGTGTCTGCTTCTCTATTTCTGGGGGCAAGGGACAGTGTTGCCATCCATTAAATATTTATTGTGTTAGCAGCCTCTGGTCATCCCTCCTAATGGAGGCATGGGATGATATGATCATCCAAAATAGCACAAAGTTCCCAGTTATTTATATGTGCTTTGGCAGTGCATACAATAAAACCCCATGAATTCAACCTAATTAGGAAGAAGGCCAGTTTGGATTAGTGAAGCCCAAATTATATTTTATGGAAAATTGATTTTGTAGCTTCCAAATTTACACAGTAATTCGAATTAGGTATCAAAGTCTACAATAGAGATTCTCAGGACAGTTTTAATGATGAGTTTAAAGTATTTGGCACAACAGTGTAAGATGTTACAGAAATGGCTGTTTTCAAAGTGATTAGACATTTCAAAACTGTCCTTTTATGGGTTTTAACTGTTTCCATCCGTCTTTAATTGTGAACAACAGCCTTTTTAGACACACGATAGGGAAGTGAATGCCTGTTAAAATTTCTGCAAATTTCCAATCTGTTAGATTTGAATGAAGAAAACTGACCTACATGATATTTTTCCCTCAGCAGATTTATTGCCTTCATTATGTATTGTTAAAGCTAATACAGATGGAGAGTCATTCCATGCAATATTGAATTTCTTGGGACATCGTTATACTGAAATCTATTTTTCTGTTGATGCAGGTGATAATTTGTGATATTCTATTTCCCGGTACCTCCAGGTTTAGTTTTTGATACACCATTTTCTTGGGTCTCTAGCCCTTTTCTCCCCTCTATATTTAGCCATCAGTAAATGCACACTAAAACATTACATGTGAGCATCTTTTTCTGTGTAAAGGAAGATCCCTGCCTTGCTTAGACTTTGTAACATCAGCATTGACTTTCATTCCTCATGTGAAAGCGAAAGTCACTTTCAACTGTGAAAGTCATGTCCAGCTCTTTGCAACCCCATGGACTATACAGTCCATGGAATTCTCCAGGCCAGAATACTGAAGTGGGTAGCCTTTCCCTTCTCCAGGGGATCTTCCCAACCCAGGTATTGAACCCAGGTCTCTCGCATTGCTGATGAATTCTTTACCAGCTAAGCCACAAGGGAAGCCCAAGAATACTGGAGTGGGTAGCCTATCCCTTCTCCAATCAGATCTTCCCGACCCAGGAATTGAACCGGGTTTCCTGCATTGCAGGTGGATTCTTTACCAACTGAGCTATCACGGAAGCCCATTCCTCATGTGAAAGCAGGCAAAAGTGACTTATAGCTCCCAGATGGTGGTCTATATACTGGATGTATTGAAACTACCCAGGGAGCCTAAAAACACAGATTCCTGGGCCCTACTGCTGGAGATTCTGACTCCATGGGTTTTGGTGGAAACTGGGAATTTCTTTTTAACCAGCTTTCTGGTTGCTTCCAGTGGGCACCCAGATACAAAGGGATTGACTAGAGTGGTTAAAAAGCAGGGGTCCTAATTTATCTTCCATCTCTACAGAGTAGTTGAGCACTTCCTTAATTTGGGAGCAGTGGAGTAGGGAGGGTCAGGAACTGAACTGGTGAACCTGGTCCTTTGAGGGTAAAACTAATGGCGCAGATCATGTTTGCGCTTCACACTGGAGTCCAGCTCCTCTTTGTTCATGGTTTCTTCCAAAGAACCTCTTCCTGTTACTGCTGCTGCCTGGCTTTGCCTTCTTGGTCAAGGGCCACATTCCAAGTCTTGGTCTCCAGAGACCTTTAACATCAGCAACTGTTTGTTGGAGTGCAGTGACCCTTCTCTTGGTCCCTGGTCCCCTCAAGGAGCCACTCCACCTTTGTTTTCTCCTTAGCCTTCCCTCATCCATTCATGGGCCACAGTTAATCTCGCATAGCACGTAACAGTGCCACCCTTGAGATCATTAGCAGTGAGGGTCCTGCTAGTGGTGTGGAGCTAGCCCTTTCCAGGCTGGGAGCTGAGGTTAGAATCCAGGAACAAAGCCCAGAGTACTGGCACCAGGACGCTCCAAAGAAATACTCGTAGGTTTGAATTGCTGGAGACAGTTCATTATTTACTTCACAAAATGGACTTATTAAAAGGCCATGAAAGGAGGTTATGTCATTTGCAAATAAATCTGTGCTGCAAATCCAGAACTGGCAATGCCCAGGAGCCCTGGGGAAGCTCTCGTTAAAGGCCGCTACTTGGAAATGGGCTTTCTGAGAGCACCCCCGCCCCTGCCCCCAACCCTACCCCTCATGTGAGGGTTGTTCATGAGTGAAGTGTCAAGGACTCTGGTTCTCGTCAAAGGCAATTAATTGGGGCTTAAACCTCCAGTTTTGGGGAATGAGATTTAAAAAATAACAAGTGAGCTTTAGTTGAGCAAGATCTGCGACTGCACCATCGGTCTCCTTAGTTGTCAATCTCTGCCTTCCAGGACGCAGTTCTGGAAGGAGTAAGCGTGGCATTATAAGAGAATTCAGCAGCTTTCTCCTTTGTAATAAAATTCTTGACTGTCAAGTTCATGGAAGCATTTTGTTAGCTTTAAGTTGTGAAACTGGGACAAGAAGCTTTGCCACAGTCTTAAGCGTTGTGGACACACATGGTCCATTGAAAGGAGCCCCATTCTGGACCGGGGAGAAGATCTGAGTTGGTGCTGTGGTGAGTTATACCACTGTGAAGCACCAGTGTGATCACTGAGCAGAAAAGGGGTCCCCAGTATGCCTGCTCTGTGCGGTCCTCCCATGGGAACACTTATTCACAGCCGTCTTCATCGAGGAAGTAAGTAGTAGTCAGGAGTGTGGCCTTCCCTGTAGGTAGAAGGTGAGGCCTTGACATCTCATTGGCCAGACAGTATGTCCAGTTCTCGCTCAAGCATGGCACATCCAGAAGATGTCAGGCCTGCACTGAAAGCCCGTCTGGGTGGAGTGGGTAGTGTATTTCTAATACTTCAGAATCCTATTAACTTGGACAAATTGGACTGAAGTACAGCTTAGAAACCAGTGTGCCTGCTTAGTGTTTTAAAAGAAATGTAGCTGTAATGCTTTAAAAAAAAATGGTGGTAAGATACACATCATGTAAAATTTACTACTTCACTCATTTTCAAGGCATATGATTCAGTGGCATTTAGTATATTGACGCCGTTGTGCAACCGTCACCATTATCTAGCTTTACCACTTAAGTATAAAAAATTATTTTAAAATACCTGACACATTGTTTTTACCCAGAGATAGACCTTATTATTACATGCATGTATACACACCCCCCCACACACGTGTATACGTATACATAGCACATTATATGAGTTTCGTAGTCCAGTGGTACCCAGAAGGACTTCAGAGATTTCTCTGTCCATCCTCTGTGGGTGCAGAAACTGTGACCATGACCCAGGGGGACTTAAGGGGCTGGCCCATGCTTGCGTGGCAGAGGCAGGCCTGTGTTTCCCAATCCTGACATGATGTTTTCTGTAATTGTGTTTATAGTTGGCAATAAATTTTCCATAAAATATATTATTGAAATAAAGCCTTTGAGAATAATTTCCTCTTCGCTTGAATGTTTTCCCCCTCAAGCCTTGTTTACATTGTGAGTTTTCACGGCAAACCCTTTCTTTGGCCCAGCTTAGGCTAAATTTTACCACAAATTCCAAATTATGGGAGTCATGAACTTTTCTTCTTCCTGAGTTGGCCTGGTGCTGGTGGAAACTTAAAGTGTGTAAAGTAATGAAGTGCTGTGTGTGTGTATGTGTGTGCAGGGGAGGGGGAGGAGGACTTGGGTGAAAACATGCCTCTGTTTTTCCAGGGCTTGGAGTGGGGTGAAGCTGGGGACAGGGCGGCAGCTCACGGAGCCCAAAGCTGGCTGAGGACTCTGGCCAAGAGGGAGGGCAAGGTGAGAGGGTTCTGCCACTGTGGGGGCAGGGACCCCTTGGAGAGAGGCTCTAGTTCCTCAATGTATACGTCCTTTGGAGGCAAAAGATGGGCATAAGGAGTAGTGGTATGAGCAGGTCTCACCTGGCTAGATGTTTGTACAGCCCTGCACGCTCTCAGCTATGGGACAAATGACCTGGTTTGGTGGAAAGCCTGTCTCAGACTCTTTATTTTTAATATCTTGGCCCAATTTAATGAATTACTTTTTACTTTTTGGCCATGTGGCATGTGGGATCTTAATTCCCTGACCAGGGATCAAACCTATGCCCCCTTGCAGTGAAATCATGGAGTCTTAACCAATGGGCCTCCAGGGAAGTTTCCGTCTCAGGCTTTTCATCCAAGACTGCATGTGGTATGTCACTGGGCAGTGGCGGGCTTTGGCTTTCTTTTCTGTTTTGTTGCAGAAAGATGCAGGCAACATAAAATTGACCATTTTGGCCATTCTCAGTGTACAATTCTGTGGAATTAAGTACATTCATTTTGTTGTGCAGTCATTACCACTGTCCATCTCCAGAATTTTTTCATCTTCTCCAACTGAAGTTGTTTTTCTCACACAACAGCTCCCCATCCCCCACTCCCTTAGCCCTGGGGAATCTCCTTCCACTTTCTGTCTTTATAAATATGAGTACTCTAGGTATCTCATGTCAGTGGATTTGTATAATAGTTGTCTTTTGGTGGTTGGCTCACTTTGGTTTTCTGAACATGACATTATCATCAGGTAACCCATACAGTGCCTTTGGGAGAATTAGAAAAAGGTGCCTCCCTTTCTCTGGGTAGATGCAGCCCCTGACCAGAATCTGAGCTTGGCAAGAGAAGCATAGCCTGGATTTCAGTTCCTACCTGTCCCCTTGGCCACACACCATTGCATAATGAACAACCTGAACACAACTGTATGAGTTGCTCCTGTTGACCAGGCCCTCAGAGGGAGGTTTCTTGTTCCCCTAGAGCCCTGGCTGGGTGTCTTTTCCATTACCCATTCTTGCTATTCTAGCCTTCTTCTCTGGTCCCCTAGTTTTCTTTGCTGTTAAGGTTCAAGTTGGTTGATTACCCCTCCAAACGGAGCTTCCCAAGAATGACAAGTTTTCAGAGGGTGGCAGAAAAGGTTGTTGGGACTTTTAGGAACACACATAATTCATTCAACTTGTCATTTGCTGTGAGCTAAGTGCAAATGACTTAAGTGGATTAGATTTCCTCTGAAAATACTCGAGAGGTTAAAAATTAAGAGGAAAAGAGTGTAGGGAAATAAGTGTGAGATTGTACTTATGCCGATGCCTCTGAAAACTAGTTGAAATATTTAGGAAACTGGAGGTGCAGCTGGTTGGGTGTGCTCTGAACCATGCTGGATCCTTCAGCCCTACCTCTTTGAATAAAGCAGTGACTGAATTGGAAGCAATCTCGGCAATAATGAATATTCTTGTAAATCTCTCTGGTTGAGAAACTCTCAAAATATGGCCAGAGCCCAAGCAGTACCTCTTCCCTCTTAATTCTACTATAATTTGTGAATGATCTTTTATAAGGCATTAAACTTTAATTGATGCCATTTTACTAAGCAGATTTTAAAAGCAGTGAGGGCAGTGATTGAACTTACTAAGATGACTTCTAATTGTTATATGTGATGTGAAAAGAAGGTTTTTTAAATCTAAAATGTTGATTATCTTGTTCAGATTTCCAGAGTTTCCTTATTTATTTACCCTCTTTTTTTGAAGTGGTGGATATAGAGAGGCAGTAGCATGAATAAGAACTGGCTAGCATGGATTTCCATATTAGAGGAAATATTGATGCAGATAGTGATATATAAAATTAAAAAGTATAAAGTAAACCACTATAAAATCATCTAATGAGGGAGTTTTTTAGAGTGGGAGTTTTGGAGAGAAAGAAATGAAGGTCAAAGCCCTGGTCCCGCCTTTTCACTTTGCTTTTGCTTTTGTTGCTCTGCTGTGCTAAAAGCATTCCTTGAACGTGTGCTATTGCGGTTGAACTTCTTTTTGCCCTTCCTTCATCTCACATTCCCGGGCAAAGCTGTCTTCACTGAGGACAGGCATGTTGCACAAGTGGGGAAAATTGTAGATGTGAAAATCTGGCCAAATATTTTGTTGCCACAGTGAACTGTGGCTCCGGAGTCAACTTGAAGACTGTACTCCCTGGCCTGGCTCCTCCCCTCTTCTGTCATTCCCCCCCTCCCCCCCCTTCTGAGTTTGGTCACTTGTTTTGCTGCCTTTGGAGTTTTAAAAAGTTGGATTGTTTCTCTGTTGTAAAAATAACACATACATCAGACTTGCTGATAGCCACCAGCCAAGGAGAGAGAGGTATTTGGGGGCAGTGTGGGCAGCAGTGGGCAGCAGTGGGCAGCAGCCTGTTTTCACTATCTCGCGACTGGTGTACCGAGGACAGAGCAGATAGAGGGGCACGCTGTAGTGTGCATTGGTAAATGTATTGATGGATTGGACCAGATCCCTAAAACTCTCTCCTCATCTGTATACCACCTTCCTTTTTTCATCCCTTACCCCTGGGGCAGCTGTCCCATTTTCTGGGTAAAAGAAAAATGAGAGGATCCCACAGTTGCCTTTCACTGTGGTTGCTGGGGCTATAGTGTTTGCAGAGTTCTTCATGTTTCACCTTTTTTTTCCCCTGTAAAAACAAGATTTCTTATGCAAAATGGGTCACTTGAAAGCACCAAACAATTTCTCCAGAGCAACAGCCAGTGTTTCATGCAGGAGAGATGTTAGCAAACCACTGACATATGGATGTGATCTCCGTTACTTTGACCAGATTTGGTTTCTACAGAGTGCGTGAGAAGGGAAGATAAATTTTGTCCTAGTAATACTATAGCGACTCATAAATAAATGGTTACCCTTTGGTGCTTGCAGTTTTCATTAAAGTCGCCTGAGCTTTGTTATTGACACCATAGGTTGCCTATTCAGGGAAATGCAGTAAAATTTATCAGTGTGCTTTCTACACCTAATAAATCATCCAAACAGGGAACCATATGGCAGATAAGACCTTGAAAATGTGGCTTCAGCATGTGAGGAGTCAAGTTGCTGAAATCTTGAATGATTACAGCCTGCACATTTTCCCCTGGAATATCTTATAGTTATTTTACATGCCATTTTCTTGTTCACCCCATCACCTCTTTGTCTTTCCCTCTCCTCTCTCTCTTGTGTGCCTTTCTCTTTTCTTCCCCACCTCAAGCACCATTCTTTTTTTGGCTGTTCTTTCCCACTCTTTGTTTTTCTTTTGGGTGGGGGGCTGGCTGTGATTTCAGCTAGAAAATAAGCGTCCGGAGCAGATAAGACGTTGTTATAATGCCTTGCTGGTAGGAGGAAGAGGGGCCGGGAGGAGCAGAGACTGACGGGAAGGGATGATGTATGTGGCGGCTGTGTCCCTACACTCTCCTCCAGCCCATTGTCATTAATCACGGCCATTAGTTTTTTTCAGAGCTGCCTTGTCTGCATCGGGGCTTCAGAAAAGCCATTGTTTTTTCATGCCTCAGACTAGTGAGGGCGGGGGCAGGGGGCAGGGAAGGGAAGAAAGAAATCCTAGGACTTTTTTCCCCGCTTTTTTCTCATTCTGCCTCCTAGAATCTCCTTCCTCTCCTATCTTCTCTCACCCCCAATTCCCATCCAGCTGCCTTTTCTCTCTCTGCAAGTTGGTGGTGGGGGTGTGGAGGGGAACCCAAACTCTCATTGCCTCCTGACACCTGCGTTCTATATATTCATTAGACAGCACAACGCAGGGTGCACCGTTGGGATGTATCTGCTGAATGATAGTGGTTGTTACTCATCATGCACTGTTTAATTCCAAAGAGGTTTTGCAGATATCTGTCCCCCCACCCCCACTTTTTTCTTTTGGAGTCAAAATCTAAATGTCCTTGTTGAAACCTGAGGATATGGCAAGATAGGAAAGTGCTTCTAGTGGAGCGCCTGTGTTGCATGTCTGGGGAGGATGAGGCTGGCTGCTACCCAGGGAGGCATACTGAGGTGCTTATCAAGCCTGGACCATGTCTTGGAGAGTCTACCACTGCTTTGCAGTTCTTCCAGAGCTGCCATGGCCTGTGGTTAGTTGATACTCCTCAGTCAAATTGGGTGAATCTTGCTGGTTGATGAAGGACTGCCATTGTCCTTTCCTTCATCTCTGAAAAACTAAAGATTCTGTCTTGAGGAGAGAAGATTTCTCCCCCACCCCTCCTCCATACTAAAGTCTGCAGTGACTCTCTGAGGGCTTTCCATCATGTACTGTACCCGAGTCATATACATAACATGCAGCTGCTAAATAAACTAATATTTTTTAAGAATATGCATTGGATTTTGTAAAACATGTAAAGGCCAACCTCAGAAAGCCCAGAGTATAATTTTAAGTATGTGTGCATACTAAGTTGTTTCAGTCATGTCTAACTCTTCTTGACCCTGTGAACTGTAGCCCGCCAGGCTCCTCTGTCCATGGGATTCTCCAGGCAAGAATACTGGAGTAGGCTGCCATGCCCTCCTCCAGAAGATCTTCCCAAGCCAGGGGTTGAACCCATGTCTCTTACGTCTCCTGCATTGGTGGGTGGGTTCTTTACCACTAGTGCCACCTGGGGAGCCTTAATTTTAAGTATAATGTTATACAGTTTTTTTTTTTTTTAAACAGCAAATTTTTGGTGCAAGGGTAAGTGCAAGAATTAGTGAAAAGTCTCTATGACAAAAGCTTTTAAAAAGAAAAGAAAACCCCCTTAATTAGTTTCAGATATAAACAAAGCTGTTTGAACTAGGATCTTTAAATATTGCCTAGCAGAGGTACTTAGGATACTTATTTTAATGAAAAGATGGCAGAGATTTGTTATATGCATCAGTTGAATAGTCACAGTATAGGAAAAAAAGTAAGCAAGGAATTGGGAGACAGAGTAGAGTTATGCATGTTCCACCTAGTATCTGTGTGCATACATGTGTGCTAAGTTGCTTCAGTCGTGTCCAGCTCTTTGCAACCCTATGAACCTGAGCCCGCCAGGCTCCTCTATCCATGGGATTCTCAAGGCAAGAGTACTGGAGTGGATTGCTGTAACTTTAGTCAAATTACCTCTCTGAATGCCCATTCTGTCTTCTTGTCATATGAGATGGTTGGTTCTAAATAAATGTTTCCCAGAGTGTTGAATCATGGGTGGTATAGGAAACAATTGTAGGTGGTACATGGGATGGACTTCAAAATTTTTCATAACTGTGTTTATGTTTATAATTAAATTCTATTTATGTTAGATAATACTGGCTAATTACTTATGACTATATTATAACTCTTATATTTTAATTTCTGAATTAGTAGGAAAAATGAGTCTATTCAAGGAAAAATATTAAGTATGGGATAGTATAACTTCACAACTCTTGTGGAGATACAGTAAAAATTATAGTGTGATACCCAGATAACCAGGGTTTTCCAAGTGGCTCAGTGGTAAAGAATTCACCTGCCAATGCAGGAGACATGGGTTTGATCCCTGAGTTAGGAAGATCCCCTGGAGAAGGAAATTGCAACCCACTCCAGTGTTCTTGCCAGAGAATCCCTCCAGGCTCCTCTGTCCATGGGGTTGCAAAAGAGTCAGACACAACTTAGCAACTAAACAACAAGAACCCAGATGACCAAAAGTTATGACTTTCCAGACCAGATGATCAGGGTCCAGGAGTTAAATGGCAGATTATGCATTGTGTATGTGTGTGTGTGTGTGTAGAGAGAGAGAGAGAGAGAGAGAGAGAAAGAGAGTGAGTTTTTCTTAGAAGTTTAAATACATTCTTTACCATTATCTTTACTATGCATAATCCTTCTTTGATTAACAGAGTAAAGTTAATTTTAGTGTGGGTCGTATCTGAATGATCTCAAGTTTTGATTTAATGAGATCTCTGTGAGGATAGCTATCTGTATATGAACCTAGACACTGGGAAAAACACATGTCTGGGATACAGTGTTGGGGCTCTGTAGAGCACCTCTTATATTATTTTATTTGACCACATCTAGAAAGGTTAGAACATATCACTATTTTCTTTGCTAGGATGTCTGCAATTTCTTTTCTTTTTTATTTTGCAATTTCTTTTCTTTTTTTTTTTTTTTTTTTTTGCAATTTCTGTTTGCTGGAGTTTCAGTGGTTTCAAACCTGTCAGAACATCAGTTATCAGGAGATCATTTAAAAAATGCAGATACCTGGGCCCTATCCCATACCTGCTGAACCAGACCCTCTGGGGATTGGGGTTGAGGTGATCCGCAGTGTTTGGGAGCCACCAGGCTAAGGCACTGATGGTCCCTGAGAAAAGTGCATGTGAGCAGAAGATAGCCCCCTGACTTCAACAGCCTTTGCAGAAGTCCCTTTGTCAGATTGGCAGTAGTTGCTTGCAAGGCATGTACATTCTGATACTGAGAGGCTTCTGGGTAAGATCCTGGCCTTGGACAGTTCTGGATGGTCAGCACAGAGGGGAGGAGAGGTATGGGCAGATCAGAGCAGCAGCATAGGGGCATATAGGGAAGGCTGCTTCGGAGTCAGGTAGGTCCAAGTTCACTGTGAGCTCCTGCACACCAGAGAACTGTATGACTCTGTACGCAGGTGGCTTTACCTAAGCCCCAGTGTCCTCATATGTAAATGTGGCAACTTATATTCAGATGCCTAGCACAGTGCATTCATTTATTTTACAAATCTTCTTTCTTTTTGTAGTCACAGTTGTCCTAATAACCTTAGGCCACACAGTCTGTCAAGCTATATTATCATCTGTGCTCATCTTGGGGGCAGGGTCTGCTTCCATTTTAGCTGGTGGGAGGCCTGGGTCAGCAGGCTTGGGGCAGGCCCTCCAGAAGTGTCAGAGAAGGCCAAGAGTGCCTGCTCCCTGAAAGGACAGTCGTGTGTACAGAGGGGCTACTTACATTTCATCATGGAGGACACTCACATTTTTAGCCCACCTCAATCTTGATGATGCTTCTCTGGTGGCTCAGATGGTAAAGAATCCGCCTGCAATGTGGGAGACCTGGGTTCGATCCCTGGGTTGGGACGATCCCCTGGAGAAGAGAACGGCTACCCTCTCCAGTATTCTTGCATGGAGACCTCCATGGACAGAGGAGCCTGGCAGGCTATAGACTTCCATGGAGTCGCAAAGAGCCAGACATGACTGAGAAACTTTCACACAATCTTGATGATAGATATCAGGAAAGGAAAATATTGAATGAACTGTAAATGAAAGGTGCACAATTCAGGTCCATATGTAAAAACCAAACTCATTTTCAGTTAAGACTTTTGATGTAAGTAGATCATGTCATATGAAAATATAAGCCTTGAGAACCAGGCGTGAATGGCTTTGAGGGTGAGGAGTTGGCCAGTTGCTGTTCTGTTGTGGATTTTGGCTGCGGTTGGTCTTCAGCAGTAGTGCAGGGTGGTCCACTTCCGTGTTTCCTTGTCTGGACCCTGGGTGGGCAGAAGTGGTTCTTGGCGTCTGATGCCTTGTGATCCCCCTGTAGCTTGTACTGTACAGAGTCTTACTCACCTTGAAGACACTTTCCTTTCCTCTAATCCAATTTCCAAGACTTAGGTCAAATCCCAGCCCTCTGTAATTCCTTCCCTAACCTTCCCATCTCAGTAATTATGAATTTCTCATGTTGAAATTGCTGGATGGGTATTTCATTTGGCAGTATCCCTTAAGAATTTGTGGCTTCTCTTCTGTTGCTATTTTGAGCAAAAACTTTGAACTTCATGCTTTTCCTTTCTCACACCTGTGCATCCCATTCTTTTTTTTTCTTATTGAAATATAATTGATTTACAATACCACATTAGTTTCAAGACTCAGTTATACATATACATTCTTTTTCAGGTTATTTTCCATTATAGATTATTACATGATACTGATGATAGTTCCCTATGCTATACAGTAGGTCCTTATTGTTTATCTATTTTATATATAGTAGGGTGTGTCTATTAATCCCAATTTCTCAGTTTATTCCTGCCACCTTTTTCCCTTTGGTAACTATTAAGTTTGTTTTCAATGTCCATGAGTCCGTTTCTGTTTCATAAATGAGTTCAACGATGCTTTTTTTAGGTTCTACATTTAGCTGATATCATATGATATCTGTCTTCCTCTGTCCGACTGACTGAGTATGGTAATCTGAAGGTGCATCTGTGTCACTGCAAGTGGCGTCATTTCGTTCCTTTTAATGACTAAGTAGTAGCCCATCTTCTTTATCCATTCATTTGTTGATGGACACTTAGGTTGTATGCACATCTTGGCTATTATAAATAGTGCTTCTATGAACATTGGGGTGCATATATATTTTTGAATTAGAGTTTTCACCTTTTCCAGATATATGCCCAGGAGTAGGATTCTGGATCATACTGTAACTCTAGTTTTTTTTTAAGGAGCCTTCATATTGTTGTCCACAGTGGTTGCACACGTTTACATTCCCATCAATGGTGTAGGGGGGTTCCCATTTCTCCACAACCTCTATAACATTTGTTATTCATAGACTTACTGAGGATTGCCATTCTGACTGTGTGACTGTGTGAGGTGATATGTTATTGTAGCTTTGATTTGCATTTCTCTAATAATTAGTGATGTTGGACATCTTTTCATGTGCCTGTTGGCCGTCTGCATGTCTTCTTTGGATAAATGTCTATTTAAGTCTTGGGCCCACTGTTTTGACTAAGTTGTTCATTTTTGATAATTGAGCAGTATGAGCTGTTTGGATATTTTGGAAACTAATCCGTTGTCAGTTGCATTGTTTGCTTATATTTTCTCCCATTATGGAGATTTTATTTTCATTTTGTTTATGTTTTCCTTTGCTGTGCAAAAGCTTCTCAGTGTGCTGCTGCTGCTGCCAAGTCGCGTCAGTCGTGTTGGACTCTGTGCGACCCCATAGATGGCAGCCCACCAGGCTCCCCCGTCCCTGGGATTCTCCAGGCAAGAACACTGGAGTGGGTTGCCATTTCCTTCTCCAGTGCATGAAAATGAAAAGTGAAAGTGAAGTCGCTCAGTCGTGAGTAGGTCCCATTTGTCTAATTTTGCTTTTATTTCCTTTGCTTTGGGAGACTGATCTGTGTCCCATGTTAGACTGTTTCTCCACAGGGTTTGGTGCAGTGCCCAGCATAGAGTAAGCTCTGTTGGTGGGTTAGACTGAATGACTTGTTTCCCTTACCTCCTGTACTACCCTTGTTCTTGCAGGAGGATACCCAGTAAGGTATTCCTTTTCCGTTGTTGGATTAGCTACTCTGCCCACTGTTGGTTGGTATGTGCCTTGGCCATTGTTGAGCAAATATTCAGAGAACTGCCTTCTCCCAGTGGTAGAAGTAGGCTTGTGCTGCCCAAGAAGAGGAGGGCAAGTGAACCGTGGTGTTTATATGTACTTCCTGGGCACAGATGACCATTGGAACCTTTCTCTGAGGTTTGTAAGCTCTTTGGAATCATGTGTAGTTAAGACTTTGGCCAGAGGAGATTGAGGGAGTGGCTTCTCTGAGATTCTGCTGTGGCCTGATCCTGGTGCAACCTCTCCTGGGGCCCTTGGAAGGAGAAGTCTGGGCTGCGCTGAGGAGAGAGGGAATGGGAAGATGGAGAAGGGGTGGGCTGCTGTCCTCCTTTGTGGATTCAGAGGTCATTTCCAGGCCCTGGTTGCTGAGCATCACCTCTTTCTGCTTCCCCAGTCTATGTTTATGAACAGGTTTTAGCCATTTACCTAAAATGCACACCAGTCAGGGGCCACAGCACCTTTAGATGCTTGAACAAGTGTTGACTTGATAGTGCTGGTGATTGCCTACAGCTCAGGTAAAATTAACCTGCTTTGAATGAATGGAGTTTTTAAAAACTCCTTGTGTGTTCATGTGTTCCTGAGAAAGAATGGAATTTGATTGCTTTTTTGAAGAGGATTTATCTTATTTAGGGGTGATGTCATTAGAAGAGAGAAGGTTCATAATGTGTTTTCTGTGGGCTTGAGAAAGAATAAATGCAGACATGAACTTGGACGGGACAAATATAAAATTAATGGTGTTTTACAGTGAATAAAAGACAACACAACAATATAAAATGTCCCAGAGGTAAGAGGGTCAAGAGAGATCAAATACTCATGCACACAAAACCATGTGTGTATGTATTTAATTGTCTTCTTTCCTGGCCTTACCTAATCCCTGTGCCCTGAAAAGGCATCCAGGCCCCTGTGCAGGTAGCTTTGTCTACAGTTTTTACTTTCTGCAAAGTCATATGTTTTTAGCTGTGATTGCAGTCACTACCCAGTGGCTCACCTTGTCTTGAGTAATGAGAATAAACAACTGGTCACTGCACTGACCACTGAAACTAATAAAGATATATAGAGCTGGTCTGGCTCAGGGAGTCACAGGCGCATTCTTAAACTCTGTGTGACATGTATACCAAAGGAGCATGGTTCCAGACTCACTCACTGCTCACCCATTCTGAGAAAGAACAAACTATTTGACTGATGCTTTGCTAAATTTAATATGCTTAGCAAGTAAAATTATTGCCTACTCTAATGCTGTGTAATTATTAAGATACACTGCTTTTAAAAATACCAAGTGAATAATATTGATTTAGTGAACTGCTATTTAGAAAAATGCCAGCAAAGGAGGAATATTTTATTTTAGCTGCCTTAGAGCCGTAATGGGTCTGGGCTGAGAGATGCATGTGGAAATAAATTATGTACAAGGTAAACTATTTTGTTATACAGTACCCATAATATTAATTAAGCCGTAATTTTACCAACAATGCTTTAATTTAACAAATAAACAGGAATCATCTGTACCATTCTTTCGAATATATAACTTTGGGACCATAATAAAACATACAGAAGCACCTGCAGTTAATTGTAAAGCAAACAGTGAGACTAGCAACTTTAAAGGGTAATTGTAATTTATAATTTATTTATTTGACTTATGCTGGATATAATTACCGTTCTAATGTGTTATTATTTTCAGTCCAGCATGAGATCTATCCGATTCCAATATAATGCGGGCAGCCTGGTGGAGCGCTCTTCTCGGCCCCTCGAAAGTGTGCCTTGTTCCCCTCCCTTCCCCAGAACGGGAGCTTGTACAGTAAAGAAGAATGGATGTGCCCCTGTCACAAACGATCCTTGTTCAAAGCCGTAAGAATGTTTCCATTTCCATTCCAGTCAAGAATGTTCCCTGCTCTCCCAGTCCTTTCGGTAGCAGTACTGGGAGCTGCATGGCCACAGTCAGAACACAGCGAGCCCTGTGTGGGTGGGCTGGGCTACTGGGTCTGCAGGGGAGGCGGTCAGGTTGGGAGGGGTCTGGGGGCAAAAGCTGAGCTTTCTCTGACATCCTCGTCTGAGGGGGGACCAGTGTTTCTGGTTGTGGCGCTTTGGGGCTTTGTTGTTGTTATTTTCGAGAGCAGCCTTGAAGGCACAGCACGAGGGGGGAGAAATAGCACCGTGGAAGCAAAGGAGCAATTATAGCTGGCTGTTTGTTTGTGGCTAACAGAATGCTGAAATGGCAGATTTGCAAATTTGTAAGAGAGGGAAGCTTAGTGTTCATCTTTATCAGCCAAAGTGGTTTCTTGTTAGCTGAGCAGCAAGCTAGAAAGCGACCGATTTTGACAACATAATTTACATCTTTGTATAAAACTATTGCTGGCAGCCGGACTAATTTGTGCTGGATTAGGTTGTTTGTCTCTGCTGCTGACTAACCATGCAATCTATCAGAGGCCGTTTTCAAATATCACTTTTCAACTGTGCCCTTGAGAGGGGGAATTGATCGGGAATATACGGAGCAAAATTACTCCAATAACTTTATAGAAGAAACAATTACGGAATCATACAGATGTGAATAATTCTGAAAAGTAGAAACAAATAGAATGAATTTAGCCCTGTTCCCCTCTTTCACATGTGCATGGAATTTATGAATAATACAATAACATGTTATTGGGTCTGTTTCCTCTCTTTCTGGGTCTTGGTCTATGGTGGCAAAAGGAGAAAGACTAGGGAAGGCCTTGGTAGAAAACATTCTTGGAGATTATGTAGGAGGATTTTGAGAGGAAGGATATATGAATATCATATATGGTGTTGGAGACAAGAGTTAATGTATGTATGTTCCTTAGAATGTCTTTTTTAGGGGGTGAGTCTGAGTTTTATAAATTTAAAGCAAGGTACTGTGATCTGACTGTGATAGAGACATCAGTCAGGTCGATGTATTTGTGCTACCGACATGGGCGATAAATGTAGGAATATATTTTATCAGATATTTCTACATTATATTAATAATTTTCTCATGCAGAAGAGGCATGGAGTCTCTCTTCTGCTTTTAGGTGAATGTTTTAGACATTTCTTGTACTCAAGAGAGATATGGGATGATAGAATAATAGAGGGGGGCAAGAAGGAGTGGGGGCTGCATTCACAGCTGATAACGGGGCTGGAGTTGTTTATAAGATGCCTGAGATTAGCCAGCAAACAAAAAAACCATTAAGCACCTATTATTTTAAAGCAATGGGCACATTTTTCATCACTTTCCTCTGATAAATTTTCACTTGTGCCTCCTGCTCCAGGTAATTAATTGCTTTCAGTTCAGAGGAGTAATAATGCAATAAATTATGCCAGTATTTCTAGTCAGGGGATCAGACTGCAGCTTCCTAACCAAAGCAGCACTAATAATCCTGAAGACTTGTAGACCACAAAAAAGCTCCATTATTATATACTGGTTATGTAAAGAGTTGAAGGACCAAGCCCTCAAAATTGCTTTCACTTGATCTCATTCATGGAGGTTTACTCATTCATAGGTTTGGTCAGGATAAGCCTGTGCAAGGATGATATAGCTGCTGTCAGTGCTGGAAGCTATGCAAACACTGGGACCTCAATAGTGATGGTGGTATCATTGGTACATGGAGTAAAGCTTGAGTGGGAAAGACCTTTCCAACTCATGCTGATGATACTCATGCTGATGGTGATACTCATGCTGATGGCGGTTAATGGCATGTTGAGCTCTTGCCATACATAAGCATTGTTCTGAGCATTTTACATGGACCAACTGTATTTGAGCACTTTACATGGACCAACTGTATTTAATAGTCATAGCAACCTTCTGAGGTAGAATTATTGTTAACTACATCTTAAAGATGAGGAAACCGAGGCACAACGATTGAGGTGGTTTGTCTAAGCGATAGATGGGGTAGTCAGGATTTGACTGTACTGTGTCTCAGGAGGACATTCACTTCTATTTCCAGGCTGGATTGAAATAGATCAGGATGTGGGATGGGGTTGCAGGCAGTGGGAGAGGTGTCATCTGTTTCTAAAAAGTAATTTTACATCTTTCTTGCTTTCTCACCCAGGTGAACACCCCACTTTGTTCATCTTCTTAAAACCTCTCTAATTTGTAGATCTCCTGCTGTAATTTGTTAACTTCTTTGTTTTTATTGGTGTATATATATATAAATATAAATGAAGTATGGTTGATTGTTAGTTTATCTTTCTATGCTTAGAAAATAACACAAGTATGTGCTCACTCTCCTATCTGTAAAAGACTTCAGTAGTTCCTCTTCTCTAATCCCATCTTCACCTGAATTTTCCAACTTTAAGAAAAACCTTATGGAGGAAATTTAGAGTTTAAACTCCTGTGCTTTGTTTTTTTTTTATTAGTACAGTATGTACTTTTAATTTATGTGGACAACTTAAAGAGGAGATGATACTCTATTTTAGCCTCTTACCACCTGCCTACATGCTCAGACACAGACAAACCTCAACTGTGCTTAAATAGCGCCAGTGGCGAGAGAACCAATTGACTTTCATGTCTATGGGGTCGCACAGAGTCGGACATGACTGAAGCGACTTAGCAGCAGCAGCAGTCCCATGTGATAACAGTCCCACAATCACTCTTCTTTGACAAGCTAAAGGTTTTCTTGCTGCCTTTACCCTTGAGTGATTTCTTAGGCCAATGAGGCCAAAGAACAGCTCTCAGGAAGAGAATGGGGTGGGTGAAGACCAAGTAGAGGGAGAGTCACGTCAGAGACGATGGACTGAAGAAAGAAAGAAGATTGCTGTCTTTGATTCAAGGCTGGGCTGGGCTTCTTGCTAAGTTGCTAAAAAGGAAGGACCCCTTGAAAAAGCTTAAGGAATGGGGTGAGTAGGCTCCATAAAAGTTGTAGGCGTTTTTACTATAACTCCAACTGCTTGGCAGGTTGCAGCACAGATGGGGAAATGGGGCAGAGAGCCTTCTACTGTCCATGGCTTTCCCTGGATATCCATAGGGTACCCATAGCTAGGTGAAGGGGAGACATGCACAATTGTTTATGCCATGGCAAAGGAATCAGCATTTGACCTGTGTGTCCTGGCGGTTGCTGGACTGTGTTAACTGATGGGGAAGAGGATGGGCTGAGGTTGCAGGGATCACTCCTCTGTATTGGCTGCAAAAGTCCCATCCACTTTTCTGCAGTCCTATCTTGGGTCGATGCCCTACTTACTGTTCCAATTATTGGACTTTGTCCCTAACTTCCTGCCACTGATACTGTTCCTTGAACTGAGGTGGTGGTTTTCTCATGGCTGGACTCTTCACTCACTGATCTCAAGACCTCCTGGAAGGTTCATGCCATAGTGGTCAAAGACCATGTTGACATTAGGTCTGACAGGTGGTTAGTGCTAACATACCCTTGCTTAACAGTCTCTCCTTGCCCCTAAAGGGTGAGCATGTATTTTATATATTTCACCTCTCAATGAGATTTTAACATTTATCTTTAGAGTCATTTAAACATATTAATCTTTATACCCACAAATATTCTTTCCATATTATTCTTGAACCAGAGATTGAATTTCCCAGGGAGGAGAGTGAAGAGGGAGAATAGAATGGACATAGCAACAAGCAATTTCCCTTAAAACTTTTCTCTACTATAACAGTTTTCTGAGATTTGTATTCTCCAGATATTTAAAGATAGGGGAAAAATATATATATATTTTTGAAATATCAAGTGTTTTAAGACGATTGGGCTCCTGCTAATGTTCAGTCACTCAGTTGTGTCCAACTCTTTGTGACCCCATGGGCTGTAGCTTACCAGGTTCCTCAGCCCATGGAATTTTCCAGGCAAAAATACTAGAGTGGGTTGCCGTTTCCTACTCCAGGGGATCTTCCTGATCCAAGGATCAAACCCAAGTCTCTGGTGTCTTCTTCATTGACAGGTAGATTCTTTACCACTAGCACCATTTGGGAAGCCCTTAAAGAGAATGGATGCATGCACACATGCTAAGTCACTTCAGTTGTGTCCGACTCTGTGCGACCCTATGGACAGCAGCCCACCGGGCTCCTCTGTCCACAGGATTCTCCAGGCAAGAATACTGGAGTGGGTTGCCATTGCCTTCTCCATTAAAGAGAATAATTGAGGGCAATTTTTGCTTGATATTTGGGATTGATGGAGTGTTTAGGGCTTCCCAGGTAGCCCAGTGGTAAAGAATCTGCCTGCCAATGCAGGAGGACACAGGAGATGCGGTTCAATCTCTGTGTCATGAAGATTCCCTAGAGGAGGAAATAGCAACCCACTCCAGTATTCATGCCTGGAAAATTCCATGGACAGAGGAGCCTGATGGGGTCACAAAGAGTTGGACATGACTGAGTGAGCATGTGCAGTCACAGGTGGAGAAAGTTTGGGCCGCAGGTGGGGTTGTTGAGTCTGGCTGTTTACAGGCAGTCAGTGTAGAAGTCAGTGGGACTGAAAACGTGGAGAGCCTCAGGTATAGCTGTCTTGGGGAAATACTTGCTAAAGCTTAGTTAGCATGAGAGTCAGGAGAAGAGTTCAGGGCCTCAGCTTAGCTAACCACCAACATGGTTTACCTAGGTGCTTGGGTCTTGGGTCCAAGAAGTCTTGCACCTTCACCATGGAAAAGTAGAAAATGTAGTGATTCCTCAAGCCTCAGGCACATGCGATGGGTTTGCTTTCCATTTTAGGAAGATAGGAACACTCTAAGTTGGAAGGTTTCAAACTTGCTCAAGACCCAGGAAATATGTGTAGAATCTAAGTAGTAGTAAATCCTCATTAAGCAAACAAACAAACAAAAAAAGCACGAATCATTGTGTTGTCAATGCTTGTTTGATTCTGTCTTCCCTATTAGGTTGTTTCCATCAAGAGGGCAGGGACCTTGTCTGTCTTGATTGCTGTTTTTCCAGCATCCTATGCAGTGCTTGGTTAGTCCCTTGCCCTCTGTAAATGTTCTTCAGTGGAAGGATGGGCATTGTTAATGCTTGGAAAATACACCAAAGCACAAAGAAGATAATATCACCCATAATCAGACTCCTCTAAGTTAACTGCAATTACACATTTTCTTATACATCTTTCCAATCTTTTTAATCTGTGTATTTCCCTACTCTCATTACTACTCAGGTACATTTTTCCCCTCCCAGGGCAGGATCCAAGTGCATATAGTTGTAACTTCTTAGCCTTTATAGTTTTTAATTTGTAGAATTCCCGGGCAAAGACAGCACAACATAATAGATACTGGTCTGTGATTTGAGCTTTATATTCCTGAGAAGAACTTGAAGAATGTTAAGATGCTAAGTGTGATAGTGGAAAGTGTGGAAAGGATAATAAAATCTCATTTTCTTCTTTTTATATTGTTCCTTTTGGGTCACAGCAGAACAATTGTACTATATTTTCTGTTGGTATATGTGCTATTCATTTTCTGGCTCTGAAATGGATTCTACCGAGGATCAGATGGACTCCTCTAGGGTGAAGATGGGAATATGATTTGGAGGGAACAACAAAAAAAAGAGCTAGATATTGACCATATTAACTTACACTATAGAAACAATTCAGTCCTTTCAATAAAAAAAAATATCCCAAGCTTAATTCTGCTTGCTGAGAGCCCGGTAAGGGTCTGCAGAACACTCCGGCTCTCCATCGTAAGTCAGATCCATAGCCCAGGCGGTATTTGGCCTCTTTGGCCACTCCTTTCTGGGGCTTTAAGTTTGTCTGTGACCTGACCCCCAGAGCACTCACCCAGCAGAACCTCTGCCTCTCTGCAGTGGCACTGACACCGGACGTGCTGACTGAGTCCCAAAAAGCTGCTTCGGTAGACCCACAACCTTGAGGCTGGGGGAGGACCTTGGAAAGTAATTCTGTCCCTCACACTGCCTTTTGGCACTGCTGCCTTCAGCCAGCCTCTTCATTGCCCAGATAGCCACAGAGGCTGTTCAGATTCTCTGGCAGTAATTTTAGCGCCCCTGGCACCCTCACCCCTCCTGCTGCAGGCTTCCCTGGTGGCTCAGTGGTAAAGAATCTGCCTGCCAATGCAGGAGACATGAGTTTGATCCCTGGGTCAGGAAGATTCCCCTGGAGAAGGAAATGGCTACCCACTCCAGTATTCTTGCCTGGGAAATCCCATGGACAGAGGAGCCTGGCATGGTCCATGGGGTCGCAAAGAGTTGGACATGACTGAGTGACTAAAACCACCACCACCACCACCACCACCACCTTCGGGGTTTGATTGCTTTTGCACATTGGTAACCCACATCTGTAAATGTCAAACCTTTCACATCTCTTCTCGCCCCTATTGGGCCCAGAAGCAGGGAACTCTGACTCAGAGTGACTCTCCAGGTAGCTGTCCTGGGGAGCCTGGCAGGAAGAGGAACAGACATAAAATATACCAGGAAGCTGTGTTCCTCCAGAAATATTGCAGGATCGGATGGTGGGAAAACCTTCCCCGAACATTGGACCACAGCATCATTCACATTGGGACGTGCTGCAGTGAAGGAAACATCAGATCTACCAAAGGAAAGACATTTTACTTCATGCTATGTAGGACTCAAAGTGGTAATAAAATACGGCCTTTATCATTATTGATCTTACCATTACATTGAGGAGCTAAGACATACATAAGTGAAAAATTAAAAGCTAAAAATATATTTAAAAAGACGCTGTTGTCATCTGATATGAAAAGCTGAGAAGTGGTTGTAGCATTCTGCATGAAGAAAATTGTCATCATTATCATCTAGTGAGGAAGAAATGTTGGACCTTTGAACTTGACAGTTTTCTGTTTTATAAAGATGAGTTTTAGAGTTGTAGGTTTTCCCCACATCCGGTTTGTTTTTCTTTCTTCTTTTTTCTTGTTTCCTCTCTTCCCGCTTCTTCTTTCTGGACTTAAGAAAGGCTCCTCAACTTTGTAATTTTAAAACATAATCTCTTGCACATGTCATTGTTCTTTTTAATAGAATCTGCCAGAACCACTCTGTGCAGAGTCCTGCATTTTCACATTATTATCTCATTGTCTATCCCGAGTGTTATAGCCTCACTACGACTTCCTAACTAATCAGCTATTTCAACTTTCATTCCATAAGCTTTATGTCTGAGTGTAATTAAATGAGCATTAAGTCCTTTTTTTTTTTACTAGCAAAGCCTGAAAGTTCTGATATTACAGTAATAAGTGTGAAGTGAATTTTGAATGGCATTTATATCTGTTCATGGGCTCTAAATGTTTGATTTGCATAACTAGTTAAAATGATATCAGAGCAGCATATTGATTTAATTCCATCTCAGAAAACTGTTAATTAATAATGATAATAAATGTGTCAGTCCTTTATTATCTGCTTTGAATTGGTGATGATAGCTATATTAATACCACTTCAGTAATAGACCTCTGCTGGCTATTGTTGGCAAAGCTTTCAAGGCCTGAATCACCTGCAATCAGAATTTAGAAAATTTATTGCAGACCAGTTTTAAAAAGAACAGCTATTCCATCATATATGTAATTTTATTAACACCTACATTTTAATTTAACATTTTATTTACATAAATCATCATGATCAGAAATTTCAGAAGGGTTTTAAACAAAGGCACTTTTTCATTTTTATGTCCCAAGTTAAAAGTTGCCTAACGGAAAGACTGCCAGGGATAATCCCTTTCTGTGGGGTTGGCAGACCTGTGGCCACTCCTACTCCTCTCGGCTGGGCTGGCCACCCTTTGGCTTTCATTGTTAAGGTAGAATCTGCTGGTTCTCATGTAATGCACAAGATTTTGTGTGTGTGTGAATGGTGGGTCACCAAGGATTGAGGGGTAACCTCTGTTGCCCTCCTTGCTCTTTCAAGGTCTACCATAGTTTTAGAGGCAGAAGAGATCTTCTGTGAGGCTCTTAGTGACTTAATCTCCATCTTATCCAAGAGCCATGACTATTGTTGAATGTTTGTTGGAAAGTTTATAATCTGTCTCTAAGCTGATTGTCTATAAAATGGGTAACTGGTAAGATTAAATAAAATTTCATAGACACACTCATACATATCACAGTGATTAGCACCCAGAAGCTGCTTAATGACTGGTAGCCCTTCTCTTCCTTTTCCTTTTAAATTAGAGCACACACTTACTATTCTTTGTGCATCTTCAGGCTGAACAAAGACTTGAGCAGCCTCCATCCTTAGAATCAGCAGTTTTAATAACTACTGGGTCTACATCAAGGAGACTGAGGAACTTGCTCTTTCCCCAGTAGAAGTTTGGCTCTAGTTCTCCTGAAGATGTGGATATCATAAATCTGTTTCCTTAAGGTCTGCTTCCCTCCCAGACCTGTATGTTGGCTCCATGTTTGTGGATGGCAGTGATGGTTGTTTTAGAATGTGCATTAGACCTCCTTTCTTCTCCTTGAACTTGGTTTTGCCTCTTGCTCTGCCTTCTGACCTGCTTGTAGGGAATTTCTAGCCATAAGACCACATTTATGCAGAGTCTTCTCATGGATTGTTACTGTGCTGTGGTCCAGAAAATGTGTGACTTGCCCAAGATCTGTAGCCTGTCTAAGTCTTGTGTTTCTTGTATGTCACTTACCAGCACTCTCAGGTAGTTCATGGAACCTCATGCCACCTGGAAAAAGAACTCCAGTTCTGTCTTTGGGCACCCATCTGTTGCAGTTTCTAGTCATTACTCCCTTTTTTATATTCAGGTTCCATCAGCCAGTAGCCTGGTGACATCCCCTGCCTCCCACTCCCATATGTGGCAAGAGTAGGTCCTGGCCTTCAGAACGGCTCCCCAGGTCTCCCTTTGGACTGTCCTGTCACCAGCCCTTTCCACTTCTCGATGGGAAAAAATGCATCCTTTGTCTGAGTCTATGATAGATGGCTCAGAGGCATGGCTTGGAGGAAGCACTGGCTCTCCCAACTCCTGTGGGTGTGTCTCCAGCTAAATGTTCGTCTCCTGACTTTGATTTCTCTCTCAGTGAGTGGGGGTGTAATTCGCCTTGACGTTGCTGGCCATCAGCGCCATGCTGAAATGGGCCTTCTTTGACTCGAAGTGACAGCCCTTGGCCCCTGTGACATTGTTTCCATAGATTTGCAATGAAACAGTTTTATATTTTGTAAAATAGAGTGCTATCCTACAACTGGCATTGATGTGGCTTTTGCCATGGTGTTCTGGAGGGTAAAGCTGTTTCCATTGACCCACCCTCAACCAATTTCCCTCATTCTGGCATCTGGACACATCCCTCTTGGGCTGCCTGGGATGCTTATTTCATTTGTTTTTTTTTTTAAATTGGTATTGGACACCATAATGTGCTCTGTCCTTGTTTGGACCCCACCCCCTGTTACTCTATCAGCCCTCAATATTCTTGGATCTTTGCTGCCCAGCAGGAATCTTTCCATTTCTGCTCTTTCACATCACGGAAGTGGTCCATATCCTGGAGAAGAGGAAGCTTGATGCCTTGTCCTGGAAAGTTAGTTACTCTGGTGCCTTTTACATTTTGAGACAGCTTGAGATAGAATCAGAGGGAATAGTAATGTGAAACCTTTGTCTGATGTGGAAATCTTTGCAGAAGATTATTAAGGGAAGGGATTGGGCTGTCCATTGGTGGTCTTTACTTTTCATAGAAGCTTAAATCACAATCTGGTTGTTCTCAGCATTTTCTAAAATTATGTGGAGGCAAACAAGTACAGATGTTTCATCATCCCATCTAAAAAGAGGAGACTGTTGTGCTATCATTTCCCACCCTCTGGAAGGCTTCAACCTTTGGACTTTGAAATTTACCATCTTAGACTTGCTGAAATTGAGTTTACTAATAAACTTTTGCTTATTAGAAAGTATAGCACTTATAGAGATATGCTAATATTTTATCTAAGCTTGTACCCTTCAGACTGTCACTTGTGATAAAATGTACCAGGGACTTAAACATTAGTTGGCTTTTTTTTTGGCCACCAGATAAGTCTTATGGGGAGGGACCTAGAGTTACCGTTACAGCATGTGTGGGAGAGTCTGTATCTTTTCCAGCATAGGACTGCTTAAGGGGTCCTTAAAGAGTTAGACTTTTTTTCCATCCTCCTGTTGTCCTACTTGCCCCCAAATCCACCAGGCTTTGCCTTGTCATTGACTCTGCTGGTGTGAAGTTTCTGAACTCCATATGAGTGTTTCTGACCCTGACTCCTCCCTGTGGGTTGGGGAAGTGTCCCACGAGAGCGGATTCCTGGCAGATGTAGTGAGCACTTGGGTCTGTATTTGAGATGGGATGTCAGGCTCTGGGGGTTACTCTGGAGGAGTCTCTCAAGGCATGGAAACTCTTGATGTATTTTGAAAAAAATTAAGACTAAATTTCTCAAAGTCATGACTTTTCTTCTTAAAGCTACAGGACATGCATGGTTTTTGATTCTGACCAAGCTCTTTCTGGTGGCCACAAAGTTTACAGCCCAACTTGCTTAGATGGTGGAGAAGGATTTCCAAGTTAGAGTTTGTACTTAGAAGCCTGTGTCCAGGAGGTAAGGAGGTAGGCTCATGAACTTTGGGTGAGGTAGTTAACCTACTTTGTGGGTGTTAAAGTGACTCCAGCAGAGGAGGTTGAGTTGAAGCATCCTCTTTGATGGTGTTTGAGCACTTTCCCCTGCTCCTACTCTCTCCCTGTGTGGGTTTGTATTCTTTAGCCCCAGCTGTTTGTCATATTTCACTGTCAAATGTATAATTAACAATTTTGTAAGCCAGGTTTAGTGATGTTTTTACATTCATGCACTGAATGTCTTTTGCTGTCTTGAGTCAGTTATATCTTTTTTATTTAATACTGTTTCCCCTCCTCACCCTCCAACCAAAACCTGTTTCCAGAAGATTTGTCATTCTAACATCCTTCCAAAGAGTGAACTGTATCAAAGTGGACTTGGGAATACAGATGTGAATTGTGGTGTGGAATTGCCTTGGAATTTGAAGCTAGTTGACTGAGTTGACGATGGATCCAGTTGTGAATAATTTTTTGAAACTGATGATGTCAGTGGCAGTTTTATGACTAGGACTTTGATCGATGAGCATAAGTTACTGGAGTATGGGTGAGAAAACAAGTCACAACTAAGGGTTGAGCCAATAAAATAAAACTAAGGAGTTAAAAAACTTAGGTTTGTTTACATTTCTTAAAGTGGTAGTAAACTCTCCCATAATATATCTTAAGTATTCTTTTTTTTCCTTGCTAGTTTAAAAAAATTATTCGTAAAAATAATCACATCGAGTCAAAGGAGAGCCAAATTATTTGAACATAATTCAAAATTTATTTCTGATAAAATATTCCCAATAAGCCAGCTTTTATGCACCTGCAGGGGTGGCCTGGGTTCCCGGCTGGGGTGGGGGCACCATTCTGGGTGAGGCATCCACCCTGGTGAGGCCCTTGAGCCACGGCCCCTGCACCCTCTCGTCTGCTGCTGCCTCCTGTCCTTCAGTGCTACTGCTGTTCCTCTGCCTGCTGTTGCTCCTCCATCTCCACATTGGATTGCAGTGAGGGAAAGATCAGCGAGGAGACGGCGACTTCTGACAATGAGGTGCATTTGTGGCATAAGATGGCAGAGTATAAGGACATGCACTCATCTTCTCCTGAGAGAACTCTAAAACTACAAGTCGCTGCTGAACAGTTGTTGACTGGAGAATGTTGGATCCCACCAAAAAGAGATACCCCACATCCAAGGGCAAAGGAGAAGCCCTAGCAAGATGGTAGAAGGGGCAAAATTGAATTTAGAATCACCCCCTTACCTGCCAGAGACGCTCAGAGGGCTCAAACAAACCTTGTACGCACCAGGACCCAGAGACCTCACGGAGACTGAGCCAGAACTGTGTTTGAGTATCTCCTGTGAAGGTACAAATACATGGGAAGACAATGGAAAGAGTGAGAGACTTTACTTTTGGGGGCTCCAAAATCACTGAAGATGGTGACTGCAGCCATGAAATTAAAAGACCCTTGCCCTTTGGAAGGAAAGCTATGACCAACCTAGATGGCGTATTAAAAAGCAGAGACATTACTTTGCTAACAAAGGTCCATCTAGTCAAAGCTATGATTTTTCCAGTAGTTATGTAAGGATGTGAGAGTTGGACTGTGAAGAAAGCTGAGCGCCGAAGAATTGATGCTTTTGAACTGTGGTGTTGGAGAAGACTCTTGAGAGTCCCTTGGACTGCAAGGAGATCCAACCAGTCCATCCTAAAGGACATCAGTCCTGAATATTCATTGGAAAGACTGTTGCTGAAGCTGAAACTCCAGTACTTTGGCTACCTGATGCAAATTACTGACTCACTAGAAAAGACCCTGATGCTGGGAAAGATTGAAGGAGGGAGGAGAAGAGGCTGACAGAGGATGAGGTGGTTGGATGGCATCACTGACTGGATGGACATGAGTTTGAGTAAGGTCTGGGAGTTGGTGATGGACAGGGAAGACTAGTGTGCTGTAATCCATGGGTTGCAAAGAGTTGGCCGTGACTGAGTGACTGAACTGAACTGAACTGTGAAGGTACGGGTGAACAGTGGCCTGCTGCAGGGGCAGGGGCTCTGGGTGCAGCAGACCTGGGTATGGCATAAGCCCTCTTGGAGGAGGTGGCCATTAATGCCACCATAGAGCCACCAGAACTTACACACGACTGGGGAAACAGACTCTTGGAGGGCACAAACAGAACCTTGTGCACACCAGGACCCAGGAGAAAGGAGCAGTGACCCCACAAGAGACTGACCCAGACTTGCCCATGAGTGTCCAGGAGTCTCCGGCAGAGGCGTGGGTTGGTGGTGGCCTGCTGCAGAGTTGGGAGCACTGGGTGTAGCAGGGCGAGCATGGGACCTTTTGAAGGAGGCCGCCATTATCTTCATTACCTCCACCATAGTCTGGCCTCAGGTCAAACAACAGGGAGGGAACAGAGCCCCGCCCTTCAACATAAAATTGGACTAAAGATTTACTGAGCATGGCCCCGCCCATCAGAACAAGACCCATCTTCTCCCTCAGTCAGTCTCTCCCATTAAGAAGGTTCCATAAGCCTCTTATCCTTATCCATCAGAGAGCAGATAGGATGAAAACCACAATCACAGAAAACTAACCAAACTGATCACATGGACCACAGCCTTGTCTAACTCAGTGAGACTATGAGCCATGCCTTGTAGGGCCACCCAAGATGGACGTGTCATTGTGGAGAGTTCTGACAAAATGTGGTCCACTGGAGAAGGGAATGGCAAACCACTTCAGTATTCTTGCCTTGAAAACCCCATGAACAGTATGAAAAGGCAGTAAGATAGGACACTGAAAGTTGAACTGCCCAGGTCAGTAGGTCCCCAATATGCTATGGGAGATCAGTTGAAAAATAACTCCAGAAAGAATGAAGAGACGGAGCCAAAGCAAAAACAACACCCAGTTGTTTTTGTGATGTGACTGGTGATGGAAATAAAGTCTGATGCTGTAAAGAGCAATATTGCATAGGAACCTGGAATGTTAATCCATGAATCAAAGCAAATTGGAAGTGGTCACACAGGAGATGGCGAGAAAAAACATTGACATTCTAGGAATCAGCAAACTAAAATGGACTGGAATGGGTGATTTAACTCAGATGACCATTATATCTGCTACTGTGGGAGTAGCCATCATGGTCAACAAAATAGTCCAAAATTCAGTACTTGGATGCAATCTCAAAAATGACAGAATGATCTCTGTTCATTTCCATGGCAAACCATTCAATATCACAGTTATCCATGTCTATGCCCTGATCAGTAATGCTGAAGAAGCTGAAGTTGAATGGTTCTGTGAAGACCTACAAGACTTTCTAGAACTAACATCCAAAAAAGATTCCTTTTCATTCTAGGGGACTGGAATGCAAAAGTAGGAAGTCAAGAGATACATGGAGTAACAGGCAAATTTGGCCTTGGAGTACAAAACGAAGCAGGCTAACAAGAGTGTTGCCAAGAGAATGCACTGGTCATAGCAAACAACCTTTTCCAACAACACAAGAGAAGAGTCTACACTTGGACATCACCAGATGGTCAATACCAAAATCAGATTGATTGTATTCTTTGCAGGTGATGGACAGGGAGGCCTGGCATGCTGCAGTCTATAGGGTCACAAAGAGTTGGACACAACTGAGTGACTGAATTGAACTGAAAAATGGAGAAGCTCTATACAGTCAGGAAAAACAAGACCAGGAGCTGACTGTGGCTCAGATCATGAACTCCTTATTGCCAAATTCAGACTTAAATTGAAGAAAGTAGGGAAAAGCACTAGACCATTCAGGTATGACTTAAATCAAATCCCTTATGTTTATACAGTGGAAGTGAGAAATAGATTCAAGAAATTAGATCTGATAGAGTACCTGAAGAACTATGGACGGACGTTCATGACATTGTACAAGAGGCAATGATCAAGACCATCCCCAAGAAAAAGAAATGCAAAAAAGCAAAACAGCTGTCTGAGGAGGCCTTACAAATAGCTGTGAAAAGAAGGGAAGCTAAAGGCAAAGGAGAAAAGGAAAGATATACCCAATTGAATGCAGAGTTCCAAAGAATAGCAAGGAGAGATAAGAAAGTCTTTCTCAGTGATCAATGCAAAGAAACAGAGGAAAATAACAGAATGGGAAAGCCTAGAGATCTCTTCAAGGAAATTAAAGATACTAAGGGAACATTTCATGCAAATATGGGCTCTATAAAGGACAGAAATGGTATGGTCCTAACAGAAGCAGAAGATATTAAGACAAAGTGGCAAGAATACACAGAAGAACTATACAAAAAAGATCTCAGTGACCCAGATAACCATGATGGTGAGATCACTCACCTAGAGCCAGACATCCTGGAATGCGAAGTCAAGTGGACCTTAGGAAGCATCACTATGAACAAAGCTAGTGGAGGAGATGGAATTCCAGTTGAACTATTTTAGATCCTAAAAGATGATGCTGTGAAAGTGCTGCACACAATATGCCAGCAAATTTGCAAAACTCAGCAGTGGCCACAGGACTGGAAAAGGTCAGTTTTCATACCAATCCCAAAGAAAGACAATGCCATAGAATGTTCAAACTACCACCCAACTGCACTCATCTCACACACTAGCCAAGTAATAGTCAAAATTCTCCAAGCCAGGCTTCAACAGTATGTGAACCATGAACTTCCAGATGTTCAAGCTGGATTTAGAAAGGGCAGAGGAACCAGAGACCAAATTGCCAACATCCGCTGGATCATTGAAAAAGCAAGAGAGTTCCAGAAAAACATCTATTTCTGCTTTATTGACTATGCCAAAGCCTTTGACTGTGTGGATCACAACAAACTGTGGAAAATTCTGAAAGAGATGGGAATACCAGACCACCTTACCTGCCTCCTGAGAAGTGTGTATGCAGGTCAGGAAGCAACAGTTAGAACTGGACAAGGAACAAAAGAGTATTTCCAAATCGGGAAAGGAGTACATCAAGGCTGTATAATGTCACCCTGCTTATTTAACTTATATGCAGAGTACATCATGTGAAATGCTGAGCTGTATGAAGCACAAGCTGGAATCAATATTGTTGGGAGAAATATCAATAATCTCAGATATGCAGATGACACTACCCTTATGGCAGAAACTGAAGAAGCACTAAAGAGCTTCATGATGAAAGTGAAAAAGGATAGTGAAAAAGTTGGCTTAAAGCTCAATATTCAGAAAACTAAGATCATGGCATCTTGGTCCCATCACTTCATGGCAAATAGATGGGGAAACAATGGAAAAAGTGACAGACTTTATTTTCTTGAGCTCCAAAATCACTGCAGATGGTGACTGCAGCCATGAAATTAAAAGACCCTTGCCCTTTGGAAGAAAAGCTATGACCAACCTAGATAGCATATTAAAAAGCAGAGACATTACTTTGCCAGCAAAGGTCCATCTAGTCAAAGCTATGGTTTTTCCAGTAGTCATGTATGGGTATGACAGTTGAACTATAAAGAAAGCTGAGCAGTGAAGAATTGATGCTTTTGAACTGTGGTGTTGGAGAAGACTCTTGAGAGTCCCTTGGACTGCAAGGAGATCCAACCAGTCTATCCTAAAGGAAATCAGTCCTGAATATTCATTGGATAGACTGATGCTGAAGCTGAAACTCCAATACTCTGGCCACCTAATGTGAAGAACTGACTCACTAGAAAAGACCCTGATGCTGGGAAAGATTGAAGGCGGGAGGAGACAGGGACAACAGAGGATGAGATTGTTGTATACATCAGTGACTCAATGGACTTGAGTGTGAGTAAGCTGCAGAAGTTGGTAATGGACAGAAAAGCCTGACGTGCTGCAGTCCATGGGGTTGCAAAGAGTTGGACACGGCTGAGCGACTGAGCTGAACCGATGGAGAGACTTAATGTGATGGTGATTCTTTACCTCAAGTCAAACAGTAATATCCTCTTTAGTGGCCCAAGATTACAGGAAATCAGTGCTAAGAAGAGTGTGTTCATTTCTATTCTGATTTAAATTCAATACTTTCTAAAATGCTGGATGTTCTCAACTAGAGTTGGTTGGTCACCCTTGGGCTAAATCTGACCATCAGACATTTTCTCTTGGCCTGATCCATGTTTGTAAAAAAAAAAAATAGTTTGAACCTTTTAAACCTTCTTTAAAGAACTGGAATGAATTCAGCAGAAAATCCTTATCTCTGGCTTCTCTTGAAAATTTGGCAAGATGAAACCTGTCCTCCTGAATGTAACACGAAGACAGAGCACAATGTCCCTGTCACCTGCAGACACACATCCTCATTCTCTACCTGCTGCAAGTCCTCCTTAGCTGGGTTTTCTCAGCTGAGTTACCTGCCTGGCCCTGTGGTCACGTTGAGTTTGCAATCATTGCCTTAGTTAATGCAGTATGATGAGAAATAGAAAACAGTTATATATAATGGAAAGGAGGAGATAAAAATATCATTATGTTTAAGTGAAGTGGTGGCTAATTTGGAAAACTCAATAGAGTCAACTAAAAAGCAAATTAATTGGAGTTATATAAACTAGTCAAAATATATAGAAAAATCCATATAGTGAAATGGGGCAGGGAGACGGAATCTCACTGACAGCTAATAATAGCATCAAATGCTTAGAAATTAATTTACTATGAAATAATGCAGGACTCACATGAAGAAAGCTGCTATGTTACTGAAGAGAGTAAAAGAAGATGCATATATGAAGAAAAGGACCATATTCAAAAATAGTTGAAATCTATCAAATTGAAAACCTGTGGAAAGCTGGTCTTCCCATCTCTGAAGAGTTGATGAGACACCTGGCCACCCTTTTTGAGAAATGCGAGAAGCAAGTTGTTGGCTTGCTGTTCTGTGGGTGCCTGAGGAAGTAGGACCAGTTGGGGTGGTTCCCAGGGAAAGACGGCAGACAGGGTCCGATGACCTTTGATCAATGCTTATGTTTTATGTTAGCACACTCAGTAGTCGACAGATCACAGGTTGGACGTGAGTTGTCTTTCAGGAGCTCTCTGCCGACAGTTATGATGATTTAACTTTCTTAGGTGCCAGCTTCCGGCAGGGGTGGACTAAAACCTTGGGAGTTGTGCCCAAGTGTCTGAGAGCAGAACTTGACCTTTCTTGTTGGACGATGGCCTTATTTCCCATTTCCTCCTCAATTTAATAACTTTGAAAGAATTGAAGTTGTCACTTGCTGGGTAGTTTCAGCTTTCAAAGTCTTGTAACTCAGTTTTCTGAGGAATTTGAATCTCTCTGCTCTCCCTGCTGGAATAGAATTCAAGGTTCTGTCCTTGAGAAGACAAAAAAAAAAAAAAAAAAAAAAAAGTGCCAAGTGAGCCTAATTTCTGACCATAATTAAGTCTACCACCACCAGCACCCACAAGGAAAGAGATGAAGAATGGGCCCCAAGAGGATTGTTTCTGGTTCTACAATTACAGGAACTGATGAAAAAAGAGATTTGAAAGATTTGATTTGAAGGATGGAAAGAGCTGGCCATTATTGACATTTAATGGGTTGCCTCAAGCTGCTTTTACTGGTGAAAATATTTGTACAGAAACTCCTGTCCCTCCATGATATCAAGCTCTTGGTTTCCCCCGTTTCCTTTTAATATTGGGTCTGTGTGGCCCTGCTATGTTCTGAGAAACCCTTGGGTTGTGGGTTTGTGTTGCACTCTGTTTATTCATCTTTGAAAAGTCATGTCCAAGGTTCATGGGTGAATCTGGGATTCATGGGTGAAACTGAAGTGGAAAGTAGTTGGGCTTGAGATTTATAAAACTTGCCCATAGAGAAACTATCTTACATGAAAAAATTCAAGGTTCATGGGACTGAAGATGTGCCTAGATGAAATATATTTTAATACATAAGTAATTATATTGATTAATCCTATATAAAAATTTAAATGACTCAATGGGAACGTTTTGCATTTGTTCATCTACCTGCTTGTCTCCTTACTTAACTGTTTCTAGGCTTAGGAAAAAAATCTGAAGGAAATAGACCAAAAGGTGAACTTCTATTATTTCAGGGAAGCAATCTTCTACAGAGCTTAAGCACATAAGTTTTGGTTTCAGACTCGGTTCAAATCCTGATGCTGTCACTTAGGAGCAATGTGACATTCAGTTCAGTTCAGTTGCTCAGTCGTGTGTGACTCTTTGCCACCCCATGAATCGCAGGACACCAGGCCTCCCTGTCCATCACCAACTCCCGGAGTTCACTCAAACTCATGTCCATTGAGTTGGTGATGCCATCCAGCCATCTCATCATCTGTCGTCCCCTTTTCCTCCTGCCCCCAATCCCTCCCAGCATCAGAGTCTTTTCCAATGAGTCAAAACAAATTATTTAACCACTCTAAGCCTCTGTTACCTATATCAAAGACTTATGAATATTAAATTAGTTGATATAATAAAACATTTAGCCCAATGCTGGCATATAGTAAATTTTTAGTAAAATATTAGATATTTATATTATCATCATCATTGATTTTAATTGCTTTTTTGATTTTTCCCATGAGCTATATCAAGCTTTGTTATGAAAATAATTATATGTATATATTTAATAAAAATTGATACAGTGATTAAAAAAAACTAATCAAGTGATAAGAATCTGCTGTGTGTCTGGGTAGTAACCCTGGCAGTATGAGCTTTACCACCTGCAGTTCATCACCTGAGATTTCACCCCTCACATTGTCCACACAGGGGCTGGCATTTTCCCCCTTAATGTGCAAGACTTTCTGTTTTTATTTTGTTTATGGGGGAACCCACAAAACAGCTAGAGGTTCTAAATGACAAGCACAAACAGAAGTCAGCCAGCCAACCTTTTGTATTTATGAGCACTTAAGCTACATTTTAGTTTTATCTGTGTTAACTCATTTACCTTTCCCGGGCAGGAACTATCCTGCCTGTGATACAGAGGCAGAGACAGATTCTGAGTTGAATAATCCTAAGGTTCAACAGATAATAGAATGGTAGAATAGAGTTTTAAACTCCGACTTGGAAGCTTTCAGAATTAACTCGTGGGATGTACTGTTTCTCTTTCTTTTGGTGTCAAGACTTACATTGGTGGATCGAGTTCACCTCTGTGTATGACTGTTCACTGTCCATAGCCAGCTTCTCTTCCTGTTGGTCCATGCCTGCGCCATGTCAGTTAAATATTGTGAATATTACCTCCAGTGAGGGAAAGTTGTGCTACAGAAAGCCAGATATGCTCTATGTGGGAACCGTTAATAGTGAGTAAGTAGGACAGTGGAGACAGGAGGAGGAGAGGAAGATGCGGAGGTGTAGAGTGAAGGGAACACGGAGAACATGATTTGCTTCAGATTGTCAGTGTCTAAAAGGTCATCCTCCTGGAAACATGCAACAGTAGCTCTGTCATTGACTCTGAGAGCTGCACCCGGCTTCTGTGCTGTAGACGTGCTTAGATTTCCTTCGAAAATGTTGAGGAGGACAAATTTGAAGTGCTGCATTCCTCGCTTTCAGAGAACACAGGTCTTTTAAAATTTATTTTACGTTGAACAAGGCAGTGCCTGTCACACGCTGATTGCTCCCTTCCCTCTGGGTCTCAGCTGTCTTCCTAATAGGCAGCTGCCCGGCATGGAGCGTGGTGTTGTTAGCCATCAGGGGTGGCTGGCTTGTCAGCCTGTCTGTCTGGAACCCTGGACACTCGAGGCACCTCACAACAGCTCCGTTTGCATCCTATGCAGTGAGAACGCTCATCCTGTCTCACTAAGAGCATTACCTCTGAACACCAGAATCACTGACAACTGGAAACAGCTCCCAGAGAGCTGCTTTAGATCCCATTCTTCATTCGGACATCTCGAGCAGTGGTAGTTTCCAACCCCCCCCCCCCTTTTTTTCTTTCTTATAACATTTAAAACTATTTTTTTCCAAGGAAAATTTCTTCCACTAAGCCCCCCAGGGAGCAAACAGATGAAGAGAAGTTGCTCTTCTCTTCAAAGAAGAGAAGAAGTGGAAGCCTGGATCTCACCTGCGTGACCCAGGGAATACCTCCATGAAATACTAGGGTTCCAGAGAACACAGTTTGAGAACTACTGTTCTGGAAAAAAGGGCTGTTGTAATTGTGGAGGACTTCTCTCCTTGGTTTTTACTTGGGTTTGAACTGTGTGACATCAACAGTTTGTTTCCTAGGTTTCCTACTCACGTGGTTTTCAGAGCACTAGACAGAAGGTTAAGAATATCATAAAATAATATATCCAAGCTCTACTCGGGACAGTGTGTAAAAATTGTGATCCACGTGGCTTTGAAGAAGGAGATGTAACAGTGTGCAGTGACTTCTTGGAAAATTTGTTGGTTACATTTTTCTGCTTCTCTGTCTCCACTCTTCTCTCCTTCATCTTCTCCCGCCCGACTCCTGATTTGATGAACCTGTTTGCGATGTCCAGCGTGTATTTTATCCGCTCACTGTGTGTTGTACTTGAGCAATTTATAACTATGATCAATGTTGTGACCTCAGGGAAATTGCTTATATAATTATAGAAAGTTTACAGTCATAAGACAAGGAATGGGGAAAATATATCACTGTAAAATATAAATATGTTTAAATTACATTTAGGATTTGGAATAGTTCCTTGCTTGTGTTTTACAGAGTAATCTGTGATTTAAATCAGGTTTAGTTGTGTTTTTTCCCCCCTAAATTAGGTATTATAAATCAAGAGTAGTTGCTGGATATAGCACACAAGAGGATTTCTTATACATTTTAATGTTGCATAAGTAAGAAATACCAGTAGTTCAGCAGTAAAATTGCAAATGTAAGCAAAAGTGAAGATTTTTCCAAATTTAACTAGGTTGCATTTGTTTAGTAAACTCTAGCAATAATTTACTGTTTTATTACGTTTGCCTTTGAGATCTGGGCTGACTTTTTTGTTCCCTTCCTTGAGAAAGAAAAGGGAGGTGTGTTACTCTAATTGCTTGGAGCCAGAGTAAGACCTGAGAGTACCATTCCGCTTTCCCTACCTGTGATACGTCAACTTAGAAAAGGAAAAGGAGGGAGGATTTAGGATTTAATGTATTTGTGTATGTACCCATCACACAAGCAGGGCACTTTTTGGGGCAGGGTAGTGTCGGGGTTTCCATTTTTGCCCTCTGTGGTAGACTCTGTGTATTTAGGCAAAAAGAAGTAAATACTAGACCCAGTTTTGCCCATGTCAGCTGCTGGTAGGGGTGGAGATTCAGGAAAGGGGAACTGATACAGTTGGATTGTGAATGGGACATGTCTTTCTTCAGTTTCTTTTGGGGTTCCTGAAAGGCGGGTTAGGATGCATCCAAGATGATCTCTGTGATGCCATGTGGGTCAGTGTCAGCGTGGGAAGCAGTGTTGAATGCTCCAGAACCAGTGTTGGCGTTGGATCGAGGCTGGGCGGAGGAAAAGGACAGTCTGTCTCAGTGGAGTGGCTTGGCATGCTGTGCTCCTGAGGCATCTGATTGTCGCCCACCGCCCTCCTCCCACCACGTGCTTCCGATGGTTCACATGGACCCTAGCTTAGTCTAACTGTGGTTTAAGAGAAGTGAACTCTGGGATTGGGTTGCATGATGTTGATTAATAGGAGTGAGAGGGTGAGAGACTCCAGGGCCAAGCAGTAGGTCCATCTTGGTGGCATCTGATGTTGATTGGCTTTGTCCTGCGCGGCTGCGCTCGGAGAGCGGACATTAAGATTAAGTGATGCTGTCGTGTCGAGGAGCACGGCACTGCATCATTCTGGGAAGAGACAGCTGGGGTGGTTAATCCTTCATCACCAAGGGAGCACTGCCAGCGGAAAGATATACAGCCAAAGATAACCCTCCATAACTTGTGCTAAAGATCAGAAAACTTTGAATTCACATCCATCTGCTTAGTCTGGGGTGAAGATGAAAGATAGGCAGAATAGGAAATAAAAAACTCCTGAGGGATTAATCTTAGGCACGGTATGTAGCCCACAGAGTGAGCAGGCGGGAGAGAAACTTTTACGTGCCGTTTAAAGGGGAATTAAATACACCCAGTTTCACAGCAGCATCGTCAAGTAAAGTTCAACAGTACACACACTCATTTTTCTGTTGCACTGTTGCCATTTCACCCCCAAATGCTGTCTGCTACCATTATACCTTCTCTGGCTGTTGTTTTTTCAAAAAGGAGGTCCTCTTAATTCTGAATCTATCAACAAAGCCTGTGCGAAGGGAATGCTGGAAATACATAGTCAATGGTATGAAGGGCTTTTCATTTTCTCGTCTCCTGTGTGATTTTAGCAGGAGATGCACAAAGTCCGACTTGGTGTGTGTGTGTGTGTGTGTGTGAGTGTGTCTGTTGCTGAGTGTGGATCTGAAACTCTCTTGCTGTATTTCTGAACAGCTGCAATGATTTTATATATCACGTGTAATCAAGTTATGCGTTGTTGTCATACCAGAGTGATGTGCGGGGGGAAAATAAATCAGGGAGGGAAATAAATTAAAGACCTCTCTCACATCTGCAGCCTCTCCGTTAGCGCAGTGGTCAGGCCATGCAGTGTCTGGTGCAAGGTGAGAACGTGGGGAGGGCAAAGCTACGCGTTCTGTCCTCGAGTGACTTGCTGCATGGAATCCAGAGGGAAGCTTTGTTGTTTTGTTTTCAGCCATTTTAGGGATACTTCTGTCTTTTTCCTCTTTCAGTTGGTACTGGAGTATCTGAGTGGGAGGTTGTCAGTTTGGAGACTGGGTCTTTTGCACTGATGTGCAGAGGTGGGAGATCCTCCTGCCAGGCTCAGCATCCCTTGGGTGTTTTTGTGCTGTGACCACTGTGAGGGCCTGGATGGGGAAGACTCAGGGCAGCTGAACACAGAATAAGCTCAACAAGGAAGGAGAGGGGAAAGGAACAGTCTACTGAGAGTCAGACCTGAGTTGAGGTTCCTGCTGAGTTCTGTGACTTGGACAAGTCCCTTTCTCTCTGAAGTGTGTTACAATGAAAGAAACTAAGGTCGAGAAGAAGAGGTGAAGTGCCTAAGGGAAAAGAAAGGGCCAGTGCGCCCTAGAGAGGTTAGAGAGATGCAGGAAATTCTATAGTTTTGGTTAGATGATAGAGTTGGGGGAAGCCATCAGTCCTTTTCCGATCTGCAGGGGAAGGCTTCCACAAATGATGACTGTATCTGTGTGGAGAGTTGATGCTACTGTATTTTTAAGATTTATTTTAAAGTTCTGGTTTTTATTTTCCATAAAGACAATTGATGAAGTGATTGGTTAAGTGTGATTTAATTTTTGTGCCTTTGAAAAACTTCATTTTAGTAACTCCATAAAAAAGATAAATATTGGATCCAGAAAATAGTCACGGGAAGTGTGGGGAGAAAGCATACTATATTCATACTTCCTGATGTACTGAGCTTGGGGGTGGCTGAGATCTTGGGCCTTTCTTCTTGAAAGACCATATTGTTGGGTCTTTGATTTTGGGTTTGTGGTGAAGAAATGGAGATTCTTAGCGGCTGAGTTCACTTAAAGAGAAGAGGGTGAATCTGAAAATGTGCCCCTCTGTGGAGCCTCATGTGGGAGGATGTGGAAAGAATAAGACTCAGGTATTTACCACTGTCTTCATCCATTTGAATTTCAACCTCAAATCCTAAATCTGCTCAGCCTATGCATTTTCATGCTATATCCACCTGGAGGATCTACACTTGAGTCACCATCCCACATGGCAGATGACCAGGTTGGGGGATTGTTGATACTCTCCAAGCTTAAAGTAAAATGGAATTTATAGGAGATGTAAGGGCCTCTATCTGGGGGTAGTGATTGCTTTTCAGGGAATTTTATATTTGGGAACAAATCACTGGGCCCGTGAATGTCAGTGACTGCTGGGTGGTGTGTGTGTGTGTGTGTGTGTGTGTGTGTGTATATATATATAAAATTATATATATATAATATATATAATTATTATTATTTTTCTATTTGGATGCTGAAATATGCAGCTTCTGCTATTCCTGGAGAATGTAGGTTTTCTGTTGGTTGGTCATCTGGGGAGATTTGACTAGTCTTAAGGGCATTTGCAACCTCTGCTCAGCCATTGTGGATGTGGTGGGGTTTTAGGTAAACTTTTCTCAGTGTCTGCCTTATTTACTGTGTAGTAAGTTGGTGTGGTATTGCAACATGTATCTGGCTTTGTGCAGATGTTGCAGTGGCAGAGTGATCAAGGAGAAGCAGTGCTGAACCTACCATCAGCAGACCTGGGTTTGGTTCTGATATGGCCTTCAGGTTTCCTGTTAGGTCGCTGCATCACCTCAAAACATGGAGACTTGAAACAGCCCTTTTATTGTGTTCCTGGAATCTATGGGTCAGACATTTAGAGAGGACACAGTGAAGTGGGTTGTGTCTGATCCACAAGCCTGGAGCATCCACTGGAAAGGCTCGAGGGCCAGGGGTGGCTCAAAGCTGGGGCCAGAATCCTCTGAAAGCTCATTCACATGCATGTCGGGGCATTGGGGCTGAGTGATTCAAAGATTCCAGGACTTGTCACTGGCGCCCGTCTATGTGGCCTCTGTATGTGGCTTGGCTTCATCTCGTATGGCCACCTCTGAGGGTTAGCTTAATCTCCTTTGTGGCGGCCCAGGGCTCCCACTGCAAGTGTTCCAGCAATGAGATGGCAGCTGTGTCACATTTACGACCTACTGCCATCGTGAAAGGAGTTCCAGCCTGCCAGGCCCAAGGGTAGGGGGATTAGTCTATCCCTTGATGAGGAAGCAGCAAGGTTACATTCTTGAAGAGCATACTGGGTGGGAGAGAGATTCTAGCCATCGTTGGTACATGGGTCATGTATACCTAGGTTTCCCTTCTGTGAATGACTAAAAATGACTCAGTGTTAGAATTAATTGGTAAGACCTCTTCCAACACCAAAATTACATGATTCTTTAAATTGAAACCCAATATTCTTAAAAAAAAATTATAGTTTATAAAGTGACAGTTGGCTTTATTAGAGAATTTACCTTATCGTTCAATAGGGAACTGCCCTCAGTTCAGTTCAGTTCAGTCACTCAGTCGTGTCTGACTCTTTGTAACCCCATGAATTGCAGCACGCCAGGCCTCCCTGTCCATCACCAACTCCTGGAGTTTACACAAACTCATGTCCATCAAGTCGGTGATGCTATCCAGCTATCTCATCCTCTGTCGTTCCCTCCTCCTACTGCCCCCAATCCCTCTCAGAATCAGAGTCTTTTCCAATGAGTCAACTCTTCTCATGAGGTGGCCAAAGTATTGGAGTTTCAGCTTCAGCATCAGTCCTTCCAGTGAACACCCAGGACTGATCTCCTTCAGGATGGACTGGTTGGATCTCCTTGCAGTCCAAGGGACTCTCAAGAGTCTTCTCCAACACCACAGTTCAAAAGCATCGATTCTTCAGCACTCAGCTTTCTTCACAGTCCAACTCTCACATCCACACATGACCACTGGAAAAACCATAGCCTTAACTAGACGGACCTTTGTTGGCAAAGTAATGTCTCTGCTTTTTAATATGCTATCTAGGTTGGTCATAACTTTCCTTCCAAGGAGGAAGCGTCTTTTAATTTCATGGCTGCAGTCGCCATCTACAGTGAATTTGGAGCCCCCAAAAATAAAGTCTGACACTGTTTCCACTGTTTCCCCATCTATTTCCCATGAAGTGATGGGACCAGATGCTATGATCTCAGTTTTCTGAATGTTGAGCTTTAAGCCAACTTTTTCACTCCTCTTTCACTTTCATCAAGAGGCTTTTTAGTTCCTCTTCGCTTTCTGCCATAAAGGTGGTGTCATCTGTATATCTGAGGTTATTGATATTTCTCCCGGCAATCTTGATTCCAGCTTGTGCTTCTTCCAGCCCAGCATTTCTCATGATGTACTCTGCATATAAGTTAATAAGCAGGGTGACAATATACAACCTTGACGTACTCCTTTTCCTATTTGGAACCAGTCTGTTGTTCCATGTCCAGTTCTAACTGTTGCTTTCTGACCTGCATACAGATTTCTCAAGAGGCAGGTCAGGTGGTCTGGTATTCCCATCTCTTTCAGAATTTTCCACAGTTTATTGTGATCCACACAGTCAAAGGCTTTGGCATAGTCAATAAAGCAGAAATAGATGTTTTTCTGGAACTTTCTTGCTTTTTCAATGATCCAGCGGATGTTGGCAATTTGATCTCTGGTTCCTCTGCCTTTTCGAAAACCAGCTTGAACATCAGGAATTTCATGGTTCACGTATTGCTGAAGCCTGGCTTGGAGAATTTTGAGCATTACTTTGCTAGTGTGTGAGGTGAGTGGAATTGTGTGATAGTTTGAGCATTCTTTGGCATTGCCTTTCTCTGGGATTGGAATGAAAACTGACCTTTTCCAGTCCTGTGGCCACTGCTGAGTTTTCCAAATTTGCTGGCATACTGAGTGCAGCACTTTCACAGCATCATCTTTCAGGATTTGAAATAGCTCAACTGGGATTCCATCACATCCACTAGCTTTGTTTGTAGTGATGCTTCCTAAGGCCCACTTGACTTCACATTCCAGATGTCTGGCTCTAGGTGAGTGTTCACACCATCGTGATTATCTGGGTCATGAAGATCTTTTTTGTACAGTTCAGAGAACTGCCTTAGTACAATCTAAATAAACTCTTATGCATCATGAGAGGCATTGCTGTGATGAGGGATGCAGGTCTTTCAAGTTCTTTCAATCGAATTTTATGTGTGGTTTCTTTTTTAGTCCAGCTTTATTTCTCGTGGCTTGAGATTATTAGGTCATGTGCTTATATCTGAGCAGGATTGCCATGGTCAGATTAACATTAGTTTGGGCATGAGTTAAATGTTTGACTTAGAGGATTTAGGACTAAATATAAGTTGGGAGTCTAAGAAGTGATTGGATTTGGAAGTTGTACCTGGGAACACTTGTAGCTCATCCTCGTATCCTGACACAGGGACTAGGATGGATGGAATAGATGGTGAACTTCTAGAGAGCACTTTCTTCGTGGGGAGAAGGTTAAATTGTCACCTCTGGGAGTGGTACAGATCTGATACCAGGCATGAGGTCTGAAGGAGGGTGACCATGGGGCAGTTGTCCCTGGGAAGGCATGACAATTAAGAAGAGAAGGGGTTAATATACGGACTGATGTTTCAGTTTATAAGCACTGGCCCTTCTCTTTGTTCTGTTTTATCATACACATTCATCACGTTCAACCTGGCAACCCAACCAAATAGCTATTTAAGTTGTAAAAATGAATCATAGCACAATTTCATGAACTGTGTGATATAACTGAATCTAATCACATTGTACAATGGGGCCTTTGCCAGCCCAGTGTACCTGGTTCTAGACGTCTTTGGAATAAGTAAATAAATAAACAGGCTGCATGAACAGTAACAGTAAGGTGGCTGGGCCTTTTGGGTTGTGGGTCCAGAAGAAGCATCTGGCCATATCACATTGGACCGTGGTGCCTTCCCAAGCTAGCTCACCCATCAAAAGCCTGCAAATCATGTCGGCCGTCTTCTGTCCTCTGCACACAGCCAGCCAATTCCCTGGTTTATTAAGTAAATGGCCAAAGAGGTCCTGGGGTAGGAATAGAAGCCTCACAAATGGGAGCTGCAAAGGAGGGCTCCACCCCAGTTCAGTTTCACACGATTCCAGGGTTCACTGACTTTGAACTGACTGAAAGATGAGTAGACACAAAGTCTCTACCCTAAGGACCCCTGTTAATGATGGTGCCTGCTGATGCATCAAGCATTGTAGGTGTTTTTTTTTATGTCTATTTGACTGTTCAAGATAGATCTTGAGCTGTAAGTAATACCATCGGAGAGGTCAAATAACTTAAGGTCATCCAGCTAATAAATGTTAGGGCATTTATTAGCTGAGTGGTAGGAAAGGCCAGAGAGGAAGGGTGGGTTGGTGGGTGGTGGGGTGTGGATGACAAGCTTTGAACAGCCTAGTGTGTGAAGGTGCCCAAGTGCTGAAGGGTTAGATCTGATCTGTGAGTGGTGAGGAGCCCCTGGGCATAGCGAATGACTGTAGCAGAGCTTGATTGAAGGGGTGGGGTGGGAGCAGGCAGGAGAGACCTGCGTGGAACCCGGTGTCTTCCCTTGGCAGGAAGTAAGAAAGGCTCGGACTAAAAGCGCCAGTAAAACAGATGAGGCTGAGCTGGAGGAATTTTTCTGGGTTGCACTGAGCCCTTTATAAGGCAGCATTCGCTTTCCTGCCTTCCCAACACTGACAGCAACTTGTGTTTATTCTCTCTGTCTCCTTTCTTCCCATTTTCCCTGCCTCTCCCCTTTTCCATTCATCACTTTCCCTCTTTCTTTGTCTCGCTCAGTCTCCTTTTCATTCTTGGCTTTTGTTCCCTTGCTCATTTTTCTTCCCTGTCTTCACTGCCCTGGTGTTCTCTTTACTCCATCTCTGCTTCTACACGTTCTGTAGTCCACCCCATCCCCTTTCCTTTATGATCCCTTCCACCTCCCCCCAAAACCTTTTCTATGGAATATATAAATAAATATATGTATCTATATTTTTTGTCTGTGTCTCTGTTGGTTGTGTCAGCATATTTTAGACTGCTGGGCTTTGCATGTTTTGCAGCTGGTTTTGAAGCAGTTGTCAGACAGTGATGGATGACTATCATCATTTAAAGTGTAAAAGAAAAAGCCTTGGCACAGACAGGCGTGATGGACTGCCGTCTGCCAGCCCGGATAGGCATGGCCACCATTTTCTTCTCCTCCCTCTCTGCTCACACTGCCCTTGCCAGAATCTACAAAAGTCATCGTGAGCCGTGCAGCACCAGGCTCTTGCCTTCTATAATATCACTTTGGTAGTTGTCAGATCATATGAAACGTCAAAATTCATGTGGCCTCTGTGAAGAGATATATTTAGTACAGCTGCTGCATACCTACACGCTCCCTCTGACACTGACATATTAGTTATGCTGTCTTTTGCAATCTGATATCTTTAAATTTGCCACCTTGTTAAGTTTTGATTAATGTGATTCCATTTCACTAAAGTAATTGGCTTGGCCTGTTGTAAAAAATAATCAGCCCCCTCTCCGGAACAAATGCTAGCACATGCTAATGAGGGAGTGAGTTCGTTACATTGATGGCGTGGACTGACAGTTATTAATGATTGTTATGATAAACAGACGAGTGCGAATTGGGATGAGTTGGGCAAAAGTGACAGTTTAAAAATAACGTATATTGGAAAGTACTAACGAAGTAATATACTGTTAGGAAAACAATCATGCAAGTTGTCAAGGAAAGAAGTGTAATTATACAGCCGCATGGGCTGCTTAGGAGGACAGGGACCGGCCCGATAATGGACACATTTTTTGTTGGCAAGAGGGAAATATGTTATGGCAGAAAGAGGTGCAGATTGATAAATTAATTGGTCCTTCTCGCAGCTCCGAGAGCAAACTTGGCTGGCAGTCACCATGCAGATGAGGGAGATGGAGGTTGCCCAGCACTTCTCTCCAGAGTCTCCCTGGTCCTTGTTGCCAGGCTTTTCTGAAGCCTCTCTTGTGTCCTCTCCTCACTTTTCTTCATGAGCTGCAACAAGTTATAGAAAGTGCATCCTGAGGCGCAATGGACCCAATACAACTTCGAGCAGGAATTCTTGCAGCTGTGTCCAGTATTTTTTTTTTTTTAATTTAAAGACCCCCAAAACGTAAATGTCCTCTTGTTGCTAAAGTCTTGGGCTGTGATGGAGGTAATTATGGGTGGTTTTCAGCTCCATGAAGACCAGGAGGGGCTCACACAGGCTGGGAATCATTCTGAAGGGCAAGGCCAACTCTGTGCTTCCAAGGCCAGTGAGTTGCTTTAGGCTGTTTGCATCGTGAGCCAAGGCAGCAGTGGGGTGTGTGTGTGTGTCTGTGTGTGTGTATAGGGGGTGAGACTTGTCTGAAGGACCAGGCTGAGATGACTGTAGGCAGTGGGAGGGGTGAGGGAGGCATGCCTTTGAAGAGAGTTGACAGAGTGCAGTTTCATGACCATCCCACTGGTGTCTGCTGGCTTGATGAAAGAGGACGGCAGGTAGGAAGAGGTGGAGACAAGACTATTTTGTGCCCCCCCCCCCCCAATTCAGGTCAGGTTTGGGTTCTGGATTTGTGTCTTGACCAAGATTCTTTTTTAAAAAAATTGGAGTATAACTGTATTACAATGTGTTATCTTCTGCTGTACAATGACACAGATATGTATGTATATATACATATATATGTATGTATACATATATCCCCTCTTGAGCCTTTGGATGACATGTAACCAGTTTTAAGCAAAGTGAGTCTTAGTCACTCAGCTGTATCTGACTCTTTGTGACTTCATGGACTGTAGCCTGCCAGGCTCCCCTGTACATGGAATTCTCGGGTTACCATTCTCTTCTCCAGGGGATCTTCCCAACCCGGGGATTGAACCTGGGTCTCCTACTTTGCAGGCAGATTCTTTATCATTTGAGCACCCAAGCTAAAGTGTAAATGGAGGATTTATAAATATACTGAATTGTTTCATGGAATCCAGGATCAAAGACATAGCTGGGCCTCTCTGTGAGTAGGAATCAGCCTTGGAGAGGGACCAAGGTGGCCAGTCTCTAAGTCTCTATTGATCTCTCTTTCTCTGACCCCAACCTTACCCGCTTCTGCTCTAATCTCCACCTTCATCCTCACCATGCTACCAGAGCCAGAAAAATGAAGGTAAAGTCCTGGGGCTTTGTCGGAAGACAGGTATTGTTAATCTGAAGGCTGGATGTTGAAAGGACGCCTTATACTCTGCCTCCAAGTGTTAGACTTGTCAGAAAGGGAGCCTGGCCTCTATCCAGATTATCCAACAACTGTGGTTTAGGGTGTAGAGCAAGGCGTCTGCTCATGTTCAGGCTGTGATACTTTTTCTCATAATTATTATATCAGGATGTACATTAACTCAGCCTTCACAGCTGTGGATTCAGGTGTTCTTTTCTTCCTTTAGCCAGTGAGGAAAAGAGGGCCAAGCTTTTGAGAACTAGCCCCTCCATCATGGTGAGGACAAAGCTGGGGTTTTCATCAAGGCTCTCTGTTCCTGAAACTTGATGCTTCCCACTCTCCTTTAATCGCCTCTTATAAGATTCTGTGTTTCCCCAACAGCTCAGGCTGGTAAATGGATCAGTGTTCTCTGCTTTTAGAATCAAAGGAAGGAGCTGAGGGAAACAGTCCTGCCTGTGTCCTATTCGGTCTTTCTAAGCTGAGACTGGGCAGGGGGCTCTTAAAGAAACTTGATGATTCACATTCAGATTTTCTGCTGCTCGGCATGCAACAATATGTGACCATGTGGATTTTGGTCCTGGGCTACTTAGGAAATGTGAACAGAAATGCAGTCTCATTATCTGGCCATGAAGCCTAGCAAAAACTCTGGAGCCTCCCTGTGCAAAACATCTAGAGCAATCCTGCAATTAAAGGAAGCTGCTGGTTACCTCACAGCAGACCTGACAATTAAGAAGAAAGGCAGTGCCCCTTTTCTGGGTTAGAAAGACAGTGTTTGCTCTGGAGCTGGAGCAGGAAACTAAGATTTATTGAGTGAATAACACGTGTGAGGGGTGGTACCAGTTACTCCCTGGTGCTATGTCTCATTTGGGTGGTGGGTGTATCCCCACTTTACAGATGAAGATACAGATGTTCTGGGTGGTTGAAAGCTGCAGACTTTCCAGTGGACTGGACTGTAGAATGACAGCTGGTTTCTTCTGAAAGAAGGCCTTGGTCCTGTCTTACCCAACTATTATACATCCTCCAGAAAATGGCTGCCTTCTCCCCCTTCACTGTAAGCCCAGGAGACAGCAAAGTTGAATCATGGCGTCTCTTGGGCTGGGAGGTGGGACGTGCGTTCTGATTTCTGGCGGAGTCTCTGGAACAGGTCACAGGACCTTTCTCTCTCCTGTTAGAAGGGAAAAAAGGTGACAATACTGGTGATTATGAAGATGAAAGAGAAAATGGATATGGAAGTGTCTCTCAGCCCTTAAAAGAGAGGGAAAGAAGGCCCTTCTCCCGACTGGAAGGTTCAGGTTTCAGTGGGTGTGAGGGCCACCATCTTGCTGACCTTCAGATGAACCTTTTCCTGCAGCCCCATGACTAAAGAGGAGGTCAGCCCAGAGGTGAGGACAGGGTCAGAGCAGGAGCCCCTGTGGCGGGCACACAGGGCCAGGGAGAACTGTCAGCAGCGTTATAGATGTTGGCCCCAGCATCAAAGGGTGGTCTACCCCTGTGGGGCACGGAAGCTTCTTTGTGTCTTTTTCACTGTTGTGGAAAGAGAGGAACTAACCACTCAGCCCCAGGACTTCTCTCCACCATTTCCTACACGATCTCATCCATCTTCTCTCTCTGCAGTATCCCTTCTCATCCCTGAAGCCTTATGGGTATTTTCACAATGGGGTTTCTGTGCTGTATGAGCCACTGACCCAAACATTGCTCTGTGAAAAGAGAGGTGAATTGAGCAGACCCCATAAGCACTGATAAGCTATGAGGTGAATTGAGGACACCCATATTTGGACTTAGGAACAAATCTCTTCCCAGCTTGCGTCTGGGAGGAAGATGTTATTCTAAGAAGTCAGGGGTGAGGGTACTCGTGGCTCCTGAGAACTCTGAGCACTGCTGGGAGCCTTCGAGTAGTCTTTCACTCAACAGGTTTCCCCAATTTCAGTCTAGGTAGGATGAGTTGGAATTTAGTCTGTAGGAAGCTTTGTGACCTGTTCCAACAAGCTCATTCATTCATCTGCTTTTGTTGTATATCCAAGGAAAAGAATAGCTCTTCTTATGAGGAGAATTAGAAAGGATGTTGGCTTAGATACAGATGGAAGGAGATTTTCAAGCTGCATGGAGAGAAGGCACATGAGGACAGTAATCCATGCAAGTTGTCCGTCATTGGAGAGCCATGCTGCTGTTCACAGCGCCTCCTGGTGGCCTCAAAGGAAGTCATGGGACCCAGCTGATCTTGCCAAGCCTTCTATGAGAAGAGTGGTTGGTTGGTCCTGGTGACTGAAAATTTTGAGCCACAGATGGTGGATTTTTGCATTGTACAGCGTTTTGACAACAGATAGGGTGTGTGCCCCCAAGGCACTAAAGAATATTGATACACTTGACCCTTCCCACCTCCATCATACAACATTGCTATGAAAATGCAATCAATCCAGTTTCTGACATCTTCCCCCTTTCTCTCCAAAAGCACCTACTGTATCAACATGACATTTTTTAATCTTGGCTTGTTTTCCAGGCCATGAATTTAATTTCTCAATGCTCCAGTCTTTGGCTTTTATGTTCTCAGAGTGGAACGTTGTCCAACAATAGTTACCACCATCTTGTTAGTCACATCCTCTTTCCTAGGCGTCCTGAGACCAAATAATTTTTAAAAATTCATTGCAGCCATGACCACTCAGCCTTGTGCTAATAGTCACCAAGTTCTGACAAAGCGAGTCCGACATCCCTCGATAAGTAAAATCCAAACCTCCTGATGTCGTGGAACAGTAAGCAGATTGGCATGTCTTTGGATTAGTGGAGGCACTGAAGCAAAATGCTCAATCCTTAGTGACCTTTGGCAAGTGGAGGGGGGTGTGTAGCCATTGTGGGTTATCTTTATGTTTGCTCTATAGACACTCAACCTCTGCCAGGCCAAGACAGAAGCTGTCAGAGCAGATAAACCTAGTAGGGAGTGGGCTGTTTTCCTTACTGCATCACAGTGCCTGGCAGAGCTATTTTGTCTGATAACCTGCTTCTTCTTTAAACTTGCCTGTGAATAGGTCCATGAAACATTAAACCTTCCTTCTTAGGTTCTGAGCCTTCTAGGTTCTGTTGTAATCTTGGGCCTAGGACTTTCTTTTTCATACAATGTGCATTCAGTTGTCCTCTGTTAGAGTATTCTGACCAATACTTGGGAATCCACGGGAGAAGCCATATCTGGCTGTTGCAGGCACATGTCCCGTGTGTGTGTGTGTGTGTGTGTGTTTGTGTATGTATGTATGTTCCTTTTGTTTGTCCAGGAAGCATTCTGTGGAAGTGGGGTCCCCTTTGATCATTTCTTTCTGAGCTCATTATCGCTTGTCTCTAGTTGGCACTTACTTCGTATGTTGATTTAGAATTTCACAAGCACTCAGAGAAAAAAATTTGGGCAAATATCCTTAATATTTGGAGTAGAGCTCATATTTCATTTTTCTCTTTTTGTCAAGCAGCAGTGACTCCAGCCCAGGGATGTTGGTTCCGGAGACTGGCTTTGTGACTTTGGGCAAGTTGCTTCACTTGTCTGAGCTCAGATTTGCTCCTCTTTAAAATCAGATAGTCACATCAGACAATTGCTTAGACCTGTTCCAGCTTTAATGGACGCCAGGGTTTCTTAGCCAAGAATAGGACTGAAGCAGAGTGTATTTTAGGGGAAGTGGGTGAAGTGTTGGGCTCTTCTTTCATTCCTATTCCAGGTGAAGATAAAAGACTTTGCTCTCTATTGAGCTGACATGAATTCAGAATTCATTAGTGTTCAGACTTTCTTTTAAGCTTCAGACAGGATTGTGAAGGGAAAAGCCTGCCCTCGATTCCTTTGCCTTATTAGTTCTTCTCATATAATGTATGGCAGAAAAAACTGCTAATTGTCACTTGAGGTGATGAGTGAGGGTCTGGTTTCTTGAAGGAAGTGTTGAATTTATCAGTTCCTGTCTCCTCTTACTTAGGTAGAGGTCTAGGCAGGTCTAATAGGAGAGGACTCTAAATTAAATCTAAACTAAAATTAATTCACATGTCCCTCTTTGCCGAAGAAGAAATGGGGAGTCCAGGAGAATTGTAGGGTAAGTATATATATGGAGTTGTGTACAGATCCAAATGTCATAATGAAAATAAAAATTTGGGGGTGTTAGAGTGTCTGTGGGTTCCCCTTGCACGAGCTGTGACTGGGAGAATGTAAATATACACAAGCACATATACTTCACTAAGGAGCCATTTAGAAGTAATTTCAATTTATTACAGACTCTCATTGCTGACCTTTTAAAGGCTAGTTTTATTTAGTTTTAGTTTATAACCTAAGTACTTGATACTTGTGTGTGAAAATTCACTCCTTGTAGCTTGAGCCCAGGATCTTATATTTGTGCATCAACCTCACAGTGCATTAGACTTAAAATATAAAAGGTGTTTTATAAAATGCCATTAGCGTTCTTTTCCAGAGAAGGCAATGGCAACCGACTCCAGTACTCTTGCCTGGAAAATCCCATGGACGGAGGAGCCTGGTAGGCTGCAGTCCATGGGGCCGCTATAGTCAGACATGACTGAGCGACTTCACTTTCACTTTTCAGTTTCATGCATTGGAGAAGGCAATGGCAACCCACTCCAGTGTTCTTGCCTGGAGAATCCCAGGGACGGGGAAGCCTGGTGGGCTGCTGATTATTGGAAAAGACTCGGATGCTGGGAGGGATTGGGGGCAGGAGGAGAAGGGGACGACAGAGGATGAGATGGCTGGATGGCATCACTGACTCGATGGACGTGAGTCTGAGTGAACTCCGGGACTTGGTGATGGACAGGGAGGCCTGGCGTGCTGCAATTCATGGGGTCGCAAAGAGTCTGATATGACTGAGCGCCTGAACTGAACTGAACTGAACTGAAGTGACTTAGCAGCAGCAGCAGCGTTCTTTTCTGAATCCTTGGTGTCTGCTGATCTTACCGTTCTGTCCTACCTGTCTCCGACTCAGCCTTCTCTCTGTCTGCTGAGCAGTTTGTAGTTGTTGAGCATTTGCCTTTTCAAGTCCCCAGGCAGGTCCTCAGAGGAACATTTGCTCCCAGAGCTGGAAGTCACTCCGGGAGTCAATGTACTGCCCTTCTTGAGGAGGCATTGTCTGTAGTATGCCATTGTCCTTTGGCTAAGAGACCCAGCTGGAAGACAAATCTTTGGTGGAAAGATTTCCCTCTTGGCTATGTACTAAATGGAATTCGGGATTAGCTTGTTTCAGCAAGACGTGGCAGAAGGGTCTCTCTAGTCTTTGGCTCTGTTACTGCAGCAGTGCGACCACAGCAGGTTTCTCCACCTCTTGGAGCCTAACTCGCACATGGGCGATATCTCATCTTCTAGGACTGTCCCGAGGGGACAGAGAACACTAGTCAATCCTCTCTGTTCATGGATATTGAATAGCAACTGCCAACAGTTCTCACTCAGGAGTATATTATAATTGGCTGAATAGAGTTGCACTCGTGGAACTTGAAGACAAATGGGAAGACAGAGGCAACCAGACTTAACTGTGAGCACTGCACTTGGACAATTCTGAATCACTCCCATTTTCCTTAATACTTGGACTTTTTCATTGTTGGGGTTTTGTCTCTTCCCTGCCCCTCCTTTTCTTTATTTTTATTCTTTAAAGATTTCCTGGCATGAAGATTTGCTAGCAACTACTTGAACTTGTCTTGGAGGTGGTTTAGCAGAGCAGGTGAAGGCAGTCTTGTGCAGCGCACAGATGTGAGCACCAGGGCTTCCCTCAGTAACACAGCTTAAGAGAAAGTACAATAAAGTGAGAAATCTGACAGTGGCTTTGTAAGAGCTTTCAGAGGAAATAGTGGGAATTTCACATATTTCAAACAATTAAAATAACAATGAAAAAAACATATTTGAGAACATGAGAGAGGGAAGTGAAATCCTTGGAGCTCAGAGATTTGAAGTCACAATGATACTATTTTAAGTTATGTGACGCTTCATGTTCTTGAAGCTAAACAGTAAAATCAACTTTACTCTAGTTTTTATGAGCTTATTTTGAGTTGTTGCATATAAGTAAGAAATTTCTGGCAAAGTGGACTGGATTTCCAAAATTTTCTCACAAAGGCAACGAAACTATCTGAAAAGTTATGTTTTTGTTATCATGAAGACATTAATAATATTAGAACTTGGCTAGAATCAATTTTTACTTTGAAACCTCCACAATTTAACGATTACATGGAACTGATAAATGTTTTTTTGTGGTTGTCAAAATGAGCAAAGCTAACTCTGTACATTTCCTGTTATAACTAAAAGCACTTTGACAGTCTGAAATCGGGTCTATCAATATGGAGAGCAAACGATGTGTTCACTTTGTCAGCACACTTCTCTAAGAATTTGACATTTCTGAAATACATATCACACATACATACGTATCATGCTTTGTCAACAGCAAAGCTCAAAGTTGATAGAGGTTGTGATGGGTACAGCCTTGGAGGCTGACCATCTGTCGTGATTGCCAGTGTCTTTACTGGGCCAGCCTTCTGCTCACCTGATGACGTGGAGACCATCTTCTCATGTCCTTGTGGTCCCTGATGGCTTCTAGTGATGCTGGAGTCTGGGTGAGTCCTTGGGTTTTCAAGGCAGGTCAAGGGTGTGAAGCATCTGATGCCCTTGCATTATGGTGAACCAGAGCCTGACCTCTGGACTGGGCTGAGCTCTGTGGAGGGATGCATTCCACTGGAGTCACCTGTGGCTCTTTTCTGGGGAGATTTCTGTGTTGCTTTGGGCAGGGAGAGAGCCTTGGTTGGATTCCCCATCCTGAAAGATATGAGTCTTGCAGTGTCTGTTTGTAGATGGAGTGTTTCATGTATGTTTTTTTTTTAGCAGGCTCACAAGCCACCTCTTCCCATGGGACCTGATGTGGTGTGGAGCCCGGGCTCTCCAGCTGCCCCTTCGCTCAGCCCACTGTCTCCATCCTGCCCCTCTTAGACACCAGTCATCAGCTTCCCTCCTAGGAGCTCCTCTCATGTGACCCACCTTTTGGCGCTTTAATGATCTGCAGATCTTTTCTTGAATATTTGCCTCCTTTCTTCTATTAATGGTCAACTTTCTGAGTACAATAAATATTTTTAATTTTTGTTGTTTCCTTTGCTTACTGTAACTTGCACTTTATCTCACTTGAGATATTAAACAATTATTTTATCCCAAGGAATTTGTGATCATCTTGCAAACTTTGGCTTGGGAGTTAACTCGATGACTCATGTTTTGTGTGGGGTGATTAACAGAGTAGATGGTGGCTAAGAGCCCAAATTCTGAAGCCAGAGGCCTGGATCAACAGTGCCCTTTACTAGTTGGCTTCAGTTGCTTCATCTGCACAAATGGGGATAATATGAGTACCTCCTTCATAGGATCGCAATGATGTGGGTTTGCCATCCTTGCCATTATTACTATTACTGTTTTTGTTCTTTTACCTGAGAGCTTTGGGGAGGAGGAAGAGGCAGTAATCAGAGGTGCTTTGGATTAGTGAATGTTTTAAACCATTTCATGGGTCTGATTTAGTGTGGGAGTCTTTGCTTAGGGACAGGAAGATTCCTTCCCCCTCTTTTTTTCATGCCCTTCAGAACTGGCTGCACTACAGCTCATTCCTTTGGTGCTGGAGACAATGATGTGACAATGATGCTGCTTTTTGCACACAATTCTTCTTAGCTGCTTGCTTTTGTGAGCAGGCATTTCCTCCGTTAAGAAATTAATCTTAATCCTAAATGATATTTCATGGTCTAAGACTTAAATTTATATATCACCATCCCGAATAATGTATTGGATTGCATTAAACAGATTGTAGATTAACATGCAACTATAAAACAAATCGTCAGTGCGTTGTTGACAACTCTAAGTGCAAGTTCATATATTTAACTACATTTGGGGAATATTGAAGTGTTTAGAGCAGCTTAGTGGATTGATGTAAAATTAAGCATCATGTTCTATTTCAATTTGTGGGGCCAGCCTGAGAAACAATAAAATGAAGGCTTAGGCTTGAGAGCAAAGGAGTGTGAAAGAAAAATTTGGAGATAGGCTTGGTCTCAGGGAAATCCTGGCACAATCAGGGCATACTGGGTGGTGGTAGAAGGATTCTGCTTCTTAAAGGCTACCCCAAGGAGTAGTAGAAGGATGTCTGGGCTTCCCAGGTTGCATAGCAATAAAAGAATCCACTTGCCAGTGTAGGAGATGCAAGAGACATGGATTTGATCCCTGGGTTGGGAAGATCCCCTGGAGTAGGAAATGACAACCTACTCCAGTATTCTTGCCTGGAAAATTCCATAGTCAGAGAAACCTGGTGGGCTACAGTCCATGGGGTCAAAAGAGTTGGACATAACTGAGCAGACAACAGACAGACAGACAGATGTGCGCTTGCTTGTTCAGCCTGGTAGCAGCTATTTGCAAACCTCAGTTTATGATATAATTGAGGAGGTGAAACAGCCAACACACTGAAAACAATGATGAAAAACACAAGCCATAATGTCCTTCAGCACTAAGCTGTGTGAGATGGGCCACTTGCTATAAGAGTTCACAGGGAGAACAGTGGTGTTTGGAGTGGATTTCAGAGATGGTGATACTTCCCATGATCTCAGGAAGATGGTTAAAGAGGAGAATGGAAGGAGAGGGTGGGAGGAAGAATGGCAGATAATGTTGTGTGGGGACTGTGGGAAGCTCCTATTGAACAATTGGGTAGAGCCAGGTAATAGCTGTAGGACCCAGGTGAGCATTGATCTGGGATGTGGAACCAGACTGATTGGGGTTCAAATCCCAGCTCCCCTGATTTCTAGCTGTGTGATCTAGGGAAGTTTACTGAGCCTGTTTTTCAGTTCTCTCATCTATAAGATGAAAATAACAACACTATCTACCGTAGGATTGTGGTGAAGATGAAATGTGTGTTTGAATAGAGAGGGCTATCATGAGAGTAGCATTTGACCTCTAATGGTGTTCAGATTTGGTCCTAGGGTAGATGGGAATAGAGATAGACCGGGGAGGCAGTTTAAGCCATGTAGGTGCAAGGTAGTGAATCCCAGACGAAGGAAGGATTCTAACAAAGATAACAACTTATATGTATATTTATTTCTTGACTTTTTTTTCCTTACTAATCCTTTGCTTAGGCTGTGGAGAGCTTCAGTATCTATCTCCTTCTGTGGTTTTGTAAGCTTGCTTCTGAACAGTACATCCTGAGAGAGGTGTGTATGAACTGGGAATGTGGACCCTGTCAAGTGCGAGCATTTTCTTTCCTCTCTTTCTCTCTTGTTCCACAGCATTTAGACTTTTCACACCTATTCCAAAAACTGCTCCTAAATGACTTTGGGAGCAAATAAAATAATGGCTGTGAATCATCTGGAGAGAGACTTGCGCTTGCATTTGCAGATAGTGTGAGATGAGCAGGCCAAACTCCAGGGTAATTCAGAACTGTGTTAACGGGCATGTGGGCTGCAAAGGCTTTTTCACTCAGTGCTGAATGAATGAGATCCTTGTTGGAGCCCTGGAGTTGCTCACTTGGGTTCAGAGAGAAAGTGGAAAGTGGGAGGTGGGACAGGCTGGTGAAAAAGTGAGTCAAGGGATAGAAAATACATCTCTGAAGGGAAATCTTGTAAGACTGGCCTGTTCAGGGTAGAAAAGGAATGGATGTTGGGTAAATTCATTACTGTTGTCAAACTGCAAAGATTTCTTTTAAGGCAGAGCTGCATTTCTCAAAGAGTGCTCTGTGGAACTTAAGTCTTGGGAAGTGGGTAGCTTCTGAAGTGAGGTCAGTATCTCTCTGTGGACAATTCACAAAGCACAGCATCTTAAAGGGGCTGGAGATTTCTGTAAGAAAGAACCCCATTTCTCTTTGAGTAACCTAGAGTATTCCAAGCATTTTTGGTTATTTTTCTAACATTTTTGGAAAGTGTTGATTTAAGAATTACTAACCTGACCTGCCTCTTGAGAAACCTGTATGCAGGTCAGGAAGCAACAGTTAGAACTGGACATGGAACAACAGACTGGTTCCAAATAGGAAAAGGAGTACGTCAAGGCTGTATATTGTCACCCTGCTTATTTACCTTATATGCAGAGTACATCACGAGAAACGCTGGGCTGGAAGAAGCACAAGCTGGAATCAAGATTGCCGGGAGAAATATCAATAACCTCAGATATGCAGATGACACCACCCTTATGGCAGAAAGTGAAGAGGAACTAAAAAGCCTCTTGATGAACGTGCAAGAGGAGAGTGAAAAAGTTGGCTTAAAGCTCAACATTCAGAAAACTAAGATCATGGCATCTGGTCCCATCACTTCATGGCAAATAGATGGGGAAACAGTGGAAACAGTGTCAGACTTTATTTTTTGGGGCTCCAAATTCACTGTAGATGGTGATTGCAGCCATGAAATTAAAAGACGCTTACTCCTTGGAAGGAAAGTTATGACCAACCCTGATTGCATATTCAAAAGCAGAGACATTACTTTGCCAACAAAAGTCCATCTAGTCAAGGCTATGGTTTTTCCTGTGGTCATGTATGGATGTGAGAGTTGGACTGTGAAGAAGGCTGAGCACCGAAGAATTGATGCCTTTGAACTGTGGTGTTGGAGAAGACTCTTGAGAGTCCCTTGGACTGCAAGGAGATCCAACCAGTCCATCCTAAAGGAGATCAGCCCTGGTATTTCTTTGGAGGGAATGATACTAAAGCTGAAACTTCAATACTTTGGCCACCTCATGCGAAGAGTTGACTCATTGGGAAAGACTCTGATGCTGGGAGGGATTGGAGGCATGAGAAGAAGAGGATGACAGAGGATGAGGTGGCTGGATGGCATCACTGACTCAATGGACATGAGTTTGGGTGAACTCCGAGAGTTGGTGATGGACAGGGAGGCCTGGCGTGCTGCAGTTCATGGGGTCGCAAAGAGTCGGACATGACTGAGCGACTGAACTGAACTGAACTGAAGGTGATTAGTCTAAAACAAAAATAAAGGGGGGAGGCATGAAACCAACCATGGTGGTAGTACTGTATTAGAATGTTCTCCTGGGGGAAGCTTGGATTCTTCTCTGTTCTTTGTGTTGGGTAAAGAAGAAAGTCAGCTACTTGTCAAGGCCATTTGCTACCCTAAGTTCAAGAACCACTGCTTATGGTCCTTCTCAGTCCAGAGGACACATAAGCTGAGTATTGTGGGCTTCAGTTTCAGGCCTGACTTGGCGATTAGAGTAGCTCAGTAGGACTAGTCTCAGTGGCAGGAGGTCGGATGCATGATCCTTGGGTCTGGCCAAGAATGACAGGCACAGACTTGGCCCCTGGACAGAGGCCAACTGGGGAAGGCCCATGACAACTTGCTGACACAGAGTGCAAATCTGCCCTGTCACAGACAGCCAACCTGGCATTGGGGTAAGATGGTCCAGGGCCTGTGGCTTCCTATGCATCTTAGGAAGTTAAAGAAATGGAATTTGGAGAGATGTTCTGGGCTTACGGTGCCTTCATTAAATATGCCTTTGCTTTTGCCGTTTTTTTTTGCTTAAGACTCAGATTTTTTTCACTTCTTTATTTTCTTCCTTCCTCCCTCCTTTTTCATTCTCTCTCTGTCCTACCCTTTCCTACTTCTCCCTCCCTTTTCCCTATTTCTCTTTTTAACAGAGGTGGAGAAAACTAAGTGTGCCTAGGCTCTATCTTTGCTGTATACATACATAGATATGTATGTATTTGCTTTTTGCTGAGAGAGATACATACCTTGTTTTTTTTTTTGATCCTAGGAGAATCTTTTTCTTTTCCTAAGTTATAAATGACCTCTGTCCTCCTCTCTTACTTTCTTCCCACCCGCCTTGGAATGTATGTGTCTGTCTCTTTCTCTTCTGTATCTGTTTGTCTCTTTCTTTCTCTCTCTCACTACATACACACACACACACACACACACACACACACAATACCTTGAAGACGTGAAGATGCATACAGGATACACCTTTTGTGTTTCATTTATTGTACAATATTGCACACATCTGTAATTATACTACTCTTAAAATAAAGCCTTCATCCACTTTTAACATCTTTTGATGTCCGTTCCCCGCTGACTCTATTTTTTCTTGTTCCCACTTTACGTTAATGTGAAGAGACAGTTGCGTAAATGCACAATGAACTTCAAAACCTAGTAATTGTTTTTCAGAAAGAATGAAACTTGCGAATTAGATATGGATTGTAAAAGAACACCAGGGCTGATTAGTGTTCGTGAGGGGCGCCTGCCGGACGGCTCTGACACCTGCCTGCCAGCTCTCGCCACAAATGCCACCACTGATGCCTCTGTTCTGCCCATCACAGGATGGGGGGAGCAGTGCTGGGTGGGAGTTGAAAGACTCGGCAGTGAACCACCTTGTCAGGCTTGGCAATTCACGGGATGCCTGACATAAAAGGCAGAGAGAAACAAAGATGAGTTGCATCCATTTTTACAAGCAAACTCAAGTTATCTGTAAAAATAAAATAAAATAATAAGTTTTTGTTTTTTAAAGAGAGAATGAACGAGCATTGAAGGTAGTCACTACGGTTTTTTTTTTTTTTTTTTTTTTCCTTGAAGGTTGTGGAGATAATGAGATTTTTGAGACTTGGGGGAGGAAAAGAATTCACAAGCCAAGTTTCAAGCTGCTGAAAAATTGCTTTTAGGAAAGGAAAAAAAAAAAACCTTTTGCATGCTAACCATCTGCTTGCATCTTGTTTACTGCCCAGAGTGCCAGTTTGTGCTTATTAATCATGCTTACACAAGTATCTTAATTACTCCCTATGTAGCTGCTCTGTCTTGAACTCAGAAATTGACCTTTCTCTTTTTATTCCTTTAAATCATTAATCATACACAATCAATGCCAGTGGGGCAGAGCCACGGAGAAGGCTACCCAGATTCTCACACCTCACGCCAGTCCCCGGCAGACAGGGGACGCGGAGTGATGCCTCGCCAGCAGCCGGCCGTATCTTAATTAATGACTCTGCTGTGTTGAGAGTCACGGGCTGGGGGAGGCCGCTCCCACCACCGCCCCTGGGCGCTTCTCCCTGCTTCCTCGATGGCTGCCGGGGTTGAGCAGTGCCTGCTTGACTCTGCTGAAAACCATCAAGGCCTTAGCCGGGGCTTGACACTCCCACGCAGCTAGACTCTGGAAGGCTCCTAGCAGAGGCAGGGTGAATTTCTGAGAGAAGATGTTAGTTCTTAGCATGAGTGGGACTTCGCACCAGGCCAGTGCTGTTCCCGCTTTGCCGTGCGTGTCCGTCTGCTGGACATGCGTTGAGAGGTAGGTTTCTGATTCAGGAGGTCTGGCTGGGCCCCGAGCACAAGCTCCCGTGTGGCAGCAGTGCTGCTGCTCCAGGGGCCGCACCGTGAGGTAGACAAGTGGCAACAGCGGAGGTCCTCCCTCCAGGCCCGAAGACGGCAGATGAGCCTAACCTCAAGCAATGTGGTATATGTCCCCCTGTCCCCCTTTCGGCTTTATCAGTAAGAGTTTGGTGAGTGGAAACAAAAAGAATTTACACAGAAGTGGCATACACGTATCCACAAATGTGATGCCCTTTTCTGGGCATTGGAACCACATGTGATGTAAAGATTGGCCTTTGTCATGGAGGAAATAGTGAAGTTGAGACTTTGTTTTTCCTTTTTCATTGAACTTTGTAAAAAAGTTGCTTAAAAGAGCCAAAATAATTCTATTCCAAAAAAAAAAAAAAAATGAAGTGCTCAAAACTAAAATAAAAGTAAAAATGAAAAAAAAAAAAAATAATTGAGGCTTGGGTTTCATAAGACTGCTTCTCAGTTCCAATACAGCAGACAAATTACAGGATATGAAAGTAATTTTGTTCCCCCTGACCCTGTTCTTTCAGCCTCCTAAGTAGGATGCGGAACCTGGAGATAGGAAACAGGAGAAAACATAAATTGAGGGCTGCTTCTTTTAGCCAGGTTGACTGTTCTACTTTTAAAGGGGAGGAATTTAGCATCTCTGGCAAAATAGGCTGAATTTCTACTCACTGTCATTAATTTTACATGTAAAAGTAGCAACTACATGTGCAGAGCTGTATGGCAGTAATATACACCTTAGGATTTGGGTTGACACTCCTAGCCATGATAACGTAGGCACGGAATACATTTGAAACACATTCTAAATAGCTCTTAGGATCTGCATGCTTTCCTGTCTAAGAGAAGCTCAATGGATCATATACTGATGATGCTAAGGGTTTTGCCCTTGAATCCTCTGGAAGGAAACACACATAAAAACACGTTATAACTAACCTTCATTGCTTTCCATTTCAGCTAATAGTGGAGTGAGGGTCAGAGTGGCAAGGGATTTGATTAAAAACAAAGTCTTAAGTAAAAGCAACAAGTCTGTATTAGTGAAAAATCACCTAATTAATTCAGATAAAAACTTTGCCGTTCCACAGGCAGTAAGAGTACACGGTTAACCGACTTTATTATTTACATTAAAAATGACTTGTTCATGAAGTTAAAAAAAATCAATTACTCTGAATGAGGTGAATTAAGAAAAAATTTCATCAGCATAGCTTGCCTTTTCAACTGGCCACCTTTTTGGAGTTTCTCAGTGACTTATGAAGTGAAAATTTGGTCTTGTCTCTAGTGAGGACATCCTGTAGCCTTCCTACATAGTTTTGGTATTTGGGTATGTGAGGGGTTTTGGCAGCTTGGTGAGTATCTGGGCCAAAATGACAGAAAGACATAACTCACTTGCGTTTGGTAAAGTAATAATTAACTTGAACTTCTGGACATGGAGCATTTTGAGAACTGGAACTGGGTGCCTTGCACAATCATGGTCTGCTGTGAAACCCTTTATAGAAGACTCTTCTTGTTCTTGGAACTTCATGCGGACTTGAGAGTGGGCTGATTTAAGTGTTGAGAGCCTGGTTTGGCAAGAGTTGTGTTTATGCTTCTCTCTCTGAAGGCCATGGATCTGACCCCTCTGATGAAGCCAAGCTATTTTTAGGGAAAGGCTAGAGTGGCATTTTCTGGGGAAAATTGGTGGCATTTTTCATAAAGAACTCTTGGGACAGGGGTTGAGGGTGGGTTGAAGCCTCATGAGGACCCTGCTCTCATTGGGTCAGGGCTCTGCATCCTCCTTTAGGAGGACTCCAGATTTGCTTTAGTGGGAGACAGGCCTATAGGCCTTTCCTGTAGGGAGTAATTGAAAGCCCCTGTCTAGCAAAGAGAGATTCTTTGAGTCTCAGTATTTAATTTGTCTGGAGGGGGAATCTGGGAAATCTGCAGTTTTATAATTCCCCAGGTAATCTGGAGTTCAGCCACCACTGAAAATTGCAATGGTACTGCTCACATTGGCCTCTTGCATTCTCTAGCCACTGTACAGGTCTGGGACCCAATCCATTCAAACTGTGATATTCAAGCCCTGAAGATAAAATGATGATGACCTAAGCAGGGTGTCTTCCTTGAGACACCCACAGTCTGTGAAGGAAGATCCTCTGCGTTACCAGAGTAGCTGCTCTGGGCTTGATGTTGCCCACCATGTCCCGTATCTCGGCCTCTCGGCTCCTGTCTGTTGGCTTGGCCTGCCATTTAGTGCTTTCCTGAGCCACATAAGCTGTGTGGTGCCCTGCCTCCTTATAGATCTAATTCTGGTCTCAGTTCTGACCCACGTTCCCGACAGCATGGTGTGAGGGATACCACAGGAAGGATGGATTCTCCGGCGAAGACTGTTGGGGAAGCCCCAGCCAGGACAAAGTTCAGCACTTGGCTTAGCTGTCAGGCTCCTCAGAATATTCTCAGGTATTATGTATGTCTAAGAGAAGGGAAGTTGACAATCTTCCCCACTTTGTTCTCTTGAACTCTTTTTATCAGGGACCCCACTGTGGGTCGAATAATCCGTACAGTATATTTTGCCCAATGCTGTTCTAATCTCTGGGACATGGCCCAGCCGCCACTGTAGATAATGAGGCTGTATTTATGCACTAGCATAAACAGACTGCTCACTCATGGGTTCTGTCCCTGAGCTGGCTGGCTCCTGTATGTCTCCCTTTCTTCTAACCAGGTCTGATTATCTGCCACTGGGATTCAAAGCCATGTGCCACCTTCCCTTCCAATACTGACAATGAACCTCAAGTGACAGAAACCTCTCCATTCCCTTTCTTGCAGAGTCAGCTGTTGGCAACACTTATTCATTCACAAGAAGCAAATCCCTGTACTGGGTGCTAGAGAGGAGATGATTTCAGTTCTGCAGGTATTTATGCTGTTTAGACACTAAGTTATGTCCGACTCTTTTGTGACCCCATGGATTCTAGCCACCAGGCTCCTCTGTCCGTAGGATTTCCCAGGCAAGAATATTGGACCGAGTGGCCATTTCCTTCTCCAGGGGATCTTCCTTCTCCAGGGATCAAACCTTCATCTCCTGCATTGGCAGGTGGATTCTTTACCATTGAGCCAGGGAAGCCTAGAAACCTAGAAGCCTAGAAATACCTAGAAACAGGTATTTATGTTGAGTGCCAACTATATGCCAGGTACTGGGCTTGGTGCTAGCAACATTGGGTGATACTCTGACTTTCCTAAAGGAACAAATTTTCTGAGAGCACAGTGATATTGAACTTACATCACACTATGTTCTGTGATGTGGCAGGAGGCACCAGGGGCTACAGGAGCTCCACCTGATGGCATTAATTCAAGCTGAGTGCTCAGGGAAATCTGCATGGAGGAGCTGATTCCTGAGCTGGGGTTTGGAGGATGAATCAGAGAATCTAGCAGAAGAAAGGGGGACAGAGGTTCATTTCTTTAGGGTGAAGAGTACAAAAAGGCAAAATTGAAGGCATGGTACCTGATTTTGAGAAAGTGGGATAAGCACACTGAAAGTCTACTGAATGTCTAGAGGAAAACTACTTGTTGTTCAGTTGCTAAGTTGTGTGCAACTCTTTGTGACACCATGGACTGCAGCACACTGGGCTTCCCTGACCTTCACGATCTCCCCGAGTTTGCTCAGATTCATGGCCATTGGGTCCGTGATGCTAACTAACCATCTCATCCTCTGTCCCACTGCCCACGTTTGCCCTCAGTCTTTCCCAGCATCAGGGTCTTTTCCAGTGAGTTGGCTCTTCGCATCAGGTGGCCAAAGTATTGGAGCTTCAGCTTCAGCATCAGTCCTTCCAATGAGTATTTAGGGCTGATCTCCTTCAGAATGCACTGGTTTAATCTCCTTGCAGTCTGAGGAACTCTCAAGAGGCTTCTCCAGCACCACAGAAAAAAGTATATTCAACTATAAATTCTTACGAGTGTCCACTATTTTGCAGAGAATTTTTTTTTGGGGAAAGTGATAATGGAACTACTAGCAGAGAAAATAAGGAAGAAGCAGATAGACCCAGCAGGTCCTAGATATTTAGAGGCTATTTCCAATTTCTGGATATGGAAACTGAGCCTCAGAGATACTCAGTTATTTGCCTAGGGTCACCCAACTCCTGCCTACTGGAGCTAGAGTTGAACTGAAATCTGGATTTATTTAAGAAGCCTCTGTAGAAAAAAGGATTTTTGACCTGGGATTTGACAGAGGAGAGAAGCTTGAACATTTTTATTTGGCACTTAATGAAATAGTTACTTCTTGTGCCAAGTTTTGAGGTTTCTGATGTCAGTGATAAAATTCTGGCCTCTTAGAATATGAGAGACCTCTGAAATTTCTGTACAGATTAGGGAGTTGAGGCCCAGGGTGGACCGGTGATCTGTCCCAGCCAAGTGATGGTACAGGTAGGGCTGGAACACAGCTGACATAATACCTCAGTGTTTTTTCAACTCTGATGTTCTATTACATTGACAGGAGGTGTTGTCCTCATTCATTAAGTTTACCACTCCCGCCGCCCCAAATATGTTGGTTCTTCATATCGGAACCATCATAAGATCCTGTGGTTAAAATGATAATAAAATCATTTCACTTTCTTCATGAGAAATTGACCAAAATCCCAAAGTTCTGAAGACAAAGTTTTTAAAATAAACTTTGATGGAGCAATTTGTAACAAAGTCTGACCTGAAGAGATGTGAAACTATAATGTTGATTCATATCACTTTTTCATGTCAGGAAAAATTGTAAAAGTCTTTAAAACTGGCTACATCCAGATTCATGGATGTTCTGTTTAGGATGTCCTTCTACACTAGCTATGCCTTTCCTTGCTATCTTTAATCTATTTTACAAAACTGTAAGTTGTAGGAAACTGATAATAATGCAAATCATTTTTCCCATAGAAATGCAGATGAATTATGTCCTGTATTATGCAGTTATTTATTGCTCTGTGTTTATCAGCTTTGTATCTGTAAATTCATTTTTGCATTCCTGATTGCCTGATATATGTGTGGTACTTGAAATTTTCCTCTGAATGGGTAGAACATCTTACTAGTTAATTATTTCAGTTAATATTCCACATGTTCATTTTATATTTATGAGTCATCATTGTACATTATTTGTAAAATTATTTTTACTGTATTAATATCCCTCTTTCATTGTAGAAATACAAGTACCTGCTAAGACTCTTAGCTTACACTGTTCAGTTCAGTTCAGTCACTCAGTTGTGTCCAACTCTTTGCAACCCCATGGACTGCAGCACGCCAGGCTTCCCTGTCCATCACCAACTCCGGGAGCTTACTCAAACTCATGTCCATTGAGTTGGTGGTACCATCCAATCATCTCATCCTCTGTCATCCCCTTCTCTTCCTGCCTTCAATCTTTCCCAGCATCAGGGTCTTTTCTAGTGAGTCAGTTCTTTGCATCAGGTGGCCAAAGTACTGGAGTTTCAGCTTCACCATCAGTCCTTCCAATGAATATTCAGGACTGATTACCTTTAGGATGGACTGGTTGGATCTCCTTGCAGTCCAAGGGACTCTCAAGAGTCTTCTCCAATACCGCAGTTTAAAAGCATCAATTCTTTAATTTTATTTTATTTTTAAATTTTACATAATTGTATTAGTTTTGCCAAATATTGAAATGAATCCGCCACAGGTAAAAAAAAAAAAAATTAAATTAAATTAAAAATAAAGTGAAAAAAAAAAATAAAAGCATCAATTCTTTGGTGCTCAGCTTTCTTTATAGTGCAACTCTCACATCCATACATGACTACTGGAAAAACCATAGCTTTGACTAGATGGACCTTTGTTGGCAAAGTAACTTCACTGCTTTTTAATATGCTATCTAGGTTGGTCATAACTTTTCTTCCAAGGAGCAAGCGTCCTTTAATTTCATGGCTACAGTCCCCATCTGCAGTGATTTTCGAGCCCCCCAAAATAAAGTCAGCCTCTGTTTCCACTGTTTCCCCATCTATTTGCCATGAAGTGATGGGACCAGATGCCATGATCTTCGTTTTCTGAATGTTGAGCTTTAAGCCAGCTTTTTCACTCTCCTCTTTCACTCTCATCAAGAGGCTCTTTAGTTCTTCTTCTCTTTCTGCCATAAGGGTGGTATCCTCTGCATATCTGAGGTTATTGATATTTCTCCTGGCAATCTTGATTCCAGCTTGTGCTTTGTCTAGCCCAGCATTTTACATGATGTACTCTGCATATAAGTTAAATAAGCAGGGTGACAATATACAGCCTTGACGTACTCCTTTCCCAATTTGGAGCCAGTCTGTTATTCCATGTCCAGTTCTAACTGTTGCTTCTAGCTTATACTGTTAGTTATACTGTTACTGTATACTATATATAAACTATATTACCTTTCTAAAATCTGAAAAAAACTTTAATTGTGTGTCTATATTAAATTTAATATATATACACAGGTATGTGTCATGTATGTATATCTGTATGTGTATAAATATCAGTTGTATATAGTTATCTATATATATCAATTATATTTATACATAATTATATATATTTTTATATATAAAGTCTCCAGAATTTCAGACAGATTCTGGACCTGGAGTCCATAACTCCTTTTATTATTATTTTCTTGGTGACAGTTCAGTCACAATTTACTAAATAGAGGAAATTAAAACCTAATTGAAATAAAACATCTTTAAAAAAATTTTTATTGAACTATAGTTGATTTTGGCAACCCACTCCAGTACTCTTGCCTGGAAAATCCCATGGACAGAGGAACCTGGTAGGCTGCAGTCCATGGGGTCGCTAAGTTGGACACGACTGAGTGACTTCACTTTCACTTTTCACTTTCATACATTGGAGAAGGAAATGGCAACCCACTCCAGTGTTCTTGCCTGGAGAATCCCAGGGATGGGGGAGCCTGGTGGGCTGCCGTCTATGGGGTCGCACAGAGTCGGACATGACTGAAGCGACTTAGCAGCAGCAGCAGCAGCATGTTAGTTTCAGGTGTATAGCAAAGTGAATCCATTATACATATACATATATACACTGTTTTAAGATTCTTTTCCCATACAGGCCATTGCAGAGTACTGAGTAGAGTTCCCTGTGCTATGCAGTAGGTTCTTATTAGTTATCTATTTTATATATAGTAGTGTGTGTATATCAATCTTCCTATTTATCCCCCCACTACCTTATCCCCTGGTACCATACATTTGTTTTCTACATCTACAAATCTATTTCTATTTTGCAAATAAGTTCATTTGTAATTGTTTGAAAAATAATTGTTTAACTGTGAATTTTCAGGGCACAAGAGAAGTAAAGAACTGTAAGAGAACCAATTTAGTTAGAATTCAGCGTTTAGATAGATTGTTGTTCTTTTAATATTATTAGTCCAACATGTTGATCAGTTCATGGGGAATGAGACAAAGGCCAAAACAGGCACAGGAGTACTCTGTGATGGGGTGCTTTTTTAACTAGATAGTCCACATTGAATTACCTAGCTCTCTATTTATAAATAGTTGTGTGTGTTTAATGATAACTTTTTTTTTTTTTTTTTGTAGTTTAGGCAGTGATTAAGGCTCCAATTAGGGCATTTCTGATGAGCAGTATAGACAGGACCACTCTGACCACTCCAGGGACCTGAAGCAGTCAAGATGCTACTCATTGCCCTTCTCACTTCTTGTTTGCTCCACACTTCAGAAAAGGGCTATATATTTATATCTTAAAATGTCAGAGCCCAAAGAATTCTTAGTATCTATGAATTCAGTCCCCTCTCAACTTTTAATTAAACCAAAAATTTACTTATTTTTTACACATCATTATGACCTAAACCTAAAAGGGTAAAAGTCTCATGTCTGTAGCTTCTCAAGGGTATATCCATGGCTTTTGACTTGAGAAATAAGTACTGGTTTAATGAGTCAGTTGAGCAAGTTAATTGTAGTTAAAGGTCTCTTTTCTGGAAGGTGGCTGGGATGAGAAGGAACAGGAGTGGTTGTACATGGATGTGGAAATCTGGGATGCTTTATTCTCCACGAGGCATAAAACTGTGAGGTGAATGTTTTCTTGATTAGCTGTGTGCTATAATATAATACAAATTGCATTAGAAATAAACATATTGGACTAATGCGGTATACATTATCTCCCTCTTTCCCCTACTCCTGTTCTGTATTTGGTAATATTTGTCCTTTTCTAATGATTTTGTAACCCCACTAAGAATGAGCTGTTAAGAATATAGGTTAAATGGAATGCTTTCAGTGAGTGGGGCTTGGTTTGAATTTAAGTATAGCTCTTCTGCCAGGCTCAGTCTTAGTTGGACAGGATGTTCACTTCTATTAAGGGAACTTGGGAGCCTGTATTACTTTGAGTCAGAGAGCTGGAGACATCCAGAGAAATGATCTGGTCCAAGCTCCTTATTTTCACTACACATGAAGAAACATTACTTTCATTTTTAATTAGCATGTCTTCCTGCTCTTGCTTTAAAGCAGGATTTTTTCTGGACTTTGGCCATTAATGCTAGCCTGGGGTAGGTTCGTCAGGAATAGCTGGCCCAGATGAAAGCCCCATCCTTCGTCCTTAAAAATGAAATCACCACCAGCAATAATCACTAACATCAGCACTGCCTCCCCACACATTTCGTCCATTCCTTGTGTCAGTTTTAAAATAAAAATAGAATATACAGTGTCTAGGCCTCTCCCAGGGCCTTAGAAGCAACAGGTTTAAATGAAGGGTTCTGAAGCTGAAATGTCAAACTCCTTGACACATCCTGCCCTGCCCTTGATACTGGCGATCTGAACCACTCATACCTGAATCACTTGCTTTGCATTCACTCACTTGATGCCTTGTATCAGGAGTTGTTAGTTTTTGTAAAAGGCTCTTTGCCTCAAATCGACTGGAAGCTGATGGTGGACTGGGTCTCTGTATTAAGCTTTGTGTACTTCCCAGGATATCTTGGCAAACACATGCCTTCTTGGTCATGTGCTGTGAGCCAGTGGAGTATGCTTCTTGGAATGCTCTATTGAGGATTTTTAGTCCTGCCTCATTGAAAGTGTTTCTTAATTGATGACCAGACTCCGCCACCAGCATAGGCATGGAAAATTAGGGACAGCAGCCCTGGTCTGCCAGGCCTGTGCTGGCTACTGGTAAACACTTATTGTCTGGGTCATGGTTTATATTGCCATTCTCAGGTTTATTCCCAAATGTAAATACCATGAAAGCAGGGCTTTTTTTTTTTTTTTTTTTTTGTCTGCTTTGTCTCGCCTTGTAGATATATCCTAAACTCTTTGAACAGTGTCTCATGTAAAGTAGGTGCTCAATTAAAAAAAAAATCATGAATGAATTACTGTAAAGAATAGTAACTTTTGTACTAAATTTCACTTAAATTTAAATCGGACTTTTAATTAGTGATCTAGCAATACAGAATTAATAAAATAGATTAAGCTCCAACAGTTTAAGAAGCAGTTTAAAAAAGTTCAGGTAAAGACTGGGATAATGGGAATGAAGAAATCAATTGCTGCTTTGCTAATGTATTTGGCAAATATTTATAATGAATCTAGTATGACAAACATTCTGCTTCCTCCTCTTTATGTAATTATGGTTGATTTTGTCTTCCCCCATCGTGTGATTAGGACGAAGTTATCAGTCAAGTATATGAATGTCTCTTAAGGCACCTAAGTGCTTCACCAGGGCATTGACTTTGAAAGCTTCTATTTTGGTGTAAGATGCTTTTGGTAGCTTTCAGCTACCGGCATTCTCCCCCTGCACCCTATTTAGCCTCTTATATAAGATTTGGGATCCCCACAAACCTATCTTCTGCTTGGCAGGTCTTTTCATGTATAAACTGGTATCACTCCTGTTTCTGAGGGTATAAATTTGCTTTTGCTGTGACCCAGCTGTTGGTTTTGTGGTCTGTTTTCTTGAACATGATAAAGGCTGGAGCAGTGATTTATTGGAGGATAGATTTTTTTTTTCCTGAGGTTCTTTTGGGGAGGTGGGCAAGGAAGCAGATGGTGTGATCCCCTTGAAGCCTGTCCTCTTCCTTTACCCTGCACCCCTGAGAGGCTTGGGTTCAGGTAAGGCCAGAGAAAGCACCCACCACTTTTCCTTATTTGTGTTTAGACACCAGGGGTTGCATTTCTGAGTCCCATAGTGCCACGCCTATTATGTAAAGTCAAATTATTTTGTGAATTATCACAAACATTGATCTGCCCTTGACAGTACCTTCAGAGTTTTGCAGTAAATCTGCAGACTGATAGCGTTTCAAAGTGTCAATTTTTGTCACTTGTAAGCTTCCCTCAGTCAACTGCAGTTGGAAAAGAGTCCGGCATAACAAAAGCATTACTATCTCTTAAACTTGGCTTTAACCTTCAAAGACTAATAATTTATTATTCGGTGTTATGCTCCAGTACTTTTGGTGACAATATATCATTTTTAATGTTGGAAGCTTGATTTTTGTAATATAAAGACATAAATAGGAGAAAAAGAAAATGATAGCTAAGTACTTTTATGGGTAGCAATCTGAATAGCATTCTTGATGCAATTCATCCAACACTTATCTGCATAAATTATGGTAGTTTAAGAAGAGGAGCAGATGAGAAGTACACTTAAGGCCCTTTTTTATAGCAACATAAAATAAAGCAAAAATTATATTCAATCCTTTTTAAAATATAGCAACTCTTCATTATAGTTTTCATTCATTGAAAGTAAATGTCTTGTTAGCTAATGAAACGTTGTTTGATGTTAACTAGATGTGGTGTAATCATAGAAGCAGTATTTGCCTCTTTATAAAGCCTTGTCAGTAATGTCCCCACTTTGTTACTGGCCACTTGTTTTCAAAATATCAAGAATATAAATGATCTTTAGGAAGGAAAAATCAGTCTCCTTTATTAGCAGAAATAAATAACTTGGAATGTGTGTTTTGTAAGCGTTAAAGTGACTTTGAAACGTGCGGGGTCTTTTTTTCTTTTTTTTTTTGTGAAAGCCGAGGGGCCCAAAGTAGTACAAAGAGAAGAAAGCTTGAAAATCTTCTGTCGTCACCGTCCCCTCCTTTTACCCCAGAGCGTATATTTTAAAAGTAAACAGAGAGAATGCATGTTAGCTGAATCTATTGTGGTAATCATTTCATAATAATTCAAACCATCATGCTATATGCCTTAAACTTACACGATGACGTATGTTAGTTATTTCTCAATAAAACAAGAGAAAAAATTGAATAGAAAAACATTCTAGATTTTGCTTTTTCCTTTGCTGCATAAATTTCACCTCTATGTCCTGCAAAGAAATTGTGACGTGTGGAAAAAAGTTCACGGCATGGCTATGTGTGCAGGGTGGCTGCTGAGAACTCTCTCTCTTTCTTCATCCCGTCTTTTCTTCTCGGTTCCAAGGAGGCCTCTGGAGGATAAGGCAGCCCTTCCTCGAGGTTCTGATTTCTCCAGTTTGGTACTCTTGGATCACTCAGTTCAGTTCAGTCACTCAGTCATGTCTGACTCTTTGTGACCCCATGGACTGCCGCACGCCAGGCTTCTCTGTCCAGCACCAACTCCTGGAGCTTACTCAAACTCATGTCCGTTGAGTCAGTGATGCCGTCCAACCATCTCATCTTCTATTGTCCCCTTCTCCTCAGATCACTAGGTTAGTTTTTTCTCCTTCCCTCTTGTCTTAGCCTTGCTTGCTTGATTTATAAGGAACTGAACTCAGCCTAAGCAAGAGGGGAGAGGGCAGGAAGATGGATGAGGAAGTGGGTACAGTAGTCCTCCTTATAGGTAGGCTCTATTACCTGAAAATATTAAATGGAAAATTGCAGAAATCAGCAATTCATAAGTTGTAAATTGTATGCCATTCCGAGTAGAAACCTCACACTGTCCTGTTTTGTCCAGCCCGTGGAACAGTCACCCTTTGTCTTATATATCATACCCATTAGTCACTTACTAGCTTTTGGTTCGGAGAAGGAAATGGCAACCCACTCCAGTATTCTTGCCTAGAGAATCCCATGGACAGAGGAGCCTGGTGGGCTGCCATCTATGGGGTCACACAGAGTCAGACATGACTGAAGTGACTTAGCAGCAGCAGTAGCTTTTGGTTATCAGGTTGACTGTTATGGTATCGCATTGCTTGTGTTCAAGTTAGCTTTATGTTGCTTACTAATGACCCTTAAGCACAAAAGTCACGATGCTGGCAATTTGGTTATGCCAAAGAGAAACTTCCAAGTGCTTCTTCTAAGTGAAAAGGTGCAGTCTTGAGTTAATAAGAAAAATAAAGACAAACTAAAGACAAAAGTGCTGAGGTCACTAAGATCTATGATAAGAATTGATCTTTCTGTGAAATCATGAAAAGGAAAAAGAAATTCATGCTAGTTTTTCAGTTGTACCGCAAACTGCAAAACTTATGGCTACAGTGTATAGTAAGTTCTTGGTTAAGATAGAAAAGGCATTAAATGTGTGCAGCAAAGTATTTGAGAGAGAGGATGACCACATTCATGTAAATTTTACTACAGCACAGTTGACCCTTGAGCAACATGGGTTTGAACTGTGTAGGTCCACTTATACACGGAGTTTTTAAATAGTAAATCCTGTAGTACTTGATGATCTGTGGTTCTTTGAATCCATGGATGTGCAACTGTGGAAAGGAGGACTGACTGTAAAGAAGTTCAAAGTGAATTTTTGTCTGTGTCTCGGATCTGCTCCCCCAACCCCTGCATTGTTCAAGGGTCAGCTGTGTATTTTAAAATTGTTTTTATTATCACAATTTAAGACTACATCTAATTTATAGATAAACCTTCTCATATGTATGTACTTAAAAGGAAAAAAACATAGTCCAGTCATCCATCAGTACCCGAGGAGAATTGGTTCCAATGCCTGTCACAGGTTTTCCAAAGATGCTCAAGTCCCATAGTCAGCGTTCCTTATGGGATGCAACTAAGCACAAGCTGTAAGCATAGTCCATGATCCATCCTCAGTTGGCTGAACCCACAAATGCAGAACCTATGAATATGGAGCACCAACTGTACATTGATTGAAAACTTTTGTGTATAAGTGGACCTCTGTAGTTCAAATCCGTGTTGTTCAATGCGCAGCTGTGTATGTAGGGTTTGGTACTATCTGTGGTTTCAGGCATCCACAGGGCGCTCTTGGGATGTATCCCCCATGGATGAGGGGTGACTAGTGGACAGAGGAGCCTGGCAGGCTACAGTCCATAGGGTCACAAGAGAGTCGGACATGACTGAGTGACTCAGCAACAACTGCACCTTAGAGGCTCCGAGGGCAGGAGGTGGAGCTGCAGCTCCAGTGGGGGTGGAACAGAAGCTAGCAAGTCAGGGTGGACACGGGGGTCCCCTGCCTGCCGGGAGTTTTGTGACTGTCACCTCTGCTTCTCTTTGCCCCTCTGCATTTTCCTCTCTTCCCTGTAGCTCACTGTGTTCCCATTCCACCTTTACATGAGCTTTCTTTTTCCATAGAGACTGTCTGGGGTTGGGACTTCATCCAGAATATTTGGGGGAACAAATCTTATTGGTCTTGCTCAGGCAGGTTCTCTAGCTCTGGTCCTATTATTATGATGGTGGTTGTGGCTTAAGAGGTGATGAGACTCATAGAGTTTGTAGATCAGGGGGTGTCAGGACTACATTTTTGAAGAAGAAGGAATTGAGGTTTTTTGGCTTGTGAACATTTGAAAAAAGTTTAAAATTTAAATTATGAGACTCTTCAAACATTCAATAAGGTAGAGAGAATTGTACAATAAAACCCCATGTTCCGATCACTTAGCTTCACTACTTAGGGGAATTTTGACCCTTCAACTCAAATAATTGTACTGTTGGCTGATAAATGGAAGGGTGGTATTCAAGTTTATTACGCTCCTTGGTCATAATTCCACATGTTGTCTGCAAGGATTATGCCGCAGATCCTCTTCCTGAGTTTTCTTTGGCACTGAAACTATCCTCGAGCCTTCCTTAAAGAAAACGTGCCTGTAAGAAAACTCAGTCTTCTGTGCATCTTTCCTCGAATATTCCTAGCTCACTATTCTTTCAGGGGGCAATTTTACATGAATTGCTTGCACAACAAAGAAATAATAAAGGTTTAAGAAGTAAATTGGGCTTCCCTGGTAGCTCAGATGGTAAAGAATCTGCCTGCAATGCAAGAGACCTGGGTTCGATCCCTGGATTGGGAAGATCCCATGGAGAAGGGAATGGCTACCCAGTCTAGTATTCTTGCCTGGGGAATTCCATGGACAGAGGAGCCTGATGGGCTACAGTCCATGGGTCCGCAAAGAGTTAGACATGACTGAACAACTAACATTTTTAAGAAGTAAATCATTTTTTAAAAAAGACTCTTTCTTTACTCCATAGCTGCCCCTAGAGTCCTTCGATAGGTAATTTTTTGTTGTTTACAAGAAAGCACTCTCTACCCTACCCCATTCCTTTATACCCTGGATAGACCGCTTATTTCATTTTCAGTGGCTCTACTTTCCTCAGGCTACTCTGTGACTGAAACCTGGAAAAATCTTGCAAATATCGTACATGTAAGAAACAGATTTCAAATGAGTGGTTTCTAACCCTATTAGCATAATCTTAAAGTATTATTTTCTTGTATGGTCACCAGGGAAGAATATTTTTATATTGAAATGAATGACTATGAGAGCTCTGTGGTTTATGCAGACAAGCCTGGAAGCAGGGGCATCTTGGTAAACAGGGTGGCCCCTTTGAGATTTTGCTGGTAAGTGACAGTACAATTTAGAGAATCTTTTCTCTTCACACTTGTCTGCAAGGCCTCTTTGAAGGCACCAGCTTTCTCCTTCAAGTCACAGTTTTTTCCTGTAGAAACCATCAGCTCCAACTATCAGGGCCTTCTCTTCCCTTCATCACTATGAAGATTACTTGTATTTTTTCTTTCCACCATTGGCTTCTGATGGTTCCACTCCAGGGCTACGTGATTATCCAAACCGTCTGCCCTTTTTGCCTGTAAAGACTGTAATTGCTTTTAAGATATTGAATGATGCCATCATATGAATGATGCAGGCAATAAGTACAGTCTCGTTCATCCTCTGCCTCCTTGCCACTGGTATATGGTGTGGGACCTGGCGGAAAACATGTGCTTCTATGATGTATTCTTCGAAAACAGAGAGTGTGTGTGTGCTGGGTTACCAGTTTCATTTAAGAGTGTGTTTTATGGAGCCTTTTGAGTGGGTTTTAGGGTTGAGGGTAAAATCATTTGGAGGCATGAGTTGTCATCCAAGCCTCCTTATTCACCTGAAATGTAGATGAAGGGGAATCAGAAAATTGCTTAAGCCTGGCTTGATGGTACCTTCCAGACTGTTATGACCAGAAAAGACTTTCCAGGTCACCTCATTTAACACCTTCATTTTTTTCAGCTGAAATAATAGATTGTTGTTGTTTAGTCGATAAGTTGTGTTCGACTCTTTGCGATCCCGTGGACTGGAGCATGACAGGCTTCCCTGTCCTTCACTATCTCTCAGAGTTTGCTCAGGTTCATGTCCATTGAGTTGTTTATGCTATCTAGCTGTCTCATCCTCTGCTGCCCTCTTTTCCTTTTGCCTTCAACCTCTCCCAGCATCAGGGCCTTTTCCAATGAGTCGGCTCTTTGCATCAGGTGGCCAAAATATTGGAACTTTCAGCTAAAGCTGAAGAAACAGATAGTGTTTGGTGATGTATGTCCTACTGTATCATTCAATAAATACAAATCGTTGAGCAGTTAAAGCCCTTGCTTGGTGCCTGTGCAGATCTGATCTGTTCTGATACTCACCTAAGAGCTGGGCACTGCCCTTTGGTGGCCCCAGTCTCAGGACCAAACTTAGATGTAAACCCATGTATTTTCAGAGGATGCTTTAACTCTCAATTCTGTGTTCAATTGATAAATTGCTGAACAGAAATGTGAAACCAGCTCACACAAGGATAACAAATTGGGTGTAGAACCTTTTTTTTCTGCACTCTGACCTTTATCTGGGGGTGTTACTTGGGGTTGGGACCTCGCTTGGACAGGTAGTCAATATTCTTTCTTTACTCTCTTTTCTCAGCTTTTATACAACCCTTCTTTACAACTTTCCATCCTTTATCTCTAAAACTTTCTCTGACTTCCCATTTGTAGCATTTCCCCTTTTTCTCTACTTTTCCTTTCTTAGTCCACTGCCAGACACATAGTAGGAATGTAACCAATGTTTGAACTAACAAATGAAAGGTACTGTTCAGTTCAGTCCAGTTCAGTTGCTCAGTCGTGTCCGACTCTTTGTGACCCCATGAATCTCAGCACGCCAGGCCTCCCTGTCCATCACCAACTCCCGGAGTTCACTCAGACTCACGTCCATCAAGTCAGTGATGCCATCCAGCCATCTCATCCTCTGTGGTCCCCTTCTCCTCCTGCCCCCAATCCCTCCCAGCATCAGAGTCTTTTCCAATGAGTCAACTCTTCACATGAGGTGGCCAAAGTACTGGAGTTTCAGCTTTAGCATCATTTCTTCCAAAGAAATCCCAGGGCTGATCTCCTTTAGGATGGACTGGTTGGATCTCCTTGCAGTCCAAGGGACTCTCAAGAGTCTTCTCCAACACCACAGTTCAAAAGCATCAATTCTTTGGCGCTCAGCCTTCTTCACAGTCCAACTCTCACATCCATACATGAGCACAGGAGAAACCATAGCCTTGACTAGACGAACCTTTGTTGGCAAAGTAATGTCTCTGCTTTTGAATATGCTATCTAGGTTGGTCATAACTTTCCTTCCAAGGAGTAAGCGTCTTTTAATTTCATGGCTGCAGTCACCATCTGCAATGATTTTGGAGCCCCAAAAAATAAAGTCTGACACTGTTTCTCCACTGTTTCCCCATCTATTTCCTTTCTTTAAAATGTCTGGGGATTCAGAAAAGAAAAGGAGATACTATTTAAAAAATCTTAACTGACTTGTTTTCCAGCTTGCTGTCTTGAAGAAAATATATTAAATGAACAGCATTTTAATTCTGGTACTGGTTTTTCCTTAGATTTTAAAAACGCCTGCTTTTGTGCGTGTGTACATGTGCATGCACAACTAGAAGTGTGTTTTTTCAAGTTTTAAAGAAGATATTACGCCAAACCATTTATTTCATTTGATTAAGCCATTAGAAAAGATTAGAGGTGTCTTTAGTTCTGGCGAGATAAGTTTAACAGGGAATGGATTTCCGAAACATCTGGGCAACATATACAACACCTTTCTGTTCCCTTATCTTTAAATGCAGCTGTGTGTGTGTATGTGTGTTTGTGTATTTTATAAAAGATAAGAATGATAAGGTGGGAACAGCATGTTTGAAAGCTCCAATTTCTTATATCTCATGCAAGTTTCTTCTCATGGCTTCCTCCAGATATATAAATATATGGCGAAGCTAGAGTTTCATTTTTCCTTTTTTTTTTCTTAGAGAATATTATCTCTATCTAGAAAAGTGTCATCACCCGGTGATTGAATGTTGCTGTTTGAGCTTTCTGTCTTGAATAAAGTTAACCTTAACGAGGTGCCCTCTGCCTCAGATAACTGTCCCTTCCTGTTCACTTCAGACACACGGCAGTGCTGAGGTTATTGCCCAAATGAGGGCAATTTTATGATAAGCAAGGAGGGAGTCTTGGGGTCAGGATTTCCTTGACTTCTTGCCTTTGCTTTTATTAACTTTGCAGGGCAGCAGAACTGCTGGGCTGGGGGTCTGTGGTCACAGATCTGTGTGTGGGACCGGTAGGGGGTGCTTCAGGAGGGACGTGTCCACCCAGGGCTATGTCTGCCATATGTAAGTTTCATCTTGGGTTTTCTCAGGTGACCGCGATGATGATGACAGTGGTGGCATGTTCTTTCTCTAAGGGGAGGACTGGGAAGTCAGTGCTGTGGCCTTGCCCTTTCCACGTAATTGTGAGGAATAAATCAACGTTGGTTTGGTTGCCAGCCTGTGTATTGATCACAGTTTTCAGTCCTTGAAAATGCTGGTGAAATCTTATGTTCTTCCTGTTAAATTCAGTAGAGTAGATTTCAGAGGGAGCTATGAAATTCAAATAAAGTCTATTATTTATGGGCACAGCTGACACAAATGAAAGCAAAGCATTTTACTTAGAGCAAATACATACTCAACACTGAAAGTGGCAGTGTGTGAGCAGGAGCAGGTCCAGAAGAATTTGTTTTTTCAAAGTCATCTCTTAAAAGAAGCTGAGACCTTGGTCAGTCGTCACCTATACTAGTGGGGATTCCCATGTGCACGTGGGCAGAGTGGGAGAGGGACTTGACGCATATGTGCCTCTGGAAGAAAATGTGAAACTCTGCAAAGAGCTCCTTTGGACTAGGATGTGTATGCAACCTTCATGGCTTAGATTTTTAATAGAGTTAATTTCACAGAGGCAGCAGAGGAGGGTTGTAAGAAGCTGAGTCTTTTCTTTCTGGATTTATCCCAGTTCTGTCACTAACTGCCTGCAATGTTGGACGCACTGTCTTATTCCTGGGTGGCAGAGGACCCATTTGTGAAATGAGAAGGTTGCACCAGGAAACTGGTTTTCAGACTTAAAGAAGAAAAACTCCAGCCTTCACAGAGATAAACATTTTACTTTGTAATTTATTACACTCATTCACTTGTGCGCATGCACACATGTGTGTATATCTGGCCTTACTATAGGTGATGTACTTTGATATTGTCTGTTGCATTTTGACCTAGTCCTTTCCATTCCACTCCATTAAAAAAAATACACAACAACTCATTAAATTGATTTTGATCATGACTTTCAGTTTGAAAAAAAGCAGTTGATTTTTGATGTCTCATTCCAGATCTCTCTCTCTCTCTTTTTTTTTTTTTTTTGTAGGACAGGCATATCCATTTCATTTTGTGGAACCCTCCTTGGGAGTGTGGTTTATGTCCTCAGAGCCCTTTCAAAGTCTAATCAGCAAGGTTGAGTGTTTTTCTGTCCCCACCCCCAACACTTCCCACAAAGTAAGGCCCACAGTGGTCCACCATGATTTCCCTGCTATATCAGAGGGTGGTACAGAGATGGAAAGCTTTTGTAATGTTCAGTGATAAAGGCTCTTTCAGGCAGGGGAAGATTTTGGTTGATGTCACTCCCAAGTATGGTAGGGGCATTCAGGCCCTTTGAAAACTTGCTCCTGTCTTGGGGAAAGAATCCCAGGATACTTGTGTTGCCTGCAGGCTCAGCTGTATTTCTGATCAGCACCTGCTCTGGTTCCTGGGTCTGGCCCCGTTTTTGGACACATGGCTTGAGGAATGTGCTTTCTTCTCTGCTAAGAGGAAGTCCATTGCTTAGACCCGTGGAGAGTCGTCTTAATCTGTAGCTAACCTATATCTAAACAGAAGCTGAATGAGATTGTTACAGGGCAGATTTCTTATATTAAAGATAGTTTGGTTGACAGTAGTTTCTTGAGATTTCTTCCAGTTCTGGGCTTTTTGTCATTGTTATCATCTCCAGTTCCTATTCTGAAAGTAGGGCCCCTAAAGGACTTCCTTTTGACTCTGAGTTGTTTTCTCTCTGTTTGCACTGGGCCACATCACATCAGACAGCAGACACATCATGCGGCAGGCAGACACAAACTCCCCATCACTTCTCATCTCAAAGGCAACACCTCTTTGGGGCTGCCCATAGGGCTATCTTTTCTTCTTGGCTTATAATGGCATTTGGCTGTGAACCATCACACCTCTGCTTGATCTGGTTACTGATTTTTGTTGTTGTTGGCAAGATAAGTCATCTTTAATATACTTAATAAACATAAAACCATTTACAATTTGAAGATAGTAACAGTCTTTACTTAGGGCAATGACACTTTCCTTTGTCCATATACTTACTTTTCCTGGTATTTGAAAAGTAGAGGAATCTAGAGTATACAGAGAGGGCAGGGAGGAGACAGATAGAGAGCTGGTCTCAATGCCTCCCCAGCATGTTTCCCTTTCCTCTTCCCTGAGCATCTAGTATATGCAAAGTAATGTGCTGTGTGTTTTCACAGACCTTATTTCACGGGAAAGGTGGCATCATCCCTATTTTACGGATGAGAGAGTCTGGAGATGTTACCTACCCAAATCAGGTAGAAATAAAGCCCGTGTAGCACTGACTGTGTGTTTCACCTTCATTCCCAATTTCTTCTGAATGACTTCTCCCTTAAGTAAATTTCCCAAAGTAAATTCACATCATCAATGTCTTGTAATAAAAAAATGGTTTCAAAAATAGGTACCAATCTAAAAATATTATTTAAAATTTGAATGTGTATTTGTCTTGAAACATAGTTGATGAACAATGCTGTTTAGTTTCAGGTGTATAGCAAAGTGATTCCGTTGTACATATACATATATTCATTCTTTTTCTAATCATTTTCCCATTATTACAGAATATTGAGCAGAGCTCCCTGTGCTATATAGTAGGTCATTGTTGGCTATCCTTGTCTCCAAACCATGGAGTAGTATATAGCCCTTCATGTTTTCATTTGCTCCCTTTGGCCCCACCTTGCATCTATACTGGCATCTCTTACTCCATAAAGCCCAAGTTATGAGAGCCTTGAGGTTTTTTCCTGTGGTACTACCAGCTCTGCCTTTACTAATGTTTGAATATTTATTGCATTTGAGCCAGTAATAAAAATATCATGGCATGTTAACTTTTAATTTTCTCAGATTTATGAGGAACACCAAAAAGACTATGCTATCTCTGGAATGTGCTGGAGAAAAGCAGTGATTTTGTCATGAAACTTACTTATTTCCATGGGAATAGTGCCAATGCCCTATACAGCATGGAGTTTGATTTGTTGCAGAACATTTCATTCCTTCCCAAACTGTGTATATTTGTTAATGACTTAATTTATAGGCCAAAAAGAGGTATAGATATTCTTAGTCTGGACATATCCTAAAAGAGGGACATCATCTGGCTGTCAGAATTCCCATCTTATTTAATCCCCTGACTTGGAAAGAGAGTATTTTCATGAATGTTTTTAAAAATGTAGCTGTAGATGTCCTAGGTCAAAAGCCATATATTAAGATGAATCAAGGTTTAAAAAAATAAGGCCCATGGATCTTCAATGGTTCAGCTTTGCTTAGCTATGTCATTTTAAAAAAAGTGACAGTTGACCGAGTCCACAGTGTATATTATCCTTTGCATAGAATAGATTCCTAAATAGTGTATGTTGAAAGAATGGTTCTGTGAACTGAGGACAGCACCACTAGCTTCCTTCTGTATACAAAAGTGATCTCTGTAGCCCACAGGGGAAACCCCGCCTTTACAGTGATTGTTCTTATTTGTTGTTTTCTGTTTTGTCCTTCTCTAATATTGGAGAAGCAGCAGAAATATTGGAAAAATAGATACCACATAATGCTTAACAGTGTGGATTTTGGCTTAGAGTCTTATATTGAAGCCAGCTACCCACTGAGTTAAAACCTCTTCCTAAACTAATAATCGAACCACCCATCCCTCTTCCCAGAGAGGTGATTTTGTCAGTAGCATTCAGTTTATATGTGATAGATGTAGTCAAATAAAAATATGAATGAAACAAAAGGTTATTTTTGCCTCCCATGTTTATTTTGGCTTACTTGGATGGCAAAAATTCAATGTCGTATAGCTAGGTAAATCCTCATTATAAAATGTAGTGTTTGTCTCCCAAAGCTAAACTGTTAAAGATGAGACCAACTTAGAAATTAACAAACAAGTTCCACACACAAACATGCACATTCACATGTATACCTATTCACACACACAGGTATACACGCACACACAGACCCACACATATGTATGGAGCCACATGTACATACATGTGCACACACACTTGCTCACATATAAGTAAAGATATGCATATATCTGCACCATAATTTATTATCCAAACTAGGACACTTTATTAATAATTATGCCAAGATAATGGATATAGGATTCTCCAAGTCAAAATGGGATGCACATTTAACTGTTTATATAGTACATCGTCTTCCAGTATGTCAAGAAGCTTTTCATAAAGATTGATTACTCTGACCCAGGGATTTTACACATTCATTCCTGTACCATCATGGTGAGAAGTTGAGTAAAGACTTCACATCCTTTAAAAGAGTTAGTCACTTTCTACTGAGATGTTGAAGCTAGTTCTGATGATCTCATCTATGGAGTTGGCAGCATTAATAACAGATTTGCCCATATCAGTTTTCTCTAGAAGTCTTTGTTGTTTGCAGTTTTTATGGAGGTAATTTGATTTTTATTAATATAAGTGATAGAGAAGTTTGGCGACTGGGTACTCCGCCAACATGCTGTTTCCTCTTCTTCGTTTACTTTTCCCTTGTTAATGTCATCAAAATGTTGACAGCTGCATAACTCTTTTCAAAGCATTCATAACCTGACAGATATTACAGATATTTGTCATTTTACTTCCAGTAAGTGACAGTTGAAATTAGCTTTCCACAGTATTGAAGAATAGTGCGGGTGTAACGAGTCCAGTCTAATTTGTATAGCATTTATTTAATGTATAAGTGATTTTAAACCTTGTTGAGGGCTGAGGCCTGGAAGATATGGGGAGAGGATAGGGTAATCCCTTGTTCTTGGGGGACATTGGAAATTAAGCTGGCAGGGCAGTGGTATCTCATAGAGTTAAGTCTCGGCAATGAAGGAATCCCTGGGGCCACATCCTTAAATCATGTCTCTGATGCTCAAACCCCTGCCAGGCCATCCTTAAATAGGGTCTTCCTCTGCTGAGTGGAAGCCTCCAGAATTGGAGGCTCAGGCCTTTGGAAGCAATCCTTTATGGCTGTAGGAAGTACTAGATGTTTGAAACCTGTTTTTCGCATTGAGCCCAAAGCTTCCAACTTGTCATTTCTAACCATTGGTCCTAATACTCCTCTATTTTGGCAATGAGTCCGGAACCTAGTTTTTTATTCTTTTAAAACAATGACAGAAATAATGACTGCTATTTATGGATCAAGTATGTTGTGCTGTACTTTGTAGTAACCAGTAACCACTTTTCTGCATTACCTCATTTAATTCTCACAGCTTTAGAGCATAGACATCATTATTATACATAAATTGAAGAAATGGAGGCTCAGACAGATTGGAGTCACTTGCTAAAGATTCCTACAACTCCTTGGTGTCAGCTCCAGAATTCTTGTCCAGTTCTACGAGAAGTTAAAGCAATGTTTTGTGACATTACCTCTTTTCTACCTATCTGTATTCTGGATATGGTCGTGCATCTCTCATTGGGTGACAAGACAGTGATCTGTGTGATTTTCTTGTGAAGGGATGTGTACATGTGTGGCATTTCATATTATTAATAACATCACCCTAAACATCACTGAGATCACAAACTACCATTCTAATGGCATCATCTAGGTCTAAGTTTGTTTTATTTTTCCATTCTATTCTCTCTTCCTGATAATTTCCCCTCTTCCTGATAATTTAAAGTATATCCTTTTTTCAAAGCCCAGGACAGACCATACTTTTTCTATTTATATTTTCCTTGTCCACAGTAATTTCTCTTTCTTTGGAGCTCTGTTGCATGTTCTGATGTTTATATGTGTTTTTTTTTTTTTTTTCCCCAAATCACATGAAAAAAGCCCCTCAAACTGTTTTAAAAAAGGGTCAGTTTTGGTTCTCATGATAGAGGTGGTATTAGGTAAGATGTGAGTCAGAAGCTCAGTCAAACCAGATCTAGGAGTCCTGTCTCCATTTCTCAGCAACTCTTCCCTAATGAAGGCTTTGATCCATTGCAAGATGGTTGCACATAGTAGTTAAAAGTGTGTATGTCCTGATTCAAAACTAGCAGGAAAGAGAGAGTTCAGTTCCCATTGGGCTCAAACAAATTCCCCAAACTGAGTCTCACTGATCTGGTAGGTCTAAGTGGAGTCTGCAATGCACTGAATGTGTGTATCTGCCCAACATTTGTATGTTGAAACCTCAAGCCCCAGTGTAGCAGTCCTAGGAGATCAGGCCTCTGGGAGGTAACTGGTCATGTGGGTGGAGTCTTCATGGATGGGATTAGTGGCCTTAGGGGCTCCAGAGAGCTCTCTCCCTCTGCCATGCAAGGATATAATGAGAAGTCAGCAACCTACCATCCATAAGAGGGTCTCATCAGAACCTGGCCATGCTGGCACCTTGATCTTGGGCTTGCAACCTTCAGGACGTTAAACACAAATATTTATTGTTGAAGCTGTCCAGACCACGCCGTCTATAGTAATAAGTTATAGCAAACTGAAATAGGGTCATTCGATCTCTTCAACCAGTTACTGTGGTTGGGGGAGTGGACTCTACTGATAAAATTAAGCTAGTTGAGCCCCATTCTGGCACAAGAAAATGGGGTCAATTGCAAACAAACCAAAGCTGGGGAAATCTAGGGAAATATTAAGAAAGAGAATAAGGAGAGATGGATAAAGGGGAGGTAAGCTAACCACTGTTGAGTTACTATGACTTGTTGATGTTGCTTGTTTTATATGTATTTTATTGGCTACCTAGTCATTTGTAAGTTATAACAGACTGAAAGTTTCTTAAGGACAAGGGCCTTGCAATGCTGTTTAAAGTCTCTTAGTTATTTAGCACATCTCACTCTGATTATGTAAAAGTGTTGAATGATTTTTTTCTTTGTTAGATAATATTACCTAGAATGAAATAGGCTATAAAGGAAAATATCCACTAATTCCGCAAATTACTCTGGGAAAGGAGACTTAGGTGGGACAGGAAGATAATAAAGTTTAAAGTAAGTCATCATCATAGAGTGCACCCCCTCTTATTCAGGTATAACTTAATTACATGATTGGCTGTGCCTTGCAATCTTGAATTAACATGCTTGTAGGCATTGAGAGAACATTTTGTTGGGAGAATGTTTCTATCTTTCTAGCATGTTAAATGTGCTGTTAATGAAATTGGATATTTCAGGCCACTATAGATTTATTGTAGGTGATACTGAATGTTGAGAAAGCTATATTAACCTTTTGTTGATTTGAAGTCATTTTACCTTACGCTCAGGACCCCAATTAACATTATTGATTTGAATCATACTCATCAACATCAGCTTATTTTGTGTTCATTTCCTTCAACACTGAGAGAGCTGAAACCAGGCCCAGAATTGAGATAGAATGATTGATCTGACCACGAAAAGCGTGTTTTGTACCATAATCTCACTTTAATGCTCCAGTAGTTACATTGTGCCAGATTGCTTTTGATGAAGCAATCTTTTTCTCATTGGAATTCTGCTTAGACCTTATATTGGTCAGCCATTTCCACAATAATGCTGCATAAGAAACAACCCCATTTATTTTCTTGCTCATACTCTGCAGGTTGCCTGTGGTTTGGCTAATCTAGGCTGGATGGCTCTGTTCCAGACAGCAGGGCAGCTGGCCTTGACCCCAGGCTGTGTATGGGCTTCAGTTCTGCTCCGTGTGTGGGTTCCGGGGCTCAGGCATCAGAGTAGAGGCTGTATGAAGCATACTCTTCTCGTGGTGGATCAATGGAATGCAGGAGCCAAGCCGGATCATAGTGTGATCATAGTGTGATCAGGGCTTCTGCTCTGACCACATTATTAAATTTCACTGGCCTGAGCAAGTCTTACGGCCAAGACAAGTATGAGTGGAGCAGAGAAGTAAACTCTGTCCACAGTAGGAGGGGAAGGGAATGAGTGTTTACTGGATAATAATCCAAACTGTTGTGGGCCTCTGGCTTTGTTAATCTTGGGTCAGAATGTTTATGCCATTTATTTCTCCTCTCATCATCCTGATATCAAACTAATTCCTTGGCCTAAACTAGGACGAACAGCTTCTGAATTTCACTGAGGATTCAACTTGTGGAAAGAACTACTACTCTAGATTATGAACTTCTAGAGGGCAAAGATAGCATCCTGCTTTCTGTTGGATCCCAAAGGACCTGACATATGATAGACCCTCAGTATATATTGCGTGAGAGAATGAATGTATAGTGAATGACAATCATGTTTCCTTTGTAGAGCAGTTAAATAAGATTGGAAATGTATGATAGAAATTAAATAGGGGAAAAGCTGATCTGACCATGAAGAGTTCAACCTAAAGTTTCAGCCTCAAGACTGTGTGTGTGAGGTACACACAAATACATGTATACAAACATATATACACATATATGTGTACACTTAATGTTTGTGTGTGTATACAAATATACATATAAAGATGGTTGGATGGCATCACCAACTCAATGGACATGAGTTTGAGCAAACTCTGGGAGATAGTGAAGGACAGGGAAGCCTGGTGTGCTGCAGTCCACGGGGTAACAAAGAGTTGGACACGACTTAGTAACTGAACAAGAACAATATACAGATACTATATATTACATAGTATGTATACATGTACTAGCTTATTTATCTGATAACCCTGTGAAGAAAGAAAGTAATGATCAGAGAAGTTAGATGTTCCAAAGGTCAAACACCTGGACAGGGTCAGAAGTGGGATTTGAACCTCGGCACTTGAACTCCAAGCCAAATATTCCAAACTGGGGCCACTTCTTGGAAGGGACTGGTGAATTTTTATTTTCTTCCTCACCAGGATTTTTCTTTTACCTTGAGCATGATGGTTTGACTCAGCACAGCATCAATTCCCCCGGGACTGGTCTGTTAAACGTGGACACATGGAACTTAAGAAAAAATGGAGCCAACGGCTGGAGATAGAGGGCTGCTTTCCCTTTCCATTTGAAATTAATGTTCACTGTATAAAAAACATAAAGCATATCCATCCCCAGGGACTCGCCTGACATTTTAAAACTTTCATCTGTTTTAATTCACGACCTTGGAGGAGGGGATTTACACGGAGCCGAGTGCTGGTGGCGAGTTGGCGGCCGCGTGCATTTCTCTCCTGTCGTGGTGGATGGCGTGTGCTCTGGGCCCAAACAAATTATATAGCTTATTTAGCTCCCTCTAAAAACAATAATAGGCCTATTCAGATTTTATCTGTAATTTTACTTTGTTGTTGAGCAGTATTAATAATGCTGTTGTAAAGCAGGCCAGGGCAGCACTCCCTGAATTTCCTCTCCTCCGACTGTAGGATGAATAGCTACTCACAGAACACAAAGGTGAACGTGTGGCTGGTCTCAGAGTTAGACCCTCAGCATAAGTTAGACGTGCTTGCCTGGATCAGAGCTGTGTTCATATCACATCTTGCAGATTTGGCAAGGGCTTTAAGAGTCCTGTATTTCAAGTTGGTTTTTATAGAAACTTGCTGTAGAACTGGGCAGGATTAATCACAGCTGAGATATATCACACTTAGTACAGTATTAAATTCTAGCAATGGAATGATGCAAAACCAGTCCATAACCTTATAAGAACATTGCCTGCTACAGTAATCACAGAGAAATACTGTATATCCAAATTAATGGGGAATAAAATGTCCTGCACTCTGGGTTTTGATGTCGGGCAAGGTTCCTAGGTGGTACTCACTTCCTCTCCTTTCTCCTGCCTGAAAGCTGGCTGAGGCAGACCTTGGGTCTTCCTGGAGTTTATTATCACAGTGGACTTGTGCATGTAGAGACAGTCTGCTTTGGGCATCCTTGCTTTGGCAGAGTTACCTAAGAACACCTTCCTTCATTCTGTAAAGATTGATTACACACCTGTTGTAAGTGTGGAGATTACCAAGTACCTGTGACTCCCTCCCTCTCCTCAAGGAGTTGCCTCTGAGTCTATAGCAGGCAGGGTTATTGTTGTTCAGTCATTAAGTCATGTCTGACTCTTTGTGACCCCATGGACTGCAGCCCACCAGGCTTCCCTGTCCTCTACTATCTCCTGGAATATGCTCATGTCCATTGAGTAGGTGATGCAATCCAACCACCTCATCTGCTGCTGCCCCCTCTTCTCCTTTTGCCTTCAGTCTTTCCCAGAATCAGGGTCTTTGCCTATGAATCGGCTCTTTGCATCAGGTGGCCAAAGTATTGGAGCTTCAGCTTTGGATCAGTCCTTCCAATGAATATTCAAGGTTGATTTCCTTTAGGATTGACCAGTTTGATCTCCTTGAAGTCCAAGGAACTCTCAAGAGTCTTCTCCAACACCACAGTTCAAAAGCATCAATTCTTTGATGCTCAGCTTTCTTTATGGTCTAACTCTCATATCCATACATGACTACTGGAAAAATCATAGCTTTGACTAGACTGACCTTTGTTGGCAGAGTAATGTCTCTGCTTTTTAATATGCTGTCTAGGTTGGTCATAGCTTTTCTTCCAAGGAGCAAGCGTCTTTTGATTACATGGCTGCAATCCCCATCTGCAGTGATTTTGGAGCCCCCCAAAATAAAGTCTGTCACTATTTCCATTGTTTCCCCATCTATTTGACATGAAGTGATGGGACCAGATGCCATGATCTTAGTTTTTTGAATATTGAATTTTAAGCCAGCTTTTTCACTCTCCTCTTTCACTTTCATCAAGAGGCCCTTTAGTTCCTCTTCACTTTCTGCCATAAGGTTGGTGTCATCAGCATATCTGATATCTGATACGTCATCTGCATATCTGCATATCATATCTGAGATTACTGATATTTCTCCTGGCAGTCTTGATTCCAGCTTGTGCTTTGTCTACTCTCCTCCCCAGAACTACCAGCCAGTGAAAGAAATGCTAAAATAGATTCTCATGAGGGACCATAGAATCTCCTAGAGAAACTTCAAAAGTTAGTAAAATCTGTAGTCTGAGTTAGGTCAAAGGATCTCTCTCATGTCCAGGCCCCTAGACACGTGATAGGTGGAGTGGTTACATCTTTTACCTCTGCCTTCCTCATTTTTCTAGTAACTGGCATCAAAATGAGCTTGACTTTTGTGGTCATTTTAAAGGAGGCCCTGCCTTTAGCTATATATTTTACTATAGGAAGCTATTACTAAGTCTTATAAAAATGAGGAAAGCAATAGCTTGGGGTTTACCGTGGTCCTTTGACTCAACCTCTTGTCTATAAAGTGGCATTAGGATGCAGAAGCTTATTGAAAGCTCAGCTCCAAGTTGCAACCAATGCTTCTTCAGTCTAGTCCAACTTTGCTTTCAACTTTCTTGTAACATTGTCAGTTCAGTTCCTCCACCTTTAATTACAGATAAAACATTTTCCAAGGACTTAAGAACCTGTCATATTGAAATGCAAAGAAAAGAATATGCCAAAGAGACATTATTTGGACATTAATGGTCCATTTTGCCCTTCCATCGGAGAAGGCAATGGCACCCCACTCCAGTACTCTTGCCTGGAAAATCCCATGGACGGAGGAGCCTGGTGGGCTGCAGGCCATGGGGTCGCTAAGAGTCGGACACAACTGAGCGACTTCACTTTCACTTTTCACTTTCATGCATTGGAGAAGGAAATGGCACCCCACTCCAGTGTTCTTGCCTGGAGAATCCCAGGGACGGGGAAGCCTGGTGGGGTGCCATCTATGGGGTTGCACAGAGTCGGACATGACTGAAGTGACTTAGCAGCAGCAGCATGCCCTTCTATGAAAAGGATTCATAGCATATCATGGTTTGAACCCAGTGACTGTGGGCTTGGCAGGGGGGTGAGACTGCTGAGTGCAGCTCCAGAAGTCAGAGGAGATGCTCATTCTCATCTCACCAAGGAGAACACATGCCCTATTCTCTCCCAAGTTGTTTCTCATTGCTCTGCAAATGTGGCTGGGCATCTGCATTTCTTGACATGCCCTCTCCTTATTTACATAATGCACTCCTACCAAACAGTAGCAATTATTTCTTCTTCTCTTTCAGTCTTAAAATTGGATCTTTTCTCCTTCTGCTAGTTAAGTGACTCACTTAAATTTAATTTTATAGTCTTTTGGAGTTCAGATAATACACTGATTTTGCCAGACATAAAGCTAGTGCAGTCATGCCCTGCTTCTGAGATTGCTACCGTACACATAATGATACCAATAAATACAATAGAAGGATGCTTTCAGGGATTTTTGCTAGAGGCTTAAAGAAAGTATGCCACACTACTTTCAGAAGTGTTTTGAGAAAAGATATTTCTCCTCGAGGATTCAAATATGGAGGCTTCTAAAGGACAGCTTTGGTCCCCGAGGTGCTCTGCAAATGGTGGCCAACATGGGCAGTAGCATTTTAGGCCAGAGGTCAGTACATGGCAAGGAGGGTTTCAACCCATTTGCTCAAGTACTTGGAGAGATACCTCCTTAGGGGAAGAGAGAATTTCAGGGTGCATTTTCCACGCTGACCCATATATCTGGCTACCCATTGTCAGTTCATTCATTCACCCATCCTCCTGTATGTTTGTAGAGAGCTTGTTAATTTCCAGACACTGGGGAACCAACATAAATAAGATGTAGCCTCTGGCCCGGGATCCAGGGAACAAGAGATACACAAGTAATTTCAGTATAATGTGATAAAAGCTTTGATGGTGGTGTTTATAATGTATTGGCTAGAGCAAGTTTGGATAGCTTTGCAGTAGAAAGACAATTTGATCTGGGACTCATATGAGAGAGTGGGGTATAGACGATGAATAAAGTAATAACAGTAATCACAATGACAAAAATGATAATAATGGTTAACATTTATTGGATGCTTACTGTATGCCAGGTGCAGGTCTCAGTGCTTTTAATTTTTCTTGTAGTTTTACGTTCCTAACCCCATTCCTCTAATTTGCCCCTACCCCCTTTCCTTTCCTCATTGGTAGCCGCTAGTTCGTTTCCTACATCTGTGAGTCTGTTTCTGTTTGTTTTGCTATGTAATTCATTTGTTTTGGTTTTTAGATCTACGTGTAAGTGATACAGAGTATTTGTCTGACTTATTTCGCTATGTATAATACTTGCTAGGTTGATCCACATTGGTGCTGGAATTTCATCCTTTTTTATGACTGACAATCCACTGTGTATTTGTCTTGTGTATGTGGTGTGTGTGTGTATGTGTGTACTGCTTCCCAGGTGACCCTAGTGGTAAAGAACCCACCTGCCAATGCAGGTGATGTAAGAGATGTGGATTTGATACCTGGGTCGGGAAGATCTCCTAGAGGAGGGCGTGGCAATCCACTCCAGTCTTCTTGCCTGGAGAATCCCATGGACAGAGGAGCTTGGCAGGCTATAGTCCATAGGGTTGCAAAGAGTTGGACATGACTGAAGCAACTTAGCATGCACATGCATGTGTGTGTGTGTGTATACGCACATACATATGACACACACACATATATATATATATGTATGTCTCACATTGTCTATCCATTCATCTGTTGGTGAACATTTAAGTTGCTTCCATATCTTGGCTGTTGTAAATAGTGCTGCTATGAACATTGAAGTGCATGTATATTTTCAAGATAGTATTTTTTCTCCTGTTTGAGAAATTTGCCCTTTAATTTGCATCAAAATCAGTTTCTTTAGGGAATTCCCTGGCAGTCTAGTGGTTAGAACTCTGTGCTTCCAATGTTGGGGGATCAAGTTCCATCTCTGGTTGGGGAACTAAGATCCTGCAAGTTGCATGACCTCCCAAAATAAAAGCATTAAAAATTAAATCAATTTTGTTAAGTATTTGATTTCTAGGTTTTGAATAATAAATAGTCGATGCTACAGTCACTTGATTGTTTAATCTTTATAGTGAACATATAAGGTGTATGTGTGTGGGGCTTCTCAGATGGCACAAGTGGTAAAGAATTCACCTGCCAACGCAGGAGACATAAGAGATGTGGGTTTGATCCCTGGGTTGGGAAGATTCCCTGGAGAAGGAAATGGCAACCCACTCCAGGTATTCTTTCCTGGGAAATTCCATGGACAGAGGAGCCTGGTGGGCTACAGTCCATAGAGTTGCAAAGGGTCGGGTATGACCAAGCACGATCAGTGGGCCCTTTATAATATCTATTTGACACATGAGGACTTTGAGGCACAGACAGATGGAGACCTTTGCTTCAGGCCACATCTCAGTGAAGTGGGAGAGCTGGAATTTGAACCCGAGCAGGCTGGAAAGCTGAAGGAACAGTGGGACAGAGAGGTATGAATGGACCTGGCTTGGGGAGGACAGGAGGCCAGAGGGCCAGTAGGGAGGTACTGTGATGGTGCCACTTGGGTGTGTGAGAGAGTTGAGAGAGTTACCAATGGGAATGTGACAACGGGAACATAAAGGTAGAGGAGAGCTGGGCTGGAGGGGGCCTGAGGTCTTCCGCTTGGACATTCCACTTGCCCTTCTATTTAACCTTTAGGTCTGAACTTAAAAGTGATGCTTTCTCAGGTAGGTCCCCCCCAGACTAAGAGCCCCTTAATTATTTTTGTTTTTTCCTTTATGGTCCTAGTTTATTTACAAAACTTTAACATTTCTTCCCAACCAGACTTTGAGTTCCTGAGAGAAGAGGCTGTCTGTGCTCTGGCCACCCTGTGTTCTGAGGTCCAGTACCTGGTGCAGAATGGATGCTCTAGAAATATTTGTTGGCTGGCTAACTGGAGAGTTCCCAGACCCTTTATTTACTTCCTGCATTAATGGCTCTTCTGTTGTCATTCCTTTTTATAGTATCATACTCTACATCTTTCATGAACCAAGTTCCATAACCCTTAAGCCATCAGCATACAGCAGGTGTCCAAACAATGGAAAATCTTTTAGCTAAAGGAGTATTTTCCCTCCAGAAGCTTAGATGCAACTCAGCACGTTTGTAATATGAAATCACTTCTTATCCTTAGATTTTCCTTGCAACAAACACATCAGAGCATAACTCATAACAAGGCACAATAAAAATAATTGTTGGCTCAGCATAACTGAAGAAAATGAAGGGTTTGGGGAATTACTCATAGATCCTAGTTCACCCTAGTGGATTCTCAAGAAGAGGCCAGCAGGTTCTTTCAGGCTGACACGATTCTTACCAGGCCATCTTTTCTCAGGCCCTTCATAGTAAGAAAGCCCTTGCTGTTGATCTGCCTGTGTGTGAATCATAAGTTGGTCTATGGAATAGTTGTCTCACAATGGATGGAGGAGTTCACCTTTGCCTTCAGTAGATGTGAATTCTCTCCTCCTACTAGGAGTTCTGGGGTTCAGGTTCTGTGTGGGGAGTATGTGGGTGGCAGACCAGTGGCCTCTCATTCTGAACTGGGATGCTCCCCATACCACCTGGGCTGTGGACCATGCCAGGGCCCTTTCTGAAATGAGTCACTTCATTATCTGCACAAAGACAGACCTCTTTCCCAAGGTGAGGCATTCCCAGTCTATCGTTTTCACCAGACATGACAGATGAGCCACTGCTGGGAAGGGAATCTTTTGTGCTGATCCTTTCAGAGCCTCAGCCTACCAGCTCCAGCCCTTGCAGCCACTCTGCATGTGAACTTGAGATGCCAGAGCCAGAGAATCTTCACATTCAGTCCTTGAGCTGGACTGGATTGGCGACTTTCAGTTTTAACAGTTTTTGTTAACTGGCATTAAGAAATAGATTTCCTATTACAGCCTGAACACACGTGTGTAGATTTCATAACTGAATGAGAAGTATCACAAAACAGTGCTGATCCTTACTCTATACGGTGTACTGTACTCTGTTATATTGTTGAAAAATGCTTGGAGCATTGTATACATGTCCGTCCCAAACTCCCTAACTATCCCTTCCCCTGTCCTTCCCCCTACTCCGGCAACCATAAGTTTGTTCTCTAAGCCTGTGAGTCTTTTTCTGTTTTATACGTACAATCATTTGTATAATTTCTTTTCAGATTCTGCTTATAAGGGATGTCATATATTTCTTTTTCTCTGACTGCACTCAGTATAACGATCTCTAGGGTCCATCCGTATTGCTGAAAATGGCATTATTTCATTATCTTTAATGGCTGAGTAATATTCCAGCGTAGATATGTGTGTGCGTGTGCATGTACTCTCAGTCATATCCAACTCTTTGCGACCCCGTGGACTGTACCCCACCAGGCTCCTCTGTCCATGGGATTTTCCAGGCAAGAATACTGGAGTGGGTTGCCATTTCCTACTCCAGGGGATCTTCCCAACTCAGGGATCAGAACTGGGTCTCCTACATTGCAGGTGGATTCTTTACTGCTAGTGCCACCTGGGAAGCCAAGTGTATATTTGTATCACATCTTTATCCATTCCTCTGTTGATGGACATTTAGGTTGCATGTACACACTGCTGTATTAAAAATGAATAACCAGCAAGGACCAACTGCATAGCATGTGGAACTCGGCTCAGTGCAACGTGGCCGCCTGGATGGAAAGGGAATTGAGGGGAAAATGGATACATGTGTATGTGTGGCTGAGTCTATTTGCTGTCCACCTGAAACTGTCACAGCATTGTTTGTTGATTGGCTATTGCTGTTGTTCAGTCGCCAGGTAGTGTCTGACTCTCTCTGATCCCATGGACTGCAGCGCACTAGGCCTTCCTGTCCCTATCTGCCAGAGTTTGCCCAAGCTCATGTCCAGTGAATTGGTGATGATATCTAACCATCTCATCCTCTGCCGCCCTCTTCTCCTTTTGCCTTCAGTCTTTCCCAGCATCAAAATATATGTAAAATTAGAGGAAAAATGCTAGGAGCACTCTGTAATTCAGTGTCATGTACAGCTGCATTTTGAAAAACAGTAATTAGATATCCCGGCTTTCATGAGATCTGAGATCTCTGATATCCTCCCTTTTCTGAAGGAGAGATCCTTAGGTGTGATCTCAGCATCATACAACCAGTGAGCAGCAAAGTGACTGTAACCTAGGCCTTCTGACTTTGATACAGCTTTTTTATGTAAATAGCTATTACTCAAAACATGTCTTCTTTTGTGTTCTTAATGTATATTTAACTTTTCTTTCTGGCTAAGAACAGAGTGGGCTTCCCTTCTGGCTCAGCTGGTAACGAATCTGCCTGTAATGCAGGAGATCTGGGTTCTATCCCTGGGTTGGGAAGATCACTTGCTCCTTGGAAGAAAAGCTGTGACCAACCTAGACAGTGTATTAAAAAGCCGAGGCATCACTTTGCCAACAAAGGTCTGTCTAGTCAAAACTATGGTTTTTCCAGTTGTCATGTATGGATGTGAAAGCTGGATTAAAAAGAAAGCTGAGCACCAAAGAATTGATGCTTTTGAACTGTGGTGTTGGAGAAGACTCTTGAGAGTCTGTTGGACTACAAGGAGATCAAGCCAGTCAATCCTGAAGGAAGTCATCCTGAATATTTATTGGAAGGACTGATGCTGAAATTGAAACTCCAATACTTTGGTCACCTGATGTGAAGAACTGACTCATTGGAAAAGACCCTGATGCTGGGCAAGATTGAAGGCAGGAGAAGGGGACGTCAGTGGATGAGATGGTTGGATGGCATCACCGACTCAGTGGTGTAATGATGAACTCGAATAAGCTCCGGGAGTTGGTGATGGACAGGGAAGCCTGGTGTGCTGCAGTCCATGGGGTCGTAAAGAGTCAGACACGATGAGCGACTGAACTGAAGTACAGAGTGGCAAACGAATACTATGTAGGAGTTGACATCCTGTACTTCTCTGCTTGGACTTCACCCACACCCTCTCTCCCTTTGCAGATCCCCAAATGATGCCCGTCGCACTGCTCCAGACCCACAGCACAAAACGCACATGATTCTTGTCCTCAGATAACTTACTATAAAATTGGGGTGACAAATAGCTAAACAGAATTATTAGAAATGTGTTTTGGAGAAGAGGCTCTACCCCAAGACTTTTTTTTCTCCCTGGCAATGTAAGAATCAGCTTCCACAGCAAGGAAGCTTGAAGCTGGGATTACGAGAGGAGAGAGAATTGCTGGAGATGTCACACTTTGTTTGTGTTGGAAAGGTCCATCTTCCTGGTGTTGCTGCCTAGACCCTTCTGCCTGGGCTCCTTTGCTGCTTCTCTGTTGTCCCTGGGATCCTTACCCCCTTTGGGAGCTGAAATCTATTTCCTTTTGGCAAGATGTGGTGCCTTCTAAGTATGGCTATGACAACGGCATTATGCAAGCTCATGATAAAAACACCCAGTCTAAAAATACGGGCAAAATGGGATAAGATATTTAAAATCTGCCATTTTTCACCAAGTCTGGGAGATGGGCTGTCTGTTTCAATGGTGTTTCCTCCCTGCCTGTCCCCTGCCCCCACTCACCTGTGAGTCCCCTAGGTAGAGCTGTTTGGCTCGCTGGTGGAGGCATGGTGGAGAGGGGAGAGAAGCCCAGGAGCATGCCTTGTGCACTCAGCACAAATCCGCCTCCAGAACCCCAAGCGTGCAGACGAGGAATTCTTCCATGAGATGTTATTTTATGGCTTGGGATCATCTGCTTTGAATCTGGCACCTGGACCACAGTTACCCCCATTTCTGAGCTTGTGAGAGCAGAGTGCCCTGCAATGCATTTGCCCTGCCCTACTCAGGAGCATTGAGCTGCTTCCTCCTTTGAAAGGCAGTAGGCAGCTGCTCTAGCTTTTGCCCATCACCCCTCCTGTTGGCTGCCTGATGTGGAGGGACCCCTTTCTGTAATATAGTGCTTTGCCTGGTGTAATTCTGATTTAGAAAAACAGCTTCGCTTGGAGAGAAGCATTAATTAGATGCAAAGAGGGAGTTATTTCATCCTTCGGGTGGGGGAGAGTGGGGAGTGAGGGAGAAGGAAAAAAGTACCACAAATAAATTATCTCCTATTTGTGCAATGTTTTATGCTTGTCAGCTGTCTGTTGCCAGAGAACCACAATGTAGCTAAATACTTGTGACACCTTGCCCAATCAAGGTATAGCAAAAGGATGTTATGGGAGCCTCTTTGTGACAACCTGTGCTCGTTTACATTAGCTTATAACCAATCGCTTTTTCCTCCGTGCTTGGAGAAATTTGTTAAATTAATTCAGTTGCAATTAGCAGATTTATGGGAAAGTACCCTGTTATCCTTTAATTGGAGAGCATAAAACTACAAACTGAATCCGCTAGTTCTATTTGTGTAATAGGCAATCTATCTACGACAAGATTTGATCGATGGAGTCGTATGATGCCCTTGCCTTGTTTTATATTGGCTGTCAGCGCTTAACTGGGACTGAAGTATCTGGGTAACAAAAATTGATATAATGACTTAATGCGCCTTATTCTCTTTGAGCTACATCAGTTTAGAGCACTTCTGAGAGAAAAATGTCTGGAAAATATCAGGGAGTCATTTATCAACCTGTTTTCATTAGCATACTGCCTAGCTCTGGCAAGGATTTGAATAAAAAAAAGCAGGATGGTACAATTTATTTCAGGCCCCATATTTCTTGGATGAAAGGAGACTTCTAATAAAAGGAAAATACGGAAAGATGCTTTTTCTAGCTTCTTTTTCCCTAACGAAAAGTCCTACTCCTAAAGCTTTTTTTTTCTTTAATTTGTTGGGAGTTTTACTGTTAATAATATGTTGGAGAACATATCTCTGGGAAGGTAATTAGAAAAGTAATGCAAAATGCATGGTGGTTCTGATATGTAGAGAAAAAATTTCTTAAAACCCCCAGATCACCTAAGTGTGTCATGGGTACGTGTCTGTCTGTCTGCCTCTGTTGGGCATGTTTGTGTGTCTGTGATCCACAGTTAAACAGTGAGCACAGAGAGTTCTCTGCATAAGTGTTTTTTTTTTTTTTTAGCATGAAAAGATTTTAAAAAGTTAAGATACAGTGTTTCGAGCTTTCCAGAGTGGGAGCCAAGGGGAAATAGAAACAGATCAAAATGTTTGTATAGTGGGCAAGAATACATTTGGTATATGGAGTCATTTGTCCTACCCACCATCCAAGAGTGAGTCCGTTTTGCATGAAATTTTTATGCATCAGTCAGCCGGCATACAGTGTGCCTAATGTATAAAATAAATTGGTGCATAAATCAGATTAAGAGCAGCATGTTGCCAACTTTCGAATTTGCACACAGGGATTCAATATGGATATGGAGGAATTCCCATTTAAAAAAATCTCTACTAGGGAATGGAGTAACTCTCAGATAGGCGTGGCACGCGGGGACATTCTATCCACTCGGCTTTTCCACGTATCACCCCACATAATGACAGAGGCACTGTTGTAGATGTCCGAGCAGCGGTGTGGGAGTCTGGTGGAAGAGTCATGTACGGAGGGTAGTATCACAGTATTTAAGATAATATTGCCACCCTGTCTATAGTGCCTAATTATGGCGGGGAATTGGTGTGCCAATCGATAGTGATTGATGGGGTGGGATGAGCATGTGCACGTTAGTCACATTCATCTTCATGTAAATTCCTGGACGTAATAAGACGTTATTACCAGGCGACAGTCACTGTCTGACTGCTAATTCCTCGGCACATACTCCTGTGGGTGAGAGCCATGGTACCACTCCAAGGGGCAAGTGTGCCCTACTGTTTACCTGTTATATGTCAGGCCTGTACATCTGGTATCTGAAGAGTGGCTACTGGGTAGAAAAGAGTTGAGGTCACATTGACCATTTCTCTGTCAAACAGCAGTGCTGTGGTTAACCAAAAAGACAGGAAGTGTGTTTTGCTTTTTTTGAATGCTGGAAATATGCTACAGGAGTTTGACTCAGTAAAAATATATATGATGAATGGTTTTCTTAAGTATTATGTCTATTAACATTCACACCACCATTTTCCCCCAAAGCTTAGGCTGGCAAATTATCAATTGATGAAAATACAAGTGCTTTTGTTTTATCCCCCTTTTTTTTTTTCTTACTATGCTTTTTGGAGTTGGAGATTGTTTAACCATATAGCTCTTTTGCTTCTTAAATCTCATATGCAGGCGTATGCATCTGTATTTCTGCTGCCCCAGAGCTTTTTTTTTTTTTAAATTTTTAAGCTTGTATCTCTTTGTTGTCCCTTTTCCCCTCCCAATAAGACCTCATCAACTCATCCTTTATAGCTGTTCCTTTCTCCCTGTCTCTTCAGTAGCCTTTGTTAACTGACCTAAAGGATGTAATTCATATTTAGAGCTTAGGTAGGAGGTGGTATGTCTCCTCTTCACATGCTTTATCTGAGCAAAATCTTGGTGCCCTGGCCTGTAATACTGCATTACCTATACCCAGCAGTTTGTTTTTAAAAACATTTTCGTTTCCCTGTATGGTCTGTTTTTTTGGTCTTCCTGAAGAGTCTGCTGCATTAGGAAGTTATTCTTGAAACTGAATGCAACTGGAGTGTGATTACGGTGTTCTTACCTTCTTCATTCCTACTGGATAAGCTCATTGCTCTTTGAAGAAGATCCCTTGAAGTTGGTGGAGCAATGGACACATACAGAGAATTATAAAAATATTATGTAGTATAGGTAATAACTGTAATAATAAGAGGGTAAATAATAACAGCAACAATAATTTAAATTTCAGACTGCTTGTTGTATCAGTTAGGCCCAAGTAATGCTTCAGTGACAAATAACTCCAGAATCTCAAAGGCGTAAAACAGGGCAGGTGTATTTCTTCTAATGCTTTGTGTACATTGTGGATTGGTAGGGGGCCTCTGATCAATTTAGTCGCACAAGGATTCAAGATAGCAGGGCATGACATCTTAAACATCACTGGACATTGAACAAAAGGGAAAGTAAAGATATCTCAGCTCATGGCAGAACCAATCACAAGGCTCCCTTCTTACCTTGTGACCCAAAGCAGGTGGAATAGACAGATTTGGTAAACACCTCTTGTACTGTTGATTGGTTATACAAAACAGATAGTTAGAAAAAAAAGAACAAAAATTTTGAACACAAGAAAACTGTGTTAATAGCTTTAGCAGTACACAAGCAGTGCAGAATAATTGAAACGTAAAGGTCTAAAAAGATAAGCTGGTTCATCATGCTCTCGCTTCTACAGAGGAGGAAATAGAGATCTAGAGAGGGGAAATAGATTTCCCAAGGTCAGAGTGCTGGAGAGGAGCAAAACAGTTATGCAAACCCAGGTTTCTTGACTTGAATCCAATATGGTTTCTCTTTGTCTCTCTCACCTGTCATTTGGGGAGCCTCAGATTTCTTGCATGGACTGCTGCTTAGCCTGTGTGTCTGGTCCTAACTGCCTTTCCATCGACCTCAGCCTCTCACTTGGCAGCTTTTACTTTGTCCAGGTGCTCTGGATCTGCTTAGCTTCTTGGCTTTCCCCTTCCAGACTCCTTGGCTACCATCATATTTTCCTGCAGATGGTATTTGGTTATGAAGCTGCAGATTCCCTTTTTTTTTTTTTTTTTTTTAAGTACTAGAATTTGAATGCTTTCATAAAATTCTGTGACACAGGTTTTAAAGTGTGGTGTTGAGACAATGGTGTGATGTTGAACAGAGGCACTAAAAGAAGGTGAAACCAGCAGAAACATCACAGGATAAATGATTACTGATTTATTTGTAATTTATGTCTCCTACTTTGAGAAGGTGAGAGACCAAATGGTGATTTGGTCTGAACAATGGTCTGCTGTTTCTTGTTGTGACTCAGTAGAGTCAGAAGATGAAGTTTTGATTGATGTTTCTGCTGGTTTACTTTTTAAAAAAACTAGTTCAGGTTACTGCTTCAGACATTTGGGGCAGATTGGTAAGAAATGATATTTTTGTACAGAGATGGAAAACTTTTTAATATTGCAATTGTTAACATGTATGCAGTTGTATCTTCCATATGATTTTCACTACAAACCCAGGTTGCACCTTCCTGTTGGAAGAATATTAGTTGCTTTCTTATACCCATAATTGTGGACATAAGTGTGTATCACCAGGGCATGTGTTATAACTCAAAGCCTGGAATTTTGGGTGTTGTATTCTTAAATGGCTAATGTCTGTGGGAGACGAGGCAGAGGGTAGTGTGCCTGTGTGGCATCAGAAAGATGTCTTCTTGCCCCTATGGAGGACCCTTGTCAACTTTATTACTTTTGTGTGACACTCACATTTCATTCAAAATTCCAAACAAAAGCTCAAGATAAGCTTAGATGCCTGTTATATAATGGGTGCATGTGTGCACACCCCCATTTTCTGTTTATATTATGTGTGTATTTGTGTGTGTGTATATTTACATGCATATACAATATCTTTCTGTGTATATTGTGTGCATTTCTCATTTGCCCCATAGCCTTAAGAAATAGATATTGTTGCATGGCTAACATCTGAGTGCATGTTTTTGATTATTCTGTGTTTGTTGCTGTCTTAGGTGCCTTACATGAATTAACTAATTTCATCCTTACCATCACCCTCTGCAATAGATACTTGAGAAAACTGAGGTGTAGAGTCTCATATACCCAAGGTCACACAGCTACTGCGTGATGGAACCAAGGTTCAAATCCAGGCAGTCTAGCCTCACAACTGGTGTTGGAAACCACTCTGCTGGGCTGCCTGCCTCCCCTTTCCTACCCCATTAATGAAGGGAGGAGTTACCAGGCAGTGAAATGTGATCCAGACTTGGAATAAGAAGATTGGGTGCAAACCCTGGCTCTAGTGCCTACTCTCTAGCTGTTGTAGGCAATCTCTTAGCCTTTCTTAGCATCATTTTCCCCCTTAGTGTAAGAACACTCATCTGTAACCCAGGGGTCATAGTGTTTAGAATGACGAGTTTGTGCCCAAGGAATATTTCACCAGAATCATTGGCATGCCAGAAGACAGTGTTAGATTTCTAATTTTTGTAATCCAGAAATGAGAAAGGAATAAGCTGGATCAGTATTTGATGTTCATCCTGAACTGGCGTCCTCACTTGGTGTAGGCGACCACCATGTGAGCCCTTGTGACACAGTAGGTGGGCTACTGACTAGGTTGCCTGGGAATTCTCTTTGAAGAGCAGTTCATAGTGACACCTTCCCCTCTGTTTTTGTCTTCAGCATTTTGCAAATCTTATTAGTCTCTGGCTGTAGGATGTTGTTGTTCCTTACTGGCTAAGTCGTGTCAATGATATAGTTAATTTAGAAAAATCCTCTAATAAGAGAACCTTTATACTTGGTTATAATTTGGGGGTTGAATACAAAAATCTCTGGTTCCAGTAGAGTCCTTGATTTTGTCACGAGAATGAACTTAATAGCTTTTCAAAAATTATTGTAAGAGTTCTCCATTTTTCTTTAACAAAAATTCAAACCTTAATTTTTTGTTTTATCTACCAGAGTATAAATCCTAACAGATTATGTTGGGCAAAAAAAAGACACTTGAGTAAATGCTTTCTGAAAGAAACTCATGCTATGGAGAGAACATTTTGGAAACAGATGTTTGGAAAGTTTTTCATCCTCATGTGAGCTCATTGCTAAAAAGCATCTAGGTGTATCATCTATAAAAATGCTCATCTTCACATACTTCAAAATATTTGGAAAAAGAAGTTTGTAACCATTTAAAACCATTTAAAAGGAATGTTAGTGGGTTTTGAATTCATTGGTAAAAATATAAAATTGCCACACATTTTGCATAATCAAAATTAAGGATTGTGGAAATTTACCCACTGAATTTAAACACAATCTGAGCACCATTGGTTAGTGAGATGGAAAAAGTTTCATGATTAGGTAGGCTCAGCCAGTGATCACTTTCTTTCATGTGTTCTGTGGTCCTCAGTATTAATAATAACCTCTCAAAAGTATCAGGTCCCAATTCCTGGAACCTGTGAATGTTACCTTATATTATTGAAAAAAGGTCTTTGCAGATTTGATTAAATTAAAAGTTTTAAGATTATAGTATCCTGGACTATCTAGGTGGGGCCTGATTGGAATCATAGGTGTCTTTATAAGAGAGGCAGGGGGAGATCAGACACAGACAGAAGAGGAAAAGGCAATGGTTTGGAGAGGCAGAGAGGAGTGATGTGCTCACAACCCCAGGGGTGCCAGCGACCTTGAGAAGTTTGAACAGGTAAGGAATGTACCCTCCCTCAGAGTCTCTGGAGGAAGTATGGCCCTGCTAACACCCTAATTTCAGCCTAGTGATACTTTTAGCTACTAGAACTGATAAAATGATAAATTAAAAAAATTCTAACAAGATGGTGGTAATTCATTACAATAACCATGGGAAATTGATTTATACTTAAGTAGTATTTAAAAGTGTAATTCATTTATTAAAATCAAGTGTTAGGATAAACTGAAATTAGAACTAAACTTTTAAGTTTACTTTTTATAAAGTGTAAGCCAGTATTAAAAAAATGAGACACAAATATATAAGATCTCTGTAATGACGTTTCTGAAACATAATACATAAAATATAGTATCACTTAACCTGGTTAGCTCAAAGAAGATTTGATATCACTAATGAGTTGAATTGCATTTAAAATATTTATAATGTTTTCTTTCCTGTCCTTCAAGTGCCTGTCTTATATATGTTTTATGAATACACTGATATGACAGTAAGTGTGTATATTTATGGTAATAAATTAATATATGTTGGGGTACACGATCATCAAATTTGGAAAAGTTGATCTAAGGGATTATTGTCATGATTAAATGAGAAATAAGGAAACTCTTTGAACTTGGTAGGCATTGAATACCTATTGGTTTTTTGAGTGAATGGATGTGTGGATGGATAATGAAGCAATGGAGGACCCCAGTTTAAGCAGGAGACCTTGGGAAGCATAACTGATGAGGGGGGGCCTGTAGCTGTGAGCCCACCTGCCTGATTCCAAAGCAGGTGATCTTTTCACTTTGCTGTCATCTTGTAAAGAAGTACGCTTGTTCAAATCATTGGTTTCACGATTTTGTGAAGGGACCAGTGGAACTTACTCGTGAACATGAAGGGTTGGCTTATCTCCTAAGTGCCGAGGTGGGACAGGAAGAAGCAGGAATGGCGATACCAAGGATGACGTGAGAAGGCAGGAGTTTCCTGCACCGCTGTGCCTGTGTTGGCCTGTGATGGTAAGGTGGTGGTGGCAGGAAGGGTATTTGGAGGAAATGTGGTAGGATGAGGGCTTCCCAGTGGCGCTAGTGGTAAAGAACCTGCCTACCCATGCAGGAGGCTTAAGAGGTGTGTGTGGGTTTGGGTCAGGAAAATCCCCTGGAGGGGAACATGGCAACCCACTCACAGTATTCTTGCCTGGAGAATCTCCATGAACAGAGGAGCCTGACAGGCCACAGTCCAGGGGTTGCAAAGAGACATGACTTAAGCAACTCAGCATGCATGCATGCATGTGGTGGGGTGAGCTTTGGGACTGGGCCCAACTTTCCTGCAGTTCATCCAATAAGTCAGGTAGCTTTATGCTTTTGCCCCAGTGTGAGGGGACATGAGAATCTGCCAACTGTAGAACAGTAGAAGATTCGTGAACACCAGCTCCTTTTCCCTTTGAGAAATACTGGAAGAGAAACCATACACTAAGCAGAAGGTGCTAACACCCATGATTGTAGGGAACAGGGAAAAATTAAACTTCCACAACCCTCAGACCTGGCCTTGGCTAGTAGCTGCACTCTTCTTCCTGACCAAAGTTGTTAGAGCGACTTTCACTCCAAGTGTTAGTAAGCTACCTGATTTGGAAGTGCTGTCTCTTCTGGTTCATCTTTTGCTGGAGCTAATAATGACAAGAAAATAGCCAGTTGGGTGGTGGTTGATGATGAGCAATAATAAGAATTTCAGATCTGCTATAATGTCTAGTCCAGCCCAACTGCACCTGTGAAAGGAGGTGTAGACCCTGATAGCTGAATTATGAACGCAGTCAGCTCGATCTTTAAAAGAATTTAGGTCAGTTCTTGAAATATACTTCTTGTGTAGTGGCAGTGATAGAGTAGGGAGTTTCTTAGTCCATTGCTTGGAACACTGGCATTGACCTCCACTGTCATTGCTCCCAGTGCTCCCATAGCCTCTTAGGAGGGAAATTCCAGTAATAACAGTTGCTGGTGTCTGATCCAGTTTCCGTACTGCTCCAGGTAATGTCACTCTCAGGTTTAAGATCTTCCAGTGGTCTCCCTTAAGTTCAGAGCTCTTACCATTGTTTTCAGGACTTTCTCCTCTTCCTCCCCACCCTTCAGTCAAAGTGTGTGATGCTCTGTTAGCTCTCTGCAGAGGTCTCACTTGTCTCTGGGCCTTTGCACATGCCTTTCCCATTGCTTTGACTTGCCTCCACCAATCTCACCTAGCCAACACCTTTGCGTTCTTCAAGTCTCAGACTAAATGTCACTTCCTAAGAAAGGGCTGCCTTGGATCTTGTTGACTAGTTTGGCTTTCCTTGCTGTATGCTCCCAGAGAATCCTGAATGTCCACTATTGGGATAGTTACTTCACATGCAATTATGTATTCAGTGTCTCAGGCCCTGTAAAGCCATCACCTGAGAGGTCACCGCATCGTACCAGGTACATGATCAGTGCTTGGTCCATGTTTACCAGATGAATAAAGTTTCTCAAGAGAGAAAGGGCTGTGTTATTTTGTATCCCCACAACTAGCATAGTACATGACATTCAGTAAATGTTGGTTGAATGGAGCTCGATGGAGAGGTGGTAGACTGGGGCTTTAGGGGCTATGACCCTGGATGTAGGTTATCAGGCCACATTCATTCCTCCCTTTTCCCCCTCCTAATGAGGCCCAGATCTGAGTACCTTTAGAAGCAACTGGGGAAGGGTGATGGTGGTCATGGGGTAAATCATACATTAGTTGGCCTTTTAGAAAGAAAAACATATGTATAGTTATACAGAATCATTAATGACAGATATTTCTAGAAATAATGAACTGAGAACTTTTTATTGCCGTACTTCACTGCCATGCTTCTGAAACATAAGAGACACCAACATGCAAGGGAGGCAGTTATCGTGGCCACCTTTGCATTCTATTTGCTGTTTTAGGCTTCTTGAAAGATTCTCATATGGGCTGTGGTTATAGTTTTCAAGTGCACATCTCGTTTTTGACCTGGGAGTGAGAAGAATCATTTTTGGGCGATGAAGATAAATACTCAACAGACTATTAAGTGTAGAAACGGATCTCAGATATCGGCCCCGCCATCTGAAATGTAAATATCTCCTGAAATTCCCACTTAAGAACAGATTTCACCTGCGAGTAGACTGTTATATCTTCCTGAAAAATATATACACCCTGGTGAGGGAATAAACACATCATTACACTTTCATGACAGATAAGCTCGGCTCTGTTCGGGTGTAAACTCATTTTTCTTGGGTTGACCTTTAAATAGTATTGTGCTATTGTATGGGATTTAAATCAATAATTTTGTCAAAGCAAAATATACTGCAGGTTTTTTTTTTTTTCTTTATCATTTAAACAGTTCTGTAAACTCTCAAGGAGTAATGGATTTCAACATGTTGTCCCCAGGAAGGGAATAGGGGAGGAGAGGGCTCGGGGGCAGTGGAGGGCAGCAAACCACGTATAAAAACTCACTTAGCAGCAATGAAGCAGAAGCCAGGGGTGGCTGAGAGAGTTGCATTTTCTCTTCCAGCTGAGATGCGGCTGCCAGTGTGGGCTGTAATTAGCGGTATAATACCTTTTCTGCATTCCTGTTGTAAAGCAGAGAAGTGTCCCAGGTGTAAGGAGGTTAAAATGAGAAGTACCCAGTAGTTATGGAGCAGCAATAATGAGTTTCCTTCTACTTACCATGGATTTGTGTGATATACAGCTTGCAATTAAGCATGGCTTGGTGATTCAGTGATTAATGTATATACAGCTCCTAAAGGAGGGAAGCCTCCCTCCCTTCCCATCCTTCATGATGTTTACAGCTGGGTACCTATTAACAGGAAGATGGAAAGGGCCATTTACAATTCAGTAACCTTTATGACAGTGAACTCTTTAATCAGCATTTTATTTCCTTTGTAACACTTTAGTCATCTACAAATGTCAGAATAAAATAGGGCCATGAAATATTTAGGATCGGCATGTGGAAATTGACTTCCCTTGATTTAAGCTGCTGTGTCTTTTCATTTTGTTGTTTTGGGAGCTTTTACTTTTATTGAAAGACAATTTATAACTAAATGCTCCCAACAGTGACTGGCATTAGGGTAGGAGGAATTTCAGAGAGCCAGGTTCTGGTTCTATAAAATGTGTTGATGCTTGCTATATTGGGTAATAAGTTATTCAAATAAAAACATTAGCAAAGGGTTTGCATTTCAGAGCAGTGTTTAGTGGAGGTACAGCAGACTCTGCAGAGTTTATGACAAAATACCCTGACATATTTCAGAAAGGTAATTAAGTATGAAGTACATCCATAATAATTTAAGTCAGTTATAGTGTATACCTGAAATATGCATTATTGTCTCATGTTATTTTCTTAGTGGGATTCTGGGACTTTTTCACTTCAACAATAACCACCTTTCAGCTTTCTTGTATTGTTGCCAATGTATGTAATATATATTAGCAGAATTGCCATGTTTATGTTAAAAGACCTTGAAATAGTGATATTAAGTGATTGCATTATTTCTTACTTGCATCTTTTGCAAGGGTAACTCATCTTAAGCTGGGAAACCCAAACATGTCTCAAATGATGTGTTTTAAAAGTGAATCTTGGCATGCCGTAAGGTTTGGGCATGGTGCAGTACTCACTGCTCACACCCCTGAAGGTTCCTGGTGACCCATTTTTTGACCTGAGAATGTACTAGTACTATTTAAGGAGTCGTGAGGCAGTCTTGGTGTTGTGTAGCTCATATGGACTTTTTTTCACACTTTTCTACAGCATAGAAAAATGGAGGGTGGTTCCTTTTTTTGTGTTGTCTGGAAACCAGTCATAGGGATTAACCTGGTGCAGTGCATAGACCAGCCACCTGCCTGCAGTCCCAGGCCCAACGGAGTTGCATGTCATGGGCAAGTTCTTTATTTTTCTAGACTTCGGTTTTCCCATTTGTAAACTGAACTGGTTTTATAGGACTAGGTGTGCCTTCAAGGGAGCAGGGAGAGAGGAGTGGGGATATATGAATACTCAATTATGACCTTAACTTCAAACTGCCATAAATAAAGGGTTTCTGTATGTACACTGCATAGATAGGAATCCTGGAGAGAATGTTCTTCCCTTGATAATGGGAGGAGAATTGCTGGGGTGGAAGAAAGTCCCATCATCTCATGAATTTGCTGCTGTTGTTGAGTGAATTAAACTATGCTTTGAAGCATTTGACAAAGAACAAGGCACCCAGTGTTACTTTTCCTTTGTTTTTGTAAAAGGACAGTGTCTCCAATACTCTTCTTTCAATGAAATATCAATCTGCAAAGTATCAGCAAGTTATCTGAATTGGCATGTTAATGAAGAAAGTTGAGGTATTAATCTCCAACTTGAGAGTTTCCCCCACTGAATTCAGGGAATGAAATATAGAAAGGAGGGGCAGACCCAGGGACTAGAAATCTGATGCTGGGTGAGGAAATGGACTCAGACCTTAGGATAGTTACAGGACATCTTTTTCTCTTTTTTTCCATCTCTATTCCTTGCTTGATGTCCAGCTGTCTTCAACAGCTCACTTTTGAAATGGTTCTTTGGAACATAAATGGGAGTTGGCAAGCAGGAGGTTCTAAGGCGCTGCAGGAGGGGCTCCAAACCCTCAGACTTTGAGACCTGGAATTTCCTTATTAGAAGGGAGTTCTCTGGGAACACGGGGCGAGGCGCTAAATGACGCCAGCAGCTGGTGCTGGGGAAGTGGCTGTGAGGATAGGTGGCAGCATAGTGGGGGCTTTCTTGGAAAGGACCATGGGAGGTGGCCCAGGAGAGGAATGTTTCAGAATGGCTTTTATTGCATCCTTTGGCCACCACCTCAAAGGACGTGCCCACGGTGTCATCTTGAGTGACAGGAGGCAGTGGGAGCCTGAAAAATCTTGGTGGCTGTAGGTTTTGCTCCTGGTTTTCCAATTTTCATTTAATGTCCTTACTTAAAAATTTTAAAAAGTCCTTTAAAAATTACAGCAGTGTTGTGAAGCATCATCATAGAGAGTTTGAAAAAAGTGAAGAATAAAAACAGCTCTACCACTTTAGCTAATAATATACACTGTGGTGTTGGAGAGACTCTTGAGAGTCCCTTGGACTGCAAGGAGATCCAACCAGTCCATCCTAAAAGAGATCAGTCCTGGGTGTTCATTGGAAGGACTGATGTTGAAGCTGAAACTCCAGTACTTTGGCTACCTGATGCAAACAGCTGACTCATTTGAAAAGACCCTGATGCTGGGGAAGATTGAGGGCAGGAGGAGAGGGGCACGACAGAGGATGAGATGGTTGGATGGCATCACTGACTCAATGGACATGGGTTTGGGTGGGCTCTGGGAGTTGGTGATGAACAGCGAGGCCTGGCGTGCTGCAATTCATGGGGTCTCAGAGTCACACATGACTGAGCAGCTGAACTGAACTGATACACTGTTATTTGTGTATTTTCTGCTTTTTCCCAAAGGCACAACGCCTGCTTAAAACGAGAGCCAAGGTTGCGTTTTGTGTCCTGCCATCTTCTTGTTCCTTAGTTCATGGGCACTCTGTCCTGTTGCTTCCTTGTCTTTGTAGTGATCATATTTTGAAGACGTTTCATGCTATTCCATCAAACAAGCATTCCATATTAAAAAAAATAATTTTAAACATATTTTGAATCTCCTCTATGGGCTCTTCAGTTTGCATCCATATCTTTTTTTTTTTCCTTTTTGCTGTAATAACAATATAATGTTGTCTTTGTGCACGTGGGTTTTCCTTATTTTGGTTTGTTTCCTTAGGAATAGAGTTCCAGATATAGAAGGTTTGGGCTCAAGAGACTGTTGTGTCACTTACCCACGTATGGCCCATGTGTGCATGCATGCTGAGGTGCTCGGTTGTGTCCGACTCTTTTGCAGCCCTATGAACTGTAGCCCACCAGGCTCCTTTGTCCATGGGATTTCCCAGGCAAGAATACTGGAGTAGGTTGCCATTTCTTCCTTCAGGGGATCCTCCCGACTCAGGGATCTAACCCATGTCTCTGGTGTCTCCTGCATTGCAGAAGGATTCTTTACCAGCTGAAAAACCTCTTAAAACCTCGACTTAGATCCTTCTGCATTCTGGCCTGTGTATTTTCTCCAGGTTAAAATGATTTTCATAAGAAGCTTGTGTTTCTGTTGATCATTTTGGATAGTCTGAAGGTCCGTGAGGATCTAAAATCATGTGGATGATACCATTCATTTAAAATTCTGCTGTAGTAGAGGATGGAAAATTAGGGGGAAAACAAACTGGAATGCGGACTGGATCTGTTGGGATTCCAGACTACCTTAGGAACTGGTGAGCATATGATTGCATTTAACCTCAAGACAGTCCTCTTGGCTGGGAATCAGTAGCTGAGGAGACTGAGTCTCAGTGGCGTGGTCCACCTTTTGTAGAGGTAGGGTTTGAACTCACCTGGACAGGTCTACTCTGGCATGTATCACTTTGTGTATAGTGGGAATCCGGGGATCATTTCCCCTTTGCAATAGCACAAACTCTTATTTTAGCCACTTGGACTTAGGCCTTTCTGATGATTCCTTTGTACTTTTGTAGATCCATCTTTTACGCAGTTCTCTCAAATCACAAAGAAGAGTTTTGCTTTAATGCCCAGACATGGGAGGATTGGTAGTGGGCTGATTAAAAGGCAGCTGACAAGATATTTAAGAGTTGTTTAGGATGGGTGTGTGTGTGGGGAAGTTGGGATCCATACCCCTTGGGCCCTGTCAGATTTTACTGCCTGTCTCTGTAGGTTTCATGAAGGTAGTGGAGGAACTAGAGATGTGTCAAATGGGGAAGAAAAAAAATGACTTTGCTTGGAAAGCCAATTTGGGAACCACTTTAAGTGTAGAGCCCACCCAGACAGAGAGATGCTCTGTAAGAACTGTTCAGGGTCCTTAGAAAAACCCTCGACCTGATCAGCTAGGAACAATAGGAAAATAGGAATGCTCAGAGTTAAGGGACAAGTTCAAGGTCATAATATCCATGGATGCAAGGCAGATTTAGAAGCAGGGCTGTCTATCATCCCTACATTGAAGAGTCACTGAGAGAATGTAAATGAGAGGAGGTAACCAGGATGCCCAGCGGGGAGACAGGGGCATGGCTGTGTGACTCAGCTTTTCCTGTGCCTGGGCCCTGGCTGGCACCGTCCCCGCTCCTTTGACTGCACAGAGCTGCAATTACTGCGGGATGGGGGAAGGTTTTCCAACACTTGCTTGGATCTGAAAGAAGGTGGGAGCGGGACACTGTGGGGAGGGGCTTGGGGTAGTGGCCTCTGGTGCTGAGGTCCTGGCACCTCTATGACCCTGCCCTTTGCTTCTTGATACCACCTTTAACCTAAACTTGGTATTTCTCCCAGTTAAGGGTGGGGACAAGAGATCATTTTCTGGACTTTTTTTTTTCCCTTGCCCCGATGATTAGGATGTGTTAACCCACCACGTTCATTTGGATGCTTTGCCCCCTCTTGGTCAGGATTATTTAAATGTTTATCCTTCCCTTTTTCTTGACCTTTCTTGTTCAGTCTTAGTTCCCGGGTCCCGCTCGCTTTGTGTTTCATGAGCTTAGCAAAGCGTGGCCTCCAATTCCCTAGTTCTAGTGTTTTCACTTAAGATGAGGAGTGATGAGCCAAAGGTTTCAGGCTCAATCCTTGAGCAAAGGGCCGCTCTGACAGGGATTATTATTTATTTGTCATCTTGGATGTAATAAGCTGTAGGTACAGCTTCGAGAGCCCTTGATTTATTGCGCTGTCTCCTGCCACTAGCGGGACGTCTGCTGCTCGGCGCAGGATGAATACCACACTGTCAGCTCCGTCGGTCTGTCTCCACCGCTGCTCTCTCTCATAACACGTTCCCATTTCATGCCAGAATACATAAACAATCTTTCATTATTTTGATGCCTTTTTCATATTTGTTCTTTACAGAACATAAAGTTTGAATTTATGGGTTTCCTTTACATTATTTCAACACACTCCACCATTTTCCGGGTTTGTGGTTTAACTCTCAGAAATTGGCTGCCAGGTGATTTAGTTATTTTGGCTTTCTAGTTTTATAGTTATTTAATATTGCGATGTCAGATACTGAGAAAATGGAGTGCATGCGAGGCGAGGGGTTTGCAGTCGAGGCTGCTGTCATCAAGGCAGTGGGATCACGGGGATGAGGCGTGGGGGTTAAAACACCGCATGGGAGATGGGAGAGCATTTGTTTATTTGTTTGTTAAATGCCATCTCAAAAATATTATTTAGGTGATTGGCTGGCCCAAGTCCTTGATGGAGCTTGAGAGGAAAGAGAGAGCATCTCACCACTGTTTGGAATTAGCAAGGTTTTCTAAATGGGTAGCACATTTTTCTGCTTTTCACGCAGTAGCAGCTCTGAGTGTTCTTTATTTTCATCCATGCTCTCATTTCTGTAGTCATTCTCCCCATACTGCATCCCCCCCCCATTTTTGTTTCTGTATTTCAGAGGCTTGGTCATATGGCATAATTTTAAAGAATTTTCCTGTTTTTATGTTCAGTTGTGCTAACTGAAAAAGGAGCTTGTTATGGAAGGAATTTACTTAAGAATAGGAAGTCCTTGCCTCTTTTCCCCTGTAGTAGGACAGGCTTAGGGAATGGATCATATACTTGCTTATGTATTCACCTATTTGCATCCACACACCCACCCCCATCCCACACGCATGCTTTGAGTCTTTCATCTTAAATTTCATCATTTTATTTTTAACCAAACTTAACAATTACATGCATTCTCTAAATCAGACACTTGAATTTTTTAATAAAAAAATAAAGTTTCCCCCAGTTATTTTCTTTGCAATTATATTTTCAGAGAGATAGCAGGAGAAGAAATTCTTAGAGTAGCCTGAATTGATAACGTCAGTCCTGGTGATGAGGAGATATGTGCATGAGAATATGAGGGGGTGGGGTGTATATGTGTTTGTCTTTGTCTGCTTATAGGATATGGGTCAGTCCATGGAGGAGCCTAGTGAATTTCACTTTTCTTGGTGCTTCCTGACAAATATAAGCCATTGACAGGTGAGAGTGTATTCCAGTCAAGGTCAATTAATTGTGCAGAAGTCGTAACGTTGGGGAAGTTAGTCCTTCTCGGCGACAGTGCTAATTCAGGCTCTGGGATTGAAATTCTGGCTCCTTTTGAGAAAGGTTTCATGCTTACCTGCTTAATTGTGTGTGTGTGTGTTTCCTTGCCCTTCCATGCAGCTCTTTAAGAGGAAGGGGCTGAAGGTAAGGTGAGAGAGGCTCAGCAGTTGGAAAGTTGTTTTGAACCCTGCCTCCTCTCTGAAAGACATTAATGAATGTGGATTTGAATGCCATAAATGCAAGATAATTTTGTCACTCCTCGCTTCCCTTGGCTGCCTTCATTAGAGAAGTGGGGAATTTGCGTAGCCCACATCCCACTGTACCGGCCTGTTGTGGCTGGAAGGGAGCCCTAGTTAATTAATATGAGGAATTTGTTTTGTGTCCCTGTTTAAAAAAAAAAAGAAGACAGTGCAGGTTGGTGTTGTCAGCAGAAGCTGCTTGTCACTTTGACCTGTTCTGTTAAGTGTTTGATGTGTTTTCTCAGAGTAATCTGTGAATAACATTATAGCCCAGCCAGAAGAGAAACCGAGGGAGCAATAGCAGAATTAATATCTGGGAGCGTTGATAATTATATATCAGAATCTAATTTTTAGCACAGAAAATGTGTTAATGACAGAGAGGAAAACAAAAACCACTAGCTTCTCCCAGCAGGCCCCAAAGTGTCATTTATTATTTCTCAGCTGGATATCTATCAAGTTTATGGGTTAATTTTTCTGTAGACTGTTATTTATGGGTTTTTGTTTGTTTTCAGCCATCATTACTAACAATACGGTTAATAGCAATCATTTGTTATCCAGCACTAGGCGTGATGCCTCAGATGAGAGCACTGAACTGAGAATACTCATTTGGTAGCTGAATAAGGCCCTGACAGGGCCCATTTATAACAAGCTCATTCTATAATGTCCATCCTATTAATAAAATTTTGTTGCTGTCTAATTAGAGATGTCTGATGTGTATAGTAGCACGGCAGAGGAGACTTTTTTGCTACTGCTTTTTTTTTTTTCCTTCCCCTGGTCTCTCTGTCACAGCCAAAGCCCATCTGGGCATGTGGGAGAAACAAAAGGAATGAGGAAGGAGCTGTGGGCAAAGGTTTGGATTCGATGTGTGGTGACATCGCAGAGTGAGTGAGATGGAAACACAGGGAGGTCTCACTGGCTTGCCAGTGCTCCTCTCTGCTCTTCATCCTGTGGTTTCACCTGCCTGGGGTGGTAACTTGCAGCTTGCCTCCCAAATCCTCACTGATACGAAGTGTGACCACAGGGTGCTTTGATGCGTTTACTAACCTGCACAACAGAACTTAAAATGTACAGCCAGTGCTCAGCTCTTCAAAGTTGCTGTCTTGCAAGGCAGCACGTTTATTCCTAAGACACTGTCATTTCTAAGCATCTTCTGGAAACTTCTCTCGGTTTGTTTGCAAAGGTGGTCTATTTCATTCAATAAGAAAGTGAAGAGCCTTCCTGAGTAAGAATTTGGGATAATATATTAGAATGTCAATCTCAATGTTTTGTGGTTGTACTTTGAATACAGAAACTGATTCAGTTCAGCCATTTTTATCCCAGGGAATCTTTCAGGCTTTTTTTTTTTCCCTTTAATTAGAAAGAAGCTTTGGGGCTAGACAATGTTATGTACCCAGCTGCTGGACAGAGTTGGAATTTTAAGTCCCATTGCCCTTTATTTGCTGTGATAGGATTTGGGGAAAGCTACTGAAATGCTGGGGCTCAACTTTCTCAGTTCTGAAAAAGCAGGCACTAGTCCCTGGAGAATGAATTGTTGCAAGAGTTAAATATCATAGATGAAAATGCCGTTTAGGTAGCAAGACCTCCCAAACGCTAGTTATGACTACCACCAGTTAGAGTTCACTGTTTAGAACCCTATATAGAAAAACCTACCCCACTGAGGTCCTTTACTGTAAAGTCATTTGTAAACATGGTTGTATGCATAGTTTTACTAATTGTATTGCTTGTATTTCAAGTGAAATTGTGTTTCCCACTCCAAGTAAAAGTTAAAGAAATGTGTTTGTTTTTTTTTAATTTAAATCTTTATCATCCCAATTACAGCTGATTGCGAAGTTTGTTGAGGAGGGGAAATGAAGAATTAAGAATTCAAGGAAGAAATATTTTATTAATTTAGCAGGTGCTCTGAATACATACACCTTTGATTTAGGAGCACACAATCAGGCAATACGCTGAAGAATGTTTTTTAAAATAGTTTTGTTGCTAGGTAACTATTTTCCTCTTTTCTAAGCTCCCCCCAAAATGTTTTGCAAATGATCTTTTGAATAAAAATGATCATCTAATATTTTTCTCCCAGCCTGTCTGTTTGATTGTGAAGGTAAAACCATTAAAAAAAATAAAAAACAGGGCACTGCCGAATTTCCATCCTAAGCTAGTGATAAAAGTGCCGTACTGAGTGGTGGCTGCCAGGCCTGGGCTGTCTGCTGGTTTTTTTTTTTTTTTTCTTTCCCCCTAAACTGCACTTGACTACAGCTTATCAACCCTTAATTAGTGCTACATTTTCTCCCTGTGATTTCTATTGATGTGCAGTACAGGAAGCTGGATTGAGCCTCCACCTGACTGGTGTGCAAATTGTTCTAGAAAATTCAGCAAACATCTCTCTCCACTATCCACCCCCTCCCCAATACTCCGTTTCTTTCCTCCCCACCGTTTCTCTCTCCTTGTGTCTTTCTCGCTTCCATTTCCCCGCAATAGAAAAGTTGAAAAGCAGGACGATAGGAATCAGGTTGGGTATTAGTGTTTTTGCTGGCCTGGGCAATAGAAAACGACAAGCCGCCGCCGGGGCTCTCCGTCAGCAGAACGCGAAGCGGGGAGGAGGCAGCGGGCGGGGACTCTCCCGCGGCCTCAGGATGGCTGCACCACGATGGCGAAGGCGAGCGCCGGGATGAAGTCAGCACTGACAAAGTGAGCGGATTGATGGATGGACAAAGCGAGCAACTGGATGTGAGAATGGATGAGGGCAGAGGGGGAATTTAACACAGACAAACAGAATGAAAGACAGAGAGGAATTGCTTGCTGAAGGATGGCCGCCCTCAGCTCCCACAGCAATTTACTTACTGCTACCTGAACACCCAAGGATTGTTTGCATTTTGCAGATATTCCTACCAGCCTCGGCAGAGGGACCTGGTAGATTCCAGCTAGTGTGTGCCAGGCTTTCTCTTTGAACCTCCCTCTATTACTGTCCCTCCTAAGTCCACCGCCCCCCACCCCCCCACAACTGTATTCACTCACACTCATTTAATTCAAACTGAGTGACTGATTATTTCCAATAAGTTCACACAGTGTTCCTGCAGAATAAATTTTCTTCTCCTGCCATCATTTTAATGTTTCCACTAAATTTACCTTAATCAGTTATTGTTGCCTTAGTGTAGTAAATAATAATATTTACCTGCTCCTTTTGAGACTGATGTTTCTAGAAGGAGATCTATTGTTGTTTCATGAAGGCTTGTGGTAGTGATGATAATGGATGCCTCCTTTGTGCAGGAAAAACTTAGTGGCTTTCTACCTTTATCCCGTCTGTATATATTAATGAGGGACTCAATATTTAATGCTTGTCACATTTTTATTTTAAAGTAGAAAATATGCTCCACCCCAGCCCCCAAATATGTTATATTAGGTAAAAAAGAATTTATTAAGAAGGTGAATCTCATGTGAAGTGTTTCCACCACAATAAATTCAAGTTAAAAAAAAAATAAGAAAAAAATTGAGAGAGAAAAAAAATGTTATCTTCCCCCCCTAAGAAAAAAATGTATAGTGTTGCATATGTTACAGTAGGTGTACAGTTTACAAATCATCATTTCAAAAAATAAGTGTCTGTGACAAAAAAGCTATTTGAGGTTTTTAAAAAATATAATGCCATCAGTGATTATATGAAGCAATAGAAGGTAAATCGATTTACTGTAATTGAATATCATACTCAAATGTATATTTAGGATTTTGTTTCCTTGTGTAAATAAAGAAAATAATTTTCTGAGACCTGATTTAGGAATCTTGAATAAGAATTTGTGAAATGAAAATTCCAAAAGAAACCTACACACAGACACATGCAAATTGTTGGGAAAGTGAAAAGGTGACTTATTCCAAAATTAAGGCAATCCAGCCTTAAATGTGGTAGTTACAAAATAAGCCACTATATTTCTGGTACATTCAAGGAACCTGGGGCTTTACAGGAAATCTTTTTTATTTTGAGATACATTGAAGGAACCTGTATTTCAGAATCAGTGTTGTTAGGTCTCATAGTTCCTTTATCCACTTTCCATGAAAAAGTTTTTATCTTTCTCCCCCTCCCTCTTTACCTCCCTCTCTTCCTCCATCTCCTTTCAAAGAAATGGCCTGGGAAGACAAATAGTCTTTGCATTTTTTGGCTGTATATTGCAGTTTTCTCCCTTAAATATGCAAATTTACATGTCTACACACGTAGTTTTGAGGCAGATCTCTTTCTTGTGACATACTTCCAAAGTCCCATCTATCTCTCTCCTCCAATTCCACAAAGACTAAAACATATGAAGTGGCAACAGAGTTTGAGAACCTCTGGCCCTTGAAGGACTCCAGAGTTCAGTGTCAGCTGCCTTCACAATTAAAGCAAGGTTTTGGGAGAAGGCTGTTGACTTGGTAGAAATGATGAATAAGAGTTTTCAAAAGATGAAATTAATAAGTTGTCTGTTGCACAGAGGTCCATGAGACATGTTTTCGCGTATGGCATGGATTATCTGTCTTTCCACTATTCAAAAGTAGATTTGTCCTCGTGTTCATTGCTTGTGCAGACTAAAGGCTGTGGTCGCCTGGAAGCTGCAGCACCGGGAGGTGCGTATCCGGCATCGTTTTGAAATAATAGGAGCTCAGAGCTGACTAACCATTTGGAGATTATGTCACGTATTAATCCTGGTATTGAGTAATTTTTCAAAGGTTGAAGAAAATGTGACAAGTGATAAAATTAAGTTTACTGAAGGTTGCTCACATGTGGCCCGGAGATACGGCTTACGGCAACAGGTTATAGCGGGTCCTGATTCTTTTTGTGATTAAAAAAAAGCTGGAACCTCTGAGATAACGCTGGGAAATTTTTGGAAAAGAAGAATGGTAACTCCTTTTTCATGTGGATCCCTGATTGGTGAAGGCAGACTGAGGGGAATTGGTTTCTTTTTGCCGTTATTCTGAGTTTTGTGGCTTCCATGGTTTTCAGCACATGTCCTAAGAATCACTACCCCTGCGCTTCCTAGAAGCAGGCTATAGGAGCCTGAGCTCCATCTCCTCAGAAATTCTGATAAAGGAGGATGGGGTGAGATTTCTGCCAAGAATTCTGCCAGGTGGGCCAGAGACGTGATACCTTTCCCTCTGTGTCCCTTTGGAGTTCATTTGGATATTTCTGATGCATCCCTCTAAATATCCTGACTTTTGAACCTTAAAGTTGGATTAGCAATAACCAAAAGAAGGCTCACTCAGTTTTGTTTTATACCTCTCAATTTATTTTAATCCCCCCGCCCAGTCCTACATACAATACATGTTGACTGTAGAAAGTTTGAAAAAAAAAAATTCTGAAGAAAAGAATTATCTGTGATTTCACCACCCGGAAATTAACCGTTGCTAATATTTTGTTGTATACCTTTCAGTCTTTTTAGAAAAAAAAAGTACACATTACGTAATGAAAATCAGGATCATTTCCTGATTATTTTTTGCCAGTATCAATATGTTTTTGAGCATATTCTCATGTCTTAATAATCCTTCTGAAACGTGGTGGTTATTGGAGGCACAGCTCATTTGTCCAGGTTTCCTTTGCAAGTCCCTTATTGTTGGCAGCGTAGGTTACTTCCCCACCCCAGCCCCCCATATAAACAGAGCTGTGATGAACTTTGATCTAATTTTCAATTGATGGCAACTTTATTATTATTGCTACTATTTTAAAATTTTATTGGCGTATCGTTGCTTTACAATGTATGTTAGTTTCTGCTGTACAGCAAAGTGAATCAGCTGATGTGTGTGTGTGTATATATATATATCTCTCCTCTTTTTTGGATTTTCTTCCCATTTAGGTCACCATAGAGCATTGAGTAGAGTTCCCTGTGCTGTAAAGTAGGTTCTCATAGGTTATCTATTTTATACATAGCATCAGTAGTGTATATATGTCAATCCCAACGACAATTTGATTATTATTTTTTAAATTAAATTTAAATTGCCTTTTCTTCCTCCCTTCCATTCATCCATCCATGCATCTATCCATCTAATCCTGGTTTATGAACACTTGATTTAAGTGATTTCAGAATACCAGTGTCTGCCCTGTAAGAGTCACTTTTTCCTAGACCCTTAGAGAGTATAAATTGTTCATTAAGTTATTGCAATATTCAATGTCGTTAGTATTATTAGCCTTACTTCTCTACTCTACCACGCTGGTGAAACAAGTCCCCTTACACTTCTGTTTCCCTGCCCCCATCTTTTTTCTCACACCATCCCCCTCATGGAATGCTCGCCCCATTTTTCCTCTGCTTATTTAAATCCTGTCTTCAAAGTGAAAGTGAAAATCACTCAGTCGTCTCCGACTCTTTGCGACCCCATAGACTATACAGTCTATGGAATTCTCTGGGCCAGAACACTGGAGTGGGTAGCCTTTCCCTTCCCCAGGGGATCTTCCCTACCCAGGTATCAAACCCAGGTCTCCCGCATTGCAGGTGAATTCTTTACCAGCTGAGCCACAAGGGAAGCCCCCTGTCTTCAAGGGGGAACTCAAATTTCACTTCTCTCATGAAGCCTGATGATCCATACCCCACATGATTTCCTAATAGCAGTAATTTCAATGTGACAAACTCATGTTACTCTTTTCCATTGTGTTTTCCTTGAACCCAAACTAGATAGAGCTCTAAGAACTCTTAGGTCTTGACTCACTCAACATTCTTTTTTAAAACTGAAAAAGTCAAGTTCCAGAATTGCTTTGACCTTCCCAGTAATGGACCAGTAGAACATGTACCATTATAGACCTATTCCTCAATTCACCAGTACTAAGAAGTTTGTAGCAGAACACTCTCCAGTGGGCAATTTCTGACATTTTCTACATGACTGGGCATTTGGGGAAAGTGAATGGCAGTAGATATGCAACTGTCTGCTAGCGAGCACGAACACATCACTCTGTCACACCCTAAAAAGTTGAATAAAGCTCAGCTGAACAAGATAAAGCCTCCTTATCCTTCTCCCATGGGTCTGAGCTCACTGATAGAACTGAGCCTGATGGTGTGGCTGCCAGTAAAGGGATATGAAAAACACCATGGGGCAGAGAATTGTGAAGGATACTAGTCACTTGACATATCTAAGCCTTAATATCCTTTTCTATGAGAGGAATGGAGTTAGACTAGTTCAACTATCTGCAGTAGAACTTGCTTTAAAAAAAAATAGCTGATGCAAAACCTTAACAGTGGAGTTACTCTGACTCTAGTAGGTGCCACGGAGACCCTCAGCCTCCAAACCTCTGTGTGTCCCCAGCAATGGTTCCCTCACTACTCGATGGCTTAACATTTGGAGATGTTTCTTCTGGCATTGAGATATGATAGTTCTAAAGCAGTGAAAGCTGCTCAGTCATGTCCAACTCCTTGTGACCCCATGGACTATACAGTCTGGCCTGGAATTCTCCAGGCCAGAATACTTGAGTGGGTTCAGTTCAGTTCAGTCGCTCAGTCATGTCTGATTCTTTGCGACCCCATGGACTGCAGCACGCCAGGCCTCCCTGTCCATCACCAACTCCTGAAGTTCACTCAAACTCATGTCCATTGTGTCAGTGATGCCATCCAACCATCTCATCCTCTGTCATCCCCTTCTCCTCCTGCCCTCAATCTTTCCCAGCATCAGGGTCTTTTCAAATGAGTCAGCTCTTTGCATGAGGTAGCCAAAGTATTGGAGTTTCAGCTTCAGCATCAGTCCTTCTAATGAACACCCAGGACTGATCTCCTTTAGGATGGACTGGTTGGATCTCCTTGCAGTCCAAGGGACTCTTCAAGAGTCTTCTCCAACACCACAGTTCAAAAGCATCAATTCTTCGGCACTCAGCGTTCTTCACAGTCCAACTCTCACATCCATACATGACTACTGGAAAAACCATAGCCTTGACTAGACGGACCTTTGTTGGCAAAGTAATGTCTCTGCTTTTTAATATGCTGTCTAGGTTGGTCATAACTTTCCTTCCAAGGAGTATGCATCTTTTAATTTCATGGCTGCAGTCACCATCTGTAGTGATTTTGGAGCCCCCCAAAATAAAGTCTGACACTGTTTCCCCATCTATTTGCCATGAAGTGATGGGACCAGATGCCATGATCTTTGTTTTCTGAATGTGGAGCTTTAAGCCAACTTTTTCACTCTCCTCTTTCACTTTCATCAAGAGGCTCTTTAGTTCTTTTTCGTTTTCTGCCATAAGGATGGTGTCATCTGCATATCTGAGGTTATTGATATTTCTCCCAACAATATTGATCCCAGCTTGTGCTTCTTCCAGCCCAGCATTTCTCATGATGTACTCTGCATGTAAGTTAAATAAGCAGGGTGACAATATACAGCCTTGACGGTACTCCTTTTCCTATTTGGAACCAGTCTGTTTTTCCATGTCCAGTTCTAACTATTGCTTCCTAACCTGCATACAGATTTCTCAAGAGGCAGGTCAGGTGGTCTGGTATTCCCATCTCTTTCAGAATTTTCCACAGTTTATTGTGATCCACACAGTCAAAGGCTTTGGCATAGTCAATAAAGCAGAAATAGATGTTTTTCTGGAACTCTCTTGCTTTTTCAATGATCCAGTGGATGTTGGCAATTTGATCTCTGGTTCCTCTGCCTTTTCTAGAACCAGCTTGAACATCAGGAAGTTCACGGTTCACATATTGCTGAAGCCTGGCTTGGAGAATTTTAAACAGTACTTTGCTAGTGTGTGAGATGAGTGCAATTGTGCGATAGTTTGAGCATTCTTTGACATTGCCTTTCTCTGGGATTGGAATGAAAACTGACCTTTTCCAGTCCTGTGGCCACTGCTGAGTTTTCCAAATTTGCTGGCATATTGTGTGCAGCACTTTCACAGCATCATCTTTTAGGATCTGAAATAGCTCAACTGGAATTCCATAACCTCCACTAGCTTTGTTCGTAGTGATGCTTCCTAAGGCCTACTACTTGACTTCACATTCCAGGATGTCTGGCTCTAGGTGAGTGATCACACCACCATGATTATCTGGGTCATGAAGATTTTTTTGTACAGTTCTTCTGTGTATTCTTGCCACCTCTTCTTAATATTTCTTCTGTTAGGTCCATACGATTTCTGTCCTTTATTGAGCCCATCTTTGCATGAACTATTCCCTTGGTATCTCTAATTTTCCTGAGGAGATCTCTAGTCTTTCCTGTTCTATTGTTTTCCTCTATTTCTTTGCAGTGATCATCGAGGAAGGCTTTCTTAACTCTCTTTGCTCTTCTTTGGAACTCTGCATTCAAATGGGTGTATCTTTCCTTTTCTCCTTTGCTTTTCGCTTCTCTTCTTTTCATAGCTATTTGTAAGGCCTACTCAGATAGCCATTTTGCTTTTTTGCATTTCTTTTTCTTGGGGATGGTCTTGCTCCCTGTCTCCTGTACAATGTCATGAACCTCCATCCTGAGTTCATCAGGCACTCTATCAGATCTAGTCCCTTAAATCTACTGGTTTTCCCCACTTTCTTCAATTTAAGGCTACCCACTGCAGTGGGTAGCCTTTCCATTCTCCAACCCAGGGATCGAACCCAAGTCTCCCTCATTGCAGATGAATTCTTTACCAGTGGAGCCACAGGGGAAGCCCTTAGAGGGGAAAGGCAGATGGTAAATAAATACATGTATATACACATACAGTGTTATGTAGAAAACTGGAGAGTAGAGAATGGTTAGATGAAGTGGTCAGAGAAGGTCTCTTAACATTTGAACAGAGACTTGTTAGATATGTTAGGAGGGAAGACATGAAGACAGTGGGAAAAGTAGAGGGAATACTGAGTACAAAATCTTGTGGTTTGGCAAAACTAATACAATTATGTAAAGTTTAAAAATAAAATAAAATTAAAAAAAAAAAAAAGAAATGGAATCTGTTCTGGGGCAAATTGGTGACTTTCCCAGTGACCACCTTAGTCCTCCCTTGTACTTGTTCTCAGAGCCCTCCCTGTTCATGTAGTTATCCCTTCCTATCAGTGAAGAAGCTTCCTGATCTATCATGGAAAGCACTTCCTCCTGTCTCAGAGTGAACCATGATTGGTCCTAGCAACTCTTTTCTCCTCTTCTGTGATTGGTTTGGGCATGGGCATATGATCTTATTATGGTCAATAGTAAAGAGAGAGCCTTCACTAATTGTGGTTGTGTCTACATATGATGCCTGGAATTGCAGAAGCCATGAGGGGAGGTTTTGTGTTGAGGGTGGTAGAGCAGAAAGATGGGCAGCATCTGGGTCCATGGTGATAGCATGAACTGGTGACCTGACCTTAGAAAGCATCTTACTTTGTATTTCTTTTGGTGTTATATAATAAACCCTTATTGTTTAAGCGAGTTTTTTGTTTGTTTCATATTCTGTTACTTGCAACCTAAAGCATCCTAGAGGGTGCTTGAAACAGTTCTTTGTCCAATGCACTTCATTTAAGATCTGTTCAAATGCTGTCTGAAAGACCTTCTTCAACTCTGTAAAAAAGGACAGAGGTGGAACTTCAACTCTGATAACAGGTTAAAAGTCTTGCACACGCCTAGGTTTAAACTAGGGCGTGGCCTCCATCTGTCTTCCATGCCCAGGAAAGGAGAGCATGGGTGCTCCTTGGTGTCATTTGGGACTGAATCCCCCTCCCCTGCTGTCTGCTCAGGTCCATCTTCATAAATGGTGATTTCAGGAGCTCATTGGCTCCATGTAAAAGGTGAGTGACTCTGCTTATAATAAATTTCCTTGTGGTGTGTATGCTCTCATTCCCTTCGTTTGACCTTGGTGGGACGGGCTGATGGATCAGTGATAAGTACAATATGAAAAATGAGTAAGCAGAGCACAGTGAGCGGTGAATCCATCTTGTGTGTGATTAGCTGTGGAAAATCTCACCAACGTGACTCAGAGGACACTCTTCTTTCTCTCCTTTCTCATCCCCTCTTCCTCCTCCCACAATACCTCATCAGCCACCCTACAGGCGAGCTTTCCCACACATGACTGTCTCATCCCCACCATCAGTCATTGGGTCCTTACAGGGCTTCTTGGATCGACAGCTATCAGGTAGGGAAAGTGGGCTCGGACGAGGAGAATCATCTTTTTTTTTTTTTTTTTTGTGGGGGGGAGGATAGAGAAGCAGCTAATAGATCTCATCTGAAGCCTTAGGGAGTCCCCTCCAGGGGCGCATTGAGAAGACATGAGTGTGACAGAATGACTCAATAGGCATTGTAAATCTGCAATTACACCTGAGGACTCAGTGACTTGTGGTTGAGGTCTCCATCAGTTCCATTCGCAGAATCAAGCCCTATAAAAACAGGGCGACAAGATGGTAAATCAAGCTTCTAGGGGAATCGTGGGATCCTGCCGCAGAAGGCCTGAGCATGTAAAACAGAAACTTGCCTTTAATGGCAGTGGCTCTTATTGCCACGCTGCAGAAGCCACCTTGGTGACACATCAAGGGGCTTTTGGAAGAGAATTTCCTCCTGCATTTGGGCTCTTGTGGGGATGGTCTGCATTTGTGTCCCATTTGTGGGGCACCAGTGTGTCAGGAGGCAAGCGGGGTGATGAGTGGCTGGAGGTATCTCATCATGCTAACCCAACTGGGCAACTTAGATCACTGTTCTATCTTCCTGAAGAACATGAGATGTTGCCTTCCTGGCCTTCCAAGCAGAGAACATATTCATCCTAAGGGCCAGCACAGGGAAGAGTGTGGGTAGGAAATGGGCACTTGCTAACAATTCCTCTGATGGGGGATGATGGAAGTGTCATTCCTTATTGTTGAGTTCCTGCCCATGTGTGCTCTGACCCCTGAGTAAAGGTCAGTACTTGAGATAGGTGAGGTCAAGCTTCATCCTACTTATTGGATAAGAAATTAAGCTGTAGATTTTCAAAATATTTTACTGTTTCAAAACGTAGTCCTCAGCTGGCAGGGAGAGATTCTTAGAGGATGTGTTAAACGAACTTGAAAGAACACATTGTAATTAAAAAACTTTTCCTGTATACATGGTCAGTTTTGCTCAGGGTGGTCCAACATGACCCTGTAATCTCAATCGCTCCATTTATTGCATGTGAGCCGTCACAGCAACAATGCTCCTCTCAACAAATCATTTAACACCTGGTGGCATTTGGTGATGAGTAGTTATTGCTACATCTCAAGACTGCAGATGCACTGGGGAAGCCCTACTTCATGTAACAGGTCTGTGCGCTGGTCTGCCTGCTCTCCTCCTCGTGTCTGTTTTGTCTGGAACCAACAGATGTCGGAGGCTCACAGAGGAGATGCATGTCCGTGTAGGGCTTAGGTTCAGAACTGGCCCCCTTCAGTCCATGTCCCATGGTCCTTATGAGGTCCTGTGTGGCATGATGATATGACACACGGCATGTACACGGAGGGTGAAAAACAGACCAGTCTTGCAGCGCACTATTATTATCATTGGCTGTGGCATGTAGGATTCTGGTTCCTGGACCAGAGAGTGAACTTGCACCCCCTGCAGTGGAAGCCCAGAGTCTTAGCCATGGACCACTAGAGAAATCCCACCCATACTTGTTTAGTCTGCATGTAGTTTATTAAGCACCTCTCACGAACCTTGTTTGGTTCTCCATCAAAAACAGGACAGAATTCCACTTCACTCTTATCCAAAACTTCTGTCTTAGTTGACCAAATGAGATTGTACAGTAAAAATAGTGTGGGTATTTAGTAAAAGTATACCAAGAATTAGAAGTAGAATTTAGAAATATGAGACCGATCAGTATTGTTGGGACTGATGGGATCAGTCCCATCATTGTGTGTTCTTTATTGCTGCAGCCGGATTAATAGTCATGTTTATGATAGGTGGTTGCTGACAAAAAGGGTAAATATTTCAAAGAGGACAGATACCTCCATCAGTAAACATTTGCTCCTATCCTGGGTCTTGGTTGTTGATTTTGGTTATGTGACTGACTTGAGCTTGTGGAATAAAGTGAAGCAGGCTAACAAATCATCAGAAAGAGCCCAAAGAGAATAAAAAGAGAAATAGAGGAGGGTAAATTTTCATTTGGCATTCATTTCCTGAAAGATGTAGTCATACAGCAAACATTACAAGATTGACAGTTGGGTAATAGATGCATAACATGTCCAAACAGTTAAGCTATTCTTCAATTAACACCCAGCCCTGTAATGCCATCTGGTCTATTGGGTTTAAGAAGGATGTAGGAAATTTGGCTCAAGTCCAGAGGAACTGTAGAGATAACAATAATTTATGAAATGATATATCTGAAAAGCTTTATGGGGTTGGCCTTATTTACCTAAATAAGAGCAGCTAGAAGAATATTCTTCTGATGTATGTGAAAGTGAAAGTTACTCAGTTGTGTCTGACTCTTTGTGACCCTGTGGGCGGTAGCCCACCCAGATCCTCTGTCCATGGAATTCTCCAAGCAAGGATACTGGAGTGGGTTACCATTTCCTTCTCCAGTAGATCTTCCCGCCCCAGGGATAGGACCCAGGTCTCCTGCATTGCAGGCAGATTCTTGACCATTTGAGCCACCAGTGTATAGGGTTGGTTTTATCTGAGAAGGTAACCGGTGCCTTTGCATTTTAACCAGGAAGTGAAAAAAAGGAAAAGGTTGACATTTAGGTGTGTTTAAATTAAGTTAGATCTGCAAGAGAATTTCGCTAACTTCTCAGGTTTTGTAGTGGTGACCCAGAATTGTTTCCAAGTTGTGGAGTATATCTCCAAAAGAGATTTAATTTTTAACTTTTTAAGTGGAAGAGAAACTAGTTCTCTTACAGGAGGTCATGTATTATTCTCCCTGGAGGCAGGGAGTCTGAACCTTTCTGGGAATCTGTTTCTGCATGTTGAAGGAGAGAGTAGGCTCTCACACAGCATTTTCAGAACACTGGATGAGGTAATGAAGGTGATAATACCCTCTGGTCTGGTTCCATCTCCTTGCTATCCTGGGAAGGCCATGATCTGTCTACTCAGTCTGAATGGGTAGCACATGGGTTCTATCACAGAGAGCTGTAAAGAGTGTTTGAGAACTTGACTTTCCCAGGGAAATGGAAGGTCCATTTTCCCAATTAATTTATAAGCTGGATATGGTAGAGATCATTTGAAGGTTCTTAAGGGGTTCCTTTCTCTGTATATTTTAATGTTGTGGGGTTTATGTAAAGGCCTCTTAAATTAAGCTGAAGCTCAGAATTCCTCTGCACATCTCAAATACACATGTACAATATCTTTCTTCTCTATTTAAAATAAGATTCAAAATTTAACAAGGAGAGTGGCAAATTCTTCGTGTTGTTTTCCACTTAACCCTCAATTACCGTACATCATACTCCAAGATCGTTGTCTTAAAATTTGCAGTAATATAGATTATTGAGTTTATGTCTCATCATATAATCCAAAATTTGAGAAGTCTGCAATAGTACATGAAACCTTAGTAAAATATGAAAATTATACACATGGGGAAGGAACGCAAAATAAGCAGTGAATAAGATGGCACAAAAAGGAAGCATTTGGTGTAGTGGAGAGGATGCGAGTGCAGGAAACCTAGAATTTAGTTTCTTCCCCAGTGGTAATGAGACCTTATGTGAATCACTTACCAGCATGTCTTGGTTTTTCCATCTGTGAAATAAAAGACTTGGATTAGGTCTTATGATGCTTGTTGGTTCTGAAAAGACCTTTGATCTATGGCTAAAACTCCCTTGGAGAAGATGAGTTTGTTTTCTTATGCCCATTCTATTATTGAAAATCCTCTCAAAGTAGGAGTCTGTATTCAGCTTAATTGACTGGTCCTCAGGTTAGTTAAGGATAGTGTGTTGACTTCCGAGTTCAGAGTCATGAGTTATCAGCGTTTGGACCATCTCTCTCACTCCTGTGCTGTCAGTCCATGTGGCTAATTAATTATGGCATCTTTTCCTGTTGAGCCAAAGCTGTGCCTCTGAATCCTTCTCATTACAGCCTGCCATGACCAGGGGGGTAGAGTTGGTTCCTCAGATAAAAACCTATTTAGTCACCCTGGCTTATTGTGTGAAGACCTCGGAAGATGAAGACAGTGTAATCTAGGAGAAATAGGTGCCCACCTGAAAGACCTTCCAGTCTAGAGAAATGGTCCAAGGAGCATGAGCAACCATGGTGGTGGGGGGCAGTCACTGTGGGCAGGAATTAGTTTGGATTTTCATCAAGATGTTTCAAATTATGGGCCTGTTTTAACTGTGCTGTCTCATATTGTGGGTACAGAGAATGCTGTGGAAGATAGGTTGAAGTGATTTAAGGTGTTTGACTTTTCAACAAATACGTGTTTGAAAGTCCATAGTCTTTTGCATAATCACTTCGTGTGGGCTCTGATATGAGGCTGTTTGTAATTTACAGCATGTGTGACATTAGTCTTCAAACTTAATAGTTTCAAAGCCATCCAAGATTTGGGAATTTCATTTAATGCCATGGATAACTCTCTGCTCTGAGCATCTTTTTTTTTTTTTTTTTAATATCATAGAGGGCATTTATTCATTTACACAGAATGTTTCTTTAGTTCTGATCATTTCTACAAATGTGCACACAGAAATAAGTCAAATATGTGTCTCAAACTGAATCCTCCAGAAATTTAGGTTCATATTTGACTCTAGAATTATATCTCTAAAACTCCCATCAACTCCTCAGGTCAACATATCCTTCTGCAGTCCTGCACCCCGGCTGGGTCACCTTTGCTTTTCTTATCACACTAAGCTGATATCTGAAACCAGGTGTGTGTTTTCCCATCATAATGTGCTTATGTCCTAGATTTCAGTTTTCAAGTGTCCAGAAGAAAGCTTTTGATAGAAGCAACCAACTAGGCAGGGTATTACAATATTATGTATTGGGACTCAGGTGCTCTGAGCATCTTTGAAGACCAGGCTGAGAGTGGGTAGAGATGGGAATAATTTTGTATTCGGTGGCACAGAGACAGAAACAGTTTTTATATGGGTATATGCATATTAGAAACATAGCGCATGTGTAATTTCTGTGTATTTTAGGAGGAATTTATTACTCTACATGTGCCCTATTTGAAATTTATGGTAAGAATATGGCAAAAGAGAAAAATATATTAACAGTTGGTGTTTCATTGTATTCATAAAATGCTGTTGTCACATCCCTTGACTTTTTACAATGAAAGAAAACGTTCCTAGTGATGGAGCATTAGGGTTTCTGGATCAGGCTTTAGAATTTGAGCAGCACTGGGCTCATCTCTGTTCCCTGGCTCAGTTATGCACAAAGGTCCTTTTCTAGGTGACATATCATGTTGTATTCCAAAGTACACTTTCTTTTAATTTACAACTTAATTTTCAACCTAATTCAGAAGATTGATACCATAATGCTATTTGCAGAAGTATTGAAATGTCAGTAAGTTTTATTGTAGTAATAAAGAGTATTCCATATATCACAGACTCTATAGGGATCCTTGCTTTTTGCATAGATCTTCATAGCAACAACCAGTGGCTAAATGCTGGCAATCATTAATTTTTAAAGAAGACATGGTTATGATGAGTTGAGGAATTAAGGCTGGTAGTGAAGAATGAACTTTAATTTTTTGTCACCTTTTTTTTTTTTTTTTGGTTGCATGCTTAGGTGAGGCGACAGCAAGATGATAAAAAATGGCCCAAATCCCAGGTTCCTAATACTTAAAATGCTGTCTGCTCATAAAAAGATTTCAGTTAGGGAGAGGCCATCTTTGAGCTCCCGGTAACAAATGGGTATCAGTGGCCCATGAAATAATCAATGCCACTAATCCATCCTAGGACCTGCCAATATGTTAATGGCCCTGGTGCATCGTTATTGCTACAAGACCATAAATCATTCCAGGACCAGAATGCATCGCTGTCGAGGCCTCAAACCCCTTGCCTAGAATAAAATGCTGCCTCCTAACAATTAATGTCCAAACATTTTGCAGCTTTGTGCCTTGATTGTTTTCAGATGCTAAAAAAGTAAGTAGGACAGATTGTAAATCAATAAAACTATAAGACAAAGTGTTTTAATAATAGGAAGGTTCAGAGTAAATCATAGTTCTGTGTTTATTATTGCTTTTGGGGTTATAAATAAAGTTACTTTCTACTACCCAGTGAGGCTACTGAATTAACATGGGTGACCAAGGCCAGGGCTAACCTCTCTGAATGGGGTCCCCTTCTCTTATATCACCCCGAGAAGCCAAATCAAGCCAACTGGAACCACAAACCCAACTTTATATTGGAGGGCAGTGTTGAGTATACAGTGGATCTGTTTTAGAGACAGTCCCTCTTGGAAATGGCAAAAGTAGCTCAGTATAAAATGGTTTCTTTGGGAGCATCAGATTTCAAATATCCAGTATGGTGAGGTTTCAGTGTATAGTTATTTATTAGCCATTGCTAATATGGGTGATGGAATAATTTTTACATTGGTACCCAAGTTAGCTTGGAGTTCCTAGGGGCTTTCACTCATGCTTCTTTCCATTAAATTATCTAACTTAGGAGGTTGACTTTGGCCATAGAAATACACTGTTGCCAACCACAGGCAAACCTGAGAAGATCTTACTTAGGAAACAGAGTTGCATCCAATTGATCTGCTTCCCTTTGGTCAGTGTCAATTTAGTTTCCTATTGAAGGTGTGGAGAAGCACACAGGATAGAAAGTCATTAACTCCACCTTGTAGACACAGAGTTTATTTGCTCCCATTATGGTGTTCCTTGTTCTGCAGCTGTACTTTCGACATGACGAAAGGTAGATAGCCATCCTGGAAAGGTGGGCTTGTCACTTGCTTGGGGAGTCACAAATCAAAGGACAGCGGCTTGTAGTGTTAACCATGAACTGGCTGGCGAGCAGGATTCTGACTATAAGTGGAATTGAGACATTGAACCTGGTTGAGCCTATTTCCTGTGTCAGGTTGAATGTGGTAAGGAACCAAGAAGGTAAACAACCAAATGAAAATAGTGGAGTGTGGGGTTTGGGGGTGCCTCTAGCATTCAGTTAGAGCGATGATGTTGAAAAGACACCACGTCCCCACCACATGCCCTGATGTGCCATGCTCCCAAACACGTGTTCAGCCACTGTCACGTGGCAGACACCCCTCTCTGGCACTCGTATGTCCCTTGCCCCCAGTTCTGGTGGGTGTTTGTAGTTTATTTTGGTGCTCAGGAAATAGCACAGGAAAAGGCCAGAAAAACAATGGCTCCGTATAGACAGAAAGACAATTAAAACTGATATGACTCTTAACAGAAGTGGCAAGAGCAGGCAGGATGGAAGTAATTTATTCAACGAATTGTCCAAATACATAAAATTGCGCTGATGTATGGTGTAGCGGTGGGACAGTGGAAAATTTGATAGTCGTTTCCGTCGTATGAATTACTCAGACAGGATGCCTTTGTGAAGTATGGGGGTTTGTTTAATGTTCTGACAACAATTTAGATCCTGTTATGGTTATTGCAGTGTAATGCCGTAGTAAAAATTGAACATGACACACCAGCAATTTATTATTTGTGTGTTTTTTAACCTTGAGTATCGGATTGTTTGTCCAAGCATATCCTTTGATTTGCTATGAAATTTATTGTTGATAAAAACAATCAGATTTCCATTAGAAGCAAAAAATATTATTATTATTTTTTTTTTTTGCCATGAACCATGGATTTAGGGAAAAAATTCAAACTAGGCTACAGGACTTATGACAGGTAGACTCATGACATTATATGGTAATTCAGCATGAAAGAATAATTGTGACACTCTACTTGGTTGTGGAGTATAATCGTGCTGTGAGGTTCAATTCACTGAAAGGCCAAATTATCTTCAACTACATTAGTCTGACAACCTATAATGCTTTGCAGAAGCAATTTGTAGACGTTTCACAGAGTGCCAGCAAACAGGGCTCCCCATTATGCCACCCATTAACAAATTTGTGTAGGGAAAAAAGTAACTTTTCCATTTTCCTGACTGTTTTCAAGCTTTGCAACATAATAAATAGCTAATAGTAGTATTTGCATTGCCATTTACTCTCTTCGTTTTAAAATTTATCTAAGGCATGGGAGGAGAGATTTATATTTGCAGCTCTGCAGCCTGAGAAATATTGATAGTTTCTTTGACTTAAACAATAGCATGGTGCAATGGAGAGAACGTGGCGTTTGGAGGTGAGTGGTCTGGATTGTTGTTGAAATTCACCATCTGCCCCCCACCCACCCCTGACAGCCCAGGCGAGACTTTTGTCTTGCCAGGTTTTATAACCTTATTCACTTTGGACCTCAGTTGCCCCATCTCTAAGTTGGGGATTATGTTCCTCTCACCTAAGAATCTCTGTCTGGGGATTCCAGCCACTGGGAAGTCTATCTGGAGTAGTTGTGGAGTAGGGGACTGTCGCCCCTTTTGTACTGCTGGTTTTAGGGAACGGAACCACGGGATGGATGAGTATGAGGCACTCTCAGCCCTGTGACTCAGCTAGAATTTGCTCCTGAGCGTGTTTTGCTTGACTGCATCCATCTGTAGAGGCCCATTTCCGAGCAGAACCCAAGGCCATGTCAAAATAGATTGTTTAACTTTTATATTCTCAAATACAGAATAAGCAGTTTTCTTTAAAAAAAAAAAAAAGATTGAAAAAGCTACCCATGTGCTACAGAAATTCAGGGACACAGCATACAGCATATTTGATGAACTTAAAAAAAAACAACTTTCTTCATAAATCACGTTGGATGAGTACTAAAAAAAGTTGGTTTTGTTTGCAGGTGCTACTGCATGTGGAGATGTACAGAGCTGTGTGGCTCCATGTCCTAAATATTTAATAGGGCTTTTCCATTTTCACCTGGATTTTGGGCACTGGAAGAAGCCAGGTGTGTTTCTCCTAAAGGCTGGTGTCACTTGTATGTTTGTTCTTTTTAGTTCCTGTGATTTGCTGCTTATTTCCCGAGCCGGGCACTCCTGGATTGAAATGGGACTTACAGGAGGGATCGGTTTGCAGAGAAAGGCTTAGCACCAGGAATGGTCCCTCCTTGTCTTTGTCCCCTCCATTGCAAGGGTTTCCATAACAGTCTCACACCACCGGAGTGAATGGGCATGAGGATAAATCACTCACTATCTTCAGTGATGGATTTATAATTTATGATTTTAAGAACCATCAAACTTTCTCCACCATTTTTGAGAAGGGGTGGTATGAATCCCTCTGTGTCACACGGTGGTGTTAGTTTCCTCATCAGAGACTGGCCCTTCATTATGACAGGCCATTAGGCCTCATACCTGCTGCTTTCAGAGGAGGTGATGGCTTTTCCTAAGGGTCAGTTTGAATTCAGCCCTTCCTGTTAGAATCTAAGAGATAAACCATCTTTTTGGTTTTTTAACTTGATCTTTGGCTTCCCTGGTAGCTCAGATGGTAAAGCGTCTGCCTATAATGCAGGAGACCTGGGTTCAGTTCCTGGGTTGGGAAGATCCCCTGGAGAAGGAAATGGCGACCCACTCCAGTATTCTTGCCTGGAGAATTCCATGGACTGAGGAGCCTGGTGGGCTACAGTCCATGGGGTAGCAAAGAATCAGACATGACTAGAAAAAGAAATAGGATGATAAACTTAGTAGCTATTTCTAAGGACTTGACCTACCCTTCTTGTTTGACTGGGTGGGAGGGTTTTTACTTGATTATTAAAGCTCTTTTTTATAGTTAAAAAATGAATTTATTTTTATTTTTGACTGTGCTGGATCTCTGTTGCTGTACCCGGGCTTTCTCTAGTTGCGTTGAGTGGGGGCTGCTCTTTGTTGCAGCACACCAGCTTCTCATTGCCGTGGCCCCCCCTTGTTGCCAGGCACGGGCTCCAGGGTCCACGGGCTTCAGTAGTTGCAGCACATGGACTTAATTGCCCTGCAGCATGTGGAATCTCCCTGGAGAAGGAATCAAACCCATGTCCTCTGCATTGGCAGGTGGATTCTTAACCACAGGACCACCAAGGAAGTCCCTAAAGCTCTTTTTATTTTAGTGAAACTTAGAGGATATTTCTGGACTCTTGGAATAGAGATGTTGAATCAGTGGTCCTCGGTTGACTGTTTCTCCCTTCATAAGTTGAAAAAAAAAGTGTATGTTTTTCCTGCCTGGTGGCCCTATGCTCTGGGGAATTGCTTTTCCAATGTGTGACTAACATCTCCAGGCGGACTGTAAAGAAAGTATAAGGAGTTTAGTGCAATCAGTCAACATTACTGCAAGCATCACCTTTACTGTGGAGGGAGAGTTAGTCATCCTCGCTTTGGTACGAAGGGTGACCCATGGGCAGCAAGCGCGGGTGAAAACAGGAGGGGCCTCGCGAGTATGGAGGCCCTTAGAGTAAGCATGAATGCAGTTACAGTGGGAGAATACATACGGAGAAGGAAAAGAGTTGCAGGGGGGTTGTTGGTGAGTGGGGGTAATGGATTATTCTGAAGGTCTGGGGTCCCAGGAGTATAGTTACGGACAAGCTGGAGCATCCATGTTTACGCATAGTGCTCTTCAACCTAATTTTGGCTGAACTGTTGCTGACTTCCTTCATGTTCCTTGGTCACCCACCTGCAGAAAGGGCATGGAGGGAGATGATTGTTGACTTTATGGTTATGGAACCCAGCTAATCGGTGCTCCTGCTGGGCTGTAACTTGTTATGCCTGAGTAGTTCTTACACCAGGTCTGAAGATTTTTTACTGGCAAAAGAGGAAAAAAAACCCCACTCATTTCTCATGACCCAAGGCCCCTACTGGGAGGGAAGCTCTCATCTCACATGGAGGGAAAACACAGTGATACCTCCTGATACAGAGGTTTCTGGAGTGATTTAAATATGACCAGTGTAGCTCCTTAGCCCTGCTTTGGAAAACCATGGGGTTTCACAGAATGAACGCTTGTGCAGCCCTGTTTGATAAGCCTGCAGTGGAACAGGAGACATCTTGCTTGCTGTGTTCTAGGGTTTTTGAGTCAACATCAGTAACTGCCCCCCCTCACCCCCTGCAACCCACAAGCTGGGGAGCCAGTGACAGGTACCTGATCCACTTATAGTCATTCTTCATTCAGAGCTGTAGTTACTTTCAGACATGGAGGATATTTTTGTTCTGCTGGTTTTCTCAGGGTTGGATCACCCAGGGTTCTAGTCCACACAGAGGCCAGCATGTGGCCAGCATGTAGGTGGTGTAAGTACCACCTTACAAACTGCTTTGATCTTTGGCGTTCTGGTAAAGGCTGGTTAATCTGGCACTGTGATTGTCTGCTGCACCAGCTCTCCACTAGCTTTCCTCCCTTGAATGATTCTGTGAAACGTCCCCTGCGTTCAGGTTCTACTTGCTTCTCTGGTATGTATCGTTGTCATCCTTTACCCCATTTCTCCCTGTGCTGATTCTGTGGTCATGTTTTTGTGGGATGGAATCTCCATCAGATAAAAAGCTGGAGGAGATAGGAAAGGTCAGCACGACAAATCTGTCCTCTGAGCGCCTGCGAGTGTGTTTGGGTAGCTGAGCTCAGCTGACCACGAAAGACAAATAGGAAATATGAAGGTGCTTCCTCACCAGCCTTAAAGTTGAAAGCCAAATATCTACTGGGAGAAATAGGAGTGTTAGAGTCTCATATTGGAGATTCAGGAGGAGATACATTCTTGCCTTCATTTGGAAAGGTCACAGGCTTTATTTGCAGTAAGACATGCATATGGTTATAGCTTGCTTTTATTTTCCCTTTTAAAATGTGTATTATATGTCCACACCATGTTTACATTACAATTGTGTATTTTAACAGCACGCATAGTCTTTAACGTGACAATACAAAAAAAAAAAAACAACAAAAAACAAAAAACAACTTCAAATGTTATTTTAGCGAGTTGTTTTACATAACGAGAGACGATGATAATCTGTGGGTGTTTCTGTTTCTCTCGGTTAATTTCTTTTCTGTTTTTATTTTGTGGAATTAAAAAAGGACATTTCTAGTGATGGTGTAAAGCTCTTCTAATTTAATTTTATTGTTGTATACCTGTCTCCACTAAAAATGCAAATATCTGTTAGAAGCTGTGTCTTACATTTCATTCTGCTTCATAGATGGGTTTGTTTCATGGAGTTATCTGTTTTGGGGGAAAACATTAGACTCAAATTTGCAGTAAGGCCATCTTTGATTTCTTTTTCCCTTAATAAGAGAGAAAAGGGAAAGCGAACATATTTTTTTTAATGTCTGCTATAAGCCAGACAATAACATGCATTATTTCATTAAATTTTCATAATAACCTTTTGAGGATGTTATGATCCCAATTTCACAGATGAGGAAACTGAGGTTTAGAGAGATGAAATGACTGGCCAGGGGAACACATCCAACAGTGAGTGAAACCGACTCCAAAGCCTGTGCTATTTTCCACGGCACCAAACCGCACAGTCTTCCCCCTAAAGGCACAACTTCTCTTGCTGCCATTGAAGAGATCCATCACTCTGAAAAGTAGTAGGGAGTATATATAGTCTTTCATAAGAAATTACCACTGTTGTTAAAAAAAAGTCTCAAGTACCTTTGAACATATATTATGTGCCTAGTTCTTTCTGTACTTGGATCAGTACTGTGTGTGTGTGTGTATGTGTGTGTTTAGGATGCTGATACAGAGAAAGTGGAAACTGGAAAACAGAGTCCATGTCCTCAGGAAGGGCAGAGAAGATGAATCTGAAACTTGAATGAAGGGTGAACACCAGTTTACGAAAAAGGCTAAGTTAAGGGACAGGTCAGGGTGCCCCGGGGAATGGGTATTGTGGTACAAACCCAGAAACTCTATCAGAGCCTTAGAAAAAGAGTGTCAGGTGATACAACCCTCAAACGAGTGGCTTTGCTTCTAGGACTGGGATGCTTTAAGCCTGTGTGGAGAAAGGGATGATGAGATAGTGGCTGTTGGGGGTGAAGTGTATATTTAGGGTAGATGGAGAAGTAGGTCTATGGATTTGTGAGGCCAGGGTGGTGGTGGTCTCACCAGTTTCTCCATCCTTGGACGTCAGCCATGCTGAGCCCCTCTCTGTGTGTCTAAGTCCCTTCTACCTTCTCACCTCTGGGCCTCTGTATCTGTTGCTTTCTCTAGGTAACTCCTCTTGATCACCCTCGAGGTCTAAGCTAAAATGTCCTTTCCTCTGGGAAGGCTTTCCTGGTTTCCCCCATTACGTCTGGTTCTTTGTTCCCTTTGGCTTCTCTATTCCCCCATCATAACATTGATTATTGTTGTTTAGTTGCTAAGTTGTGTCTGACTCTTTTGCCACCCCATAGCCTACCAGGCTCATCTGTCCATGGGATTTCCCAGGCAAGAGTACTGGGGTGGATTGCCATTTCCTTCTCCAGGGGATCTTCCTGACCCAGAGATCAAACCCATATCTCCTGTATTGACAGGCAGTTTCTTTACCACTGAGCCACCTGGGAAGCCCTATAACATTGATTATATTTTAACAACTCATGTACTTGTCTTTCTTTCTAAACAGTAAGCTCCAGTAAAGGGAGCACAGTTAGCAAAGACTCAGGCACATAGATAGTAGGTGAGCAGATCATTTTTGAATGAGTTAATGAATGAGTGAATATGTTTAAATTTCATTAGTCAACTCATGAAAGCCAGGTCGGTCCATGTGTCTCTTGAAGTCAGAAGGAAGGTTTATTTGTTGTTTCTCTGTCAAAGGAGGGCATGCTCCCCAGATGAGACAGACTTGTCATCAGGTCCCCAGGTTTATCCTTCAGTATCCTCTCAGGAGTTTTATCCAGTGGTCGAGGTACTGTAATGAGAGCTCCTGGTATGGATACTAGAATTGCTCAAGCAGTTTAAATGTAGTCACAGGGACATAAAAGTGTTGTGTTTTTGCTGGAGTGGGAGGGGCAGGCAGAGAAGCCAAGTCATTAAAAGTGAGGGTGGGTGGGGGTTCTTGTGCACGGGGAGTGTTAACTTCTGTGGGCCCTCTGGCATCTCTGGTGACATGTCGTGATTGAACAAGGACAAGACACTGTAGATTGGCCTATGACAAATAAAGTGATGGGATGAACCCCCCCAGTCTTGTGCATCTGTCTGCTTTTAACTCCTCACAGTGCCATCCTCACTTTCTCATAATGCATCACTAAAAATTTCCTTTCATATTCTACCTGAAAGCCACCATGGCGCCAGCTTCCTGGCACAGTCACTGAATTTATTTTTGGCTGCACCACAGAGCATGTGGGATCCTCGTTCTCCCTGCAGAGATCAAAGTTCCCTGCAGTGGAAGCATGGAGTCTTAACCACTGGACCACAGGAAAGTCCCTAGTGACTGAACTTAATGACCTAGACATTTTCTTATTTGAGGTGATAAGAACTCAAGTTGTTCCATAGAGCACTGTCTCTCTCTTACTCAAAGTAAGATTGATCTTGTAGGACCTTTCTAGAAACTGTCTTGTGAACTCTTCGAGCTCTGTTTATGCCTCCCTATTTGGTGTCTACAAAGACAATTACATGCTGCTCCTCCCAGCATTGACTCATTAGCAGATGCACAATGGTCATGGCCCCACCACTCAGCCCTTTAGGCTGGCCGCGACTTGTCCCACCCCACCCCGTGTGGTGTGGACACTGGACACCTGATTCTGGGTGAGCTGCTGTAGCTCTTTGAGTACTACTAAGGTGAGTTTTGCTTTTCACTTCTCTTCTTTTCACAGCTCTTTGTAAGGCCTCCCCAAACAGCTATTTTGCTTTTTTGCATTTCTTTTCCATGGGGATGGTCTTGATCCCTGTCTCCTGTACAATGTCACGAACCTTAGTCCATAGTTTATCAGGCACTCTATCAGATCTAGGCCCTTAAATCTATTTCTCACTTCCACTGTATAATCATAAGGGATTTGATTTAGGTCATACTGAATGATCTAGTGGTTTTCCCTACTTTCTTCAATTTAAGTCTGAATTTGGTAATAAGGAGTTCATGATCTGAGCCACAGTCAGCTCCTGGTCTTGTTTTTGCTGACTGTATAGAGCTTCTCCATCTTTGGCTGCAAAGAATATAATCAGTCTGATTTCAGTGTTGCCCATCTGGTGATGTCCATGTGTAGAGTCTTCTCTTGTGTTGTTGGAAGAGGGTGTTTGCTATGACCAGTGCATTTTCTTGGCAAAACTCTATTAGTCTTTGCCCTGCTTCACTCCATATTCCAAGGCCAAATTTGCCTGTTACTCCAGGTGTTTCTTGACTTCCTACTTTTGCATTCCAGTGCCCTATAATGAAAAGGACATCTTTTTTGGGTGTTAGTTCTAAGAGGCCTGGTAGGTCTTCATAGAACTGTTCAACTTCAGCTTCTTCAGCATTACTGGTTGGGGCATAGACTTGGATTACTGTGATATTGAATGGTTTGCCTTGGAAACAAACAGAGATCATTCTGTTGCTTTTGAGATTGCATCCAAGAACTGCATTTCAGACTCTTTTATTGACTATGATGGCTACTCCATTTCTTCTGAGGGATTCCTGTCCACAGTAGTAGATATAATGGTCATCTGACTTAAATTCACCCATTCCAGTCCATTTGAGGTCACTGATTCCTAGAATGTCGACATTCACTCTTGCCATCTCTTGTTTGACCACTTCCAATTTGCCTTGATTCATGGACCTGACATTCCAGGTTCCTATTTCAAATTTCAAATCCTGAAAGATGATGCTATGAAAGTGCTGCACTCAATATGCCAGCAAATTTGGAAAACTCAGCAGTGGCCACAGGACTGGAAAAGGTCAGTTTTCATCCCTATCCCAGAGAAAGGCAATGCCAAAGAACGCTCAAACTACCGCACAATTGCACGCATCTCACACACTAGTAAAGTAATGCTCAAAATTCTCCAAGCCAGACTTCAGCAATATGTGAACCGTGAACTTCCTGATGTTCAAGCTGGTTCTAGAAAAGGCAGAGGAACCAGAGATCAAATTGCCAACATCCACTGGATCATTGAAAAAGCAAGAGAGTTACAGAAAAACATCTATTTCTGCTTTATTGACTATGCCAAAGCCTTTGACTCTGTGGGTCACAATAAACTGTGGAAAATTCTGAAAGAGATGGGAATACCAGACCACCTGACCTGCCTTTTGAGAAATCTGTATGCTGGTCAGAAGCAACAGTTAGAACTGGACATGGAACCAGTCAGACTGGTTCCAAATAGGAAAAGGAGTATGTCAAGGCTGTATATTGTCACCCTGCTTATTTAACTTCTATGCAGAGTACATCATGAGAAACCCTGGACTGGAAGAAACAGGCTGGAATCAAGATTGCCAGGAGAAATATCAATAACCTCAGATATGCAGATGACACCATCCTTATGGCAGAAAGTGAAGAGGAGCTAAAAAGCCTCTTGATGAAAGTGAAAGAGGAGAGTGAAAAAGTTGGCTTAAAGCTCCACATTCAGAAAACGAAGATCATGGCATCTGGTCCCATCACTTCATGGGAAATAGATGGGGAAACAGTGGAATCAGTGTCAGACTTTATATTTTCTGGGCTCCAAAATCACTGCAGATGGTGACTGCAGCCATGAAATTAAAAGATGCTTACTCCTTGGAAGGAAAGTTATGTCCAACCTAGATAGCATATTGAAAAGCAGAGACATTACTTTGCCAACAAAGATCCGGCTAGTCAAGGCTATGGTTTTTCCTGTGGTCATGTATGGATGTGAGAGTTGGACTGTGAAGAAGGCTGAGCACCGAAGAATTGATGCCTTTGAACTGTGGTGTTGGAGAAGGCTCTTGAGAGTCCCTTGGACTGCAAGGAGATCCAACCAGTCCATTCTGAAGGAGATCAGCCCTGGGATTTCTTTGGAGGGAATGATGCTAAAGCTGAAACTCCAGTACTTTGGCCACCTTATGCGAAGAGTTGACTCATTGGAATAGACTCTGATGCTGGGAGGGATTGGGGGCAGGAGGAGAAGGGGACGACAGAGGATGAGATGGCTGGATGGCATCACTGACTCGATGGACGTGAGTGTGAGTGAACTCCGGGTATTGGTGATGGACAGGGAGGCCTGGCGTGCTGCGATTCATGGGGTTGCAAAGAGTTGGACACGACTGATCGACTGAACTGAACTGAACTGAAGGTGAGTTTTTTCCAGCTCATCATAAATGCATCCTATTGGGACCAGGCAGAGTCCTGCTGTAGTCCAGGTGAATTGCTATCTATTGCTTCTCTCTTATCTCCTCAGCATGTCACTCCATCATAGAAGGAAATTAAATTGGCTTGGCATGGGTTGCTCTTCACAGAACTTGCTAGTTGTTCCCTATACCTTGGGCTTCTCTAGGTGATTGCAGATTGATTGCCTTATGATTTATACACCAGAGCTGAAAACTTTCCTTTTGAGACTTGAGGTTCTTACACAGATCTTAAGCTGGAACCTTTTTTTTTTTAAAGAAAGAAAATGAATTCATTTTTTTTAATATAAAATTAAATATATGGGAGACTTGTTGGGAAGGGGAAAGTGGAAGAAAAAATGTCCAAGCCCACCTCTGCTCATACTAATCTATACTTTTTAGCAGTTATTTCTGAGAGAGTGATTTATTTACACTGACAGCTTGTTACTTATGGTAGCTGCTGCCAGCTTCTGAAGTAATCTGATAACGTCAAAATGTGAAGAGAAGCTATAGGCTTTGCCTTGACTGACTTGCTATAAATCATGTACATTGCTGGTGTCTATATGAGGATGCTTGGGTTGATACTGATGGAAATACAAATCAAATACAACACATGGTAACCCAATTCAGAGCTAGAGATTTTGGATTAAGCCTATTGGATTCATATTTTTAAGTGAAACAGAGCAGACATACCTGGTTGTGTATTGAAACTTCGAAACTGTCTACTCTGGTAAGTTCAAGGACAACAGCTGCCTTTGAAATGAAAGTACAGACTGGTGGGCTAGCATGGATTTTTATTTCTTTATTCATTCAACAACCATTTATGGAACACCTACTATATATATATCAAGGGGAACGTATGTAATTTAAATTTTTTCTTGCAAATTTGTTGGCTTATGTAAGCTTCATGAGGGTAGAGCTTTGTCTTGGTCATCACTGTATCCAGTTCTTAAAATAGTGCTTGGCCCACAGTAATTTCTCAGTAAATATTTGTTGAGTGAGAATAGGAAGCCCAGAGTCTGAATATTAGTGCTGTCAAAACCTGGAAGTTACTCTATAGGCAGAAAGAGTCCAGAACCTTTTCTGGACTCTCTATGGAGTCCTCTCTAGTCCTTCCTATAGATTTCTGGCAAAGTATCTTTCATGCATGCAACCATGGTCACTTGCTTAGTTGTGTCTGCCTCTTTGCGACCCCTGGACTGTAGCCTGCTAGCCTCCGCTGTCCATGGGATTTTCCAGGACGAATATTGGAGCAGGTTGCCATTTCCTACTCCAGGGGATCTTGCTGACCTAGGGATTGAACTCATGTCTCCTGCCGTTTCTGTATTGGCAGGCAGATTCTTTACCACTGAGCCACCTGGGAATCCCTAAAAGCATATTTCATACCATAATGTAATTATTGGTTTATACACTATTCTCTTCAGCCATAGCACAAGCTTTGTCTAAAAGGGCAGAAATCATGTCTTACTCACCTTGGACTTCCCAGTGGCCTGGCATGTGGGTGGTACCAAATAATTGCTTATAGCCATGGAATGACATAATTCTTATAAAATTAACCACCTATATCTCTGTGTTTTCACGTGTACATAATGGCATTTAAAAAACCCTGAAGTACAAATACTGCTGCATGCCCACAGTGCTCATTTTGTCAAGTTCTAGAAAAGATGATTTTATACCATTCCTTTTGTTTATCTCCTTTTTCTAATTTTTCTAGGTTAAATATTATCTGTGAACTTTAATAATAAAGGGGAAAACCTTTAGTGTCTTTTTCTCTAACCACTTCACATATGAAGAGATGAGTTTGTGAGACTTTGTGTGTGTGGCTTTCCTGGTGGCTCAATGGTAAAGAATCCACCTACTGAGTGAGACACAGGTTTGATCCCTGGGTTGGGAAGATCCCCTGGAGAAGGAAATGGCAAGCCATTTCATTAATCTTGCCTGGGAAATCCCATGGACATAGGAACCTGGAGGGCTGTAGTCCACAGGGTCTCAAAAGAGTTGGACATGACGTAGCAACTAAGCAACAGTAATAATGAATTTTTATCAGTTGGTTCAACCACACGCATCAAGGGAGTTTGCTGAATAATGGGATCCTTTAGTAAATGGGGCACCTACTCTCAAATGTGTCTTTGGTATAAAAGTGTATTTTTATATAAATCTGGACACCCAACTATTGGGTTTGCTTAAAGGGAGGCACGCCTGTGTTGAAGAGGAAGCCTGAAACAGCGTGGAGTCTTAACTGTGATGAGAAACGTGAGGCAATGGTCAGATTTATTCCTAACATTTACAGATTCTTGGTTGAGTACAAGTGGAAGGCTGCATACCATATATCTAATTATGTTATATCTTCTTGTCATGAAAAACATGTTTTAATTAATGACTTGAAATTCCAGATTTTTTTTTGATGATTTTTTTAAATTTTATTTTTAAACTTTACAATATTGTATTAAAACCCCAAAGAGGTGAAGAATTCTAAACTGAAATTCCGGATTTCAGTTTAGAATTCTTCACCTCTTTGGGGTTTTAAGCTGGAACATGGCAAAAGAACACAGCCTACCCTGGGTCCACTGCCTGTTCCCCTTCTTGTGTACCCCTAGCTGTCTTGTCCTGTAAGGAGCCTATTGCATCTGTGTCTGGAAACTCCTACATGTCCATTCTCAGCTCATCATAAAGAACCATCTCTCATGTTAAGGTTGGACACTGGTTTACTTTTGCAGGATGGATCAGGGATGTGCAACTATAGAAGTGAGTTCTGGGTCATCTGGGCAGAGAGTGGCAGAATTCTGGATACCCAAAATGCATCTTAGAAAGTAGACGATGTACTCCGGAATGTTCCTAGGCCTGTATCCCATGGGGGGAAGGCACAGCCTAAGGAAGGCTGAAGCCGGTTCAGGGAAGCGGCCTCCTCTAGCTCAGGCTTGGGAGTGTTGCTGCCAGTGGTGGACATGCACTGGAAGACTGCTTCATGGCTCCCAATCTAAAGACAAATCCATGCTTCCTAAATTACAGGCACAAAGATCACCTTAGATTTGGACCAGTGTTAATGATCCAGTGGTCTCAAATTTTAACATGTGTAAGAGTCTCTTGGGAATGGATCAGAATGAATACTCGGTCTATGCTTTGATGAACTGCTGATGCCCCATGAATAATTATGACAGCCATGCCCAGGCCACTGCCAAATTCCCAGCCTCGAAGGGAACATGCATGGGAGATACTTAGCACAATGGTAAGCCCTTAATAATTGGTAGCTGTCATTATTGTTATTATTATTACAGTTATTATGAGTTGATTCCCATGTCCTACCATCCAAGAGAGGCCAGCAAGTTTGTGTAATTTTCGCTTGCTGAGTGAGAACTCAGAAGGAGTTTGTATGTTTCACATTTGTCACTGTCATACTTGTCATGCTTATCTGTCGTCATCAGGTAAACTGTCCCCATCCTATAAACATGTTATTCATCTCCTTGCCCTAACTTCATGGGCAAGCTCACTTAGCCTTTCTATTTTGGTGCTACAGTTTGACTTCGTTTTCATATACAGAGTGGACAAAAATTAGTGGGGCTTTCTTATTTATTTATTTGTTTTTAATTTAAGGGACTCTCTTATTTAGATGCCCATGACTGAGGCAGAATGAAGGATCATGTGTTAGTTTCTTACCTTGAAGTTTAGTTATTTTTGCTTTTGCTAGAAAGAAAAGGAAGTGGGAGGAAAGTTCTTTCTTGAGGAGTTATTAAGGAGGAGGGAAGCAATTTTCCTTCAAGAAACAGACTCATCTTATAATGTTCTTTGTCTTTAAGGAGGGTGGTGGTGAGTGGGGGAGGATAGGATGTTGGAGATAACCAGAGCTTTCTGTATACCACTGGATTTGTCATTCAAAGTAGCTGATGGATCATGAGGCCTAAGGAAGGTGTAGAAATGGACTTTCCTTGTCAACATTCTTCTGGGAAATAGGAATTTTCAAGAAAGAGACTTCTCAAACGCTTTCCCTTTAGGATTCTTAGCTTTGTCTGGAGCTGACTCTGATCTTTGGCGTGTCCAAGAGACACAAAGGAGAGGGTTTCTGGATTTATATGTTAGTTGATAAGTCCAAGACAGCAAGCTTCTTCTTCTTTTGACTGTCTATGGGGTATTCGGTTGTCTTCTGCTTTCCCCTTTGTGTCAAATGCTATATTTGGTTTGCTTAGATGATATGAACCTGGAGGAATAAGGAAAAAGTTAAAAATAGTAGGATTCAGCTCAAAGTGGAAAATAAGTAGTGATTATTGAGGAACCAAAGTTATACACATGGGGAGACAGAGAACAACCAACAGGGCCGTGTTGGAGGGATAAAGAGAACTGCCATCCTCTGAGATACTCTACCATGTTAAAGAGTAAAAGTCTTGTCTCTGAAGAGTAAAAAGTCATATGATGAGTACTTAGGAGAACTATAGTCTAGAAAGTATCACTTCTGCTCTAGGTTGATTGCCTCTTTGTTGCAACCAAAGGATCTTTCATTTCTTTTCAGTTCTAAGAATGTTATTTTTATAAATATATTTTATATAAGACATATGGTAACCAGAAAGATCTTTTGTGTAGCAGATACACAAAAGATTAACAGAGGATCAAATCATACTGCCACAAAAGTCATCAAATCACAGAGCAAGGTAGCAAGAGAAGAAGCAAGGAACCAAAGAACTTGAGAATAGCCATAAAATAATGAACAAAATGATAATAGTAGGTCCTTATCTATCAGTAATTACCATAAACATAAATGGATTAACTTTTCCAATTAAAAAAATGGCTTAGTGGATAGATAACGTAGATCCAATGATATGTTGCTCACAAGCTGAGAGTCAAGGGATGGAAGAAGTTATTTCAAACAAGAGATAGCCAGAAGAAAGCAGGGTTAGTTATACATACAGCAAACAATATAGACTTCAAGCAAAAACTGGTCAAAAGAGACAAGGAATGTAGTTATATAAGAAAGAAGTCAATTCATTAAGAAGGTATAACAATTGTAAATATTTATGTAGCCAACATTGGAACACTTAAATCTGTAAAGCAAACACTAACAGAACTAAAAGGAGAAATAAACAGCAATAAAATAATAGTTGTGGGCTTGAATGCCTCACTCTTAAGAATGGATAGATAATCCTGACAGAGAACCAATAGGGAAAAGCAGATTTGAACAATACTATAGACCAAATGACTTAATAGACGTATGCAGAACATTCCATCCAACCAGAGAAGAAACACATTAAGTGCACGTGGAACATTTTCTAGACGAGATCATGTGTTAGATCATAAAGCGAGTCTCAACAAATTTGAGACGGTAGAAATTATATCAAGTGTGTACTCTGACCACAGTAGTGTGAAACTTGAATAGCAAGGGAAAGCTGAAAAATCCACAGATATGTGGGAACAAAACAGCACACTTGTGAACAACCGATGGATCAAGAAGAGAAGGGAACTACACATTATCTTGAGACAAATGAAAATGGGAACACAGTGTATCAAAATTAATGGGATGCATAAAAGTCAGTTCTAAGATGGAATTTTATAACAGTAAATGTATGCTTCAAAAAAAAAAAAGAGAGATCTTAGACAACCTAACTTTACACCTCAAGAACCAAAGAAAGAACAAGGTAAGCTCAAAGTTACCAGAGAGAATGAAATAATAGATGAAAGCAGCAATGGGTGAAATAGAGAACAGGAAAACAATAGAAAAGATTAATGAAACTAAGTTGTTTCAGAAGATAAAGCATCAGACCTTAAAATAACCAAGAAAAAAAAGGACCCAAATCAGTGAAATTATAAATGAAAAAGAGAATTACAATGGATGTCATAGATATACAAAAGTTCATGAGACTACTATGAATAGTTATATACCAATAGTTTGCCTGACCTAGAAGAAAAAAGTTGCTAGAAACATACAACCTGCAAAACTAATACAATTATGTAAAGTTTAAAAATAAAATAAAATTAAAAAAAAAAAGAAACATACAACCTATCAAGACTGAATCATGAAAAGTAGAAAATTTGAACAGACCAAAAACAAAAGATTGAGCCAGTAATCATAAAGTTTCTAACAAAGAAAACCCATGACTAGATGGTGTCATGGTGAACTATACCAAACCTTTAGAGAAGAATTAATGGCAATCCTCCTCAAACTTTCACAAAAAAGTGAAAAGAAGGGAACATCCCCAAACTCATTTTGCAAGGCCAACAAAGTCAGATAAGATCTTCTTCCAACAAGAGAAGAATGCTACAGGCCAGTATCTCTGATGAACATCAGTGCAAAAATTGTCAACAAGATACTAGCAGACCAAACTAAGCCACACAGTAAAAGTATCATAGAGTGTGATCAAATGGGATTTATCCGTGGAATGCAAGTTTGGTTCAGTATATGCATTTCAATATGTGCAATGTCATACATCACATTACTGGAATGAAAGATAAAATCATATCATTTCAATCAATGCAGGAAACACATTGGATGAAATTCAATATCCATTCATGAGAAAAAAAAACTCTGAGCAAATTGGGTATAGAAGGAATGTAGCTCAAGGTAATAAAGGCTGATATGACAAACCCACAGCTAACACCAGACTCAGTGGTGAAAGGTTGAATGCTTTTCTTCTAAGATCAGTAACAAGACAAGGGTGTCTGCTTTCACCAGTCTTATTCTGATAGTAATGGAAGGCATAGCCAGAGTAATCAGGTAAGAAAAAGAAATAAAAGGCATCTAAATTGGAAAGAAAGAAATAAAATTGTCTCTGCTTGCATATAACATAATCATATATATTAGTAGAAAATCCCAAAGATCCCCCCAAAACCGCTAGAACTAATAAATCCAATGAAGTTGCAGAATATGAAATCAACACACAAGGATCAGTTTTATTTCTATACACTAATAACAAGTTATCTGAAAAAGAATGAAAGAAAGCAGTCCTGTTTATAATAGCATCAAAAATAATAAAACCTTTAGAAATAAACATAACCAAGGAGATAAAGGATCTGTACACTGACAACTATAAGAGATTGATGAAAGAAATTGAAGAAATAAATAAAATATACTATGTGCTCACAGACTGAAAGAATTAATATTACTAAAATATCCATACCAAAGTCATCTATAGACTCAATGCAATCCCTATCAAGATCCCAATGGCATTTTTTAAAGTAGAAAAAAGATCTTAAATTTTATATAGAACCACAGAAGACTCCGAATAGGCAAAGCAATCATGAGAAAGAACAACAAAGCTGGCAGTGTCGCACCTTCTGATAAAATGTCGTAATCAAAACCCTATGGTACTGGCATAAAAACAGACACACAGACCAAAGGAGCAGAATCACAAGCCCAGAAATAAACCCATCCTCATACAGACAAGTAATATTTGACAAAGGGCTCAAGAATACTTACAGACTTCCCTGGCGGCTCAGATGGTAAAGAATCCACCTGCAATGCAGGAGAGCCAGGTTCGATCCCTGGGTGGGGAAGATCCCCTGGAGAAGGAAATAGCAACCCACTCCAATATTCTTGCCTGGAAAATCCCATAGACAGAGGAACCTTGTGGGCCACAGTCCATGGACTCGCAAAGGGTCGGGCACGACTGGGCGGCTGAGCATAGTTCAAGAATACTTAATGGAGAAAAATAGTTTCTTCAATAAACGGTGTTGGAAAAACTGGATATTCAAGTGCAAAAGAATGAAACTGGAGGCTTATATTATTTACTTACAAAAGTTCCTTGATACTGATCTTGGCAATGACTTCATGAGTATGACATGAAAAGTACAGGGGGCAAAAGCAAAAATCTGTAAGTGGAACAGTATCAAACTGAAAAAACCCTGTTTTCTTCTTTTGAACAACAAAAGAAATCAACAAAATGAAAAGGCAGCTTATGGAATGGGAGAAAATATTTGCAAACCACTTATCTGATAAGGGATTAGTATCCAAAGTATATGAGAAACTTAGAACTCAGTAACAAAAAAGCAAATAATGCAATTGAAAAATTTACAAAGGACCTGAATAGACATTTTTTTTCCCAAAAAAGTATTCAGATAGCCAACAGGTACATGAAGAGGTGCTCAACATCAATAATTATCAGGAAAGTGCAAATCAAAACCACAAAAATGGCTGTTATCAAAAAAATAAGTGGTAGCAAGAACATGGAGAAAAAGGAGCTCTTCTTCCCCACTTCTTCTTCATTCCCACTGTTGGTGGGAATGTAAATTGGTTCAGCCACTATAGAAAGCAGTATGGAGGTTCCTTGGAAAATAAAAATTGAACTCACATATGACCTAGTAACTGCACCTCTGCATATATATCCAAAGGAAATGAAATAATTACCTCAAAGAGATATTGGCACCCTTGTGTTCAATGTGACATTATCTATAATAGCCAAGATGCGGAAACCTAAGTTATTGATGGATGAATGGGAAAAGGAAACGTGAGAACATATGTGTGTATATATGTATATATTTATATATGTGCATTATAAACATATATGTATATAAATATTATTCAGCCATAAAAATAAAGAATTCTTGTCATTTGTGACAAAAGGGATGAACCTTTTGGGCATTTTGCTAAGTGGAATAAATCTGACTAAGAAAAATACTATATGATCTCACTTTATGTAAAATCTAAAAAAAAAAACTGGACTCATAGAAACAGCATATATCGGTTGTTGGTGGAGGTGGTCTGGTGGGGGAAATGGGTGAAGTAGTCAAAAGGTATAAACTTCCAATGATAAGATGAGCAAGTTATGGGGGATGGAATGTACATCCTGGTGACTAGTTAACAATACTATATTGTATATTTGAAATTTGGTGAGAAAGTATATATTTAAAGTTCTCCACACACACCCCCATACACACACTCACACACATAAATTAAAATGATGTGAGGAGAGCAGTGTGTTAACTAACCTTGTATTAATAATTTTACAATATGTATATTAAATCGTAAAGCTTCTTTATCGTGTGAGACACCAGGGAAGCCCAGACTTGTAAAATGTTGTATGTCAGTTATATCTCCATGAAGCTGGTGGGGGGTAATTTATTCATAAAATATTAATTATACCCTTATTTAGGGGATCATTTCGGGTGCTGTGAGTACAGAAACAAGTTACTGTCAAATCACTGGGTGCTTATTGACTCTGAGTGTTTGTTGAGTACCTGCTCTTTTGTAGGCACAGTGCTCCTTGTTGGGATACTAAAGTGATTAGAGACATGGATTTTGTTCCCATGGCTACTGTCCCATGTTGCCATGCAGCTACTGTCTTGCAGGAGTGCCTGTCCACTCAGTGTATGCTGATCAATGGATCTTGGTATCAGAAAATACGGTGAAGGGAGTGCCTAGAATTAGGAGAAGAAATGTTAGTGATTTAAGGCATTTACCAAGCATTTTTCATTCTTTTTAGGTTTTGGTTCAAATAATCACCTTCTCATAGAAGCCCACCCTGGCCACTTGATTTTGTAGTACAGTCTCCACTCTTTGAAGTTCCTGATCCTCATATTCTGGTCTTTTTCTTCTTCCCTTACTACTGCCTGTTACCACTGATTACTTTCCAACATGTGATATAATTTACTTATTTATTGAAATTTTTGGAGATGATTCATGTACCTTGTGCTAAAATACGTGTTCCACAAAGGCTGAAATCTTTGCCCTCCTTGTTCAGCAATGTATCCCAAGTGCCTCAAAGTGTAGTGGGCACTTGAAAGATATTTGTTGAATGGATTAATAAGTGACTGCATGACTGAGGCATAGAGTGTTATTACACTGTTGGAAGACACTTGGTGTATTATTCAGTAAGTCATTAATCTTGAGACATTGATGGGCATTAACCTACTAATGTGAAAGTCTTTTGTTTTGAGGGGCGATGATGTGTAATGGCAAAACAAGATGTATTTTCTTTGGTAAAGTATGGCTGACCCCCGGGTAATTCAGCATCTAGCTTTGCTCAGGGAAAGCCCTCAGCTGTTGACTTGGTTAAATTGGGCTGAGCTGTCAGAAATATCTTTGCTTCATATAAATTTTAGGATTAGTTGTTCCTAGTTCCATGAAAAATGTCTTGGGTAATTTGATAGAGATTGTATTAAATCTGCAGATTGCTTTGGGTAGTATGGCCATTTTAACAATATTAATTCTTCCAATCCAAGAGCATGGGATATCTTTCCATTTCTTTAAATCATCTTCAGTTTCCATAATTAGTGTTTTGTAGTTCTCAGGATAAGTCTTTCACCTCCTTGGTCAGGTTTTATCCCTAAGTATTTTTTTAATGCAATTTTAGAGGGGATTACTTACATTCCTTTTGTGGTATTTCATTGATAGTGTAAAGAAAGGCAACCAATTTCTGTATGCTAATCTTGTGTTCTGCCAGCTTACTGAATTTGTTGATCAGTTCTAGTAGTTGTGTGAAATCTTTAGGATTTTCTTTATATAGTATCATGTCATTTGCATATAATGACAATTTAATCTCTTCCCTTAAATTTGATTACCTTTTCTCTTTACTCCTTTGTACCACAAATAATCACCAACAGCACATCATCCAGCCCAAACTCTTCGATTAGTACTGATGTGTTCTTTTGACGAGGATTGCGGTGATGTGTTGTGTGTTGACTCTAGGCTAGCCACCCTGAGAGCCCCATGCTCCTGCATGATGCTCTGACTTGAGCTCCAGGTCCCATATTTCCTGGTCAAAAACTTTTATTCATATTAACGCAGAGTATACTTTTCATTTTGCTGAAATAAAGTATTTCTCCTCTCTTGGTCTTATATGATGTGGTTATACTTGCCACCAGGCAATAGAAGGTGTTATAAGATGTCCTCTCAGCTGAGATTCCCAGTTTTCCCCTGCGCCCACTCTGAAGCATCATGCCCTAAACCCATGAACCTACTCACGTGTTTGTGAGATGCAGAAAGCCTGATACACACCACGTCTTAGAAAAATCTCATACCTTTGATCACTGTAAGTTGCTTACACGTTAATTGTAAACTGTGTGTGTGTGTGTGTGTGTGTATGTGTGAGGGCGGGTAGGAAGATGGGCAAGACTGGAGAGAGGGTGGCCAAGAGTAATTCTAAGTGACCAAATACATCAGCTTCCTCCCCAAACTCTCCTCCTTGTTTAGTAAGTGAAGACACGTGAAAGTGGAACATTTGGCGCTTTGCACCAATATTATGGTGTAAAATTATAGTTAGGAATATTGTGTAAAAATCGTAATAGTTTGCAGTTATAGCTATGGTGAGAACAGCAGGCAAGACTATAAGCTTTAATTTATGTTGTGCTTTGGACATTTTTCAGAAACTATTTACCCATTACCTCTTAGGTCAGTGGCCTAATAATGCAACAAAGCACTTTTTGAAATTGCAGATAATTTTCAGTGCTCAGATCTCTGTGTAGTATTGATGGGGAGGGTGGTTGATTAGGACCTTGGGAATTGTGCTTGATGGGAACAATCTGGAAGGAGTGAAAAATTATTAAACACACACAGCGGGAGATGGAGGATTTACCATTGTCGTGCGGTGCTATTAATTCTCATTGCTCGGTACAGCGGCTTGATTGCATACTGTGAATACTGTTTATTGGAGAATGGGTACAATTTTGCTGCAGTTGTTGTAATGTAATACTAAATGCTAATTAGGCTTCTAACAATAATTAGAACCTCTTGCCAGACTTAGAAATAGAAACACTCAATTGAATTTACAGAAACAAAGACCTTTAAGCTATGCCAGTAGCAGCGTCGACTTCAAAAGTTTTTTACGTTTTTAGTTACAGAATTGCCAACACATATATATTTTTTTATGGTGTGCATAATGAGTTCATTTATGTTCTCAATAGGATTATTTTTAAAATGAGATAAAGCAAACCTCCTCCTCCCCATCTGATGAAGAAAATCTACAAACACAGGTATAAACTGAAATGCACCTTTGTTACCATGCAGATGGCAAGTACGGTGCTCCTGGGTGTGTGGGGAAGGCGGGGCTGCGCTGGGAGCTTGGCTGATGGGGGTTTTAGCTCCATTGTGGATACTTTTCCCTTGAACCCATCCATGTCCCCTCTCTACACAGACACAGACATGCACAGACACACACACAGACATACACACACACACACACACACACACCAGTTATCACCTGATTGCCTGAGTTATTTCATTCTTTTTAGCTGCTTTGCTTTGTCAAACTTCTCAAGTCTACCAGGATGGCAGAACTCTCAGCAAAGTAGGGAGTATGTCAGGTTGAGCTGTGAGCAGTAATTAGCTGAGAATTTCCCTGGCATTCTTTGGGCCTTGTGGTTTTACCGCATCACTGCTGGGCTGGAGGCTGGGGTGGCTCCCAGAAATGTGGCCATGGACAAGTCAAGAAGGTCAGCAGGACCTGGACGTGTTTTCTTGGCCATGGACACTGTTGCAGCTTGTGACCTGGGTTTGTTTGGCAGCACTTGACGAAGGCCTTTGTTGTTGGGGGTCTCAACACTATATTTAATCTCCTCATCTTGTTTTGTTTTGAAACCCAGAAGTACAAAAACTTAAGCAAACTTCATTGAACCTCCCTTCGTAAATACATCACGTGAAACAGTGGAGAATGCCTCTCCTCCTTTTAATTTTAACCGAGCTGAAGTTGATGAGCTGGTCTTTGGTGTGAATAATTAGCTGCTTGACATGATGTATCATGTTACCCTTTTGTCTGGAGCCCTCAAGGTAATAGAAATAGAATCCTGAAGCCCTGTTCTGAAACAGTATTAAAACAATGTAAGCTCTGCTGCTGCACAGGTGCCAACTTTCTGGTTTAAGTGAGTTCTCACAGGTTTCACTGGCTATGGGGAAACAGGTTTTATGATGGAAACACTGGAAGCCCAGTTTTGTGCCAGCCTCCAGCATGAAGCATGGCTAGCAAAGAAGCAGTTTCTGATGACTCTCTGGTTTTGGTTAGAGTGGTCATTTATAGAAGCTGTTAAAAACAGTAAAGAAAAAGAATGTTCATAGAAACTTCCATTTTCATGCCTTTCTTAATATTTCACCAAGTTCTCATCCAACTTAACTCCTTCCCCCAATTAAGGGAATCAATCATTCCTGCCCCCAGCCCCACCCTCCTCTGGTAAATTTTTGTGGTTTTTTGGGTTATTGTGTGGCTTCCTTTGAGTTCCTTTCATTTTTGTTTTTGACCTTCTCCACTTGTCTCCTCCTTACCAAGTGCTCCCCCTACTGGTGGGGCCTTTGCCTTGTGGGTGGGCATGTGCTCATGCTCGTGGCTTTAGTTGTGTGGCCTCCTTGTGACCCCATGGACTGTAGCCCGCCAGGCTCTCCTCTGTCCATGGGATTTCCCAGGCAAGAATAATGGAGTGGGTTGCCATTTCCTTCTTCAGGGGATCTTCCTGACCCAGAGATCAAACCCAAGTCTCCCGCATTGCAGGCTGAGCCACCGAGGGCCCCAAATCAGAGCTGCTTATTCAGGTTACCCAAGCCAGGTTCTTTTCTCAGAAATAACGTGATCCATGTTCTTTCTCTACTTCTCATTGGGTTGAGAGAGGTTTCTCTTTCTTTGTGTCTCTTTTGGATTCCCCGTGGCCTGTATGAGTTTGGTGACACGACTTGATTCTGTCCTCTGCCTGATTCTTAAACAGTGGTGGTGGTGGTGGTGGTGGGGGGGTCTCATGGTTTAACTGGGAGAAGGTCAACTGTTTATAGTGATCTCCTGATTTCACACCAGATCATATTCAGGGTGGAAGAGGGCATCAATCAATAGTCAGTGACCCCAAATCCTTGAGTCCAATGGCCAACTGCCTCCGTGCCCAAGAGTGCTGCATGAGATGAAGCAGCCGAAACCCATGTTTGGTCCTAACGGGGTTAAATCCAGCTCCGTGACTGGAGGCGGGTGGCGTACATTTGCCTGTCTGGCAGGTTCTACGAAGTATGCCAATGAAATTTCTAAGGAGGCACTGTGGGAGCATTTTAGTTGGCATTTGAGCAAACACACTGGATTGCCAGAGGTGCTCACAGTGTGGCAGTTTCCCTTTCCGAGGAGACAGTTTTGCTCACTCTGGTCTGCAGAGCGTCTGTGAAAGATGGGGCCTGAGCGAGTCCCATGCTCGCTTTCTCTTTTATGGTTACATTTTTCTCGTTCACAAGTCAGTGGCACCTGCAAATGGAAGGCTCGCTGAGGTAGCACCTGGCTGATTAGCAACTTGTGCTTGGTCCCCCGTCACACACTGCCCGTTAAATCACCTGCTATGCTGCGGGGGCCCCGCGGCCGCCACCCAGGGGCTGGCAGAGGTCACTCCAGCATGGCGGCCACGGCCTGCGTTTTCCCCCAGCCTGTCACATGTAGCCGGCCCGGCGACTTTGACAAAGTACCGCAGGGTGACCTGGTAGTCTCGGGTCAGAGTGAGAGAAATTGGTGTTGTACTAAGATGTATGTTAATACATATATTATTTATATGGGCATTAGCGAATGCTATTGTTGCCTCAGCACAAACCCAGGCCCAGGGATTGGCCTTGGGGGTTCGGCAAAGCCCACTTTCTCATGTTTCCCCCCACCCCCTCCTCGCTCATGAATAATTAAAAACTTAAATTACTTGCCATGTACAAAATTCATATGCTGGGGAAAATAGCTACATGAAAATTAATTTTCTGTTCTGTGAGACTGACGGGAAATCAATTAATCTTGATGTATTATTTTATGCAGAACAGGGTGCGAGAACCTGCAGAGAGAATGACTACAGCTGTTCTTGTTGGTCGGGCCATATATTATCGTTGGCGGGTTTGACAGCTTCTGAAGGAAATGGCTGAGGGGTATCAGGCAGGTGAATCAACTGTAAAAATTTATTGGAGGATACAAACTGTTTCCAGGGGACTGATATAAAACTCACACTTGAGAACTGAAGTATTGAATGTTTTTGTGACTGAAGCAGCTTGTTGTCAATATTTATAGCTTTTCTCTTTGTTACATGTCCTATTTGTTTGATTAACTAGTCAGATGTTAGTGTCTGTCTGTAATTTATCTGTTGTGCCTTCTGTAGCATTTTTGATACATAAAGATTTACCACTAGATAAATAAGGCAGCTCACACAATGCAATATGCTAAATAAAATGACAGAGCTGTTTACAGCATGTTACAAGTTTTATAACTCACGAGGTAGATCAGTAACTTTTGTTTACGGGTGTCAGTTAGTTGAAACCCGTCTCAATGTATTAACTACTATGGGGGTAAACAGGGCCCTCTTAAATAAGCAGAGATTATAATCAACACATACCTCATGGTAAATCATTTAAGAGGCTCTGTAAAAACATTTATGTACAGCCATACATTATGCATACGTTTCTGAAATAAAATAAAATAAATGTGTGCTTTTAGAATAGGATGTAGTTACATTCCTTTGCCTTGCCGTCGTCATCAATTTCCCCCATGGATGATGGAGATGCGGTGTTCAGACAAATGCTGACGCAGACAGACGGGAGCAGGCTGCCGAGGGGTGGTGGCTGGCAGGTGACTTCAGGAAAGGCTTCTGGGAAAGCTTGTGTGTGCCGGGGGCATTACCCGGCAGCATGGTGGCTGGTGGGGCTGGGCAGTCACAGCTTCTCATCCTCCTTCAGCCCTAGGGTGGGTCCTTGAGGCTGATTACATGGCCCTTCGGGAGCCCCTGCATGATCTGTGGATCTAGGGAGACCCCATGAGAGCCAATGTACAGAATGCTTCACCAACAGCCCCCGTGTGACTACCTGCTTCTCATCTGTCACCAGGCAAGGTGGGGGCTAAGAAGCAGGAAGACTGTTGGCCTCCTAGGAGATTGGCATGAGCACCAGGGTGCCCTCATCCCTACATCAAGGGTCGAATAGTTATCTCGTGCTGGGTGGGGTACTCTCCAGATGTCAGGCTCAGGGAGTTGCAACTAAGAATTCCAACTCCTATTGGTCAGTGTCAGACCGCCCTCAACAAATAACCTTTGAAACAGATGACATGATTTGTTATTCAATTTCTAATAATTCATAAATGGCTTTCATTAATAGGACTTAATGTGGAGGACATTATGACAGTTTACCACCTTTCTCAATAGAAGAATAGAATGGGTTGTGAGAGGCACACTGAGGGTAACTTGCGTTGGTCTACTCTTTTTACTCTTTCTGAAGCCTCTCATATATGTGGAATGTAATTAATCAGGATATTAAGGTATGTTTGCTAATTTATAAGAGGGACTTTTTTCGTCTAACCAGTTTGAGGGCAGTGGTTGGGGGTGGCTCTGTAACAAATTACCGCAAACTTAATGGCTTGACATTTATTTATTTAATGTTTATTATCTGTAAGCGAGGCAGTCCTGCCTAGGTTCTTGGGTTAGGTCTTTTAAGGCTGAAATCAAGATGCTTATCAAGATGCATTTTTCACCTGGAGAGTCTGGGAGCTCAACTTCTGAGCTCACTCGGGGTGTTGGCAGAATTCAGTTTCTTATCTTTGCAGGACTGAGGTCTTCATTTTCTTGGTGGCTGTTTGCTTGAGTTCACTCTGAGCTTCTGGAGAATACTCTCAGGCTCTTTCCTCAGGTCCTCCTCTCCCCCCCGCGCCACTTCTTCAAGTAAGGTCCGTCTCCTGTTGACGCCTCCTTACACTTCAAGTGGTTCTGACTTTCTCAGAGAAAATCTCTGCTTTTTAAAAAAAAATAAAAAGCTCACATGATTGGATTATCTAGTTAATTCTCTATATCTTACAGCCAATCGATGAGTAAGTTAACTGTAGCTGCAAATACACTTTTACTATTTGACATAATCATGGAAGTACAACCAGGGGGCAAAGGTTGTGGAAGTCATCCTCGAATACTATCTACCAAGGAGTATTTGCTGTGATGTTTATGATGTGGATTTTTAGAGCAGTGCTGTTCTTAGTCTTTTTTGCCTGATGTACTCTGCATGTAAGTAAATGGGGTGACAATAAATATAAGCAGGCTTGACATACTCCTTTCCCAATTTTTAACCAGTCCATTTTCCCAAGGTCCATATAATCAAAGCTATGGTTTTTCCAATAGTCATGCACGGATGTGAGGATTGGACCCTAAAGAAGGCTGAGCATCAAAGAATTGATGCTTTCAAACTGTGGTACTGGAGAAGACTCTTGAGAGTCCCTTGAGGTATCAAACCAGTCCATTCTAAAGGAAATCAACCCAGAGTATTCACTGGAAGGACTGATGCTGAAGCTCCAGTACTTTGGCCACCTGATGCAAAGAGCTGACTCATTGGGAAAGACCTTGATGCTGGGAAAGATTGAGGGCAGGAGGAGAAGGGGGTGACACAGGATGAGATGATTGGATGGCATCACCAACTCAGTGGACTTGGATTTGAGCAAACTCCAGAAGATAGTGAAGGACAGGGAAGCTTGGCGTGCTGCAGTCCATGGGTCGCAGAGTTGGATACAACTTAGGGACTGAACAACAACAGTTCTTAGTCTTTACCTTTCTTTTTGAACCCACAACCTGGCCTGGAAAGAAGAGGGCCAGCTCTGTGGGTTCTGTCAACAAATATATGTGGAATGCCTGCTATACATAGTGAGCCCTATGAGCAGGAGCTAAAAATCTCTGTAAGATATACATTTCCGTACTCTCTCCACAACAAAGCTTTTCATACACATACACTCATCCCGTGAGATCATTAACCAATCAAGGCACTTAAGGACAGGTGTGAAGTGAAGTGGCCTGGAGTGGGAGGGTAAACCCCTGCAAAGTGAAGTGGACAGGAGAAGGCTTCAAGGGAGCAAGTGGTCAGCAAGCTGTGAATCAGCCACACAGTTGGACCAGCTGGAGAGGAAGGGGCCAGGGCACAAAAGTCGCAGAGAGGTTACTGTTGGGGAAGCAGTGGGAAGTTAAGTGGAGGTGGAGTAGGGAGTATTTTCCCACTTTTGATTAGACCTCTACCGACTTGTGGAGGTGGGTGGGAGGTACACTGCTGTTGGTGATGTTCAGCCAAAGGAGGACAAAGAAATCACGTGACATTCCTTACTCTTAAAGAAGCGTCCCGAAGGATCCACACTCTCCATCCTTGCTGACAAGCCTTGTGGTGAGCCTCGCTATTCCTGGGGTACAGGGTACTCAGTGTGATAACTTGGTGTGTACCAAAGGTTTGCAGTTTGGGCTGCATGATATAATCCCATGGGAAGCTTGGAAAAAAATTTACTAATGCTCAGAACAAAATTGTTCTGGATGGGGTGGGAGATCAGCGTTTTATTGAAAAGTTCTCTGGGAGGTTTTAATGCCACTCAGGCAGGGTGAGAACCACTTTACTGTCTTACAGGGATGCACAAAGTGCTGGGGGATCCCTGCTGTTCTCTGTGTATATGAGGTGACTTTGGAAGTGGGGCCTTGAAACTTGAGAAGGACTTCACCGAGTTGACAGCGGGGATGGGGCATTTCAGGAGAAGGGGGAAGGAGGTTTACAGTCTGCATGGAGACTAGTGAGAGCCCAGTGGTTCATGCACAATGGAATTGGGATGAGGCTGCTGAGAAACAAAGCCAGAGGATGGATCCGGGTGAACCTAGAAATGAGTACACTTGCATTTTGCAAACAAAACAAAGCAAAACTCTTTACTCTCAAGGCTTTGTGTTGATCCAACTTGACCTTCCCCTACAAGTTAATCCAAATGACTGTGGTTTGACTCCCATGTTCGGTTTCTCCAGGACTGGCTTTGATTTTTCTCAGAAGTAGAGCTGGTGTTTATTCTCCTAGCAGCTCTGTGTACACACACTGCCCATGGAACTGCCTGAGCTGAGCTGTGGTCCCTCTGAGAACTGCTTCCTGTTTGGTATCTCCTAAGCCTGCCTTTCTTTCTTGCAGTCTGTAGTTGTAGAAATATGCAGTATTTGAAGTTTGGAGGAGATCAATTTTTCATCCTTTCCTTAGTGGGGTGAATAATATTTCAAACACCACTGGAGACCAAAGAGCTCTGAGAAGTTTTGAAAAAGCTTGGGAAATAGGCTACATGCTTCACACTTCATTTTCTTTTCCCTCTCTTTTTTCATTGTTTTACTTAATTAAAATATTGTAATGCAAGAAGGAGAGATGAGGCAAATATTTAGAGAAAGGAAAGGAAGTGGGTTCATTTTTAAACTGACTTGAAACAGGCATGGCGTTCATTATTTCATGGTTTGAAATAATTCTGAGTGTTTAGTAAGGTAAATCCCGAAATGTTCTTCCTGCCTGTGAGGCGATAAAAACTGAGCTGGAGCCGGATTGTTCCTGAAAACCCTCGCCAGCGTGCCCCCCCCCCTCCCCCCATCTCCCTCTCCCAAACCAACGGAAAAATTGGAACATTTTTGGGTCCAAGTTTCACAGATGTTAAGCATTTTGTGATATTACTTAGGGGGTTTCCTGAGCTACATTAAAGTTGAACCACTAGGGTGTTGAAACAGTTGGGCCCATAATAAATAAAATATACATGAAAAGGAATTGCGAGACATTGGCTGTTATATGCTGGTGACAATTAGGTTACTGCTTTAAAAAATACATATCCTGGACACATCTACAGGAGTTTTTTAGGGAATTTTGAGTAGAAGCAGAGTAAAGGCGGTTGGTAATTTCTCTGGTTGCCTCTGGCAGGTGGACATAATTTAACAATACCCGTCAGATATGACAAATTGTTTGTGAGTTACATTAGGGCCTTAATAAGATCACATCTGTTCATATATCCTCCTTAACCACAGAGCCTGATTTAGAGAGTTTTCATACTGGTACAGTATTGTTGTTTAAATATTTAGAGGGGTCTAGACATGTATCATAAAAGAATAGACTCTTGTGTATAAAAACACAGCCCTTTTATTCTCAGTGTTTTTGCTTTCACGGACCTGCATCATTCTCTCAACTCGAGTGAACCACATGTTGCTCCCGAGAGCCAGGAAACATATTTCATCCCCTGTCGGAGTTAGCATCTTAGAGCTGGAAGAGGCCTTAGAGACCATCCTCCACTTCCCCTCCTTTTCGGGGTGGGATCTGAGACGGAGGCTGAGTACGGGACTTGTTGAGGGATTCTCACCACACTTGTGGCAGAGCCAGAGTGAGGACTTAATCTGCCAATTTGTACGGTAAGTCCCCTACATACAAACCTTCAGGTTGTGGACTTTCGAAGATAACAAGGGTGCCCCTGTATGCCAACTCTTGTACTGTAACACTGTACAAGATTAAAAATGTAAGATTTTTAAGCTGCACTGTAAGATTAAAAATATTTTCTGTGTTTTTTTGTGTTTGTTTTTTTATGTATTGTTTGTGTGAGAAGTATTATAAGCTTGTTACAGTACAGTATTATGTAGCTGATTTTGTTATTTGGGTACCTGGGCTAACTTTGTTGGAGTTACAAACACATTGGACTTATGAAGGCACTCTTGGAACAGAACTTGTTCACGTGTCTGGGACTTACTGTATTTCTCTGATCCTTCCATTATGCTCAAACTTCACTCCGGGCTAGAAAACGAGGCATCAGCGCAGGAGGACTCGGTCATGGGTCAGTGTCACTAGCGGCTGCAGAGCTCTTCCAGAGGACGTTGCTGGCCACTGGGAGGCCGGGCTCTGTGTCATGGCTTAAACTTCAGGCCTGCCCACAGCCCTTCTGTGAGCAGGGTGTCCTCTGTCACTTGCCTGCCCCCTGACACAGGTGAATGCCCGCCCCGTCCCGACCACATCGGGCGTGTTCCCGCCTTCACTCGCCCTGTCCCCTTCTTCTGCAGTATTTGCTGCCTGCTATCTCCAGTTCCCTTCATATCCAGCCTGGAGAGGTTACATTTCACCATGAGGTCTTCCAGCCCACAGCTATTTATTACGTTGACTCATATGAAAATGCTGGTTTGTAGGTTGAAAATAGTAAAATGATGGCGGTTTCATAAGACTGAATGTAAGCTTAGTGTCTTAAACCCCTGTACCTCTTACTGACCTATTTTACTTACCTTCTTTCTCTCTGTGTATGGGTGTATTTGTGTGTGTATGCATATGTGTTAATCGGAGTGAAAGTCACATAATTGACTTCTTTTTATAATAAACTTTGGAATAACTGATTTTATAAGAAAATTTCAAATTCGGTACAGAGAGTTCCTATAAACCTCTAATTCAGTTCCCCAATGTTGTCTTTTCACATCAGCAGAGTACATTTGTTAAATTTAAGAAAACAATTTTGGAACCTGATTAACTAAAACCCCAAGCTTTATTTGGATTCCATCAATTTTTCCATGAATGCCCTTTTCTGTTCTAGCAGCTGATTCTGCCTCCCAGGTACCACCTCGTGTTTTGTTGTTGTGTCTGCTTAGTCTCCTCTGGTCTATTAATTCAACCTTTTTTATTTTTCATGATCTTGACAGTTTTGAAAAGTACTAGTCAGCTGTTTAGTAGAATGTCTCTCAACTTGGGATGGTCTGCTCTGTTTCCTCATGATTAGATTGGGCTATGGGTTTTCAGGGAAAATATCACCTTACATGGTTTATTATCCCATTATCTCAAGGGGTCATGATCTCAACTTTGCTTTTCCTGGTGATGTTAATGTCATCACTTGGTTAAAGCATTTGTTCAGTTGTTGGCCAAGTTTCTCCTCTGTAGAGATACTATATTCGGTCTCTGTTCATTTTTACATGTCACCACCAGCTAGGCTAACAGTTCTTCATCTGGGAGCAGAAGCATGTTAATTCCTTTTGTACCTTTCATTGTACCTAATGTTTTATACAGTGTACATGCTCACAGAAGTTAGTTGAGAGGTCATTAAATTCATGATTTAATATCAGTCTGGTGGAGGTGTTTTGTTTAAACAAACCAAATCAGCAAAATCCCAGCCCACTGCATTCTCCTTACAACTAGTTTGGTGGTCTTTGTTCCCTGTACTTAAGGGGTAAATTGTAAAATGACTTTAAATATTTTTCATCTAAACTACTATAAAGAAGGGATTACTTGCTGTCTTTGCTAAGATCAGAATTTTGAGGTCAGAACTCAGGAAAATCTAAGTGTAAATTAGGCATACACGCACGCACGCACACACACACACACACACACACACACACATTTTGTAGCTTCTGCTGACTTGCAGCAAGGGTTGTCCCTATATGCAGAGACTCAAAATATTTGTCAGAAGTTTAGCTGATTCTTGAATGTGTTGCCCACAGGATTCCTAATGGTGCAAAGAATTGCCACTGTGAATGCAGTTATCAATCATTTTTAAGCTATTTATCTATAAAGGTGTTTTGCAGGGCATGGGTGCCATGCTTTTGAGGGACTTAAATCTGATATGGCACTTGAAGCTTTTAGGACCTAAACTAAAGGAAAGCAAGAATATTATATTAGAGTTGAAAACTAAATGCTGTAAAAGTCAGACAAGAGGAGAGAGGGAGTAGTTCTTTTACAAATCCCTTTGACAGAGACCTTACCAGCTGGCCTTGTAGGGTTGATTCTTCTTTCTGCTGTGATTGAAAAGTTGGTATTCTATTCTGATGATTTAACCTTGGTTTGAAAGTTACACACAGGAATTAGTATCCCCTGATTTATTACTCTATTTAAAGAGGTTTCTTCTTTTTATTTAATTTTTTTTAATATGGGTGAAAAAATTCTGGCTTTTCAACAGTATAGAATTAGTTCATGCTAGTTTTTCAATCTGAGAGTCTCATGATAGCTACACTTGCTTCATGCTTTATAATGTAATTTAATTTTTCATAACTTTCTTTTATTAGCTGCAAAGTAGGTTTAGAAAAAATAATTAGATTATGAGGTTAAACCATAGTTAAGATAAAAATGACGGTTCAATAAAAATAATGTTCAATAATTCCTATCTTCTGAAATAAAATACAGCCACTAAAAGATTTAATTATGGTTTTATTCAAGTAAATTTTGCCTCTACACTGAAAATACTCAAGAAAGAAACCCCAAGAAAGGCACTTGGTTAGCATGAAAAAAGTACTATAATATATAGAATTGTAATTTATGAGATAGGATAGGAGCCAGACTTGAGAAAGAGTAACACACCCGAGTGGCTTGTCTTCCATGGAAGGGGATGCACTGGGATTATTTGAGTTGTTGTCATGGTGAGACTCCTAAGCCTGGTCTGACTTTTTATGTGCAAAATTGGGAGTTTTCACCATTTGGGTAATCTTGGAATGCAGTGTCCCTTCATTAAAATTATCTGAAAATCACCACCAGATATTTCATAGTCACAGGGTCCTAAAATACTATGGGTAGAAGATGCTCCAGACTCTAATCCTATGTTTTACCTTAGAAGAAAGCAAAGCCCCAAAGGGTCAAGTAACTTTCCTGAACTCACTGTGTAGATGACAGATCTTCAGGGCCTCCATCTAGTGTTTTCTCCATTACATTGGATTGCCATTAGGATTGAAATTTTTGATTAAATAACTTTTCTCAAAGTAAAGCATGAATGTGATTTAAAGAGTCAAATAATATCCTTATGCTTAAGATTTAAGATGAAAATGAGTTCCACTCCATGTCCTATTCTTCCTTAGCTCTGAATCCTTTCCCAACAGGAAACCACCTTGAATTTTTTTAAACTTATCTTTGGCAATGGCACCCCACTCCAGTACTCTTGCCTGGAAAATCCCATGGGCAGAGGAGCCTGGTGGGCTGCAGTCTGTGGGGTCGCTGAGAGTTGGACACGACTGAGCGGCTTCACTTTCACTTTTCACTTTCATGCACTGGAAAAGGAAATGGCAACCCACTCCAGTGTTCTTGCCTGGAGAATCCCAGGGAAGGCGGAGCCTGGTGGGCTGCCATCTATGGGGTCGCACAGAGTTGGACACGACTGAAGTGACTTAGTAGCAGCAGCAGAGTCGGACATGACTAAAGTGACTTAGCAGCAGCAGCAGCTGCTACTTAGCTTCATACTCAGATATTTAAATAGAGGCTTTTACTGTTCTTTAGCAATTTAAGAAAAAAAATTAGACATCTATCAAAGTTGTTTTCCCTTATATTTCCTTTACACAACTGAAGTTGTACATTCTTTTGCAACTTGCATTCTTTTGCAATTCTTGCCGTCCCATTATAGAAATTCTATTTATTTAGCAAACATTTAGGGCTAAACTGCTCATTGTTTACAACTTGAGGGGGGTGGCATGAAATGCCAGCCGCTGTCTGGCTCAAGATGACTCCATCGTTTTCCTGCTTATGATTAGAATTCTTTTAATTCAGTGTTTTTCAAGGCGGGAGTTGCAGCCTGTTAGCTGTAAAATCAGTTTAGTGGGTTGTAGTCAACATTATAAAAATAGAAGAGAATTGAAAATATCAGAGTTCAATTTTTAAAATGTTTGATATAACTTTCATTTTTTTTCTTTTTTTAATTTTTATTTTTTTAATTACAAAAGTATGATAACACATTTACAAGAGACTTGAAAAATACAGAGCAAGATTACATATAGTTCCACTATATATTACATTTTTTTTTTTTATCCTCTAATATCCAATTTTCTTTTTCTTTTTTTTTTTAAATTTTATTTTATTTTTAAGCTTAACATAACTGTATTAGATTTGCCAAATATCAAAATGAATCCGCCACAGGTATACATGTGTTCCCCATCCTGAACCCTCCTCCCTCCTCCCTTCATTTTTAAAATAAAGCCATTAAGAGGTTTAATTATGGCACATAATTAGGATAAATATTGGTTTATGAAGCTTTCATACTAGATATACACATTTGTGTGTATATATACACATAGATATACGTATCAGAATATTTGTATTCTGTATTTGTATGTATACCAGTCAGAATATTTGTATTCTGTATGCGTGTGTATGAGCTTCCCAGGTGGCATTAGTGGTGACGAACCCGCCTGGCAATGCAGGAGACAAGAGATTCGGGTTCACTCCCTGAGTGGGGACGATCCCCTGGAGGAGCATGGCAACGCACTCCATTATTCTTGCCTGGAGAATCCCTCGGACAGAGGAGCCTGGAGGGCTACAGTCCATAGGGTCGCAAAGAGTCAGCTGACACAACTGAAGTGACCGAGCGTGCACACTTGTGTATATATATATGTATGTATATATTTTGTATATTGGGTCCAAATGCGTTAATTTGAACATATGAAATTGCTATTTCTGTAGGTAAAAGACAAATATGGGAAATTTCATATGGTTTAACCTACTATGTCTTATCTTAGGTCATGGACAAAATGTTTGGGAGACATTTAATCTCAGTTGTCTTATGCCAAATAATGAACATTGTTTTTTTTTTGGCTAAGTTTCTTAATCTTTAAAATACGAATTATAATTGTATCTACCTCAAAAAACAAAGAATGGACACAAGGAGACTTTGGGAGATGGTGGGATATGTTTATTACCTTGATTATGGTGATAGGAACTTGGAGTATGGATATGTCTAAACTCATCAAATCATTTATATTAAATATGCAGTTTTTTATGTGTGCTCATTGTATCTTAATAATGATGTTAAATTTTTTTTTTTACCTACTTCAAAGAAAAGATGTGAAGATGAAATTACTTATGACCCTTTGCCTATAGTAAGTACTCATGGTCATTAACACCATCATCCCTTTACTTACTTCCCTATGATGATCTTTGTTTCTCATTTACTCTTGAGAGATCCTTTTTCAGCCTCATCAGAATTATTACATCCATTGCTTCTCTTCTTATATGGGTACCTCCACTCATCTTCAGTCACCGAGTAGTAGAGCATTAGTGGAGACCTTCAAGATTGTGTGCTGAAACCAGTATTGTTCAAGGTGGGATATGCATCTACATTTGTGCAAGATGGCTTGAGATGGCACACAGGCAGGGCATCTGCCGGCACGGGCCCCACCATGGAGTTGTGAACTCCTTTTCAATTTGCTTGCAATCCTTTTGGTTCATCCAGGAAAAAGCACCAGTTTGGTGCTGGTCTCTCTTTAATACCTTCCTAACACTTGGTAAGTTGTTGTTTTTTTTTTAAGCAGAGATCAGGTTTTAGGCTCAGAGCCTTCAGTACTCATCTAAGAGCATTGCCTAGAATTTAATAATAGGATTTTGTTCTCATGTTGCATATGTTGTTGTTGTTCAGTCGCTCAGTCATGTCTCACTCTTTGTGACCCCATCGCCTGCAGCATGCCAGACTTCCCTGTCCTTCACCATCTCCTGGAGCTTGCTCAAACTCATGTCCATCAAGTTCATGATGGCATCCAACCATCTCATCCTCTGTTGTCCCCTTCTCCTTCCACCTTCAAACTTTCCCATCATCAGAGTCTTTTCTAATGAGTCAGCTCTTGGTGTCAGGTAGCCAAAGTATTGGAGCTTCAGCTTCAGCACCAGTCCTTCCAATGAATATTCAGGGCTGATTTCCTTTAAGATTGACTGGTTTGATCTCCTTGCAGTCCAAGGGACTCTCAAGAATCTTCTCCAACACCACAGTTCGAAAGCATCAATTCTTTGGCACTCAGTCTTCTTTATGGTCCAACTCTCACATCCATACATGACTACTGGGAAAACCATAGCTTTGACTAGACAGACCTTTGTTGGCAAAGTAATTTCTCTGCTTTTTAATACACTGTCTAGGTTTGTCATAGCTTTTCTTCCAAGGAGCAAGTGTCTTTTAATTTTATGGCTGTAGTCACCATCTGTAGTGATTTTAGAGCCCAAGAAAATAAAGTCTGTCACTGTTTCCATTGTTTCTCCATCTATTTGCCATGATATGATGGGACCAGATGACATGATCTTTGTTTTTTGAATGTTGAGTTTTAAGCCAGCTTTTTCACTCTCCTCTTTCACTTTCGTCAACAGGCTCTTTAGTACTTCTTCACTTTCTGCCGTGAGGGTAGTGTCCTCTGCATATCTGAGGTTATTGATATTTCTCCTGGCAATCTTGATTCTGGCTTGTGCTTCATCCAGCCTGGCATTTCACATGATGTTCTCTGCATATAAGTTAGATAAGCAAGGTGACAATATACAGCTTTGACATACTTCTTTTCCAATTTTGAACTGGTCTCTTGTTCCATGTATGGTTCTAACTGTTACTTCTTGACAGGTATACAGATTTCTCAGGAGGCAGTTAAGGTGGTCTAGTATTCCCATCTCTTTAATAATTTTCTTTCGTTTGTTGTGATCCACACAGTCAATGGCTTTAGCCTAGTCAATGAAACAGAAGTAGATGTTTTTCTGGAATTCTCTTTTTTTTTTTTCTTTCTTTCTGTGATCCAGTGGATGTTGGCAATTTGATCTCCAGTTCCTCTGCCTTTTCTAAATCCAGCTTGAACATCTGGAAGTTCTTGGTTCATGTATTGCTGCAGCCTAGCTTGAATTACATATGTGGATGTGTATATAACTTTTGGATCATTGGCAAATAATATTGGCTTTTATTTTGGAGATGATACAAAATTTCTTCTAATAAATTTGATATCAAAATATTCCACAAATAGTATATGTGGTATACCTGAATATAGTCAAATACACTGTACACTAATCACACAAGTCTAGCCCAGGCTGATTTAATCCTAAATGAAGTCCAAGGAGGTTAAGCGACTAACCCAACTTGAGTGAGAAGCAGAACCAGGGCCAGCCTTATCTTGGGTGTGTTCTCATCTCTCTCTGTAGTCATTGTGTTAGACTTGACATTCCAGGATGGTGTTAGAGAAAGCCTGTGTTAAAATAATGTGCTGCTTTCCTTCTGATGTGCTTTTTTTGTTTAAGAGTTTGTTGTTTCTGGGGTTTGCCTTGAATCCACTCACGCCTGCAATTCTGATATCCATTCCAGTCTGAGTTGGATCATGGGTAGCTACTTTGAGCTATCACTGTCTACACGCACCTTATCTCTATTTTTCTCCTAGTTGTACAATACTATCCATCTTCCAGTATTGAGTTGTTCTTTGCTTCTTAGATGTCATCTGGGATTGTATCAGATTCACAACCTGGGTCCTTGGTAATAGGAAAATGGCACAGATGGTGTTAAGAGCGCACTGCGCTGTGTGCTAACCGTTACTGAAGAGGGGTTGACTTTTTCCCCTGGCTCTGTTCTTCTCTATGTAAAATGGGTGGGGCTGGGTAACCTTGAGACCTGTTCATCTTTATCACCCTCTCATCTCATTGTTCATTCATTCTGCAGGTCTTTATTGAGCACCTTCTCTGTGCCAGGAACTTGTTGGAGCAGTTGAGAATGCTGGGCATGTACCAGTGGATGGGAGAATTTACATTCTTGTTGGGGAATTTATAGTTGGAGAGGATGATGAATAAATTAAAAAAAAATTTAAATGGGAAAATTTCCTATGGTCCCAATAAAATAGGAAGGTGGATTAGAGAGTGACTTGGAGGAAGAGGCCTGATTTTGACAAATGGACCAGGAAAGGCCTCTTCAGAAAGGCAACTCTTGAGTAAAGATGCAAGAGAGGCAGGTCAGGCAGAAGTAACAGCAGGAGCAGTGACCCCAGGCAAGTTCAAGGGAGAGAAAGACCAGAAGGGCTGGGTAGGAATGTGGGGAGAGGAAGGCTGAAGGAGGAGAAGGGGGTCAGAGCCAGTTTGGAGATGGTGAAATCTGGTAAGGGGTTTGTATGTGATTCTACATTCTAAGGGAAGCCAATGGAGCCGGTGACAGGTTTTGAGTAGTGGAATGATGGAATCTGATTGGTGTTTTTCAAAACCACGCTGACTGCAGGTTGGAAATCCGGCAAGCAGAAATAGAAGCAGGGGTCCAGTTAGAAGGTCATGGTGGTAACCTCTGAGATTAGATGTGAACTAGGGAGTGGGCAGTAAAGACATAAGGAAGTGGAGAGACTCAGGCTGTGTTTTTAATATCAATTGAATGCTTGCAAGTCGATTGGCTGCAGGAATGGAGGAAAGACAGGAATCAAAGATGAGTCCTAAGACAGTGATGACATTTATGGCTCTGGGAAGACAGAGCTCCTTTTTCCTTTGAGGACCTCCTTGTGCCGTCAGTTTGCCTGGTCTGTTTATGCACATTGCTGTGTCTAGCCTCTTCCAGGGAACAAGAGTCCTCAGGTGCCTCTGGCTGCCTTGAAGGCTCTCAAATTCTTCTTTATCAGACCTGCATTCCTCATGCTGAACATTAGGCCTGGGTTATACCCTCTGAGGAGGTGGTTATATCGAGGTCCTAGTGGGCAGGGCAGATGGCACTATTAATTCATGCCTCTGTTATGAGAATTGATGGCCAGTAGCCAGGATGCCCTGTTGATATTTATGACTGGTTTCTATGAGGAGTTCAGGCTCTCAAAAAATGCATTGTATTCTGTTTTCCAAGGAAAAGTTGAAGAGGGGCTATTTTTTTCCCCCTCTCATTTTCCCCACATATAATACAAGTTGCATTACAATAAATTCAGTCGGTTCAAATATTTTTCATCTGAAAAATTGAATACATTCCTTTTTTCTCCCCCCGCCTAACTGCAAGGGGTGAACTTTTATATTTTTATGAGCTTTGTTGTTTTTACTTGTCACAGTTGCTGGTATTAGTTCACTAGTAAGTAATGACTTTTCTGTATTGAGAAAGACAGATGACTTATTAGATGTCAGAGGCCATCTGAAACATTTTCAACTCAGCATTTTTAATAGCTGTTCTTGCTTTGATTTGTTTTCCTTTTTTCTCTTGTTTCCCCTCCTCCAGCTCGCCTGCACTTTTTTGTCCCCCACCCGGCTCCTTTCTCCGTTTCTCCCTCAGTCATCAGCACTTCTGTATATCTTTTGCATGTTTCTGCTGTATCATATCCCCTAGTCCATGGGAACCATAGACAGTTTGTAACTTTTCCTGCAGTCATACTCCCTGGACTTCTTGCAGAGGACATATGTGGGTTTGAATCTATCCTTTAAAAAAATACATATATGTGTGTGTGTGTGTGTATACTATACATACTGGATTGTGTCTGGGGCCAGCATATACTCCTGACCTCATGGGCAACTTCTTTTAATCCTCTGACTGCTGTTCACTTTGGGGGTCTTTGGATGACCTAAAACAGTCTCTCCTCCCTCCTTTTCATCTACTGTTAACATGGATTCAGTATGTTACTCTACCAGACTCCTTGATTGTCATTTTGTTGTGCTCAGAGTCTCAGGAAAGTCTATTGATTAAATGGACATCATTCAAACAGAAATGTCAGTGTGGGTACAGTCCGCTTATGTAGTAAACATGGACATTGGGTGGGGCAGTATCATGTCGTTATGTCATTGTACCTAGCACACACCAGGTGTTCCGTGAATATTGTTGTATTAATGAATGTCCACTTCGATGATAATTAGGAGTTTCAGTGGGTGGGATCGTTTTAGGAACAGTGAGTAAGACGGACATTCCTCTCATGGAAACATGCATTCTAATAAGGAAGGAGACACGCAAACAAGATAGATGTCAGAGAGTGATGAGTGCTAGGCTGAGGGTTGAGGTAGGGAGATGTGCTGTTTGTTAGGGAGGGTGTGACCAGGGGGTCAGGGAAAGCTCTGATAAGACGGTGTTGAAGGCTGCGATCTGAGTGACAACAAGGAGCCTGTCAAAGGAAAATCGGGGAAGGAGAGATTCACGTCCAGAGAACAGACAGTGCTGAGGCTCTGGGCGGGTATGTTCAGTGTGTGACTGAGGCAGCAGCCAAAACCAGCCCCGTACTGCTGTGGGAAGCGGCCCACTGTGGCATGCTGGGGGGGTCAGGGAGGTGCACAGAGCCAGACCAGGTGGGACCTTCTGCCCCAAATAAATCCACACTCCTTAATTTGATTGGCAGTGGGAAGCCTTTCGAGGGTTTTAAGTGGGGGCATGGCTCAAATTTTTAACATATCACTCTGGCTGGTGTGTGGAGAATGGATTGTAGAGAGGCAAAGTAAAAACTGCCATGGTATGTACTGGGTATTTGCATTTTAAGGATTTTTTTTTTTTAAGGATTCACCAGAACTTTGGATGGGGAGTGTAGTTTGCTTGCTTTTACTCATTGTTGTGCTGAGGAAGAGACTCTGGTTGCTTCCCTTATTATTATTATTTTTTACCTTATTGATTCTCTCTATCCTTTTACTAACAAAACCCTTGGTTTTCAGCTGTGTGTACTGCCACCGCCTCCTCCCTCTCAGCTAGGACCTAGATGCAGCCATATGAAAATATTATGGGGAACTTCCAGAGAGTTGTTTTAAATGGGATAGGTGTTTCTTTTCTGTTTTCTCCCATTCTGCCGCATGGAACTGGTCGTAATGGCTGGAACACCAGCATTTCTGTTGGATCATGAGGACTAGGGCCACATGCTAGGGATGGCAGAGCATAGAGTTGGAAGGAACTTGTGTCTCTGATGACCTTTTGGAGCTTCCATGCCAGCCCTGGACTGGCACAGCTTTGGACGTCTTTTGTGTACCTTTGGACTTCTATTCTGCAAGAGAGATAAACTTGTATCTTGTTTAGGCCATTGATAATGTACTGTTTTGTTTTTGTTCCAAACGTAATCCTGATACAGGTATTCTTTTGTAAAAGACTTAACAGGATAATGAGAATAGTAGTATTTGGGGTTGTCTATGTGCTCATCACTGTTCTAAGTACTTTACCAATGTTTTCCCTTAAATCTCACTAGAATTATTTAGTACTTATATCTAGGACTCCATGGCACAGAAATGCTTAGTAACTGGCCCCAGGTGACAGAACTAGTAAACTGCAGGACCTGATTTCAGCTCTGGTTCAACTGAATCTGGACTCTTCCTGCATTACTTTGCTAAACTGCTACATTCTTGGCAATGACTCTGAAACCTCTTTTTCAGTCATTTAGAGGCTAAGGCCAGAGGGGTGATTCAGCAGGCAGATTGGTATCATGTATCTGTCAGGGCAGGCAACTGCTGTAACCAAAGTTCCAGGGCTTAACACAATAGAAACTGATTTATCACTGACATAAAGTCCAGCTGATTTGGGGGATGGAGAGAGGTTGTGTTCCACACAGTGACTCAGGGACCCAGACTCTTTCTGTCCTTTCCCGCTTCCTTCTGACTCCCTTCTCCCCATGACTGGGGCCTCAGAATTCTCTGCTGGAGGCTTTTCACCAGTCAGCACCCAGAGGAAGAGGGAAGATGTGGAAGGGACTCTCTGGGAAGTTTTGATGGGCCAGGCTTGGAGGAGGCATATGTCACTTCCCACCTTCTGTTGGCTGGAGTTCAGTCATACGCAGGGAGGCTGGGAAATGTAGTCCAGTTTCATGCCCAGGATGTAGAATAAATGAACTGGGATGAGCACACAGTAATCTCTGCCCCATGTGGCTGTTAGGAGTTGGGGTTCTGACATCAGTCCCCTTGCATTTATATCCCTGCCTTGCTGCTTATTAGCTATGTGACCTTGGGCGAGCCACTTAACCTCTCTTTTACTTCTGTTTTTTATATGTACAATGGAGATAAGAGTAGAGCTGTTTGGGGGATTAAATGAGTTATTGTGGGGTGTACAGTCCTAAGAGCAGCGCCTGAGACATGGGACGTGCTCTGTAATTGTGAGCTGTTTTTATGTAAGACAGGGCACTTTACTCAGACCTAAGTTTGTGGATCTCTTTTTGAAGAAAATTTTCTTATTGAGCCCTGGTGTGGATGTGTACCACAGAAAATACCCTGGGGACCACACATCCCATTTTAAGGGAAAATGGTGTGAGAGTGTCAGGGGTCCTGGGACTTGCTCTTCTCTCCCCTATGTGAACGCCCTCAGCCCCTCTGGAAGGGCCGGTTACAACTGCTTCCTGGTGCTTGATCTGTAGGTGGAGTTGGAAACTGAAGTCTCATGTCCAGTCTCTTGCCTGCTGTGAGGAAACTGGCCCAGGCAGTTCCTCCCACTTGGATCCCTTCTAGGACAACCAAAATCTCACGTGCTCTTGAAAGCCCCAGCTCAGTGTCATCTCATTCTTAAAGCCCTGGTTGGAGCCTGCCCAGCACTGCTTACTCCCTTCACTGTGATCCTTCTAGTCCGGCACTGACCGCCCCCTGTCGCATGGGGATGTGTCAACTACCAGACTGTGTCCAACCAAAAGGAAGCTTCCTGAGGGCATATGTCCACCTTCCTCTTCCCCATGTGCCTCGTTTTCCTTGTATACAGGGGAAAGCCCTCCATAAATGCTTGTTGAGTTCAAGTATTCCTTTTACTCTGTGCATACGTGTAGAGTTTTGTGAATGTGGTCTTTATTCTGAATCAGTGCCAGATAAATTGGTAGGTAGTTGGGAATAAAAATGAGTGGATTCTTTTTTATTTACACTGTTTAATATTCGTGTGGGGATTTTTGCCTTCCTTCAGCTCAGCGGTTGTAAAATTCTGTTTTAATTTCTGCCATTATCATAAACAGCATCCTCTGGTTATTATCTGGGTAGAGGATGCTGCAGCCTAGGACTCTGTTGAATTAAGATGAAACAAATGACCAGGGGAGGACAGAGAACCATTGTCCTTATTGCTTTGCAGTTCGTTTCCTTAGTTAGGAAGTCCACTCGGTGACTGGTGTTGGTACACTTCACCTGTGGGTTTGGGGTCCCATCTATGCACATCTATCTGTTTTTGGTAACTCACAGGAAAGCTCTCACCTTTCTGTCTGAGTATTTGTATATACACACATCTATAAAAATAAAATTACCAGCAAAATCACTGAATATAAAGGTTAGCAAATCCTGTTCATGGAAACTGCAATATATAGTTTAAACAGGAAATGGAGTTTAGTTATTAAGCTTGTGTAGATTCCTTGGTATACTGAATATTTCTTGCGGTTCTATTATTTGTATTTTATTCTCAAATATTTTAAGAAGATAAGCTTCTAAATTCACTTTGGGGCTCTGTGTCATCAAATCTCATCACCAGTCACTTAGATCCCTAATTAACTTATACTCTATAGACCCATTTCTTTGCTTCTGTTTCTCTCCACTCTCTCTAATGTGCTGTGAGTTACACTGGAAGGAACAATAAGATTTAAGAGAAGAATTAATTTAGAAAGTTAGGAATAGAAGAGATAAGGGAAAATGAGAAAAAGCGGCTTAGTATTTTGTCTTGTAAATGGCTTTCCTCTCGTAGGCTAAGAAGCCCATTTATTCAAGGAGAGGAGGAATGTTAATGAAATAGATCATGAACATAGCTATTACAGTAATGAATTTTAACACTCACTTTGTTATGTGATATTTTATTTATGAGCTCCTTGATCATTCAGATAAAGACAAGAAGTTTATGGCACTAGATTATGTCTTGTTTTCATAAACATATTCAGTAGTTTAATAAACATAATTTATTTTTTTCTCCTTAAAAATAAGCAAAATTTATGAGAGATTATCTTAGGGTTAATGAAGTCTAACATTAAGGAAATATTACCCTATAATATTGGAGCCTTCAGAGCTGGAGTTGTAATTGCTTAATGCTTTTTTCTACAGGCTATTTTTATAAAGTACATGCTTTGTACCATTAATCCAGTTTTTACAAGTTACACTTAGACCAATTCATTGGGAATTATGTATCCATGTTTATATTTTTCAGTCACTGCTTTCATTAAAAGATGTAGTAAAGAGTTGAAAATTTAATGTAGAAAGAGGGGGGAAAAGATAATTATGTGTATTTGCTCGTGGGAAGGTGCAGCGCATATATTATCACCGCTTTCCGTCTTTGAAACCAATTCCCCCTTGTGGCTGTCTTCACTACAGGTGAGAATTTAGTGATTGGTGGTCCCCAGGAGGACAGGAATGTAAATTCCTATTGAAAGCCGTCAATAGTTAAAATTTGGAGCCCCATTAATATAGTTCAAGTCAGAATGCACTTAAGTAATGAAAAGCCCAGACGGTGGCCTGGAGTTTCCCCTTCCTCCATCAGGCCTGCCAATTAGGCCAGAGTAATGGATGCCCAGACCCCAGGACAGGACTGAGAGTGGCTGGAAAGGGCAGCTGGGGAAGTGCACTATGGATTTTGGTCATGTGTATTTAACTGTGTCAGCTCATTCTTTTTTGAAATTGAATTTAATGTGTTGAAAATACCCTCTTGATGAATTAATGAACTAAAAGAGGTATTGATATTCAAATAGCGGTGGAAGCAAAGCCTCCCGTCACCATCATCACCCTTCTCTGGCCCATCCCCATATTTTATAATAGCCTAGCATGGGCAGAGCGGAAAGGAATCTTGGCTGGTTTCTCACTCCTCACTGCTGATGCGTAGATACAGAAGGATGAGGTGGTGGATAAAGACCTCAGGTCCATCAGTGAATCTTTCCATCTACAGATGATGCTTTACTGAGTTTTCCCCACACCTTTTCATGCTGGCATTTGTACTATTTTAATATTCTTTGGCATCAAGGTAAACATGTTCCTGGGTGTGTATTTGTGATAGAGAAAAATCAGGGATCGGGGAAGCTGTGTAGACTTGAGCTGTACTATAGGCTCTGTGAGGAGGTATGTGCTATCTTGTCCCTCACCCTGGAGAACTAGAGTTTGATTTGATCATTCATTCATTTATAAAAATAGTCATTGAGAATTCAGTGAGAAATTTTATTGCTCTAGACCTAAGGATCCAGTTTTTAAATTATTTTAATTTTTTTAAAAAAATTATTGAAATATAGTTCATTTACAATGTTGTGTTAGTTTCGTGTGTACAGAGAAGTGAATCAGATATACATAAATGTGTAAGGCTTTGTGTGTTTGGAACTCACTATTTAGGTATGTTCAAACAGCATTTAGAAGTTAAAGAAGCATTCCTCAAAAAGTTAAAGATAGGATTACTGTATGATCTAGCAATTCTACTTCTAAGTATATATCCCCCCAAAATTGAGAACAAGGACAAGAACAGATACTGATAGACCCATGTTCATAGCAGCATTATTCACAATAGTTAAAAGGTAGAAACAATCCATATGTCTGTCTGAGGAAATGATAAAATGTAGCATGTACACCCAGTGGAATACTACTCAGCCATTAAAAGGAAGAAAATTCTGATACTTGTTACAGTGTGGATGAGCCTTGAACATATGCTAGGTGAAGGAAGCCAGATTCAAGAGGACAAATGTCGTATGATGCCGTTTATATGAGGTACCTAGAGCGGTGGCATTCATAGAGACAGAAAGTGGAATAATGGTTACCAGTGGTTGAGAGAGGGAGGATGGGGAGTTATTGTTTACTGGGGACCGAGTTTCTGTTGGGCATGATGAAAAAGTTCTGAAAATGAACAGTGGTGATACTTGAAAACAATGTGAATATATTTAATGCCATTAAACGGTACATTTCAGAATGGTTATGATAGTAAATTTGATGCTATGTATAATTTATTGCAATATGAAATGGAGGACTATCTGAGAAGGAAGTGTGTTAGGAAAATGTAGCCTAAAAAATTATTTCCCAGAGGTTTTGGCATACCTTTTTGAAGGATATCAAAGTTTTGCTTCTCAAAGAGCAGTAGGTGGATAGGGTAATGTAATGGCACAAGGGCTTAGGCGTTCTTTTTAGTCACTGGGTACGTGTCAGAGTCATGTTTAATAAAGGTGTGCAGTGCCTGGGTTCTTGATTGGGGTGTTAACACAGAGGCCTGGGTCACATTCATTTTGTAAAATGTTATTGGTTTTGGAGCCAGATCACCTGGATTTGAATCGTGGCTCCCCCAGTTACCAGCTGCTATACTTGAACAAAGTACAAACTTCTCTGAGTTACAATTTCCTTATCTGTAAAATGGGCTTAGTAAGAATATCTGTCTTTCAACAATGTGGGGATATTAAATAAGGCAACACAGATGAAGTTATTAGAATACACAGTACACAGCGCCAAAGAATTGATGCTTTTGAACTGTGGTGTTGGAGAAGACTTTTTTTTTTAATTTTATTTTATTTTTAAACTTCACATAATTGTATTAGTTTTGCCAAATATCAAAATGAATCCGCCACAGGTATACATGTGTTCCCCACCCTGAACCCTCCTCCCTCCTCCCTCCCCATTTGGGAGAATGGCATTGAAACATGTAAAATATCATGTATGAAACCAGTTGCCAGTCCAGGTTCGATGCACGATACTGGATTCTTGGGGCTAGTGCACTGGGACGACCCAGATGGATGGTATGGGTATGGAGAAGACTCTTGAGAGTCCCCTGGACTGCAAGGAGATCCAACCAGTCCATTCTGAAGGAGATCAGCCCTGGGATTTCTTTGGAAGGAATGATGCTAAAGCTGAAACTCCAGTACTTTGGCCACCTCATGTGAAGAGTTGACTCATTGGAAAAGACTCTGATGCTGGGAGGGATTGGGGGCAGGAGGAGAAAGGGGCAACAGAGGATGAGATGGCGGGATGGCATCACTGACTCGATGGACGTGAGTCTGAGTGAACTCCGGGAGTTGGTGATGGACAGGGAGGCCTGGTGTGCTGTGATTGATGGGGTTGCAAAGAGTCGGTCACGACTGAGTGACTGAACCGAACTGACTGAGTAAACCCTCAATAAATGTTATATGTTATTATTATTGTATGGGTAACTAACTGTGTATAATCTCAACTATGATCAGATTTATTAAAAACTCCAATGTAACCTGTTCATCTACTTTCTACCACTGTCTTTGCCAGAGAGGCTCTGTTTTATGGGCAGTGTTAATTTGACCAGAAAGAAGGGACACCTCATTTCTTCCTACCAGCAAAGAATCTGACTCCCTGAAGAAATTACCATCTATTTTACTTCAATCAGCTGATGGGTGTGCATACATTATCCCATTCTTATTTAAGTTTTCAAATTTTGCCAGAATGCCCAGGAAACACGGTATCTTTGATAATTTAATTTTCTGACTAACCAATGCTTACGAGATACTACTTTCACTTCAGGTTTTCTTTGTGAGAAGTTTTTCTAAAATCCAGCAATGATCTTTGTTTCCTTAGAAAGTATAGTGGATAATACAATTTAATCTTCCCTTGACAATGAAAGATTTCAGAACCATTTCAAAAAATCTGTTCATATTGGCCAGAAATATAAATGTTCATCTAGAAGATTGGGCTGCCTGTATACTGAGTCAGGACTATCCAAAGACAGATTTTTAATAATGCCCTTTAAAAAACACAAACTCAGTCTTTGTAGCTTTCCCTTAAAATTGGAGTATGGACAAAAAATCATGATTGCTAGTTTTGAATTTAGTTTTCTTCTTAATACATTTTGGGAAGATCTTTCTCATCACAGCCCTTCAAGTAGTCACAGATAGTGGGTGTTGCCTTGAAAAGAATAACTGCTTTATTATCAGAATCAAAAATGAGAGTGAGGAAAATGTTTAATACCTGGGTAAACAAGAGACACCCAGTCTAGTATAATAGAGTTAAAATAAGAAATCTTTCTTATTCCCCCATGCAGCAAGTTCTACCAAATTTCAGGTCAATATAAATGTTTATTTTTGGGGGGAGGGTGGGCTGAGTTGGGGGAGGAATCTAAAGCCTGGTTGGGAGGGGTGTTTTGCATTGGATAGAGCATTGGCGTTGGGGAGCTTGAATTCCAACCGTAGTCCCACCTTGCTTGGCTGTGTGACCCTGGATGGCTGGGGTTCTCCCTGAACCTCAGCTCTTTCTAGCTGAAGGTGCAAAGGTGCTGACTTGATGCTTTCCAAAGTGCCTTTTGCTTGAACATGTAGACTGAGCATTACTGTGAGGTATCAAAGTTGCTGTCTACCTTTACTCTTTCATAGTAATTTGGAGCCTTCTGAAACCAAATGTCAATGAATCTGGCTTCATAGAGTTGTTGTGCGAGGGGCTGGCAGAAGAATCCAGATTCATTTCAGTCTTGCTTTCCCTATTCTTCAGTCTCGCTCCTGCCTGGTTTAGCCTCTCATTTTCTTCCTCTCTTTCTTCAGTCTGCTTACTCCTTCCTGCTCTAGGCTCCTCCTCAGCCCATCTTGATTATTGATTAGAAATCACCAAATAGTTTCCGTAACCGTGTCATCAGTGACTGCCAAGGCTCTGGTCATTATTCCAGCCACACAGGGGGAAAATGACTGGGGGAAAATGGCATTTTCCAGCTCAGGTGCAAAGCATTCTAAAGTGTGGCTTAAGCTGGCGCTTTTCACTTAAACCTCTTCTGAAAGTGCTTATGCAAAAGCAGCCGACTCCAGCCAGTGAACTATTTCCCAAAGCCCCCAGTTTAGATTCTCTTAATTTCCCATATTTCTTGAGCTTGCCCTTGCTGCTTTCCTGCCTGATGCACGCTAGAGAGGAAGTACACAAAGGAATTGTGCAAAGTTTGGAAGCAACTGGCAGGTGGGTTTGCATTTTTCCAGGTTAATTCACTTGATGAAAAGCTGCTGTGGGTGATGTGTCATGTATCAAAGGCAGGGCATCAGTAATCTTTGCTCAAGGGCACGGCTAACAGACAGATAGACGGGAGAATGAGATGGAAAAAAGCAACTCATCCTTTTCTGCTAACACCACGAAGGAGATAAAGGAAGATTTATGAGTCATCTCGGACCACATACCAGCAAGCAGCATACCGTATTTTTCACATGTTCCCAAAATTGGTGGTGGAAGGCAGTATGCTTGTCACAGTGTCCATCCGGCCTTTTTGAAAACAATGGGATCCTTGAAGTCTCTAGCTGTGGAGTCAGCTCTTTGCCCTCCCTGCAAAGAGGTGTTAGAGTGTGTGTGTGTGTGTGTGTGTGTGTGTGTGTGTGTGTTCAAAGCATCTTTGCCCTCTCTAAGCACATGGTATCATGATCTGTAGTTTAATAATGTGACCTCTACAGAATAAAAAATAAGATTCCCTGAAACAGACATGACTGATTTGCAGGCACTTAGATGGTGACTCGGTAGACTTTTTCAGCTGCCTCTCTCCTAGTGAATTTCACTTTGGTGATAGGCAGCCTCACATACGGACTGCTTTGTGGTATAAGGAAGCTGAGGAGATGATTCTGTTGTTTTTCTTTTCCTTTCCTACCTCTCAGATGAGTCAACCCCTGCCGGATACAAACAAAGATTTGTAGCCCAGGTTGATTTGAATGGGCCATTTTGTGTGGAGTTAACCAGAACACTCGTTCTTGGGAGGGCTCAGAGCTTCTTTATTCAGGCAGCTGGCAGCTGACTAGGGAAGTGTTGTGTAGAACAATTGATGGGAGTGGGAAGAGGTTTCTTAATATTACTCTCCCCAGCTTTGAAAAAGGCACCTGGATTGCAGCTGGATCACGTCTAGGACTGTGACTATTTACTTCACATAGCAGTTTTAAAAGTATGGTGAATTAAAAACAAAACAGATTTTGAATTTCTTCTAAGGCCTCTGCAGTATGCTTTTTTTTTTTTTCTTTTTGAGAGGCACACAATTAACATTCTGTGCAGAAGGGCATGATTGATTCTGCACAGTGGTGGCTATATGAGCAAACCTCATTTAGACAGCTGAGTGAAATATACAGGGTAGAGGAATTTATGGGACCCAGAGAAGCTCACATGCAGAATGAAAAGGAGCCACCTTCCCCTCTCCTCTCCAGCCCCTGCATCCCCATTCTTCATGTGCTCAGAATGGCTCCCCTCCAGCCACTAGGGTGCCCACTCGGTGTGGAGATGCTGAGCCTGACATGACCCGGCAGAGAAGATGGAATGCCACTTCATCATGCAGCCCTCCTGGGGGAAGCATGGAGTGTGTAATCAGAGAGATAGGAGGAGCTCTCAGAATCCGTTATGTGAGGCTGACAAGGTGAGGAGGTAAATAGTGGCGGCTCTAGGTGCTACACCATATCCTGAAAAACAGCTTGCCCATGTGCTCTGGGCTTCTGCACTGACCTTTGCAGGATAGATCGTTGGGAGGCTTGAGTGTCTACCTCAATACAGGCCACTTTCTTAGGAAAATCACCAACTTTGTTTTGCAAAGGAAGTTCAGGAATCGATTTGGGCATGTGAGTATCTGCCACATAGTAGGTCCTCTGTAAACAGTTGCTGCAGTGAATTGACTTAATTCTCGTGAGGATGTGGCTCTCACAAGAGGAAGCACTTTTATCCATTCTCTTGCATCCTGTACATAACATTTGCTCAATAAGCGTTTGTTGCAAGGAATGAAAGAATGAACTTGCAGATTGATGTTTGGTAGTCAGGGTTTCTCATTTCCCTTGTGGCTTATGTGTAGGATGGCTCTCAGCTAAGGTAGAAAATGAAAGGGAAGTTTGTCTGTTTTTTATTTTGAGCCCCTCCCTGGGGTTCAGATCCTTCTCTACTGCCTTGTACCTGGCTTTCATGCACCTGCTAGGGTCCTCTGCTAGGCTCACCTTTAGGTTTTGATTTCTTAAACCAAATTCATGTCCATTTAATGACTCTGTCTTAATGCTGCCTGGAAGACTGATAACATTTATTCATATCCCAGCATAAATTAGGGTATGAATTATTGTGATTTCTACTTCAAGGAATAATTCAAATTTTTAAGAAGCTTCTTTTCCTGATCTATTTGTCCTTTGTGTTTTTGGTACCTGTGGTAGACTTTAAAATGCCCTTCCCCAAGATGTGAAATTTTAGTCCCGTGAACCTGTAAGCACTACCTTACATGGCATTAAGTTCAGGTCCTTGAGATGGGGAGATTATATCCTGGGTTATCTGAATAGGTTCTAAATTGAATCACATATATCCTATGAGGGGCTTCCCTGGTGGCTCAGTGGTAAAGAATCCGCCTGCCAAGCAGGAGATACAGGTTCGGTCCCGGGGTCAGGAAGATCCCCTGGAGGAGGAAATTGCAACCTATTCCAGTATTCCTGCCTGGGGAAACCCATGGACAGAGGAGCCTGGAGGGCTACAGTCCATGGGATTGCAAAGAGGTGGACACGACTTAGCAACTGAACCACCACCACCATCCTTATGAAGGGGAGGGGCAGAAGGATATTTGATCCATGCACAGAGAAGGTGATGTGAAGGCAGAACAGAGACAAAGATGCTGGCCTTGGAGATTAGAGGAGGTGGCAGCAAGCCAGGGAGTGCTGGCAGGTGTCAGAAGCTGGAAGGGGCATGGAACAGGTTCTCCCCAAGAGCTCCTGGAGGGAGTGCGACCCAGGTGAAATCTTGATCAGGCCCAGTGGCACTGATTTCAGACTTTTTGCCTCCAGAGCTGAGGAAGAATACATTTCTGTCGTCAGAAGTCAACATGTTGGTTGTTTGGTATCCCAGTGATAGGAATCTCATACAGCCCCTAAAGGCCTAGAGGCTGAATGGGTATCAGTATTGGGCAGCTCATTTTCCCTCATTGCTATACTTTATAGGTGAGGCCCATAAAGAACAGAAAAGGGGCAAATTATTGTACAAATAGCCTTGGTAATTTCTCTGCTATGCTTTATCATTATTTTATTCCCTTAAGAACCTTGTACTTTGGGTGGATAATAACCACCCCATTATACAAGTAAGGGAACCACCAGGTTGAAATATATTTAAGATATTCAGCTGGTAAACACTGAAGTTTGTATTTGAATGTAAATATTCCAGATCTTACTCCAGTGGGTTACTCCTGACATGCTGTTAATTTTCATTTCTGTTCATGTACCATTTTTCAGAGTCTTGAGCTAAAGTCAGACACAGATATTTCTCTGCTTTGTCCCTATTCTTAGATTGTAGTCCCTCAGTCTCAGCTTCTGTTACATTAAGTCAACCTCACTGAACCTAGAAAAGTCTACCATTATGTCACAATGTCAACTCTGATAGCCAGGTAGCTCTTTGGGGTTCTTTAGCGTGAAAAGCAGCTGTGTTATATAGTAAAATCCAATGGGGTGTGTGTGTGTGTGTGTGATTGGGGTTGGAGAGAGAGGGAGATTTGGAATAAATATATAGGTATAATTGTGAGTTGCAAACTAAAAATGCTTTTGTTGTTCGGTCACTAAGTCATGTCCAACTCTTTGTGACCCCATGAACTGCAGCACACTCTTCTCCCTTATCTTTCACTATCTCCCAGAGCTTGCTCAAACTCATGTCCATTGAGTTGGTGATGCCATCCCACCATCTCATCCTCTGTTGCCCCCTTCTCCTCCTGCCCTCAATCTTTCCCAGCATCAAGGTCTTTTCCAATGAATCAGGGTTATAATTTCTTTTTGAACTACTAAACATAACTGGTCTCCTAGACAGCCTTTTTTTGCAGATAGCTAGCTTTTCTTGACCCACTCCAGTGTTCTTGCCTGGAGAATCCCAGGGACGGGGGAGCCTCATGGGCTGCCGTCTATGGGGTCGCACAGAGTCGGACACAACTGAAGCGACTTAGCAGCAGCAGCAGCAGCAGCTTTTCTTGACCCAGCCAGTGCTTGCAATTCAGACCTGAGATATCAGTGTTGAAAGAACACTTACTCTGAGGAGAAGTCAGACTTAATGGAAGCTGGAACTCATCAGGGACGGGCCAAGTGTGCATGTCCTATGAAACCTGTGGGATTTGACGGAGTGTTTTGATTGCAGAAACTGCAATCAGAGGTTTGCTGCAGCCTTCATGCTGTCAGATGGGGGAAATTTAACTTTGAGTACAGCTACTCGAGACACACAAATCACCATCTTCGCGTGTGGCAGTCTTTGTCACTTCCAGCAAGTTACAAAATTACATCAGAGGAGCGGGGTGTGATACCACTGCTTGGATGGTTACTTAGAAGAAAAACGTTCCAAATCTGAGAATTATTAAGAAGTGAGAAAATCCCTTAATTGCAACAAGTTACCCACTGCACAGAAAGACTCTGTGGCAGAGAAAATTGGCAGTGTTCTGATGATCAGATTGAACAGCTGGAAGACTCCTATTCAAACTACTTTTCGAGTAATAAAGCTAATAATTTTTCTCACAGACTGCTGCGATAGCCATAATTCTGTTTTGTTAAGATGTCTGTTCTCTATACTTGATTGAATACACACATGCTTATTTTTGGCCCATCATAAGTATAAATAATGTGTGTGTGTGTGTGTGTAACCGTAGTTTTCAATTTTTTTGTATTTTATTCCTTTTCTCCTTTTATTTTTTTATGAAGTGTCTCTCTCCCGGTATTTTAAAGTTTTTAATACATCAAAAATGGCTAGGTGACATTAATCTTTGTTTTCAGTGGCTCATGCCAGGCAGAGCACCTTCTTTCCTATGTATCTTGTGTATCTATTCGATCAAGAGCTGCATTATAAACATTTAATTTAAAAATTTACTGAAAAACATTGTTTCCATGGTGGTAGTGGTTGAACTCTACAGTTAAAGATGGTTAAAATGGAAACTTCTGTTATATATATCATACCACAATTGAAAAAATAGTTATATGTGCACAGTGAAAAATGCAAAAGGTATCAACAACAAAAAAAATCTTTTTTCCCCAACAAGCTTCCCTTTCCCAGAAGCCAGCATCACTAACAACTCTTGCGTAGCCTTCCAGAAACTTGACGTTTCTATTCAAGCATAGGATTATGTTCTGAAAGAATTGTGTAATGGGAAAATAAAGCCAGATTGGTTCTGTGCAGGCTAGGGTAGAGGAGGGGAGGGAATGATGGATGAGAGAGGGAGATGGGTGGGGGAGGTGAGACTGGTGTTGACCAAGTTCTAATTCTGAACATTTGTGTAAACCCTTCTCCATGGTCTCACGCCATGCTGTTTCATCAAGGGTTAGGGAGTGGAATTGGGAAGTTGTGGGAAGCCAGGAAGAGAATGTGAGTTCCAGAGCTGTTGTTTGTTGTGGTCCAGAGGGAGAGAGCTGTGAGTAATGGGGCGCAGTTAAGCAGAGAGGAATTTAGGCTGGGAAAATCAGGACAGATTTCACAATGGGGAGAGCGTGTGGACATACCCCTGGGGAGGTCAGGGAAGCCTTGCCATTGGAGGGGCTGGAGGCAAGACTTGACACAAAGCACGAGAAAATGGATGACAGGGAGCCATCCCTGGGGGTTGGTGCAGTGACCTTAATCAGGCTCTTTCCTGCTTAGCTCTGGATTCACTGATTCAATCTCAAATGATCCAAGGGAGAGGAACAATTGCTTGGAAAATGGCCTTAGGGAATGATGGCTATTGACAGTAGATATCAAAAGACTCTCCCACACAAATTAGCTCCATCTATCCAACCATCCATTTACTCACCCGTTCATCCATCTATCCATTGTTCGTCCATTTAACAAATAGTTTTTCAGTGTCTACTAAGTATCTGTATTGAAGGTACTTTGAATAGGCTGATGAGAAAAGTCACTTATACTGATACTTGTGGATCAGATGGAAAGAACTGGAGATAAACATTTCAGACACATGCGAAGGCCACAGGGTATGAGAAGGTTTAGCAAGTTTGAGGACCAGAGATAAACAAGTGAAGAGATTGAAAGAGGTTTAAGATGAAGAGGTCAGTTCAAAGTGAATCTTTTCAAGATATGATGACTTTTGTTTCTTTATGCAAACTCAAAGCTGAAAGTACTCAAATAGCAAATACTTGGATAATGTGTTACCTAGCTTTGGAAGGTCACAAAGTGTACAGAGTACATCATTGGCTTTCAGTATCCTATATCTAGGTTAATACAAAACTAGTTAGTATCTAGTTGAGTTTAGGTCTGAATATATGACTTGCTTGAGTGGAGGACACATTTCATAGCTGGAGTACCCCCTCTCCTCCGTGTACCCTACTTATGGGGCAGGAGCACGTGGGGTGGAGTCATCAGAGCTGCATGGATCAGGCAATCTCACCATAGAAAGCACCTTGGAAGTTGAGCTGAGCTTCCTGGAAATTGATGGTCAGGATCAAGTTTAAGAAAGTGTTCCATCATGTAATGTAGATATATTCAGAAAATATTGAGAATGTTAATATTCACTGCATCACAGTCTCACCAGTATTGATATTGTAGGCTGAAAATTATTTGTTGTAGGTGGCTGCCTTGCTCATTTCAGGACTTTTGGCTGCGTGCCTGGTCTCTACCCACTAGATAATAGGAACACATCCTCCTGTCCTTAGTGACAAAACAGAGATGTCTTCAGGTATTGTCAGTTGTCCCTTAGGGGACAAAGTCCCTCCTGGTTGAGAACCACTGATCTCAGCGTGGCACAGAGGGTGCAATGGAAAGGTTGTAATATGTCAGGTAGGTGAAGGGCATGGCCACTTCCAGTTCTGACTGATTTGATGGGCTCTTTTTTATTTTATTGTATTTTTTAAAACTGAAGTATAGTCGATTTACAGTGTTGTGCAAATCCTTGTTGAACAGTAAAGGAACTCAGTTGCACACACACATACATTCCTTCAGTGAAGGAACTCAGTTACACACACACATACATTCCTTCAGTAAAGGAACTCAGTTGCACACACACATACATTCCTTCAGTAAAGGAACTCAGTTGCACACACACATACATTCCTTCAGTAAAGGAACTCAGTTGCACACACACACACATTCCTTTATACATTCTTTCCATTATGGTTTATCACAGGATATTGAATGTACTTCCTTGTGCTGTACATTAGGACTTGTTTATCCATTCTAAATGGAATAGTTTGCATCTATCAACCTCAAACTCTTAGTTTATCCATCTCCCTCCCACCCTCCTTGGCAACCACAAGTTTATTCTCTGTGTCTAGGAGTCTGTTTGTGTTTTTTAGATAGGTTTAGTTGTGCTGTATTTTAGACAAGGGCTTAATTTCCAAAATATACAAAGAATTCAAACAACTCAACAACAACAAAAACAACACAAACCAGTTGAAAAATGGCAGAAGACCTTGGCAGACATTTCTCCAAAGAAGACATGCAGATGTCCAGTAGGCTCATGAAAAGATAATCAACATCGCTAATAATTAGAGAAATGCAAATAAAAGCTACAGTGAGGTACCGCCTCACACCAGTCAGAATAACCATCATTAAAAACTCTTCAAATAACAAATGCTGGGGAGGGTATGGAGAGAAGGAAACTGTCCTATACTCTTGGTGGAAATATAGTTGGTACACACACTGTAGAAAATAGTATGGAGGTTCCTCAGAAAACTGAAAATAGACGCGAGCATATGATCCAGCAGTCCTACTCCTAGGTATATACCCAGACAGTACTATAGTTCAAAATGATGCATGTACCCCTGTGTTCATAGCAGCACCATTCACAATAGCCAAGACATGGAAACAGCCCACATGTCTACTGACAGACGAATGGATAAAGAAGATTTGGTACATATATACAGTGGAATACTACTCAGCCATAAAAAAAGAATGGAAAAATGCCATTTGCAGCAATGTGGATGGACCTAGAGACGATCATACTAAATGAAGTAAGTCAGAAAGACCAATACCAATTTATGGGCTCTTAAAATAAGCACAGTCGTGGGAGCCAGGGGTGGGAGTTTCTGACTCATACAATGATGAACCTATTAGGGTCCCTCCTGTTCAGGTTTGAGAAGCAAGTTGAGTGAGAAAGGGACCCTGGGAACTTTAAATTCCAAGTCAGATGGGGCTCTGAGAAGCAGGGAGAGAAGCAGTTTGGAAGGAGGAGTCAGATGGATGCTCTCCATGCTTTTGACCTGAGGGAAACCTGAGGTCCAGGCCTTTGTTTGGGCCACTCCTTTCGGTGTGCCTTTCCCCCATATTTGCTCAGCCTTTAGGCCTGTATTGAAGCTGCCTCTCCTACTGGAAATACCACTGGCACTTCTTTTTATCTTTCTAAACATGGTTTTACCTTTAGGATGCAGCTACAATTCTAGCTCTTGAGTGGGGCAAGAGCTTAGTTCCTCTGGCTCAAATTTAGTTATTCCTGCTCTAACCTTGTATATTACTTACTCACTTACTAGTAGGTCTCACTTGAGCATTTAATTCAAGACTTTTTTCATTATTTTAAGATTTTATACACCTCTGTTGTCCCCACAGTAAGTTTGCAAGCTCGTCTGAGTCTGAATCTTCTATTATATCCTTCGTGTTACATAATACAGCATGAACTCAGTAGGTTCTCAGTCAATTCTAAGTGAATTGCAGTAAATTGCAGTAAATCAGCTTGTTCCTCTGCTCAGCATTGTTTGTATCCTGCAGATCCTCTCCACACACTTGAGCCACAGCTCTTTAAATAGTTTAAGAAGACAGCACATTGTTTGACATTTCCACAAACATAAAAAATAATTTAGCTCACACTTAATTTTTATCAGAACATACGCTTAATATTTTCAAGCATTACAATTTTATTTTAAGTTCTTACATTCTTTCTGTTTCTCTTAATGTCATTCTGGCTTCAAAGGGTATAATTTTGAAATGATGAGTACTATTGGACTTGTTAGTATTTCTTCTTTTGTGTATATAATGTTTCAAGAACTGTTGATGGCTAAATGTCATTTTTATACTTTTTAGATTCATAACAGTTCAATTCCACTCCAAAACAATTAATAATATTATGTATCTTAGAAATAGCTGTCATGTATCTTCTGGTGCGTATGACATATTGTTAGATATTTTAAGTTAAAAGTTCTGTATCCAGTCCAAGTTTAGAAAGATGAGGAGCAGACTGTTTCATAGACAAGCAGAAGGATATAGTAAATTTATGACAAAGCGTATTACCATAATGTAACCATGCTTGGGAAACTGTGAGGCTTCTCAACTGAAAAAAAAAAAGATAATAATAAAATAAACCAGGGATCAGTAGTCTATCTCAAACACTTTTTTTTTTTTTTTTGGTTTATTTATATCTGGTTTCATTCTGAAAGCAGCAAGACTATCTGACAAGTCAAAGGAGAAGATATTACCACTAAATACAAACCACTCCAGGCAGTTTTCCCAGATTCTTGAGAGATGCTTTCTCCAGCTCAGACATATTGGCTCTTTGATTTTTCAGAACTTAAGCTGGGATGAAAGCTCTCCATAAAGGGTCATTGTTTTCAGAATGAAGCTCTCTGGGCTGGAAGGAAGCAGAGCTCTCAAGAATGATGTCAGCAGTGGTGGTAGGGATGGAGGAGGGCCCAGGGCCCAGCCCTACTCAAGAAGTGCAGTTCATCTACCTGTCCACTGGGACGAGCTGAACATCAACCCCGTCTTCACAGAAGTAAGCCACTTTGTGGCTTGATCTTTATCTTCAGAGATTTTGTGAGTCCCCCCATTCCCCTTCCTCCCCACTTCCCCCCCCCCCCCCCCCCACCACTGACAGGGGCCCAGCAATGACATTAGGTCTGTTCAGTTGAGGATTTTCTAATATACTTTCATAAAGGTCAGATTCAGCCTCATTCTTTAGGTCTGTCGCACATGTGCACTGGATATTTTCCTCTTGTTACACATTTTGAGGTCTTTGGTTTGCCAAAGTATAAGTGACGACTCTGTGCTTATTCTAGCAGTGTTTTATATTCAAGTATCAGAAAGTTCCCAGTAGTCAGCGTCGGTTGTGGTGTCCCATGTGGGGCCTTCAGCATGGCCTGTGTGGACCCCCCTCCCCAACCATGGATGAGTTGTATGAATGAGGTGATAACCAGTCCTTGTACATGGGAAAACCTCCCAAATTCCAGTGAGTTGGGTCTCTGCTGGAGGGCCTCCAGAGCCATCTCTTGATGACTCCATAGAAAGTCCTCTTGTTCCTACTTCAGTTCTTCTGGCCTTGTTCATGGGAAAGTTCCTGCTTCTCTTTGAAGGGACTTTTTAGGAGCTTTAGGAATCTCTGGAAATCTCCAGCATGAGGTAGAATTGGAAATAAGACAAGCACAGGCCTCAAGGAGCTGGCAGAAGATTCTGAGGCAGGAGAGCCTTGTAGAAACACATACTTCCTGCTCCCCTCACAACTGCCTGGGAACTGGGATGCTGCACCAGCTGTGGATACCCAGCCAAGGACCTCAGTTTCGTAACTAGAGACTTATCGTTGCTTTAATGTTGCCTCTTTCCCTTTGCTATTGATGTAGTTAGCCCTGCCCAAAACTCGAGGAGAAGTGGAGAAGAAGCTATTTAAAACTACCTTTTCTATTATTCATTGACTCAGGACCATATCTGTTCAGCAGAAAAACATTGTGGACCAAAGATAAAGCAAGTGTTTTACTCATTTTTCACTTTTTTTCTTCTTGAGAATCGTGTACTTTTGATTCTCCAAGGAACTCACAGAGATGATTCAGTTCAGTAGTTCTCAAAGTTCTAGAAATCTTTTGGAGGCCTTTTAGGGCAAGAAGGTGGCTGGTCCTCCCTCAAGGCTTTCTGGAGTTTTCCTGTAGTCTGTTGGCCTGGTATTGGAGAAGAGCTTCTACGTGTCAACATGAGCCTAAAATACAACCTCGATATTTTACAAAGAGGAAGACTGAGGTCCGTGGGCCAGAAGGAACTTAAGACAGCAATTTTGGGATTGTTGCCCATTTCATCTTTGGCAATGTACCTGTCATATTTTCCAGAAGTGCTACTTTTAGATTCTTACCAGTTACCAGAGGTCATTTTCCCGGAGTGAATGATTTGGACACTATTAACAAGGGAACAGCATGCTGTACATTATACACTGTCTTAGAGAGAATAAAAGGTCCTCTCTCCTGTTTGCATATCTGCACCTGTTTAAACCTTTCCATAGAAAAGTCTGAAAGGTAAACAGTTGGTTTTGGAGCAGCTATAACATGGTATTGTTTAACATGGCAGCTTATTGATGATTGTCTTTAATTATGGCCATGCTGTCAACTCCCGAAGCCCCTGCTCTTTGTTGTTGATCTGATATGACGTTTGAGGTTTTCAAAGCTGCAGAGATGAAAGAAGGAACCGTCAAATAACTGCTCGTTCCGATATGCTTGAGGAGGGAGGAGGGGACATTGCCCATAAGGGCTAAGAGTATGGGAGAGAACGCCACTGCCCCCTCTGCTTTTGATGACAGCGTCGATCGCGAAGCCCTGGTTTGCTCTCCGTTTACGGTGGAGCAGGGCCAAAGCTGGAGGAAACGGAAATGATTTATTCAGTAATGGGAAACAAGCGAGGGGTGTGGGTTGCTGATCTTCTCAGGGCTGGTGGGAATGCTGTCTGTCTCTTGCCTTGAGCCATTTTTACATTAGAGATGTGAAGCTCAAAACGGACCCATCAAGGCTTTCTGGAACCTCTTCCCACCCTCTTCGATATCCTTTGCCTTCAGTGTGTGTGTTCTGAAGCCCTCAGAGCTGTGGGACTGTGTGTTCCCGGGCCCTCAGATGCTCCTGCTGTGCTGGGCTCTAATCCTGGGGTAGTCCCATCTCAGACCAAAGGTGTTCGCTTAGGAGGTGGCCTCTGTCCAAGCTCCCGTTACTGTTAAGGAGTGTTGCACCAGCTCTCTTCTATGTAGGGGCTGCCCCTTGCATTTGTGGCTGCTGGATCAGTTCCCTGCTCCTGCTACTAGCTCCTTTGTTGAAGGGCTGTCTCTTTAGAGTCCATTTAAGTTGTAAGCCCTTCTGCCAGATACTGTTTTGGCTGAAGGCTTACTTTTCTCACCTCCGCTCCTTCCACTTAAGAGACATTATAACCTCATGGCTGAGTACATGGACTCCAGAGTCAGACTGCCAGGATCTGACTCCTGGTCTTGAGACTTACTAGTTCTGTGATTTGGGGCCAGTTAACCACTCTGGGTTTCAGTGTCTTCATGGTAAGATGCTGATAACAAGAGCATCAATGTTGTGGAGTTGTGAAGACTAAATGAATTAATGTGTAGGTAATAAGACCCTTAGAATAGTGCCCAGTACAAAGTAGTACAAAGCAATTTGTAACACATGCATATTATATAACTTATGCTATACCATCGATAGCATATAATTTATTATCATGCCTTTGTACAACTATGAGTAAGCTTTGCTGACTCAGCTGGGAAAGGGGTATGATAAAGAGACCCCTAGTTGTTTATTTATGGAGGGATCCATCAAATCCCCAGAGTGGAGATGAAGCCTCCCATTTTTGGGGCCCATTTCTTAAATATTTCAACTGCTGTTTCTCCTCTCTCTGCATGTACCAGCTAACTTTCATACTGGCCCACTAATTTGTTGCTGGAGGCCAAATCTTGTCTTAGTCACAGGAACTTTCCTTCCTCTGTTTTCTCTGTGGTTGGCCAGTGAATTTGCACCTTTGGTCAGTTTGGCACTGTGCTGACTCCTGTGGAGTTTATAGAAATAGGATAAGGCACAGTCCTGTATTCAGAGAGCTTTCAACCTAATTGAAGGATCAAAATAACTCTCCTCGAGTATTTAAGAGCAAAACCAAGCTGGTTAAGGAGATTAGCCAGTTCATCTACTATCTTGGAAGCCATTTCCGAGAAATATACTAATATTAATAGTATCTAAAAGAATGGACTAGGGAAAAGGGAGAAAATGCTCGGGGGTCATCAAGACCAGTGGTGAAGACCATGGTTGTGTGTAATCTTAGCTTTCATCTTGCTCCAGAAGAGAAGAAGGTCCAGGTGGGAATACATTGGCCAGTTTTTAGGAACAAAGGGAGTTCACCTTTACCCAGTAGCTGCTATGATCAGAACACTCAGCTAAGCATGTGTCTAGTTTCGTTTACTCCTGAAAGGCACTTGTGGAAAAGGTGGCATTTGCTCCCTTCTTCTAAAACATAAGAGAACTAGGGCTCTGTGATAAAAGGTGAAATTCAAAACATTGTAGCTGTTGAGTTTAAGAAACTCAAAAATTGGAAATTTAGCCCAAATCAGTATGACTTGAAACCTGGTGTACTTTTGCAAGAGAGGGGCACTAGCTACTGTTTTTCTTGGTTCACTTTTGGATGAATGTAGCTGGAAAGCATTCACATTTGACCCCTTTCTCTCTCTTCCCTGCCCCAGTAAAAGCAAGAACTAACTCACACTGGCCACCGCATTGTCCTCTGAGACCTGTAGAGAAAACAGCGATGTTATCAGCAAAGCCTCATGACACTCTCCAGGGAGCACACGAAACCTCCCAAAGAGTCATATCCAGGCCAAGCAAAGCTCTGGGAGAAATTCCTGGGACACTCAGCATGAGCCACCTAAAAGGGCTTTTGAGCAAAAACTGAACCCAAATGAAAACATTGCCTGTCAGCCCTGGGCTTGTAAACAGTGTTTGGATTGCAGGAGGAGGGCACAGGGCTTGAAGTAGTAGCCAACTCAGGCTGGGCTCTGCTGCTGTAACAAATTAACCCTGAAATCTCAGTGGCTTCACACCACAGAGTTTGGTTTTCTGCTCACTGTATATGTCCAGGGAGGGTTCATGTTGGGGAATTCTGCTTGACATGGTCCTTCTGGGATCTGGCTCTGACATCAGGTGACTGCACCACCTGGATCCTAAAATGGGAAGTGATGGTGTAAAAGCGTTAGTTGCTCAGTTGTGTCCAACTCTTTGTGACTCCATGGACTGTAGCCTACTGGGCTTCTCTGTCCATGGCATTCTTCAGGCAAGAATACTGGACTGGGTAGCCGTTCCCTTCTCCAGGGGATCTTTCTGACCCAGGAATTGAACCTGGGTCTCCTGCATTGCTGGTAAATTCTTTACCATCTAAGCCACTAGGGGAGCCCTTTTAGTTCAGTTCAGTTCAGTCGCTCAGTCATGTCTGACTCTTTGTGACCCCAGGGACTTCAGCATGCCAGGCTTCCCTGTCCGTCACCTTCTCCAGGAGCTTGTTCAAACTCATGTCCGTCAAGTTGGTGATGCCATCCAACCATCTCATCCTCTGTTGTCCCCTTCTCCTCCTGCCTTCAGTCTTTCCCAGCATCAGGTTTTTTTCCAATGAGTCAATTCTTTGCATCAGGTAGCCACAGGGAAGCCCTTGAGGGTGGGTTAAATATTGACACCCCCCCACCTCCGCCCAGATACACGCCTCCCTGGAACCTCAATGTGAGCTTATTTGGAAATAGTATCTTTGCAAGAGAGAGAGAGGATTCTTTACTTAAGAGATCTTGGATGGATCCTAAATTATACTGCTTTTAGGGTGAGATTTAAGCCCTAAACCAGTCTTTTCATGAGAAAGGAGAGGGAAACTTGGACACAGACACAAAGAGGTGTGAAGGCCGCGTGAAGACAGAGGCAGAGTTTGGAGTGATGCTGCCATAATCCAAGGAACACTGAGAGTTGCCAGAAGCTGGAAGAGGCCATGAGGGATTCTCCCATAGAGTCTCTGGATGCACTGTGAGTCCAGTGACACCCAGGCTTTGGACTTCTGGTCTTCATCAAGGTGAGAGAATAAATTCCTATTCTATCAAGCCACCAGGTTTGTGATAATTAGTATAGAAAATTAGGAAACAGATACAGAAAAGCTGCACTGATGTTTTTAAGGGCCAAGCCTGAGAGTGGCTCATGCCCCTTTTTTCTTGTATTTACCAGAACCCCAACTGTCAGGGAGGTGATGAATCATTGTCTCTGTGCCCCGGAAGAGGAGAATGAAGCAAGACTTGGTGAGCTGAGCATTATGCTTGCCTCACTTGTGCTGGAAGTACGTACAGGGAGCAGGAGGCAGGGGCATGGAATAGAGAGCCACCCACAGTAACAGATGGTTTCAGGAGCCATTGGGTGGTCCATAGGGTCACTGCAGGTCAAAGCAGGCTGGCTGAGGGAGAGAAGGCAGAAAGCCGGAGGACAGAGCTCTCAACTCACAAGCGGGTGATCCGTGGTCGCACCAGAAGCCATAGATAATGCAACAGTAGGGTCAAGCAAGAAAGCAGGCACCCACATCAGCAAATTGGGTGTGAAGGGCAGGGTCAGAGGCTAAGCATGAAGCCAGAGTGCTGCTCAGTGGGGGCAGCTACTCACAGAGCATGAAAGCAAGTAAGACCACCAACTCCCCTCCCCGAGGGAGTGTTGGAATACTCTTTCTCATGGCTGTGTCTCCAGTTCTAGCACAGAATAGAAACTGCAAACACGGCAAAGGTTCATGAGTCCAGCCTTCCATCAGGGGATGTTGCTAAACCATGGGCCATATCAAAGTGGTTTCAAGCTTAAACCTCCCCATCATCTCAAGGAGTAAGTCTTCAATCTACAGGGTGTCTTTCTTTTCTTCTTTATTTCTTTATTATGATACATTTTATCAAGTTTTGTTTATTTTCTAATGCAGTGATGGTTTTCCATCCCCAAACTTATAATTCACAATAATGAAACCCATAGACTAAATATCATTAGATGCAAAGAAAGTATTCATAAAACTCAATATTCATTCATGAAAATAATTTTTAGAAAATATATGTAAACTATTTTGCATATCATATTTTATGAAGAAACATTGAAAACAGTAACTTCCCCTTGTCCCTGCTGGAGCATGGGATCTCTCTTGGGCCCCTGTACCTTTGCACCTGGTATTCTCTCCTCTGAATGACCTTTCTCTTCCTTTCTACCTGTTGAGGACTTGCGCATCCTTGAAGACCCAGGTCTCATGTCGCCGTAGTGAAATCTTTCCCAAATTCCCCAGATTGTCATGCCTTCCCTTCCTGGCATTCTTAGTACCCTCTGCACTTAACTCAGGTGGTGCCGCAACATTGAAATCCTTTCTTGGTTTGTCTGTCTGTTCTACTTGGGTGAATCGTGCATTTTCCATTCACTTCCTTGTCCCAATGCCTGGTTCATCATAACCTCCAATTTGTTGTGAAAGAAACATTAAGTTTCTGATATTTCTTCAAAACAGCCGCAGAAGCAACTATTAACAGTTATAAGGAATAAAGATGACATTATGATTTTTGATAAGTTTATGTTTATTGATTCATTATTCACTATAATAAATACAGATGGGAGAAATAAATAAGCAAAAAGATCAAAATGGGTTGGAATATTCCATTTCTGGAGAACAACAGTAACAACCACAAATGTTTGTGCAGATTTAAAACTGAAAGTGCTTTCACGTTAACATGATCTTGTTTGTTCTCACTGAAACACAGTGAGTTCAGTTCAGTTCAGTCGCTCAGTTGTGTCTGACTCTTTGCAGCCCCATGAATCGCAGCACGCCAGGCCTCCATGTCCATCACCAACTCCTGGAGTTCACCCAAACTCATGCCCATGAGGGGAGTATGCTATTGGGACTGCTCTCCTTTCAAGTGGAGGACATTGAGGTTCAACATGTAACTTATCTGAAGCTTGCTCAGTTGCACTGGTAGTTAAGGGTCTATGCCAGGAGTCACAGCTTAGCCTGGTAAGAGTAAATCTTGTGTTTTTCCTGTACCTCTTCTGGACTCCTTTCTCATACAAACAGGTGAGCCAAGAGGAGAAGAAAGGGAGGGGAAGGGGGTTTAAGTAAGGAATAGTTGCTTTATTTAACACAATTTTTAATATCTACCAATAGCTCTGCAAAATAGACATTACTGTATCCATTTTGCAGATAGGATAAGAGTTTGGGGAGGGAAGAATAACTTGCTCCAGGCCTCGCAGCCTATCAGTAGCACAGGTTGGATTCAAACCTGGGTTTTCTCCCTCTTTGAAAACCGTTCCTATGCTCTGCTGCCCGAGTCACCTGCTGGGCTTTGGGGTGACAGGAGAAAAGGTTCTATCTGTGTCTCTCCTGTCCCCCACCTTCCTTCCTATGGGAATTGGTTGGAGGTTCAGAGCTCCAGGGATTTTTTTGTTTTATTTTTAAATACCTTGTCCTTTGTGAAGCATGTTAGACCCATACATTTCATCTCTGTGAGATTTAAAAGGAATCGCTGATGACCTGCTGAGGTATTTTCATTTTGTTCCTGAAAATGATTAATCTTAAGGCTTTGTGATGGCTCTTGTCACAAATAGCTTTCCTTAAGCCATAATTTCCCCACTTCCCTTTAAGTAACAGTTTACATGTAAGTAATAAAAAGAAGCAGAATAATCCTGCTGTGAGGACATATTTATATTGTATATATGGTACTGATCAAGGTAGAACTTTACCTAAAATGAATTGGAAAATTGTGTGTTTTCTTTTAAAGCTCAGTTTTTGTCTCTTATGGTCACTCTGTTTCTGTCAACCCCTACTCTTTCTTGTATTTTTTTTTCCCTTCTTCTTTTTCCCTAGCAGATAGGATAAAATGTTTGTTTTGTCTTTCCTAGGTGATTTTTCAGATACTCTTGCATTTTGTACTTAGTCACTTAAGGTCCTGCGAGACCAGTGATTTTAGCTTGCGGTCTCCTGCGATCACGTGATTTGGGACAGAGAGGGAGAGGATGTTTCTTCCTAAGGCTGGGAACCACATGCTCCCAAGCTCCTTTTTACTCTTCGCTGCATGTGCAGTTCCAAGTAGGGTCAAGGTAACGCAAGGGCACTTTTAAGAAGAGAACTGGGGCGCAGCTCTGAACAGATGTTCTTTGATAACTACTGAGCAAAGAGGATCTGACTGAGAGGCCTGTGGCTTTCACTCATTGAGAACCTTTAACCAGTGCCCACGTGTGTGTTTAGTTTTATTCTTTTCTCGCCCTTGCCCCCAGAGCCATGGCATACCTGCTGTCGCTCTCAAGCCTCTTGCCAACAGTGGCATCTGCTCAGTGTAGCCATCAAGAATTTGAATGTCAATATCTTTGCCTTGAAATGAATGGAAAAGTATTTGTCACTCAGCGGCAATCATTCTTCAAATAAAAGGTTAGCCAGACAGGGCCCTTAATCAAAGAGTCGGTCTTTTCTGTCAGCAGTGCCTTTTAAATAGCAATGATGAAGGCTGGCTGTCAGGGTAGGACTTGATGAGCCAGATGATTGATCTGCATAAATCATTTTCTTTTAACATTGTCAGTGAAGAGTAAATTGGTGGGACATTTTGGGTATTAGCTGTATTGAAATTAATATGCAGTACCCTAGGTGTGTCCTCGTTCACGTAGCCCTCATGAAAGAAGGTAGAAATTAAAAAGAGGCTTCTTGGTGTGCATTGTTCCAACAAGAAAGTTGCACCATTCTTACTGCTGTGGTCATCATCTTGCATGCTAAATTCGGAAGTTGAGTGTGTAGCACATTTTACAAGCTCTGAAAGGAATCTAGTTAATTTGGGAATTAGCTAGAGTCAGTAGCATTTAACAACCAGTAAATCTGTAAAGACTCACTGCTCAGAGGGGGAAAAAATCTAAGAATGGTTTCTGGTTTTAAAGAACAGGATATCTACTACCCAGCATATGCTGTCACAGACATAGCCTCTGCTTCAGGTCAGGCTGTGGCTTAAGTCACCATCATTCCTTGGTGAGTCTCCTGGACCAGGATGCTTAACCTTTCTGAGTTTGTTTCTTTGTCTTTAAAAATGAGATTGTGTTCATTACCATTGTTGGGTTTGCTTTTGTATTAAAGAGTGGTGTAGGGAAAAGCACCGTGGATAGACTTGGCATCTGGTGAGGAAGCACTCATAACATTAATCTCATCCCTTTCTTTTGGTCAAACAGAACTCCTGACTAGATGTCTAGAACCCTCACTGAGATGTCTGTATGAAGCTCATGCCCACGTGGTCAAAATAAACATTAAGTTAACTGTTTAGGGTTACTTCTGTGCTTGCTGGGACTTCAAATGGCCATTTCAACATTAAAAAAAAAAGTTTCAAGGGAAAAAAAGAGACTTCATTGCAGATTACTAGGGGTAGGATATGAGGTGGAAGACATAGGGGAGAAATGTGGCCAAGAACACTTAGAGGGTTTTTCTTTACCATTGCTCTCTGCATTATATGTTGGGATGCATATGGTTCACCTTTGGAGTAAACAAGTAAATCCTATGCAATATAGTGTTGGGTTAAAAGCAGGACTGGCAGAGCCGAATTACTGGGTTAGATCCCACATCTTCTACGTAATTGCTATGTGACTGCAGACAAGATAATTAATTGCCTTTCTAAGCCCTGGTTTCCTCACCTCTATTAATAAAATGGGCACAGTGATAGTACCTATCTTACAGTATGTTAATACATAAAAAACAAATCATGTAAAAGAGTCTCTGATATGTACATGGTAACTGTGGTTACTGTGAGTGAATGATTGGTCAGCTGAGAAAGGTAAATATTGCTAAGATTCAAGTGAGCTGAACGTATCAAAAGAAGAGACATATTTTAATATAGAAGTTCATGATAATGGTATACCGGGGTGATACTTGCTTCATTTTGGAGAAAATTCCCTACTGGAGGAATTTAGAGCCGGAATGATTCTAGAAATATCCATGTTGCAGCTGGACCTGACCAGCCCTGGCCCTGACTCTGCTTGGGCCTTGGTGGAATCAACTTCACTGAGTCTGTGAAGTGCTAGAAAAGAGGTATCTTAGCCAAAGGGGCAGCCTCATTACTCCTCGGCTGATTAGATAGTACCTCACTGCCAGTGAGTTATTCTAACAATACTTAATGTTCAGTTACAAGATGGATATTTCTAGAATTATCCTGGCTCTGAATTCCTCCAGAAGGAGGAAAATCCTTCTTTTCCCACTGGAGGAGCAAAACTGGATTGAGGTGATTCTATGGTCAGAATAACACAGGAGAGGATGTTTTGCTGGTTTATTTATTTTTTTAATGTTATTGATTGAATATCTAACTCATTGAGAGACTGGTTTGTAGGCTCTTCTGGTAATTGGTCTATTTGCTGTCTGGAATGCAGAGATTAAGGGAACACTGGTCACCCAGGTTCTCCATGTGCCTTCTATGTTGGTGAACTCATGTCAGTCTCTGCTAGTGGCAGCATGGCACGGATTTGTCAGAGCCTTTGTAACACGTGTGTGCTGTGCCCCTCTGTTAACAAGTGTTGCCCAAAGAGCACCTCTGTCCCTTGAACATTTAAGATGTCTTCATTCTTGGAGATTTGCATTTTTTTCTCAGGCCAGTTTTTAGCTGATATGATGAGTTTGTATTTGGGCCTTATGTCTTTCTCTTTCCCATCTTCTCAGTTTATTCCATTTTGAGAAGCGTCTTCCCGCATAGTGAGCGAAGTTGCTGCAAGAAAGTCCCAGAGACATTTCCCCAAACATTAATTCAATGGAAGTCCTCCAACCGGTCTGGGGTCTGGAGGCAGCAAAGGTCTCCCTGTTCTTGGGCGGTCAGGGATGCAGATTTGAGCTGTCTCCAGTCTCAGCTGTTGGAAAATGCTACTAATTAAATCCTCAGTATTGGTCATTGTATTGCTTTTTGGAGGACATTGTGAAACTGTTCTGTATCTCCTCCAAAGGCATAATGCCTGTATTGAGAATTTCTAGAAAACATTCTCTGCTGCTTTGGCCTGCAATGCTGTGGGTTGCAGAAGTGATGAAATTGTTCCTTAGACTCTTTCCTGATTTGGTCTGTATTAGATGAAGCACAACCTATGTTATCTAACTGGCTACTTCATGGAGTCCAGCCATACTGGGTGTGATATTCTGCTCAAGATTAATTTCCTGTAATGAAGATCTGAAACACGATGTTTAAGAGCCCCTCTAATGTTTCTTTTATAGCAATCTATCAAAACGATAGATATTTAGCCTTCTTTATTGGTTATGAAACATTAACTTAAAGCCAGTGCTGCTTTCTGTTTTAAATACCAATATCCATCATGTGTTTCTCACGGTGAGCATCTCTTACCCTTGCCCTCCATTCATCAAGCATCATGAAGAATCTGCTGCCACTTCCCAGGGGGCACATGTCATGGGCTTGGCCCTTAGGTTACGATTATCTGTACCTCGGACACCTGACCAGTCCTGGCCCTGACCCTGCTTTGGCCTTGGTGGAATCAACTTCAGAGTTTGTGAAATGCTAGAAAAGAGGTATCTTAGCCCAAGGGGCAGCCTCATTACTGCATAGCTGATTATTACATGTTTTTTCAGTGTTAGCTGGAGAGTCTTAGAAAAGTCTGAGCTGCTTTTCCTCCTGACACCTTCCAATTTTCGATAGTATGAGAAACAAGGATTTTCATCAATTCTGATGAGCAACAGGAATCCATTGTTTAGCTTATGAGGGCACTTAGTTTGGTGTTTGAGGCCGTAGAACAAGTGCCCAGGCATCTAATTTGTGCACATTTAATGTTTGTCCAATTTATGAATGAAAGAATGAAACTTTTCCCATTTTTCCTTCATCATTATTTCCCATGAATGTAGTAATATTCTCTTCTCTTTCCCAGTTTTTCTTCTTACTACTTTTATTATTCACTGAAAATGTATATTAAACACTCGTTGTTTGCCATTTTCCCTTATGGAATGAATTGTTCCTAAATTTTTTTCTTTTTTCTGCCTCAAATGATGTCCATCCTTCAAAGCCTGGCTGAAGACTCATATCATGCACATACCATAACTGTATTCTCTCTGTGATTTTTTTCCATTCCTCTTTGCTTTTTTCTTTTCTGAATTCTTAACCACTAAGGTAGGTATATGTATCCAATATTAGATGGAGGTTCTCTAGGTATTGTTGTCTATGCACAGCTTGGCTTCTTTTAGAATGTAGCACCTTCAGAAACAGGGATCTAATAAGCTTGGGGCTTCCCTGGTGGCTCAGATGGTAAAAAAAAATCCTGGAATCTAGGAGACCTAGGTTCAACCCTGGGTTAGGAAGATCCACTGGAGAAGGGAATGGCAACCCACTCAAGTATTCTTGCCTGGAAAATCCCATGGACAGAGGAGCCTGGTGGGCTACAGTCCAAAGTAAGCTTAGCCACTCTTCCATGGCACACATCCTACTCTTGGACACAAAGGGTATCACATGGAGCCTTGTGACGTGACCTGTTCAACCACTTTGCAGTTACTTCTGCCCTGTCTTTGTATAAGACAGGGCAGAAGAATCACACAATGATTGGCTTTGCAGTATGTCGCTCGCACTGTAGTCTTTGTGACCACCTGGGGGATTTGACTGTGAAGACACCACTAGGCTGTGCTTTCCCCAGGGACTTTACTAACCACAGAGATTGCTGTGTGCAGCCCTTCCTGACTACCTTTGGGCCGAGAGACTCAAGTGGCTCCCTGTTTTCTTGTTCTTTTCAATGCTTGCTGGTTCAGTGCTCTGTCTTCTGCTTCCTTGTTCATGCTTCTGGGGTCCCCTTAATTGGGACACCCTCACTGTGAAGCCCCTGCTGTTCGAGCCAGGAGGTGGAGTCTTGCGGCTCTCCCTCTTCTGGCGGGTAGGCTTCATGGGCGTTTTCTTGGATTGGAGACGTCAGCCTGGCAGTACATCCTGTGCTTCCCCATCACCTGCTGTGTGTTTCACCCAAGGCACATCTCAAGAGGCTTTGAATCTTGTTTGGCCAGAAATCTTTTTGGCAGTTTGCAAACTTGGTTGGATTCCAGTCTATCCCTCTTATTTTCAGGACATGCCCACATTGTTGGTTTGCGTGCCAGGCATGTGATTTTCCCTGGTCTCCTTTTTCCCTCTGGCTATGATCCTTAGATACTGTTGCAAGAATTGACAACTAAGGACCTAACCACTAGACTTAAATTTTTTTGGTCCTGTTTTGTTTGCAAATAGTGCTGAAAACCTTTTCCCTGTAAAAGGTACATGTAACAGAGAGGTGAAAGCAAAGTGTGAGGATCTCTGCACTAGTTAGCATGTAACAAAACTAAAACCATGAATGGCTTTAAAATAGGAGTTTTACTTTCTTTTTTCCAATGATGAAGTAAGAGTCATGATTTAGCTTCATGAGGTCAGCAGAAACAAGGCTTCTCTTTTGTTTCTCTACATTCTTTCTGAATCATCATCATTTCCTAAGTTGCTTCATGACTCAAAGTAGCTTCTGGAGGTCCAGTCATATCTGACTTCCAAGCAAGATGAGGAAAGAATGGAAGAGGGGGGGAAAAAAGCACATGCCACTTGTCCCACTTGCAAAGAAGGAAAAATAGCTAGTCATGTGCTGAAGCTGGTTCATCCGTGGTTGTGAGAATTGATGAGGTTTTAGGAGTCTTTGTGAGCCATTTGGCCTCAACTTGGTAGCTTGAAGTTGGCCATAGTGGGAAAATTTACCCCATAGAAGTTGGTGTAAGGAAGAGCTGGTTGTTAAACATATATCAGTACTTACCTACCCCTGGCTGAAAGGCAAACTGGGAGTGCAGCCTTTGCTGGGTGCCCTGCCACCCTAAGTAAAATCAGTTTTGTTACTAAGGAAGAAGGGGGAACATCTAATGGGTAAGCAAAGTCCTTTTTTCCACCTTCCCCACTACTTTGAATGGAATTTTCTCATTCCATAGCATGGGTCTGCTTTCCTGTTTAGATTGTTTCCTCTTTCCTCCTTTACAGATTATGCAATAGTAAACATTTTGTGGCATATATACTTATATATGTATGTGGGGTGTATGTTTTTCTGCATGTGAACTAGTGTTTGTAGATAATAGTTTAAGGTGGATTTGCTAGGTCAACGTGTGTGCACACTACTTGCCTCTTTACAGAGGGTTCTATTTCCTTCTGTTATAGAGTAAGGTGAAGAACAAGACTTTGGAACCAGACACACAGGGTATGAGCACTCATTCTGACCCTGCCTATCTGTGTGACTCTGGCCAATTTACTTAACCTCTCTGGGCCTCCCGTTTTTCTCCTGTAAAATGGGGGGATAGATTCTGCTTCTGTAGGGGTTCTTTGACATTGAAATGAGATCATGACTACAAAACACTTAGAGCAGAGCCTGGCAGTTTGTAAACTCACAATGAATGTAACTAGGGGTCTTTGCACATGGAGAAATGTGTTCATACAGATGTAAAACATTGAGAAGAATTAAAAACAAAAACCAAGCCTTGAACATTAAAGCTGGAATCATCATGAATTGTAGGGGGAAGCATAAGATAGGGAAGAAGTGAATGTTCGATACACAGATTGGAAAGTTATTTCACTGACTCAAGGGGCAGCAGTAGGTTTAATTGATGGTTGGAAAAACCTCTGAGTAAATCAACCATGTCCCCAATTCATACCTGCACATTATAAATATATTTAAAATCATCTTTATGATTGTTTAGTTTTAAATTTCCTGGGTGCATCAGATGCTTGAGTCATGGAACTTGACAAAAAATCAACATAAATATTCTTTTTCTCCCCCAACTATATTGAACATCGCACAGATGTGTAGTTAAGTATTTATTATGAACATGCAAATATTGATATCCCCAAGGCCCATTCTTTGATTTTCAAACTGCTGCTGCTATATTTGGAATTGTTGATTAATACAGGTCTTTGCTCTGACACACAGCATGTCTGACTTCAGGGCCGCTGACAGCAGAGTCGAGAAGAAAGGGGAAACCAGGGCTTGATGTTCATGGGGTTGGACACTGTTTGAGGATGGGAGTTGCTTTGGGAAAATGGCAGTAGGCATCCAAATCTTGAGGTAGTTAAGGATGTGCCTTGCACAGAGCTTTGCCCATGGTAGGTTCTCAGTAAGTCTTTGCTAACTTAAGGAGGCAAAATATATGGAGAATAAACAGTCCTGATTGGGGGGAAAAATTCACAGTAGACTAGAATCTTGGCACTATGAACATTTTGGGCTGGATAATTCTTATTGGGGCGACTGTCCTGTGTATAGTACAGTATTTGTACTATACAAAGCTAGAAGAGGTTCTGAAAAGAGTTATTAATGCAATGGTTAGGGAAGATGGCTTCCCTTGTGGCTCAGATGGTAAAGCATCTGCCTACAATTCTGGAGATGTGGGTTTGGTCCCTGGGTCAGGAAGATCCCCTGGAGAAGGAAATGGCAACATATTCCAGTACTCTTGCCTGGAAAATCCCATGGACAGAGGAGCCTGGTAGGCTACAGCCCATGGGATCACAAAGAGTCAGACATGACTGAACAACTTCACTTTCATTTTTTTCCTTGGCCTCTCCTTATTAGGTGCTGGGAGTGTGGCCCTCCACAAGTTATGATCAGAAAAAAGGCCTCCAGACATTGTTAAATATCTCCAGGGTGGAGGTCAAAATCATCTTCAGTTAAGAACCAGTGGGCTAGAAGAAAGGATTAAACAATTATTAGGAGTTGTTATTAAATTATTAAACAACAAGTGCGTACCAGATGTTTAACTCATTTAATCCTGGCAGGGGTTGCTGAAATCATTTTTGAAGGAAGGAGAGGTGGAAAGAGGTTGAGAACATGACCCAGCGTTGGCCAGAGGGGGTCTGATTATGGGATGTTCTTTTGCTTGTTCTTCTTTCTCCAAATAAGAGTCTCTTATCAAGTACCATACGAGCTCCTACTGTTCTTCTTGGTGCCAATGACTCAGACCTCACTTCCTGATGAAACACTGGGAAATGCACTGTTTGCAAAGAATCTTGCACTGCTTATGTAGGGGTCGTTGATATGGTTTGGTTTCTTTTTTTTCCTGTTTGTTGGTTTTGCTGAGAATATGAACTGGGCTGTTTGTTCTCCAGTGAGGGGCCACTGATAGATAAAGGGACGTGTAGTCTTCTTACTCTTTCAAGTCTCCAGAGAAAACTCAAATGGGGCCCATGGGGAATTTCCTTTGGGAGGGAATTAACCAAGAACCAATGATGTCTCCTGTGGGGAAGGGGCTTTTGCTGTAATGATTCTTGGGGATATTTAGTAAACTAAATGGAGTTTTCTTCTGGGGAACACTAAGACTAGCTGTTTGCCTGTATGATCTTCTTCTTGTGATAAATTTAGCTGATTGTAAACTCTGGTCCAAGCAAAGGGGGCTTCATTTTGAGCCATAGGTGCTGATTTTGTGAGGTGCATTGTGGGGGAAGACCCTTGCCCTTTTGGGGTGTACAGCTAATTATTAGAATTATCAGAAAAAATAATAACCTCCCATAATCACATGGGAATGGAGCACTAGATTGCTTTCTTCACAGAGTTGGGATAGTTTAGGGGGAGTCAGGAAGTGAAGGAGTAAAACTATTGTTCATTTTTCCTCCCCCTTTTTATACCATCAAGAGAATATAAACCAATAAAAGAACTAAATGTTGGCAATCCATAAAATTCTATAGTGGTAATAAAGAAAAACTGAAACTATATTGATATACAACCAAACAAGGTAATTATCATTATTTTTTAATAAAGCCATTTATCATCAATAAATACCAAGGGGGATAGGAAAAATTGCAAGCACAACAATGCCATCTTCCATAATTATAGCTATTAACAATTTAAAGCATAATTATGTGAGGAAGGAAAAACTTTTAGGAAAGCTTTGTGCCATTTTCTGCACAGAGAAGCCAAATTCTCACATTTCCAAATAGTCAGGATTCTATAAATACTACTGAATTGATAGAGCTTGTCCCAACTTAGAGTAGCTTATTTTCTAATGATCTGTAATTTGGGTGTTTGTCTCCATCTCCAAGCTGGCCAGCAGCCCTGGAGGAAGGGCTGGGATCCAGAAAAAAGTATATATGGTAATTATCTGTCCACTTCCTAAATGCCAGTAGTCAAGAGGACTTTATTTAGCAGAAAGTTTGGTTTTGAGGAATCAAGGGTGTCCTTTATCTCATCTAAACAAACCCTGATTTAAGCAGCTGATCCAGGGAGCACAGGAAGGAATGAGATGCTGTCTTTTGCTGCTGAACACCTTACACTCTCAAAGGCAGATGGACCTGTCTGCTCTTAGGGTTTGAATGCAGAGTGGAGTGGTTAAGAGTGTTCCTTTGGACTTCCCTCATGGTCCAGTGGTTAAGAATCTGCCTTGGGAGTGCAAGGGACACAGGTTTGATCTCTGGTCAGGGAACTAAGATTCTGCATGCTGCAGAGCAACTAAGCCCAGACACTGCAATCTAGAGAGTCCATGAAAAGTGAAAATGTGCAAGTGTTAGTCGCTCAGTCGTGTCTGATTCTTTGTGATCCCATGGACTGTAGCCTGCCAGGCTCCTTTGTCCATGGGGTTCTCCAGGCAAGACTACTGGAGTGGGTTGCCATTCCCTTCTCCAGGATAACTTCCCAATCCAGGGACTGAATCCAGGTCTCCCACATTGCAGGCAGATTCTTCATCATCTGAGCCACAACGAAAGAGCCCACGTGCTGCAACTAAGACCCCGTGCAGCCACATAAATATATAATTATTATTTTTTTAAAATGTGCCTTGAAGCTACTAGCCATATCCCAGCTCTCCCATTCACCACCTGTGGCATCGTGTACAAATTAAGTCATGTCCCTATGCCTCATGGTTCTTATCTGTAGAATAGAGATGATACTAGAACCTATCTGTCAGTTGATAAATTGAGCTGAAATTTAATGAATCAATAACATGAAACCTGGCTCCTGATGAGTACTGTGTAAGTTATCTGTCATTTAACCCAATGGGGTAAGTTAACTACTGAGATTAAATACCTTGGATGTGATGTGAGAGCAGCCATTGGGGTTGTTTGATCCTTGGGTCTGATGCAATAGTAGTTAAGTTCTCTGTGACTGGTGATCACAAAAAACTCTGGATAGGATAAGGACTGTACTGAGTCTTAAAGGGTGAGACTAGTAGGAAAAAGGTATTCCTTACAGTGAAAACTCAGGAGCTAGTAGTTTGGATGGAATCCACCAATGGTATGATATGCCTAGGTGATTATAAGTGTATTCCAGCATGACAAATATGGAACCAGGGGCAGAAAGAGATGAGGCTTCAGGGTTTTGGAGGTTTGGCAGAGTCTGGATTACAGTCTTGGTTTTTTCTTGAGGACTAGAACTCCTCTTGAGAATATTAACCCTGTAGGTGGTGGTTTGTCAGATTTGCCATCTAGGGCCATCACGAGGACAGAAAGCAATGTTGACTTGTTTTTAAATACTGAGATGAGAGCCAGAGGGAAGGGTCAGAGGCATCTTTTAGAATTTCTAGGATTAGGACTTCCACCCAATAGGACAGTATTTCAGCAGAGTTATGCATGTTTGTTGGAAATAAACACCTGGATTGATTGATTCTCAGTGTAATTGTGGTAGTCATTAGTGCTGTTTGACAAATATCCTAGTCCTGCTCAACTTACAGGAACATATATAAATAAATGGTGGGGTTGTATTCTCTGGTCCCCTTGTGAGAGTGGAGCCATGGGAAGAGCTCTGGCTCAGGAGTTATGAGGAAAAGTGATGCATTACTTTGGAGCCAGATTATTTAATCACTGGTGAAGATCCTTCAGAGCTTGATCATTTCCCTCACCACAGTGACCAACGTCATTACTGAAGTCTGTTCCATCAGTGGGTCCCACAATGAGGATGACATGGAGCAGAACTCCTAGCTGTCGCCTGATTAAACAAGGAGTATGAATGAGCAATAAACCTTTACGGTTTTAAGCCAGGAGTAAAAAAAAAAAAAAAAAAAAAGCAAACTTTGTAAAGAACTGGATAGAAAATATTTTATTAGGCTTTTAGTTTTCAGGCAGTCTTTGTCCATTTTAAAATTGGGTTATGTGTCCTTATTATTGATGTATAAAGTGTTCTTTGTATATTGTAGCTGCAATTCCCATATCAAGTGTATAGTTTTCAAATATTTTTGCTCAATCTGAATCTCGTCTCTTAAGTATTTGTAATGGTATGTTTTGAAGTGTACAATTTTTAGTATGGATGAAATACAGTAGATCAGCTTTTTCGTCTTATGCATAATGATGTTGGTGCTGTGTATAGGAAATTTTGCCTAACTCAAGGTTGTGAATATTTTCTCCTGGATTTGTACATTTTATTAATATTTTAAAAGAACCACATTTTGGCTTTGTTAATTTTCTCCATTATCTGTCTTCTATGGCATTAATTCTTTCTCTTTTTGTATGTTTTGTGGGTTCTTATAGCTTATTAGTGTGGAAACTTAGATCATGATTTTAAACTACTTTTCCAATGTAAGTATTTAAAAATATAAATAACTTTCTTGGACATTCATTTATCTGTATCTATTGATATATTGTACTTTACTAATGTGCCATTCAAAATATTTTCATGTTTTCCTTGTGTTTTTGTTAATCCATGATTTTTTTTTAAAGGTGAGCTGTTTAGTTTTCAATTATTTTAGGTTTTCTAGGTATTTTAATTTTTATTGAATTCTAACTTGTATTGCTCTCAGAGAATCTACTCTTTAAGATTTCACTATTTGGATATCTATCAAGACATTTTATGGCTCATCACATGGTCTGTCTTCATGAATATACCTTTTGTACTTGCAAACCATGTGTATTCTGCAGTTCTTGATATTGTGTTCTATAAATGTCAATTAAAGTTGTTCAGTAGTGTGTTAAAATCTGTATCTTTACTGGATTGTTCTGTCATGTGATTCTATCAGTAACTGAGAGAAGGGTTATGCATTCCCCAGCCATGGTTGTGCATCTGCCAATTTCCCCTTTTAGATCTAATTTTTACATCATCTATTTTGAAGCCTTGTATTTACATGCACACACATTTAAGCTTTGTATGCTTCCAGATGACCTAACCCTTAAATCATTACAAAACATTCATTTTAAAATCTTTCATCATAGTTTTTTGTCTTATAGTTTACTTTGTCTGGTATTAGTGCAGCCATGACACTTTTTAACATTTGTATTTCCCAGAGTATATATTTTTTCATCTTTTTACTTTCAACATTTTTTTGTGTATTTATATTATCATTGCACCCTTGTAGACAGCATTCAGTTGAGCCTTGATGTTTTATTCAGCTCAGTGATCTTTTCCTTTTAATCATAGTGTTTTGTCATTTGTATCTCATCTAATTATTGATTGGGGCTTCCTTGATAGCTCAGTTGATAAATAATTCTACTGCAATGTGGGAGACCCTGGTTTGATTCCTGGGTTGGGAAGATCCACTGGAGACGGGATAGGCTACCCATCCCAGTATTCTTGGGCTTCCCTTGTGGCTCAGCTGGTAAAGAATCCACCTGCAGTGCAGGAGACCTGGGTTTGATCCCTGGTTTGGGAAGAACCCCTGGAGAAGGGAAAGGCTACCACTCCAGTATTATGGCCTGGAGAATTCCATGGACTGTATAGTCCACAGGTTTGCAAAGAGTTGGATTATTGATGAGTTTGGGCTTAAGTCTACCATTTTGTAAGGGATTTTCTATTTGTCCCAACTGTTTTTACAGTTTTGTTCTTTTTTTGCCTTCTTTTAGGTAAGCAAAATCGGAGAAGGCGATGGCACCCCACTCCAGTACTCTTGCCTGGAAAATCCCACAGACGGAGGAGCCTGGTAGGCTGCAGTCCATGGGGTCGCGAAGAGTTGGACACAACTGAGCGACTTCACTTTCACTTTTCACTTTCATTCATTGGAGAAGGAAATGGCAACCCACTCCAGTGTTCTTGCCTGGAGAATCCCAGGGACGGGGGAGCCTAGTGGGCTGCTGTGTCTGGGGTCGCACAGAGTCGGACACGACTAAAGCGACTTAGCAGCAGGTAAGCAAAATACTTTTTAATATTATATTTTAATTTCTCATTTAGCTTTTTAATAATTTTATTTTTTGGGGGTTTCCAAGACATTTAATCAGAATCAATTTATTCTTTTTTTTTTTTACTTTACAATATTTCATTGATTTTGACATACATCAACATGAATCCACCACGGGTGTACACATGTTCCCCATCCTGCACCCCCTTCCCACCTCCCTCCCCGTACCATCCCTCTGGGTCATCCCAGTGCACCAGCCCCAAACATCCTATATCATGCATCGAATCTGGACTGGTGATTTCATTTCATATATGATATTATACATGTTTCAATGCCATTCTCCCAAATCATCCCACCCTCTCCCTTTCCCACAGAGTCCAAAAGACTGTTCTATACATCTGTGTCTCTTTTGCTGTCTTGCATACAGGGTTATCATTACCATCTTTCTAAATTCCATATATGTGCGTTAGTATACTGTATTGGTGTTTTTCTTTCTGGCTTACTTCACTCTGTATAATAGGCTCCAGTTTCATCCACCTCATTAGAACTGATTCAAATGTATTCTTTTTAATGGCTGAGTAATACTCCATTGTGTATACATACCACAGCTTTCTTATCCATTTGTCTGCTGATGGACATCTAGGTTGCTTCCATGTCCTGGCTATTATAAACAGTGCTGCGATGAACATTGGGGGTACACGTGTCTCTTTCAATTCTGGCTTCCTTGGTGTGTATGCCCAGCAGTGGGATTGCTGGGTCATAAGGCAGTTCTATTTCCAGATTAATTTATTTTTTATTGAAGGATAATTGCTTTACAGAATTTTGTCGTTTTCTGTCAAACCTCAACGTGAATCAGCCATAGGTATACATATATCCCCTCCCTTTTCAACCTCCTTCAACTATTTTCTTTTTAGTTTTTCATGGATTAGATGTTGCATCCTCAGTTATAACTAATTCTCCATAGCCTATTCAAAAGTTAAAATTATACAATGTCATATAAATGTAACAACCTCACAATAGTTTAATTCCATTCTATTTACCTTCTCCTCATTTTTTGGTGCTGTTTTGTCATTTGTTTTGCATCTACATGAAAAACCAACCTCATGATATATTTTTTGTAATTTTTGTATTAAGCTGTCAGTTTACATTTAAAGAGATATTGGCAAAAGATAACTTTAATATAAATATTTCCCATTTCATATGCTCTTCATTCTCCCTATAGATATGTTTTTGCCTAGGAACACTTCTGTTAAGTGTTAATAGAAGCATAATTTAGTATAATGAAGGTCATCTGGTAATAAATTATCTCAGCATTCATTTATCTGTAAAACTCTGTGTTTTGTCTTCATTTTTGAAGGATATTTTTATTGCACATGGAATTCTGGATTGATGGTTTATTGTTTCTTTTAAAGATACTTTTTTATTGACTTCTCACATTCATTGTTTCTAGTAAGAAGTTGGCTATCAGTTGCTTTTCTGTCTTCTGACTTAAATGTGTCTTTGTCCTTTAGATACTTTTTGAGCTTTCTTTCATTGATAGAACCTTGGTGTAGTTTTATTTACATTCATTCAACTTTAGTTTATAAAGCCTTTTTGATCAATATGTTGTTGTCTCACAAATATGGGGAATTTTTGCCCATGATTTGTTCAAATGCTGTTTTTGCCTCATTCTCTCGTCTCAGCTTTTGGGACTCCAGTTACATGTATATCAGACCACTTATTGTTCCATATTTGACTGAGGCTCAGATCAAGTAAATAATATTGATCTTCAAATTCTAATGGTCTCTATCCAAGTTGAATAGTCCCTTTCCCCCATAGCATTCCCATCTGCTGTTAATATCATTGAGTAATTTATTTTGTCTTTTTAGATACTTTACTGTTATAAATAGAATTTGGTTCTTTGTAGTTTAAAATTTTATTTTGAAATTCCCACCCCCCCTTTTTTTTAACTGATTTTGACTCTCTTTGAATTCCTTGAAAAGATTTATAATAACTTTTTTAAAGTCTTGTTTGCTTATTTAAACATTTGGATTATCTCAGGGTCTGTTTATCTTGCCTGATTTTTCTTTTGACTATGAGTCATTTTTCTGTGTAGAATTTTTTTTTTTTTTTTTTTTACTGTATACAAGATGCAGTGTTAACATGTTGCTAAGACTCTGGATTCTCTTATATTCCTCTAAAAACTGTTAACTTCTGTTGTAGATTGATTTTTGCACTTACATTACTGGCTGATAACCTTAAACTTCTGAAGTCTTCTTTTTAGATCTTCTTAGGGAACTCTGTTTTAATTTTGCTATTGATCTTAGTGCAAAGTCCTAATCCTGGGGCACAGTCTGTACATCTAAGTGTTTCCATTTGAGGGTTTTGATATAAAGCCAAGGTATTGACCAAGTCACTTCACCTTGTCAGAATTACAACACTGAACTCTGATCCCTCATGATGGGCAATTTATGAAATGTCTAGAAGCTCTTTCAGCCTTTCAGTTGTTAGTTTCTGCCAGGCTACTTGGAATTTCCCTGGGAATCCTCAGTTCAGGAATGAGCTAGGGATTTGTGAAGTGGTATATGCAGATTTCCTATCTCTGTAACTCCTCTCTTCTGGGATTTCCCTTTATAACTTCCAACCACTTGGTCAACCCTGATCTCTGGCTCTTTAAGGTAGTGAGTTTACAGATTTCATTTTGAGTTCTAGCTGCCATGAGCAGTGCAGATTGCAACATGATTTCAATGGAAAAGCCATTTAAACATTGATATCACCTGATATGGTTCACTTCTTTAATAAAGGTCATTGAATTTCTCCATTTTCTGCCTGCTTTGGTAGCTCTCCAGTGCCTTCAATTAATTGTTGCTTATGTTTTCCCCAGAGTTTATAATTTTTATCTGTGAGAGAGTTGATCTGACACAATTTACTTCATTGTTATCAGAGTCAGAATAGCCTTCTTATATATTCTTCTATAGGGCTGAAAATAGGGCTAGCAATATGAAAGAACTTTGGGGTTCTTTTCGCTCTTCTTATTTTGGGACTTGGGTTATTTTGATTATGCAAACCCCTTCCAGAGAGCATGGGTCTTCAGGTGGACCCCTGGCTCACCTTACCTCTATTTTTCCTGGTGAATGTCATTTAATAAGAGTGACCTCCATGCTTATTGGGGGAAATCTCCAGCTGTGCTCTCTGAAGATGCTTGGAATTAACTTTGATGCTTTGACTATTTTCATCACTGATTTTTAACTTTATTTTTTCTTACACATCTGGATGTATTCGTCCATGGTAGATTGAAAGCCTACTGTGCATGAAGCACAGTTTTAGCATCTGTAGTTCAGCAATGAATAAAAACAAACAAACAGAAAAAACAAAGTCACCATTTCCCGAAGCTCCCTCTTTAGTAGGAAGAAGCAGACAGTAAACAAATAGTAAACAGCTGTCATCTTGTGATGAGTGTTTTGAAGACAGAGGAGTCCAGTCAGGAGCTGGTGGGTGTGTTTGTGGACGTGCTCAGAGAGCATGGTAAGGTAAGAACTTGCTGGTGTGGTAAATCCTTGCGCAGAGAGCAGAAGGATGAGAACAAGCCTCCCGTGGGAGGATTTAAGGAAGAGCACTGCAGGCAGAGGGAACAGCAGATGCGAAGCCCTGAGCAGGAGTGTGGTCAGTGAGCTTGAGGAGCAACCAGGAGACGTGTGGTCTGGAGTGAAGTTGACATTTTGGTTCCTTAGAAGCCATAGTGAGTACTTTGGTATTTACTCTGGGAGAGACGATAGAAAACTTGGATGGTTTTGTATAGAGAAATAACGTCATTATTTAAAGCCTTTATCTTAGATTCTAGGGAGTAAGAGGAAAAGCAGGGAGACCAGTTGGAGAGCTGTTGTGACTGATGACAGATAATGAGGATTGATTTGTTATTGTTGTGTAGTTGCTAAGTTGTGTCTGACTCTTTTGCGACCCCATGGATTGTAGCCTGCCAAGCTCCTCTGTCCATGGGATTTTCCATGAAAGAATACTGCAGTGGATCCAGAGGATCTTCCCCACCCAGGGATGGAACCTTCAGTTGCTGTATTAGCAAGCAAATTCTTTACCACTGAGCCACCAGGGAAAGATTGATTTTGATCAAATGATATTATTTGCTAAGAGCTTCTTCTGTCCTCTGGGTGATGCTACCCACAGAATCAGTTGTGTTCCAGACTTCCTTCTTGCCCTCGCAGTAATCAGATCTTGAAGAATCTCCCACTACATAGGAAAATACACATGATAGGGAAGAACACTTGAGTCGGGGAGGCAGACCTAGCATGAAGCTTTGGGCGTGGTGAAGTATTAGATTATGTGTGTGTATAGCCACATACCTCTCTGGTTAAGTCATAGCAAATGTCATCTGGCTAATGTCCATTAATGATTAGTTAATTATAAGATTGCCATTTCTGTCCTTGGTCTGACAGCTGGTTTACTTTACTGAAGGCAGTGTCTTTGGTAGGGTTTTCTTTTTTTTAATCACATTACAGAGGATATTATTTCTAAAAAGTGATAGTTTCAAAAACAAAGAAGATTAGGTACTTTCTATCAAATAAGAGAATCAAGTCCAGAACCTGGCACTTAGTAAATGTTTAGTGTTACTTGAAATTAGATTTACTGCTTTGTTTGATTAAAAATATCCGCCCCTGCCATTTAATATAGTAAGAGCAGCTAAAGAGAGCACCAACAATCAGTTAAATAAACAGTAACTTAGGTTGAAACTAGAATTAGCAACTCATGTACATTTCTTAATTTGGTAATTACTTAAGCTGCTGGTGATCCTGTCTAGATGTGTGCATTGATGTGTGTACTTTCCCAGCTCCTTTACTTCTGCCTCCTGGTTCTCCTCTTCTCCTCCCTTCCCCTGCCCTTCCCCCTCCTCCCATCATTTGTGGAGGACCGCCAAGCCATACTGACCATTGGTTCCTGACAACTTGAGCACAGAGACTTCTTGCAGCCTTCAATTTTGTGTGGTCATTTGAGAGCATAACTGGACAGTCAGACCCACTGGGTTCTAACGCATTCTGTGAGATCAGAGAGTTTATGAAGCCTCTCCAAGACTCAGTTTACTTATCTATAAAATGGTTTCAGGGTGTGAGTGAGAGGGTGTAAGGTCACTTAGCTTAGTACCTTGTAATATACTCCCCAGGTCTCATGATCATGCCCCCACTCCCCACACATGAGGAAGCCGAGACCCTGGGAAATCCCAAGACTTGCCCAGGGATACACAGTATCCCTCAGGTCCACCAGCCCCCTGCTCTTATTAAAAGGGAACAAGCACGTGTAGCTGAGTGCTGCCAGGCCAGCACGTGGGGCAGCAAACTGTGATGTGCAAGAGCACACCTCAGTGGGTGCAGGTCCTAGCCCTGCTGCTTACCAGCTGTGTGCCCCCAGGCTAGCTATTTGACCTATCTGTCCCTCAGTTTTCTCACCTTTAAAATGGGGCTAATGATGCCACCTTGCATAGAACTGCACAGAGGATTAAATGAAGTCCGATGTGCAGAGTACTTGGAGCAGCATTGAATCACTGCCTGTTAATATTGACATTGATTGTGAAGTGTAATTGATCGTTGCTGAGAGGTTGTGTTTCCATCAGCAACCAGTCCAACTGCTCACTTCCTCTGTGGTGGGTTCAGACACCCCCTTTGCCATCCCCCACTCTTTGCCCCGGGTCTCATTTTTGTTTGATCGGGGTACTCGTTTTTCCCGGGTGCCCCATCACTACCTTCCTCCCTGCTCTCACGGCCCCGCCCTCTGGTTCTGGTCTGCCATCTGCTGCCCTATTCGCCACTCCCACCAGGGCAGAGACCGCGAGGGCTTCGTGGGGTGCCCAGGCATCATGTCATGTCCCAGCGCTGTTGTACATCTTGTTTCAGAGATATTCTGCTGTAATGTTCTGTGACCTTTTCCATTGAGTGAGGTAGTTGGAGAGGCACTCAGTAAGGGAAAATTGAGCTGTTTTATTCCTCCCCAAGGAGTCTCCTGTTTCCTTTCCACCATTCATTTGAAAGCTATCATTTTCTTGATTTTATAGCTGAAAAACACCATTGATTCACTGGGTGTTAGATGCTAAGAGTTCTCCTATTGACATGCCTATTGACAGTTTTCAGTATATTCTGCGTCTAATTATCACTCTCGGCTAAATGATACACCTTGTGGACTTGAGCGATGGAGTCGATAGCTCTCACCACATTGTTCCAGCCGTGCCTATTGAGCCCAGTGTCAGGGTGATGTGATTTATGTGATCAGAAAGAAAATTTCTGTTGGTGTGCTGCATAATTAAAGCAAGTGCGGAGTGACTGGTGACAAAAAAGCAAGTCTGCTGATGTCATCCCCAAAGGAGGAGAGATTTCTATGGTAAGCAGCTGTGACAGTGAGGGATCTCTTCTGGCATCTTGTGCTTTGCAATTTTCAGGGGTTCGATTATTTTCCTCTCAGCCCCAGCTGAGGATCCCTCCACTCTGACTTCCCGTCTCCTCATGTTCGAAGCCCCAGGATGTGCGCACTCTTGCTCCCCAGGACTGGAGCCCTGGGGCTACCTCTGGGAGGGGCTTACTGTTGGGATGTGTGTGTTTTAGGAGGAGATGATTCATTGAATTGAGGCAGGTAGAAACCCATCATGAGTAGGAAGGATATATGGTTTAAGAAAAAAAAAAAATCTTGTCCTTTGTTTTGGCTAGTTTGAGTTTCTTGGGTTTAGAGTAAGGGTTGAGAAGGCCATCTTCTCCATGCCTGAGTTGAATCATCCCTGTGTGTGGATAGCGTGCTCTGAGGGGAGTGGATGGAGGGTCTTGCCAGCTGCAGACAGGAAGGCTGGGGAAGTGTAGGAGGCTGACAGGAGGTAACGCTGGCTTGTGGTAAGGAGAGAACTCTGGTGTAAAACACACTTCCCTCCTCTTGTACTGCCTTTCTGGTGATGCTCTTCACAAATGCCCTTCAGGGACTCTGAATAGTCAAGAACCTATTTCCTCCAGTGCTGGTTGAAGGACATTTTCTATGAGGCCAAGGGTCTTATTATTTAGCCAGTATGGACCTCAGTTTTCTTATCTGTAAATTGAACCAGGGAGCCCATTTAGCAGTCAGGTACAGAGGCTTAGTGAGCTAGAGGCTTGAAGAAGGGGTTGGAGAAAGTACTGGTATTAATCTGAGTCATTCTTGGACGAATTCACTGATGAGGTCATGGTTGGTCAGAAAGAAGTATGGTTTACCTAAGATGCACAGTCTGTATTTCATACAGGACTAAAGGATCTTTTAAGAAGAAAATGTATCACAGTGAGACATATAAGGATAGATGTGAATGGAGCATCTGAATCAAAAGGAAGGCATCGATATTTCCAGGCACCTGATTTGGCAGTAAATTTGGCCTGGTGGCTAGGAAAATTCACAAGTAGAATTGGCCTTGGGAGTTGGTGGGGTGGTTGAGGCCATGCAAAGGGATCAGGACTCTGGGTATCTATAAGGTGGTGATGAAAGGGGCTTTTGAAGTCATTGATTCCAGACAGGTTACTTTCCTGGAAGCCACAGAGGCCTTATGTGATTTCTGTAACCATCAATTCTTACTGAATGAACCTCTGGATGTGGTACTTTTGCAATTCAGATTTTTAGAATGAGAGTGAGAGAAAAGCAAGGAGGGAGAGAGGGAGATTAATATTATGGCCAAGACATAAATAATTTGATTTGAGAAGGCTCACCCCATGCACAAGACCAGAGGCATCGTGATTTAAGTTCATATTTTCATAATTGGAATTTTTAGAAGATTTATTTATTTATTCTATTTTTTGGCTGTGGCAAGTCTTTTTTGCTGCACCCAGGCTTTCTCTACTGGCGGCGAGCAGGGGCTACTCTGTGTTGCAACGCATGGACTTCTCACTGCAGTTGATTTCTTTTGTTGCAGAGCACAGCTTCTAGGTGCTTGGCTTCAGTTGCTGCAGTGTGAGGGCTCGGTGGCCGCAGCTTCAGGCTCTAGCGGGTGGCGCGGTAGTTGTGCCCATAGGCTTAGCTGCCCCGTGGCGTGTGGCGTCTCCCTGGACCAGGGATCAAACCTGGGTCCCCAGTGTTGCAAGGCAGATTCTTAATCACAAGCCCAGCAGGGAAGTCAGTAATCAGAATTTTTTAATAGAAAAGTTTTAAGACCACTGTTATCTTTGAGAATTCACTGATGTTTTGTGATGGGAGCGGCAGCAAAGTGCTTTGTCCTGAATGTGAGGTAAACCATGCAGCAGGGTTACTGAGAACTCAAGAAATCGCCTAGATTTTATTTCTTGTTAATCATTCATATTTATTTAGATCTGGGCTAATTCTCAAGCTGTTGATGGTCCTGGGAATGGGGAGACATCCCTCTACAAATATGGAAAGCATCTTTGAACATTCTTTTAAGATTATGGGTTTTCTCTCAATCTGTCTGTCGTAACAACCGAACACACTTCTGTGAGGACATGAATATATTGAAGTATGGTTACTGTAGCACGGCACTGCTGGAAGATTCTGGATGGCCAATCAGGGTAAAGTTGATCACCTTTCTGTTCAGGTCCTTTTTTCCCATCCTTGACTTGACAAGTGATCCAGCTTACAAGCCCTGACTCCCCCTAATAGATCACAGGCTACAGTGATCACCTGTGGTTTTGGGATAAGATGGTTGCATTGTGTGCTGGGATCCCGTGTTAACCACGGTTGGTTTATTTAGACAGTGGAAATTAGGGGAGAGAACGTAGCTTGGGGTTCCTTGACCCACAGTTCTTCCTGTTCTATGTCCTGGGCTTCTAAAATGCCTCTCCTTCCTGTGTCCTGCGTTTCTCTCCCTCCAAGACCACCGCCTGCTGGCAGAGGTGTCACCTGGTGGATTTTAGGGCGGTTCCAGAATTGTTCTCATTAGGTGGATGTGTACTTTGCGTTTCCTTGGGCTCCTTCTGGCCTCTCCATGTTTAAGCTCTGGGATCCCTGTTGGGGGGTGAGTGTGCAGAATATGTCCTCACCTCTCAATTCATTGTGACTTTAGCTCGAGGTCCATCCTGTGGCTGTTGCTGCTGTATTGAATCGCAGTGAGTGGAAACAGCATGGAAGATGGAGCGAGCAGTGAGCATATGGCCGGGGTTTGTGTGTGGAGGGGCGTGTGGGGCATGGATGGGAAGCTGTATTCTCTCTCCGGGATTGTCAGGAGAGGTAGAGCCTTCTGAGGAGATGATGCAAAGGCACAGCTAGCCCGACGGGGGTGTGGGCCTGGGCAGTCCTGGGCTCATCTGCTGAAGGGTGAGGTGGAGTGGGCGACATGGCTCGGCCCCGCCATCTACAGAGAGTCCAGAATTCAGGGCTTCCCTCAAGCAGCCCAGATCCTTAAAACGGCAAATTATTCTTTTTGTTCTTTCCTGTCTTTGGGATTGTTTATGCATCTCAAATGAGCTGTAAAGGGAATTTTGTGCATCCGACAAACTTTTGCTTTAAAGGAGGCAGGTTGGAACAAGGCGCCGTCACATTAAATGCTGGCTATTGTGCTTTTCATCAGCCTGATGAACAGTGGCCGAAAATGGCAGGGGATTAAATTGATGTAATGACAAGAATTCATATAGAAGACTGTGGGAATGGGGCAGAATAATGCCGAGGCTGTGCAGTATTGTGCCGTTCTTTGATCGGCCTTACATGGAAAACATAATATACCTATATTTATGCTGATTCTAAACAGTGAGTGCATAAAGAGAGGTGTGTTATTTTTCCTACTGTCTTGGAGGTGAAATTAAGGAGCTATCCATTTTGAGCAAGGGACATATTTCTGAGTAATGAGTTAAGTGCAGTTTTTGAACATTCGGATCGTATTATGCATCACAATAGAGTGTGTTTTTGTTGCTCAGTTGGGTTCTTGTTAAGCAGGCCTGCCATACATGGACATTTGTAAATTATTTATTTGTTAAAGGACGTTCCTTTTATTTTTTGGAAAAAAATCACCCTTGTCTTGGTGAATTTAAGCAGTATCGAGCCCGAGTAGAGAAAACACCTCCTTTCTCAGTCTAGGTCTTTGATGCCAAAAGTCACAGATGAGATGGTCCTGCCTTCTGGAGAAATACATATGTGTCTTTCATCTGGGAAATGTCTTTCTGGGGTAGTACCAGCTGGAAGATGTCAACTGGGATGACCAGATACTTGATGGATGGATGAGGGGTGCGGCAGAGGTGGCTGAGGGCCATTCACATGCAGTGTGTTTGAAAGCACTTTGAAAAGTATAGTGTGCTTAGCGTGCATTTGTATTCGGCGCACTATTTTTATTCGGCGCACTTCAACATATGGTTCCAAAGAAGAGGAAGGTGTTGCACTGTTTTCAAACTTTACTCGTGTGTGTGTGTGTGTTTTCCTCCTGTACACAGAGAAGCATCTTTAGGCATTGATTCCAGTAATGATGTTTATCCTTTCTAAGGCTTCGGAAGGAATTGCCCTAATTTCTTAGAACACTGCTTCTGTTACCTCCACACTCACTTTGGGAAAATGTGAAATTCCTAGCCCACTTTTAAGGCTTTCCACAGTTTTGACTGACTCTACCCTGCAGTGACGGAGAAGGCATTGGCACCCCACTCCAGTACCCTTGCCTGGAAAATCCCATGGACAGAGGAGCCTGGTGGGCTGCAGTCCATGGGGTCACTAGAGTTGGACATGACTGAGCGACTTCACTTTCGCTTCTCACTTTCATGCATTGGAGAAGGAAATGGCAACCCACTCCAGTGTTCTTGCCTGGAGAATCCCAGGGACGGGGGAACCTGGTGGCTACCGTCTGTGGGGTCGCACAGAGTTGGACACGACTGAAGCGACTTAGCAGCAGCACCCTGCAGTGAAGCCCTTGTGTCAGAAAGCCCTGCCTGCCATCATTTTCACATTTCTACTTCTGTTCATATCATTCCTTCTGTTTGAGCCCCCCTCCCCTGACTGTAGCCCCCCAGATGTGGCCCATCCTCTGGAGTGCTGCTGGCTCAGCTCCCCCTCAAGGCCTCCTACAGCCTGTCTTAATAGTGGACGTGTTCTCTCCGCAGCCCCCTGTGAGAATTATCCATGGCCTTGCTGTGTAGTATCCTCATCTGACGTGCTGCTTTCTTGGCATTAATGGTACAAGGTATTGACGATAATGGTAATGGAGATAATAAAAATACTTATTCAGAATATTGTCCTCTTTGTGAAGATTCAAATATTGCGACTCAGAGAGGTTAATTAACTTTTCCAAGATCACACAGCTAGCAAGTGGAGGAGCCGGGTTTTAAAGCCTGATAATTTCAGTCCGGGGCCCAAGCTCTTAACCACTCTGCATACTGCCTTCCTTATGGCTTCCTCACATCATGTGCAGCTATTTGTACTTAGTGGGTCCTTAGAAATCCCTTACTGAATAAATAAATATAAAACATTGGATGAAAATAGCAGCATATTCCCATATGAATAGGAGATTTTTGGAGGAGGTCCTAAGGCCTCAACATGTGAGTAAACATGGATGGAATTTAGATGGTTGGCTTCCTGGTTATTTTCATAGCACTTTTCTCCTCTACTGTTAAGTACCATCCCCGTCCCTTGCTGAGGTCTGAACTTTGTACATAGCCTGGGCTGACATGACAGCAGTTTATCCTGCATGAGTCAATTGATAATGTATCAGGTGCTCTTTGCAAGGTACTTGGGACTTCCCAGGCAGCTCAGTGGTAAAGAAGCCATCTGCCAAGCAGGAGACATGGGTTTGACCCCTGGGTAAGGAAAATCCCTTAGAGAAGGAAATGGCAACCCACTCCAGTATTCTTGCCTGGAAAATCCCAGGGAGAGAGGAGCCTGGCAAGCTATAGTCCATGGGTTTGCAAAAGAGTAAGACATGCCCTAGTGACTAAACAACAACAATGTTCTTGGGGTGAGGTTTTTTTTTTTTCCTCAGTATAAAAATGTGTTTATTACAGAAAATTAGGCTCAAATAGACATAAGAAAAATAAGTTTTAATCATAATAACACTTTAAAATAAAGATTGCCTAGTCATACTTCTGCACAAAAACATACATAAATCTTTTAAAATGTATATCATAATATCACTAGTAAGAAGATTGAATCACTAATCAAAAACCTCCCACAAAACCAAAGTCCAGAACCAGAAAGTTTCATTGGTCAATTCCACCAAACATTCAAAGAATTCTACCAATCTTTCTAAAACTCTCCAAAAAATAGGAGGAGAGAGAACACTTCCAAACTTATTTTACAAGGCTGGTATTACATTGGTACCAAAAACAAACAAAGATAATATAAGAAAAGAAAATTACAGGTCAATATCCCCATAACAGAGATGGGAAAATCTTCAACAAAATAAATTATATGATACATTAAAAGAATCATATACCATGATTAAATGGAAGTTATTCTAAGGATGCAAGAATGGTTCAATATCTACAAATCAATCGATGTGATACACTACATTAAAGTAATAAAGAATAAAACCTACATGATCATCTCAATAGATGCAGAAACAGCATTTGATAAAATTCAGTATCAGTTTGACTAACTCTCAACAAAATGGGTGTAAGAGGAAACACACCTCAACATAATAAGGGCCATATATGAAAAGCCCACAGATAACACCATACTTAATGGTGAAAATCTGAAAGCTTTCCCCCTAAGACCAGGAAAAGGATGTCCACTTATTGTGTTCTTGGGGTGAGTTTTATATAATTTTGGCATTTTAGGGCTAAGAGCTGGCTTGGCTGCTGCCATGCACATTTCTGGCAACCCTGGAGCACATGGCTAAGTCACCAGGACACTCTTTCCTGCTCTGCTTGGATGCCAATTCAGAATCCTACTCAGCACAGGACCCCTTTCCTTTTAGGATTCAGGAGACTGAGATCCAGAGAGGTGTTACTCCAGCAATCAGAGTTAGCCTGCAAAAGTACATCTATGTGCTCTTGCTGGTCTAATAGGAAGCAAAGAAACTAGACTCAGTCTCTTTCCAGGTATGGAAGCTGAGGGCCTGGGGCAGAGGGATTCCCTGCTCATTGCTGGCAAAACTGCAGCCCACACCCTCATCTCTACTTCCTGATTAGTCTGTGATCCCTCCTCGGGTCTGGAAGCAGATACACTTCCTGTACCAGCTCATTCAGTAAGACTTAGCACATTTGCTTGTGTGCATGCATTTTTCATCAGCTGCCCCCTGGAAATTCCCTCATCATGAATGTGGACAATGAATTGAGTGATGTGGATTCTGTTTTATTAGGGTTGCCTTTTGATACAACAAGTATTTATATAAGGCTTCCTGGTACTCTCTGCAATATTCACTCTGGAAATACAGTATTTTATTCTCTGTGCCCTTGATGTTGAAACGAAGCATATTGTTTCCCTTTAGGACGCCATTAAAAGTCGATGATGACCTTTACGATGACTAATAGTTTTCACAGGCTTTAATTGTGACTTTTTTTTTTGGCAGAGCAGCATCCATCCACTTCATACATCTTTTGTATCAGGGAATCAATAAAAACTGCCACCTTTTGTTGATGCTAAAGGAGATTTTATGCCGACGACAAGGGATTTGATTTAGTATTCTCTTTAAATAAGATCAACACTGCTGCAGTTATAAACTCTTCGAAAAATTGTCAAGTCCATCAATATAGCATGAAACAAAAAGTTAGCAGCCTGGTATAAATTAGTACATGCACTGTGTCTTTGGGAAGGGCAGTAGATATTTATGATTGTATGCTAAAGTATATATATATTTAGAGATTTCTTTCTGCTCTTTCAACCGTGAGTAGGAATTGCAGAAGAGCATTTCATTACTACCATGTTCCAAACTGCAAACTTTCTTTGCCAGTTAATGATTTTCTGGGGGCAATTCTGAATGTGGTGACATGATATAAACAGGTGTTTATGATCTGTGGTACAATCCTTATTGAGTATGGATTTATAGTTAAATGGTGAAGTGGGAATTCAGCCAGTGATTATTGCCAGAGCTTCTAGAATCTATATATATATTTTTGTTTCCATTATCCACATACACTTTCTTCTGGGGCCTGATTATCTCTGTGAGTCTGTTTTGCTAGTTTAGTTGAGAGGTGAATAGGAGACTTTGCAATTCAGGGCCATAGGCTCTGTGTGTTTGTCAGCAAGTGGGACACCTTGTCCCCATTACTATTCCCTCATACCTCACCATTTTTAGACTGTAATTATGTTATATGATTATTCCATCTCTTTGGCTCTCTTCTAGGTGAACAGGTGACCCAGTAGGAACAGATCTGATTGACAATAAATAACCGGAGTGAGCTTGTGTCCACAGGTTATGGCTGTGTCCTGGGGAGAATCCACAGTGCCCAAGATGAGAGACGCTGTGGCCCTTGGAACAAGAGCCAGCTTCCCCAGAACAGCTTCAGACCGGTGAGCATGTCACATGTGTTATAGATAGCCTGGGTGACATGGGTCACGTTAGCAGAACAGGAATAGGCAAGAGGCTGAGGCCTAGGCAGATCTGAGGTCAGGTGATCCGGGGGAGCAGGGTGTGCAGCACACCAGGGAGATGACAAGAGAGCCATCTAGAGCCCCAGCAGAAGGCAGTGGAGGCCTCTGCTTTTATGAGGTTCTCTTTTAAGAGCAGTCTACTCAGAGTTGTCTGTGGCACCTGACCCATGGGGTGAAACCATTAGACCAGAGTTTGTTGAGGAGTAGTCCATAGACTGCTTACATCTCAGTTACTTGGGACTTTAATGAGACTCTTTCATGAAGAAGCTGAGTCTATGTTTTGAAAAGCTCTCCAAGTAAGTTCCATGCATATCAGTAAAGCTTTAGGACCATTGCTCCAGATGTAAGGATGTTTGCCAAGCTAGAACAAGCTCAGATCTCCTTTTAGCTTTTTCCAAAAGATTCAGGATTCATATTTGGAGAGAGTGATGTTCTTTGAGTGGATCTGGGATAGAGATGTTTTATTCAACAGGGCTGTTTGAGAGACTGACGTTCTTAAGAAAACACATAATACGGTTGACCCTTGAGTATCTTGGGATTGAACTACAAGGGCCCATTTCTAGGTGGATTTTCTTCAGTAGTAAATACTACAGTACTGCATGATCTGAGGTTGGGTTGAACATGTGGCTAGGGAATCACGGATATGGAAGAACTGCATAAATGAGTGGCCCGCTAGAAGTTACACAGGGCTTTTCAACTGAGAGGAGGGTCTGCACCCCTAGTGTTGGTGCTGGTCAGGGGGCAAGTGTACCTGTGTCCTTTTCTTGTCCTTAATGTCTCATGGACATAAATGTGCATGTAATTTCAGATGTCTGTGGTACCCTCATCATGAATCCTCTGTTGAAAACTCTTGATTGGAAGGCAAGGTTGTGTACTTGTTACTTTTCACTGATCACCATGTGCTTGTTCCAACAATTGAGTTGAAGGCGTGATCAAAATGTCACCTCTCTGTATGGTCCTAGAGAAAGCTCTGATCGATGGAAATGCCAGATTTTCATCGCCGTGAATACTTCGGTGAACACTGTAACACGCGGCCCCCAGTGTAGATAATTAAGCCGTTTGTCGCCATTGGGAAGCATTGATGTTCTTGAATTTCCATTTGTGTTCTTCTTTGAATGGGTCCTTTCTGTAGCCCTAGTCCTACATGTGCGGACCAATTGTGTCACTTGTGCAGGGGGAAAAGTGAAGAACTTCCTTCTCTAGGACTCAGAGCCCTTGAAGATCCCGCTTTTTGGTCTGGTGGATAGGGCTCTGACATGGAGTGACTCACAGAAGCATGGATTAATGTTTTTTTTTGAGAGTTCCTCATCGTCATGAGTCACTCACCAGACCACACATCAGCTGTCTTCTGCCCAGTGTTTTTGTCATTGTGGAGGAGAAGAGTGTAAACTGATACTATCTCTGCTCATTTTCCTGGGTGGTACTTAAACTGCCTGAGTGTTCCTTTTTGGGATTTATTAAAGATTTTCTTTTCAATAAACATTTATAGCATGTTCAGTGAGCTTTCCTAAGGAGGGGAGGATCATTTGGCAGTCTCTTCAGTTATTGGATCTTTTTTTTTTAATCTTGGGACACCCTTTTCCCACTGAGTCATTCAGATGTGCCTTCTTCTCCCTAGACTTGGCCCCACTGCCTGAAATGTTCATGTGTTTTGCTGTGAATACCAGCTGAGTGCAGGCGCCCGATTGACACAGCCAGATCAAAACGCTTTGAATTTTGAAAATGATCCCCCTCTTGGTATTGAGCCCAGTGATAAAAGCAAAGCAGTTGTCATCTTGAAAACAGAGCTGTATACATGGCAGAGCCTTTCCAATTAGCACACTTAAGATGCATGTTAGAAGTGACGGGAAGTGGGATGTTACAGAGCGAAATGTGGGTAATAGGGCTTTAAATTTTCATGTTTCAGTTGATTTTTTTTCTATTGCAGTTTGAAGAAAATTGTTGCACATTATTGGAGCTCCTAAGTGCATTTTAACACTGCTCTTTCAGTTTGCAATAATATCTTCCAAAAACAACAGAAATACTGGTCACAAAAAACGCTTGTGTCCATTGATTTTCCAAGTAGAGAGAAAGTAATATATTATTTAAAAATTACTACTAAATAACAATCAGTTTACGCCATTCTCCACGTACTTTTCTGCCTTTTGCCAAGCAATTGGTTTGATGGGATCCTTAAACTGAACAACCTGGCATTTTTGATGTTCACCAGATTCAGCATCAAAAATGAATTCTCGCCATACACATGTGCAGAGAAATTAAAGCCACATGTCCAGCGTAAAGCAAGGGGTTTGTTATCTGCAAGAATCCTATCAGAGTTATTTACATATGTGACATACCCCCTAGAACGTGGGTGTCTAGCATAGGGTCTGATATAGAGTGATGATAGTAGGACATAGTCATGGTCAGTGTCACTAGTGCTTACCACTTTCCATTTCGGGTTCTCCTCTCCTTCTTTGTACATAGGAGAGTTACAGCTCCCTTCCCTCTTGAAGTTAGGTGTGCCTTGCTTTGGTCAATTCAATGGAGTAGAAGTGATTTGTGTCACTTCTAGGTGGAAGCATTTAAGACCCAGTAAACGGTGCACGTTTCTTATGCTATGGTAAACGCTAAAGCCTTTTATTGAGAGACCAATGTTATAAGATGCTGGAGACTCTGTAAGCTTGGTTTCCTAAGTGGCTGCAGTGACCAGAGCCCCCCTCCCCACTAGCCAACCCACACTAGACATGTAGAATGAGACAGAACCCACCCGTTGTTGCTTTAAGCTGCTGAGATTTAAGGCTTGTTTGTTCTTAAAGAATAATCTAGTCTACTTTGGCTGATGCACAAATTGACATTTATTCAGTGCTTTGTGCCAGGAGGTTAAAGTGCTCTCTATGTATTAATTCATTTAATCATCACTTATAACTAAAGGAATGCTGGGCTGGAAGAAGCACAAGCTGGAATCAAAATTGCTGGGAGAAATATCAATAACCTCAGATATGCAGATGACACCACCCTTATGGCAGAAAGTGAAGAACTAAAGAGCCTCTTGATGAAAATGAAAGAGGAGAGTGAAAAAGTTGGCTTAAAGCTCAACATTCAGAAAACTAAGATCATGGCATCTGGTCCTATCACTTTATGGGATATAGATGGGGAAACAGTGGAAACAGTGTCAGACTTTATTTTTTGGGCTCCAAAATCACTGCAGGTGGTGACTGCAGCCATGAAATTAAAAGACGCTTACTCCTTGGAAGGAAAGTTATGACCAACCTAGATAGCATATTCAAAAGCAGAGACATTACTTTGCCAACAAAGGTCCATCTCGTCAAGGCTATGGATTTTCCAGTAGTCATGTATGGATGTGAGAGTTGCACTGTGAAGAAAGCTGAGCGCCGAAGAATTGATGCTTTTGAACTGTGGTGTTGGAGAAGACTCTTGAGAGTTCCTTGGGCTGCAAGGAGATCCAACCAGTCCATTCTAAAGGAGATCAGCCCTGGGTGTTCTTTGGAAGGACTGATGTTAAAGCTGAAACTCCAGTGCTTTGGCCACTAATGCAAAGAACTGACTCATTGGAAAAGATTCTGATGCTGGGAGGGATTGGGGGCAGGAGGAGAAGGGGGCAACAGACGATGAGATGGCTGGATGGCATCACCGACTCAAAGGACGTGAGTTTGAGTGAACTCCTGGGGTTGGTGATGGATAGGGAGGCCTGGCGTGCTGCAATTCATGGGGTCACAGAGTCGGACATGACTAAGCGACTGAACTGAACTGAATAACCAATGAAAGTTACTCCTGTTATCTCCATTTTTTTTTTTTTTTTTCCCAGAAGAGGTGCTGAGATGTTAAATCACTTTCTTAAGAATGTACTGGTGAGGAACAGAAGTGAGATGGAACCCAGGCAATCTGGGGAATGCTCAGTAAACATGAAATGATTGATTCAAGATCAGAGAGGGTTTTATTGGTTTGGTAGAACATACAGTCTTCCATGTGGTGTTATTGGAGAGGGTACCAGTTGGCATTATCTATCCCAGATGTCTCCAGCTGTCTGTCATTTTGCCAGTATGGTTACTTATTTTTAGGTCTTGAAATGTTGGGGCTTTTTAGTTGAAGATGGTTGGCAACACCCTATAAAGGTTTTATAAGGTGAGGTGCTCCAAAAGAGCCTGTGAGTCACCAGAAAGGAAGTCAGGGACCCCAGGGGAAAGTAAGAAGGAACCAGGGGCTATAGTTGCTCTTTGGCTGAGGGTTACCCTCATTAGGATTAGTGTCTGCTGTGTTGTGCTGTGTGCTCTGAGAAGCTGAAACTCTCATGGGACGTCCCACCTGTGGGTTGATTCAGGCTCTCAAAGGGAAAGTTGGGGATAGGATGACTGCAGCTTTGCTTAACTGTTTATTGCTTTTGAAAGATATGGGTCCATTTTCTTATGTGGGCAGAAAAAGGAGTTATGGTGTGGCAAGGGAACTCTAAGTAGTGTGATTTTGTGCAATCATTCTAATATATTTTAGTCAAGGGTAGTAGTTAATCCATCCCATTCCTTTGCCTGCAGCTGGTTTGTCTCAGAAATGACTTTCATAAACACTCAAACATACTCTCACAGAGTTAGCTGAAGAGCCTTGGCCAAGGTTCTTCTGGTTGTAAGCGACAGAAACCTACTCGGAAACTTAGTCCTTTTGAAGCAAAAAACAGGAATTGGTCTAAAGATGTGAGATAAAGAGTCATCTTACGGAACCCCAACACTAAATGTATGGCCATGGGGGCAGGGACAGGAATCTAGAAAGCTCTGCAGAGCTACACCTCCTTCTGCTCATAGAAGTTGTGTGGAGGTCTTCTCTATTCTCTCAGTACATTTGCTTTCTCTGCCTCCATTCCTTTGCCCTGTTAGCTTTTTCCGCTGTTGTATGTTCATGGACAAACAATACAGTTCCTGAGCTTATGGACCTTCAGTTCACATTTGCATTTGGAACTGATAAGCAGCCTTAACTCCCAGTTCTACAAACTGGGAAGAGAAAATTTGAACCATGTTGAGTCTGTTCTTAGCTGCTATAGGCGATGTTGACGGGGTTAGATCTCTCATGTGTTTAGGAGTATAGGTGCCGAAGATGGTCAAGAATCTGCCTGCAATGCAGGAGACCCTGCATTCCTAGGTCGGGAAGGTTCAATTCCTAGGTTGGAAAGATCCGCTGGAGAAGGGATAGGCTGCCCACTCCAGTATTCTTGGGCTTCCTTTACAGCTCAGCTGGTAAAGAATCAGCCTGCAATGTGGGAGACCTGGGTTTGATCCCTGGGTTGAGAAGATCCCTTGGAGAAGAGAATGGCTCTACCCATTCCAGTATTCTGGCCTGGAGAATTCCATGGACTGTATAGTCAATGGGGTCGCAAAGAGTTGGACACGACTGAGTGACTTTCACTCATTTTACGTGCCTAGGATGTAACAGTCACAGTGTTAAATGCTGGGGACACTGATATGGATAAGGCAATGCTTCTGTCTTTGAGATAGTTCTACTCTGGAAGGGGATGTGAGTCCAGAACTCAACCCAGAATATCCAAGGGTTGGATATAACCTAATGGTTATAAGACTCCTTACAGGAGTCACATCTTGTTTTAATAAAAGATTCTAATAGAGTAATGAACTGCTCTTTTAAAATGGCAAACTCCCTGTGCTGAAAGTATTTAATCTGAGATAGGCTCATCATCTCTACTGTAGGATGTTACCTGAGTTAAGTCTCTCCTTATCCAGCAGTTTAGACTAGATGACCCTTGTTCTCTGATTCTATTATTTTTATGATAAACCTTGTGATACACAACCTCTGAGGGCTATAGAAATGAATGGGGAAGAAATGGTACGTTCTAGAAGTGATCAGAAAAGGCATTTTAGTGTAATTGTGCCTTGAATTTGGCTCCAGAGAAAGGCGAAAAGGTGAGTAGACAAGGCAAGAAGAATATATTCCAAGTTGCATGGCAAAATGTGTAAAGACCCAAAGATGATGAGTGTGGTGTGTATGAGAGACAAGAGACACATGTATTTGGGGTCTGTCAGGAAGCTGAGGCAAGGCAGGACAAGTTGAATTTTAGGAAGGTGTTGAAATGATGAAATTAGGTAGTTGAATTTATATTCATAATACTGTAGAACCAGAGGGCATTGTTGTGGGTAGAATACTCTTTACCATAAAATAAGGCTCAAGAAAAAATGGTTTAAGCATGGAGGACATCTTTATGTCACAAGAAAAAGCTAAGTGAAGCAGTTAAGGGCTTGGTCCAGTGATTGACATCAAGGATCCAGATTCCTTCCATCTATTTACTGGCCGATTTACCATATTGGCTTGGTGCTTAGGCTTCTGTCCTCATAGCCACAACCTGAGTGCAAGTGTTCCATGAATCAGAGACAGACACGATAATCTAATGTTGAAGAGTTGGGAGGGATGTTTCCTTCTGTGTGTCCCTTTCAATTTGAGATAAAATGTCTCCCAGAAAACATCCTTTCATGTCCTGTTGGCCACAGATCACCACCCATGCCTTAGCTTTTGGGGAGAACGAGAGGGAAAGGTCACCTGTGCCAGCAAAGATGGAGATGCTGCCCAAGGGCTGTGGAGTTAGCTGCCAGCAGCATCTCCCCAGCCAGCTCATGCAGGACATCTTGTATTATCGCCTAATTTCACAGATAGTGACATGTAATAGCTGTCATATACCCAGTATCCTTTATATTGTCAGCGACTCTGCAGTGTCCTGTTTTTACCCTTTAACAGTAACCTTTCCAGGTAGGTGGAATCATTCTCACTTACTGTTGAGGAAACTGGCTGTGTGTGGGTAACTGGGTTTAGTTAGTGTCTAGAGGGATAAGACCTTTTTAAATCACAGTCATAGTCTTGGGTTTGAGAGTGGCTTTAGGCCAGCCTGCTGCCTTCCTCCAAAGGTGCCCCCCTCCACTTCCCATGTCCCTGCCAAGTGGCAGTGGAGCCAACCCTTGAATGCTTGTAGGGACAGAAGTTTCCTAACTGCTGGCCCCATGTTCTTTCCAGTTCACATCCCTGGCAGAGCACAGACGTGTCATGGATTGAGGAGGACTCCTGGTTTTCTTCTGTTGCTCCCCTTCTTCCCCCAGGAGGTATCTTTTATAGAGGCTGGCTGCTAGTTCTGGTGACATCATGGCACTGGCATCATGGGGCATGCTGAAATCCCTCAGCTGGTGTTCTCTCCTCTCACAAGTGAAGAGGGGGCCACGTGAAAACTTAGTTTGGCCTCCCCAACTTCCTTAGGCCTGAAGCCCTGTGCCAGGTATTGCTCTTTTCTATTTGCTAAATGTTAGTGGAAACAAAGCTGTTTTGTTTGGTTTGTGTTTCCCTGTGGAAAAGATTACTTTAGGCACATTTTAGAAAATGCTTTTAAAAAGAATCTTGTGTAGGTTGAAAACATAGGGAAAGAAAGCAAATGTCTTGATGGCTTTTTATTACAATAAAAATTGTAGTGAAAGCTCTCTCAACTTCCTCCCTCCTTCTATCCCACTAAACAAACCTTTCTTTGTGGGAGGAGGATTAGGTTTAAACAGCAGGAGCAGAGATGAAGAAATAGCATCATTTGGGGACCCTAGTACTGAAAAGGTCACCACCAGTGACATTTCCTGAATGTTTGTCAAAATTCAAGAGGTTCTTTAAGAGTAAGACTTTGCTGTTGGTGGTAGTGGGAAGGGGATACCCATGGATCCAATAGGAAAACATTTTAAGTCTGTCACATGACATTTGAGGGGTAGAAGGAGGATGGTGGAGAAGGCAATGGCAACCCACTCCAGTGTTCTTGCCTGGAGAATCCCAGGGACAGGGGAGCCTCATGGGCTGCCGTCTATGGGGTCGCACGGAGTTGGACATGACTGAAGCGACTTAGCAGCAGGGGGATGGTACTGGTGATGGTTTAGTCACTCAGTCACGTCCAACTCTTTGTGACCCACGGACTATAGCCCACCAGGCTCCTCTGTCCATGGGATTCTCCAGGCAAGAACACTGGAGTGGGCTGCCTTCTCCAAGAAGGAGGATAGAGGCAGCAAAATTCAACCAGTAAAAAGTGTTTTCGTTGCTACTGTTTTTGGGAAAATGCTTTTCGTATTCAGCTGCTCTTCTCAAGTGCCTTTAAATTTGTCTTCCCTTTTTTGACTAATAAGAAGGGCCTCTTGTAGAAATCCGTCAATTATGTGAGATCTTCTCTCTATAAGCCTTCTCTGAAGTTTGCTGATTGGTGGGCAGGTCATTGTGTTGGCAGCTGCAGTACCGCTGATGTCCTAGATAGGTCTATGGCTTGGGACCCATCTAGGGAGGGGATGACGCACTTAGCCCTTAGTGGTCAGGAGGACCCTGACTGCTGATGTCCTAGATAGGTCTATGGCTTGGGACCCATCTAGGCAGGGGATGATGCACTTAGCCCTTAGTGGTCAGGAGGACCCTGACTGTTTCTGCACATGACACCTGCAACATGCAAGGAAATGTTTAGGCTAGAACTTCACTGTCAAATGTGGTAGCTGCTAGTCACATATGCCTGTTGAACAGCTGAAATGTGGCAGATTGAGATGTGCCATAGGTGTAAACCACACTGAGGACCTAGTGGGGAAAGAATGCAAAATTCTCATCACTGTCCTTTAATTTGGATTACATGTTGAAATGATAATGTTGTAGATACATTCAGTTCAGTTCAGTTCAGTCACTCAGTCGTGTCCGACTCTTTGCGACCCCATGAATCGCAGCATGCCAAGCCTCCCTGTCCATCACAAACTCCCGGAGTTCACCCAGACTTACGTCCATCAAGTCAGTGATGCCATCCAGCCATCTCATCCTCTGTTGTCCCCTTCTCCTCCTGCCCCCAATCCCTCCCAGCATCAGACTCTTTTCCAATGAGTCAACTCTTCGCGTGAGGTGGCCAAAGTACACTGGAGTTTCAGCTTCAGCATCATTCCCTCCAAAGAAATCCCAGGGCTGATCTCCTTCAGAATGGACTGGTTGGATCTCCTTGCAGTCCAAGGGACTCTCAAGAGTCTTCTCCAACACCACAGCTCAAAAGCATCAATTCTTCAACGCTCAGCCTTCTTCACAGTCCAATTCTCACATGCATACATGACCACTGGAAAAACCATAGCCTTGACTAGACGAACCTTTGTTGGCAAAGTAATGTCTCTGCTTTTGAATGTGCTATCTAGGTTGGTCATAACTTTCCTTCCAAGGAGTAAGGGTCTTTTAATTTCATGGCTGCAGTCACCATCTGTAGTGATTTTGGAGCCCAGAAAAGCAAAGTCTGACACTGTTTCCACTGTTTCCCCATCTATTTCCCAGAAGTGGTGGGACCGGATGCCATGATCTTTGTTTTCTGAATGTTGAGCTTTAAGCCAACTTTTTCACTCTCCACTTTCACTTTCATCAAGAGGCTTTTTAGTTCCTCTTCATTTTCTGCCATAAGGGTGGTGTCATCTGCATATCTGAGGTTATTGATATTTCTCCCAGCAATCTTGATTCCAGTTTGTGTTTCTTCCAGTCCAGCGTTTCTCATGATGTACTCTGCATATAAGTTAAATAAGCAGGGTGACAATATACAGCCTTGATGTACTCCTTTTCCTATTTGGAACCAGTCTGTTGTTCCATGTCCAGTTCTAACTGTTGCTTCCTGACCTGCATACATATTTCTCAAGAGGCAGGTCAGGTGGTCTGATATTCCCATCTCTTTCAGAATTTTCCACAATTTATGGTGATCCACACAGTCAAAGGCTTTGGCATAGTCAATAAAGCAGAAATAGATGTTTTTCTGAAACATACGTTAGATTAAGTAAAATACATTATTAAAACTATTTTTGCCCATTTCTCTTTACGTTTGTAATGTGGCTACTAAAAAGTGTGAACTATCTTTGCATTTCTGTTGGATAACACTGGTAGGTGAGAGTTCAGCAAGTCAAGGCCTGTTTTCATAAATAAAGTTTTAAGGGCCACGAGTGCTGGTCAGTGTGTTGTCTGTGTCTGATTTCATGCTACTATGGTTCACAGAGCCTAAAATATTTATTTTCTGGGCTTTTACAGAGAAAAGTCACTAAACTGTGGTCTAAAGTATTCTGGAAAACATGGCAGGACCTAAAAGCAGTCTGGCAAGCCCTGATTCTTACTCCCGCAGGCAAGGAGAGAGAAGCAAGGATGCCTTGATGTCTCAGAGGTGCTTCAGTTCAGTTCAGTCACTCTGTTGTGTCTGACTCTGCCACCCCATGGACTGCGGCGCACCAGGCTTCCCTGTCCATCACCAACTCCCGAAGCCTACTCAAACCCATGTCCATTGAGTCGGTAATGCTATCCAACCATCTCAGCCTCTGTCATCCCCTTCTCCTCCTGCCTTCAATCTTTCCCAGCATCAGGGTCTTTTCCAGTGAGTCAGTTCTTCGCATCAGGTGGCCAACGTATTGGAGTTTCAACTTCAGCATCAGTCCTTCCAATGATATTCAGGACTGATTTCCTTTAGGATTGAGTGGTTTGTGCTTCTCTCTCTCCCCAGCCTGTTCTCTTTAAATAAATGTGAACCTCAAGCCCCTTCACTACTGAGAAGAGAGATTGTAGAGCCAGACAATTAACTCTGGATGAAAGGCAGAGTTTGAACCTTTTACCATCCAGTAGAGGGGTATGGAAACGTTGCTCCTGATTGCTGAATCTCTAAAGGTTTTATGTTAGAGACACAGTTATGGCTGATAAGTAGGATAATGACATGGAGTGAGTTAAGTGGCCTACTTGCTCCAGTGAGCTGCCATCAAAGTGCAAGTGTTTAGTCGCTCAGTCATGTCCGACTCTTTGTGACCCCATGGACTGTAGCCCATTGGGCTCCTCTGTCCATGGGATTCTCCAGGCAAGAATACTGGAGAGGGTTGCCATTTTCTTCTCCAGGATAGAATCCCTACCCAGGGATTCAACCTGGGTCTTCTGCATTGCAGGTGGATTACTTTACCATCTGAGTAACCAGGGACTTGAGCTGCCATAGTACATGTCAATAATTTGGGGCCCTAAAGATATTTTACACCTAAGAGCTCCCATTAGCAGAAGCTATTTCAAGGAAGTATGCATTCTTCCCTGGGTTGGGGAGATTTTCTGGAGTAGGAAATGACAACCCACTCCAGTGTTCTTGCCTGAAAAATCCCATTGACAAAGAAACCTGGCAGGTACTGTCCATGGGGTCGCCAAGAGTCGGACACAACTGAGCTACTGAGAACACACTAAGATATTTTACACCTGAGAGCTCCCATCAGCTAGATGCTATTTCAAGGAAGCAAACATTCTTAAAACCTTGGTTATCACTTGATACCTTGGGAAATGAGTTTTTACCTGGCTGAGTATAAGTTTTGGAGAGTGGTAAAAACTAGAGAGGTGAGATGGATGGACACAAGGGCAAATGGCACAACAGGCCAGAGCTGACGCCACCCAAGCTAGAGCATTCTCCTGGGGCCACTGGTGGGCAAGGGTCTCGGGAGGGTAACAGAGTCTTTGTTCCAAAGTGCAAATTGGTGTGGCACTTCCTTAAAATTCCTTTCTACTCCCCCACCCCAATTTAAATGCATTTCCTAGGATAAGACCCCGCATCAGAGTCAAATTCCCCACAAGCTTTGGGTGGTATTAATGCCGCCAGCACAGGGTGAACCCTGTTACAGTGAATGGAGCCACAGTATTCAGGATGAATTACAGGATGTTAGGCACGTGATTTACCACCTATAGTAAACAGGGCTTCACACATGGTGTATTTCTGCTGCATGGGTTAGTTATTAACTGCAAAAAAAGGGGAAATTCATTTAGAAGACATGCCCATTTTTTATGAGGTAAGGCTGCCTGGAGATGCATGGCATTTTAAAGCAAACAAATTCCTGGGAGAGCCTGAGCTTACCACCCAGAAATGTGGCAAGGAATAAAAACATTTACACCAGTTTAATATGAATGGTTGAAAAAAATATCTATTGCACATTGAACGAGATATATGAAACCATAACCTACTCTTGTGTAGTAAGCAACAGAACCATTCACCTAACAGATGACTATTCGAGTTGACATTATTCTGCATCTTTTCGATCTTCTCTTGCCAAGTGCTAGAGACTGTCAGGGAGAGCCTGCCAGATACATAGGCACTGTTGGCCTGGGGGTTGAGAGCTCGTAAGACTCTTGAAGGTGGAGGTTACCCAGTGATCCTCGTGCTGCAAACTGGAGTGGAAATCAAGGGATGACAGCCAACATAAACAGCGGCTGCATGTGGAATGTCAAAGTGAAGACGGATAGAGGTGGGACTTGCTCGGTCTCCTGCTCCCTTTCTAGTCTATAAAATGGAGCTTATTTCCTATCTTCCGGTAGAAGAAAAAGTACCATATGACTTTTGGGGGCCTCTGAAGTGATTCTCAGTTCATTCTTATAACATAGGTGGAATTTGACCTCCTCCAAAATTATTCAGGGGTGATTCCTGCTTAATCCTACCATGATTTATCTACTACACACGAGCTATTAAAGCTAGGAGGAGTCTTGAGAGATGTTTTTGTGTAGCTTTCTTCTTTCACAGACCAAGAAATTGACACCTCAGAAAGGTTAATGAATTGCCTAAAGTTAAGTGCTAGCTGAGTGCAAGCCTGGTCCTAAGAACTCAGAGCTCCTTCCATTCGACTTCCTGTGTCTGTTCACACACAGAAAGTTACGTGGGATCCCTGATTTTAAAAAGTAGTGAAATTAAAAATGTCCTCAATCCCGTCGTTTGATTCGTAAATGACCTAGGTCATTTTCTGTGTCAGGGTACCTTACCTGGCTGGTTCAGGTTCCTAATGTTTTGTGATGCCTGGCCTGTGGAGCTTTCTTTTAATTAGTGTCTTGAAAGTTTCAGAGTTCAATTCACTCATCTCCTCTGGGGATGATAGTAACAGTTTCATATTTGGGAAGATTAATAGAATTTGGGAATTTTAGAGAATTAACTTTCCTGTCCTATACACTGGCGGCATGTTGAAATAAACTTGAGAGGCCATTCCTTGTGAAAGCAAAAGAGTTTCTTTGTAGAGTGCAATTTATGGGCTTTGACATTTCTATAATATTTAAACTCAAGAATCTTACTCTGATGGTGTGTCTGACATCCCCATACTCTTTAAGATCACTGTAGAACTCTTGGTTTGTATTAATTCCATTTCATTTGTGTATTTTATGTGTTTAGTGGTCATATTTGAAAAACATCTCTTGTGAGTGCTCTGCATAATTTTGGCAGAAAATTACTTTTTTTGTGTTTCTGCGATGATCCCCTGAGATCATTTTTGCATAAATCCAGCCTTCTATTTTCAGATACAAATCTGTTGTACAGATGATTCTTCTTAGAAGAAAAGATGCATTTGTAGCTGAAAAATGTAAATTACTTTTCTTGGAAAATACCTCTCTGGGCCCCCATTTCCAAAATGTGATGATTGCACATTGCATGTTTTTGTGCGTGCTCAGGAGACTGTTTTCCTTACAATTAGAAAACTCTTGATTGTGTGGCAGGTACAATATAGTGACATGGTTGCTTCAGCCACAAGCAAGTCAGGGGTGGGGGTGGGCAGGTAAGGGGAAAAACAAAAGATTCAGTATGGATGTGGTACTTAGTTAAGGGGAAGGGGTTTTGGTTTTGAAGTGGAGGGGTGGGAGTGGAGGGTGTCATGAGCATTCTTTAAAGGATAAGTGTGTTAGCAAAGGACATTTCTAACTGGGGTCATTTAAATATAATTACAATCCCCCATTTGCAGTTCATCTTTGCTTTTGCTTTTTCATTGAGGATTCAGTTTTATTGGCTACCTTATGGAAAGGCTTTTGGGCCAACTACCCTCCCCATCACAAGTATCACGAAATGAGGAAGGCCAGCAGACACATCTTCCTAGAAAGTCTTCTCTTCACTCCAAGGGTTACTCTCTGAGGCACTCTGGGGGCACTGCTGTAAAGCAAAGTGTAAAATCAACGTATTCAGATTTGTGCCAAAGAAAGACTCAAGTTTGAGAACATTTACATCTGTTTTCAATAACTCCTCACATATGCTGCAGAATGTACGTTATCCATCTTGTTATCCAGGAAATAACATTTGTTGCAAACAGTTTGCCAATTCGTAATTTTATTGAATTTGTTTATCATGCTGTGGCTTCATATGAGGTCTGAAAGATGGTGATCTTTGGTGTTCCAGCTGTTGTAACATTCTGCAGTGGGGCCTTAATTCTGGGCTTGCCTGGGATTCTTTGGAGGGTTTGGACTTTCTTAGAACCGTAGATGAAGAGCTGGCGCTGTTGATGGGCAATTATTTTCGGGGAACACAGTAACTTTACTCACACACTCCTCAAACCCATTTTCATTTCTGGCTTTTAAATATAGTCTTGGGACTGACGTGTTAAATAGAGCTCCTTGTGTGCCCCATACCATCTCCTTTGAAATCTGCACAAACTGTTTTCATGTTTGTTTGAGAAAACATTAATCCTTGGCAGGGGGTGGGGCGGGGCGGGGCGGGGGGGACTTGATTCTTTAGCACTGACCCAAACTATCTCAAGCCTAAAAATAGGAAAAATTTCTTTCTGTAGGGAAGCTATGAAATATCTTTTTGCTGAATAAATATTATTATTTTCTTAAGATGTTGTTGGTAGATGAAAAGCAAGTTCAACTAGGTCTAATTTTATCATTTTCCTATTTTCTTTAGGCGACGTTTTCTTCACTGAGGTTTATATTGTCTTTGCCAAAACTGAGAAGAAAAAAAAATAATAACCTTGAAAGCTCTTTCGATCTGAATTACTCCTAAATGTTTTTAACGGTTTGTTATAACCACACAAATGTGATCTTGGGGCCATTTTGAGGTTATTGAGTTTCCTTGGAGATGAGACTTGGCATTTTCCAAACCAGAGTTTGCTTTTGTGGCCTAGAAGTTGTGAGGCGCGTATATTTGGAGGGCTAAAGATTATTCCCCACCAAGAAGTTTTGTCAACCTGACCTTCTCCACTCTTCCGACGCTGCGCACACAGCAGTAATCTCTGCAGAGGAGAGCAAATAAAGTGAAGAAATATAGCAGTACGTGTTATTTTTACATCCTAAAGTAAATTCTCCAGCATTAAGGTCGACTGGGAATTTTCATCTCAGAGTCCTCATGAACGCTGCTCCACTTCGCCGTTGTCCTCTTGAATCTCTCTTTATTATAGGTCTTTGAGGGAGGTATTTCTTGTAGTAATTTACTCAGCCAGACAGATAAGTGAGATGTGGAGCTGTGGAAATATGGGGCTGGCAGAAGCTTTAGGGGGTCAGCTGGCCCTGCCATTCAGCCTGCAGGAGTAGGTGCCATGGCCAGCCAAGTTGAAGGACTTGTTCCATTATATTTAGAGAACCCGTGTCACCTAGAATCCCTGTGACAAGGTGACCTCTAGCACTAGAGTCTAAAGTTAGTCCCAGTGAAATGAGCGTTCTGTGGATGTTGTTTGAGCCAAATGACTTTAGATAGTCTGCTGAGCCCTTTCTGTGAGGTGATGGTCCAAGAATCACAGACATCTAAGTTAGGACTTAGAAGGTTATCCTTTCGAGCTCCCCATCCCAAAGAAGGAATCCATCTGATGCTACCCCTGTCAGTTTATCATCTCTGGTTGGAGCCGTAAGCAATTCAAGAAGCAGCTGGGCCACTGATGAAAGGCTGTCATGAGAACTTTCTTCTTTCTTTTGGTGGGATGTCTGTGGCCCTTCAACTTTTCTCCACTGATGTCAATTCTGAGAGACACAGATTTTAAAAATCACTCTTCAAAGGGTAAAAAAAAATGAAAAAGTATAGGACATTAAAAACAAGCAAACAAAGTCACTTTTTCCACTTAATTTTTTTACTCCATTCTGCTGTTCAAAATCAACTTTCAAGGTCAATTGTGTCAGTTTTAAAGAAAAAATAGATTTATTTATTTTTCTTTTTTAGAATATGTTAGTAAAACAAGAATTCATTCATCATTTTAGGTTTTCCAGAAGGAAGATTCAGGTAAATTAAATTGATCAATTCTTCCCTAAGTTCTTTGTTTTTAAGTTCTTTTGGTTGTTAAATCATGTTTGCTAAGTTACTTCAGTCATGTCTGACTCTTTGTGACCCCACGGACTGTAGCCTGCCAGGCTCCTCTGCCCATGGGATTTTTCAGGCAAGAGTACTGGAGTGGGTTGCCATTTCCTTCTCCAGGGGATCTTCCTGGCCTAGAGATCGAACCCATGTCTCTTATGTCTCCTGCATTGGCAGGAGGGGTCTTTGCTACTCGTGCCACCTAGGTATTTTGGTTGGTAACTAACTCATCAATCGGCCTATAAAATAAATGCTTACTGACTAAATGTTAAATATATAATTCATAAATTTTTGAATAAGCAAAACCTTTGCTGCTGAGAGATGTCAACTGACTCATATCTCATCTTTATTTGATTGCTTATCATGAAAATAATTTTACTCGCTATTGCCTTCAAGAGTGTGTACTCAGCCTGTGTCCAGTCAGAAGGCTTTTCTCCTTCCAAATATTTCTCATCACAAATATTCTATAATCAGTTATCACTGGATCCAGTTATTTGGCAGCATGGTAGATTGGGAAGTATTTTGGGGTTTCAGCCCATCCACCTACCTGTTTATGAAGATTACCGGGGAAAATGTGTCTAACCTCTTTGTACCTTCTGCTGAGGGACTCCTGTGAGCAAAATGATCTGTGTAATGCTCCAAGAACCTAACAGATACTTAGGAGTAGAGATACCTATTTTTTTGCTTTAGTCTACTGCAGTTGACCTTAGGTTTCTTACTGATCTTCATGTATATCAGGGATTTGAGTCTTGTCTCCAGATGCCTGAATTTTTTTATGAACTTTGATTCTGAGATGCCAAATACATCATCACATTCTCTCTAGTTTCCTGGATAAATAAGGTGAGCGCATATCACAGAATTTCTGTAGCAGTCTCATTGTAAAATATTTCGTCCCTTTGTCCCCTAAACTGTTGGAATGTCTTAGAAATCTGAACATTTTGATATCTAGTTTTGGAATCTCCTAGCCAATCTCTTGTGTCAAAAATAGCATAGAAACAGTTGTCTAATGCTTTCTAATTTAAATCAGAAAGTACCAATTATCCTATTTCTGACATGCCATGGAATACCTTACTGGCATAAGACAAAGAAGAGTTTTGAAGAAATAGTGCAGCCAGATATTAAGGCATGAAATGCACTCTGGAGAGCATCTCATGTTTCAAGATCTCTGCTTGCTAGGATGGTATAGCAAGAAGATAAAGATGGTTCCTCCCTACTTCCAAGGGCTGTGATCTCTGCATAAGTAAGATCACTTGTGGTGGAGGCCTCCTCCTCTGGTTGCCTTTTCTCTCCCTGATTCATTAATGTCTTGTCACTGCTATTACAAATTAGTAGGACAAAACAACACAAATATACTCTGTCTTTGTCTCCCAAAGAATTATGCCAACCACACGTAAAAAAACACATTAACCTATTGCAAGGTCCCCCAAAGTCTTAACTTTTACAGATTCAAGTCCAAAATACCATCTAAGTCTCATCAGCTCAAAAGTACCAAATTTCATTACCTCAGTCATCTATATGAGCTATGAATGAAGCTTGGAGTAGAATCCATTCTGTGGCAAAATTACTCTCCATCCATGGACTTGTGAAGATAGAAGCAAATTCTCTGCTTCCAAAATGCAGTAGTAGGAGAGATGAGGGGCTTCCAGATGGCGGTAGTGGTAAAGAACCTTCCTGACTGTGCAGGAGGCATACGAGATGCAGGTTTGATCCCTAGGTTGGAAAGATCCCCTGGAGGAGGCCATGGCAACCCACTCCAGTATTCTTGACTGGAGAATCCCTTGGACAGAGGAGCCTGACAGGTTACGGTCCATAGGGTTGCAAAGAGTTGGACACAACTGAAGCAACTTAGCACACATGCAGGATAGACGAACGGTACCAGTTGTAGACATTCCATTCAAAAATGGAGAAAGGAGTAATTTACCATCCCCAAGCAATTTTTAAATCCAGCAGAGCAAGCTCCATGAGGTTTTCAGGTCTGGGAATAATCCTCTGTGGCTTGAGGCTCTGCCTTACAGGCCTTTGGCTCCATTGTCTGGGTCATCCTTCCTTTTTTCGTAAAAGATGGCATGTGTTTACAGCTGAGTAGTTACATTAGTGTGTCTCTTGTTTATAGAATTGTGGTTACCTGACAGAGTTCTTTCAGTTCATATTATTTTTCCTTTCAGTTTAAGTGGTGGTATTTCTGCTGATGAAACATTCTCAAAACCCTTGAGGTCTCCAGTGTATGTTATGGAATTCATTCTGTGAGACAAGAGGGTCATCCACAGATCTTTTCTGGGTAATCCTGTCTCTGTTTCTGACTTCTGCTGAGATGGGAATTCATCAGAAACATGCTTAATCTCTTCAAAGAGCCCTCTGTGTGATTAAATACTCTGATCTTTTGATCCTTCTGAAGCACTAGCCAAAGGTTCTATAGTTATACCCTTTGTTTTCTCTCTGGGGCATCCTTTCTTGAAGGTATATCCTTAAATTTTAGCATCTTTTGCGATATGAATAGTCTGAGAATTTCCCAAATCATCAGGCTTTGGTTATTTTTTGCCTGACAATTCTTTCTTTAATTCACATTTTTCTTGTATGTCACTCTAAACATTGAGAGGAAACCAGGTTTCACTGTCCGCATTTTGCTTGGAGGTGTGTGTGGGCTCAGTTGCTCAGTCGTGTCCAACTCTTTGCAACCCCATGGACTGGAGCCCACCAGGCTTCTCTATCCATGGAATTGTCCAGGCCAAGACTACTGGAGTGGATTTCCATTTCCTTCTCCAGGGGACCTTCCCAACCCAGGGATTGAACTCACATCTCCTGCATTCTTCTGCATCACCTGGGAAGCCCCTTGCTTGGAAATGCTACTGTGCTGTGCTTAGTCATGTCTGACTCTTTGTGACCCCATGAACCATAGCCTGCCAGGCTCCTCTGTCCATGGGGATCCTCCATGCAAAAATACTGGAGTGAGTTGCCATGCCCTCCTCCAGGGGATCTTCCTAACCCAGGGATCGAACCCAGTTCTCTTGTATTACAGGCAAATTCTTTACCATCTGAGCCACTAGGAAAGCTCCTTGGAAATATCCTCAGCTAAATAGGAACTTCACTGCTTACAAGTTATGTTTTCCATCTAACTGTAGGACATGATTCAGTTAATCTTTTTTGCCACTATGTGAAAATGATTCCCTTTCTTCAGGTGTCCAATAATGTGTTCTTTTGTTTCCTTCTGAGCATTCACTAGCAGCACCTTTAACTTTCATACTCCTATCAACAGTCTGTTTATTACTGTTTAAGAACTCCCTAAGAGAATATTGGTTTTCTCTACCACACTCCTCACTTCCTTCTGAGTTCTCACTAATGGACTCACTAATGCTAATATTTTACTAACCATCTGCTTAAGGCAATCTAGCTCTTCTCTTACGTTCTTCAAAAGTTCTCCACTCTCTCTACATTGTCAAACTCCAAAGCCACTTCCACATTTTTAGTTATTTGTCACACTAGCGCCCTGCTTACTTCCCTGTTACCATTGCAATAAATTACCACAGATTACTGGCATAGCACAAATTAATTATCTTATAGTTCTGGAGGTCAGAAGTTTAAAGTGAGTTGTACAGGGCTAAAAGTAGTGTGTCAGTAGGGCTGGTTCTGTTGGGAGGGTCTGAGCGGAGAATCCGTTTGTCTTTTCCGGCTTCTAGTGATAGCCTACATGCCTTTGTTTGTGGCCCCTGCTCTCTCTTCAAAGAGTATCACTCCATCTGTTTTTGTCATCATGCCATCTTTCTCTGACTTTGGCACCTCCTGTGTTTCTCTTAGAAGGATCTTTGCAAATACATTGGGTCCACCTGGATAATCCAGATCCGTTAATGTCCCATTTTCCATGTAAGGTAATATTCACATGTAAGGTAATATTCACAGGTAAGGCAATATTTACAGGTTCGGGGATTAGGATGAAGACTGCAAAAAAAAAGTGCATCAGTCACTCTTTGTGACCCATGGACTGTAACCCACCAGGCTCCTCTGTCCATGGAATTCTACAGGCAAGACTACTGGAGTGAGTAACCGTTTTCTTCTCCAAGGATCTTCCCGGAATTGAACCTGGGTCTCCTGAATTGCAGGTGGATTTTTTTTTTTTTTTTTTTTTTAACCATCTGAGCCACCAGAGAAGGCTTAGGATAAAGACTAACTGGGTGTTATTCAACCTACCTCACTGCTGTTTTTTCAGTTCTTCCAACTTTTAGGTTGATAAACACCATGTAGTTGTGGAAAGGACTAATTTAGGAGTCAAAAGTCTAGATTTCACTCTCACTTGTCCAACTAAAAGTTCTAACTAAAAGTTAGAACAAGCCATTTTACTGCCTCAGACCTCAGTTTTGTCAACTGTAAAATGAGGGGATTACACTGAGTGATTGCCAAGGCCCTTTAGGACTCTTCACTGTTTGAATTCTTTGGTTCTGGGCTTTCGCTGCAATCACATACTTCTTGAAAAAGAAGTGATGATGAGTTTCCATTGTCAGAGAGTTAGGAGTGAATGAGCCCAGGTGGCACTGCAGTCTGGTGCTGAGTTTCAGTTGAGGTGACTTCAGTATGCTGTTGGTGTTCTTACCATATTGTGGACCTGTGACACTCAGCACCTTGAAGCAAAAGCATTCTCAAGCATAGTTTCTCTTAGGAGGTGCTTGGATGGAATAATGAGGAAAGATCATACTGTCTAGTGGACAGAGGGGTTGCTGCTGCTGCTGCTGCTGCGTCGCTTCAGTCGTGTCCGACTCTGTGCGACCCCGTAGACAGCAGCCCACCAGGCTCCCCCGTCCCTGGGATTCTCCAGGCAAGAACACTGGAGTGGGTTGCCATTTCCTTCTCCAATGCATGAAAGTGAAAAGTGAAAGTGAAGTCGCTCAGTCGTGTCCGACTCTTCGCGACCCTGTGGGTTGTAGCCCACCAGGCTCCTCTGTTCATGGGATTTTCCAGGCAAAAGTGCTGGAGTGGGGTGCCATTGCCTTCTCTGGACAGAGGGGTTAGGATGACTTAAATGGTAAAAACTAAGGTCTGAATAAAGAGTGTCTTATGCTCTCCAGGGTGGATAGTGTGGCTGAGAAAGGCTGCAGGTAATGCAAAGGTTTGTGTCTCCTATTGGAGACAGAGACCTTTAGAGTGACTGTGTATTGGCTTTTGCTGTCTTTCTGCAGCTGCAGAATGGGCTGCAAGAGCCAACACAGGTTATAGAACTCCAGAGAGTTGGAGGTGGTGTCGGGCTCTGAGCCCTCCACAAGCAAAAGAGGGAAGTTAGCTCGAGCTGAGACCTCAACAAATCACGTCGTGAAGTTTAAGCACTGAATCTAGGAGAATTCAGAAGAGGAAATTAATTTTTTTCTCCTGTCCTCTGGGACTCTGTGTGACTGGGAACTCACAGGCAATGTTTCTCTTGTTTCTAAAGGACAATACGCATGATAATGAGAAGTTAGAAAGAGGCGCCTTTGGTAAGGACATAGGATTTTCGAAACTGGCCTGTAAAGCTGGCTTAAATCCTGTGTTTTTAAAAAGAGGAATTTCTCCTCTTCATTCAGATGATGGAGCCTTCATAGTTTTTCTTCTGTTATTTCCTCTGCCTGGAAATTTTTGCCCATGTCTTCACATGCTAACACTATTCTCTCTCCTTTAACTATTGGCCATGTTTGTAGATAGAAAGTTTTATTTCTTCTCTCTCCAAATGATTCTTTCTTTTTCTTAAACTCCTATTGTATTTCTAGCCTTTAATTTTTAATGGTATTGGTCATAGTAGGTATTGAATGTATGTTTTTCTCTCAGTCACATTATGGTGTCAAAGATGAATTTATTTGTCTTTGTATCTCTTATAGTATCTCAAGCAAGGGAAGGGGCTTAATTAATGTGTTGAAAGAATTAATAGAATAAAGATCTACTTACACTTAAGCTTAAACTTACTGGATGTGTAAGATACAATAAATGAGTATATTGATATACTGATATTGATATCCATATTGATAGAGAGATAACTTAGTGTTCAGAGAGTGCAGAGTATAGATAAAATGGGAGATATGAAAGAAGTCTAATATGAGATCTGAGGCCTTAGTAAAATCATGTTATAATTGTAGAGAAGATCCAGCAAAAGGTCATGAGCAATTGTGCTGGGTAGGGTTAAATTATACGGCACAGATGGTCACCCTGCCTGTGTTTCAGAGAAGAGGATGATGCGAATGGGCTAGGGTTGTTAGGAAGATCTTTATGGAGGAGGTGGAATTTAGTGGGCCCTTGAAGGGTGTTTGCATCCAACACTTAAGGGTTGAAGGTCTTTTTTTAAAATGTCAGACATTTTCATGTTTGCCTACATGACAGTAGTTACATCTTTACTGTTGCTTGTTTATAAAACAAAATAGAATGGACAAAAATCAGTTGCAAGTTGAAGATTAATTTATACCTATTTTTACTGTACATTTTTTATTCTGCCTCCAACCAAGCTTGTGACATATATGGATCCAAGGGCTCAAGAAATTCCAATGCTCTTTGGTGGACTGTGGTCCTCAAGGAACCTGTGAAGTACTGCCTGATAAATACTTGTGTATTGTTGATGGATTCTAGTTAAGAGTTCTTGATTTATGATTTTGACCCATTCTTCACAGCGTCTGCTAAAGTTTGGCTTTGTTGTTGGGTAGGTATGTTCTAAAAGCATTTTGTACCTGATCCCAGAAGATTTTTTTCTCAATTAGATGGAACTGTATTAACAATTTAGTTAGTGAAGTACATAAAAACCACAGCCACTAAATGGGACATTTTAAAGAAGGTTAGGAGAAGGAGAAGCAACAAAATTTGATGACTGAAATGTTTTCCTTGAAATGTTTGTAACATTATGAGGAGGGGGAAAAACCAGATACCACTGTGGTTGAAATCCGTGGTAGGATAGTGAGGCTTTATGGAATATATGCTATAGTTATTCCATTTGTAAAGTGTTGGGCAGTGCAGGCTGAGTCAGGTGCAATTCAAATACTAATGCAATAAATTCAGCATTGCAAATACTGAGAAAACCGTATTATCTTATGAAATGGAATTTAAACTGATTTCCAATGATTCTGAATATTTAATACAGAGGAAATAATTTCTTCTTCATTTTTTTTTTTCCTTTTCATGCTTCTGGTCAAATGACAGGAATAAAAACAATCACTTGAAAATAAATTCTGAAAGATTACTTCTCAACATATTATAATACTTTTGTTGTTTTGAACTCTTGGATTCTAGCCTGGTTTCTGTGGCTCATTCAAATGGTGAGTTCAGATTTTCCTGGGGTGAAAAAATTGAGTCTGTTTATTTGAAGTTTCTGAGTTTGTGATAACCTAAGTATCACTTTATTTGTCAAAACTAAGTAGGCATCTTGGCTTTCTTCTAGAGAACTGGAGAAAATTACTATCGCTCAATTTAATAAATATATATTTATTTCCTCCTCTCTGATCTAATATGTTTTAAGCATTCTTGGTAACACAAAGAGTAGCTCCTAATTTCTTGATAACTTACTAGTTGAAAGTCTTGCCCAACAAAGAATAAAGAAAGGCACATATTTAAATACCATGCTGTGTGATAGAGATTCCAAGAGTGGTAGGTGATTAGAGAAAGGAGAGGAAATCCATTGCTAGGGTAGGATTCTGTAGGTGGACCACAGCCAATGGTACTCTGACCCCAAATATTCTAGGCAAGGTCTCCCAGCATGCCCTCTTCAGGACCATGGCTAGTGAGTGTAGAAATACAATGCGTGGTGTGCTAAAAATTTCTGGGGGAGTCAAAGGGAAGGGGGAAAAAATCCTCCAGGCCTATCTTTCACTTAGCTTTTTATTTTTAACAAATGAAAGATACGCAGAGCAGTTGTCATTTGTTAAAGTGTAGCAGAAAGAGCGAAACAGGCCAGTGGAGGCTTCATCAAGAACGCTCATTCAGAATGATGAATGTGGCTAAACACACATTTGTTCGTAAAACTTGCAGAGTGGCTGAGCATCATTAAGCATGAGGAATAGGTGCAGCATGCTGAGAAGAGAGTGGAGCAAACAGATGTTGTGAATTTTCACAGGCATCCTTCATCCACCAGTCCATCATTAATATCGTTGAAGGTGATCCTTTCTTTTTATTTAATAAGCACAAACAAAGTGCATGTGCTCTGATTCTGCTGAACACACTTCTTTTTCTGTGGAAGGAAGGGCGTGGGAACAAGGGGGCAGTTATCTAGGTACATCAACTCTCTGTGTGCTTGTATGTGATACCAGCCTGGGGGCTACAGCTGGAGCAGGGGACCTCTTTTATTTTCCTTTTTTTCTCATCCTGCAGAAACCCAAACTATCCCATCACCTGGCTTTGTTACTTAGAAGATTGTCTAGATTCATTGGAGAGGAAAAAGCTATATGGCTCTTAAGTTTGATATTTGCGTGGAATTATACTTCCTTCGCATGCATCCAACTTTTGCAGGGAGGTATTAGAATTTATTTTCTGAAATCGGTTGGACAGAAACATCTTGTTGTTGTTGTGCCAGATTTCTTCAACTTTACCTGTATCATCCAATTCTACTTCTTCTCCTTCCTTCTCTTCCCTTTTACTTTCCAGGCCTTTGAGAGGATAGATTGTGGCCTACATATACTTAGAGGTTTTCCTCTACCTCTGTGTATAGTCTAAGCCACTGATCTTAAACCCTCAGCCTCTTTTACCACCAAAGAAATAGGGAGCCCTGTCTTTTGTAACCTCATTTTCCCAGTCTACTAAATGAGGAGAGTAATGCCTTCTTGCCAGGATTGGTCCAAGTAAAAGCATTTTGTGAATTCTGAAAACCACTCTACCATAATTATGAATGTTGTTTTATGATCAATTGAACAATGAGTTCTCCTTGTAGAGTTTTCACTTAGGGGTAGTCTTTATACACTTAAATTCTTGTGGCCATTGGCATCAAGCTTCCCCTTTAGTGCCAGAGCTATTGGGCCTTTGAAGTTATATGTGTTGTTGCTATGTATGTATATGGTGTCCATGTGTATCTATTTATCTGTTTATTCATTTTCAGACCAGATTAGATATGTTTAAAAAAAAGCAATAGAAAACAATGAAAGTCTAATGCAGATTTAGGGACAATATACTGCTTTATTTTGCTACTAATGAACTATGAAGAATAAAATAACTTTACAGTTGCCCCATTCTTTGTACAAATTATGCATTATTAAGACCTTGAATACCTTCAGGCAGGAGTGAGGAACTCTATATTAAGTCACTTTAGAGCAGAAAATACCTGCTGGTAGTCTCATACCTGTGCAACTTGGTATATTTACTCTTTGACCATTGTTGGTGGTCTGCATCTGCATTGATCTGGTGTTGCAAGTTTAAGTGTGTTTGTGTGTGCTTTTGTTAAAGACTTGTATCTGTACTATTAGAGGAACCTGTCTGTGTTTTAAATGCTCATGTTGCCAGGGCTTTGTGATGATGCCCACATATTCAATAGCTCTGGGTACTGTGTTCAACAGAATTCATCAACAGCCCTGCTGGAGACGGAGTTTGAAGTCGAGAAGCATTACTTTAGCTAACATTGGGTCCATGTTCTTTCTGGAGGTAACACTCAGTTCTTTAAGCCTTTCCAGCATGACAGAAGAGCACATTCACATGGTGGGTGTGTTTTAATTATCTTCCTTAGGCTCTCTAGCTCTTCACTATAGCACTTGTGTCCTTGGAAACTTACAGTAGCCATGGATTTCTTATAGTTTATTATTGAACATAAATATAACCTGAATTTTGGAATGCTGTTTTTTGTCTGTGTGAATAGTTGCCCTCAGGAAGAACAAATGTACGACATAGGCTCAAGCTGATCTCAGGAGACTGGGTCATGGCTGTGTTTACCATGTGCTGCCACCCAAACATTGAAAACCTCACAGGATGACAGGGAGTGTCTATGAGACTCCAGATAGAGTGATTTGTTCCATTTAATTCCCTTTAGGATATGCAGTGTGTGTGTTAGTTGCTCAGTCATGTCCAACTCTTTGTGGTCCCATGGACTGTAGCCTACCGGGCTCCTCTGTCCATGGAATTCTCCAGGCAAGAATACTGGAGTGGATTGCCATTTCCTTCTCCAGGGGATTTTCCCAACCCAGGGATCAAACCCAGGTCTCCTACATTGCAGGCAGATTCTTACCGGCTGAGCCACCAGGAAAGCCCAAGGGATATGAAGAAACTTACCTGCAAATGAGCTTCAGTGGTCTTTTATGCTCCATCCCAGGTGATTTCTGTTCAGGGACTTTGAGATCCAAGTACCCTGCAGGTTGTCTGTGTTATGGCCAAGAGGCAGGTAGGGTTGGCCTTGGCATTTTGTGTTAACCTGCATGGTATAAGAGAAAATGAGTTTATTAGAATCCATGGTAATCTCTGCTGGTGCCTCTGGAGGAGTGAGTGACTTGTTCCAGAATTGATCTCATTTTTTACCCCTTGGTCATCTCAGCTAAACCCTCTCATTGTTTAGATGGGTGGAGTGCACCTAGCCCGGGCTTGGAAGCTTTTAGGCAAAGTCTCCTTACACTTCTGCCTGGGTTTCATCCTTGATAAGATAGAAAAAATGGGACCAATGGCTTCCCAGGTGGCATAGTAGTAAAGAATCCACCTGCCAGTGCAGGAGATGCAAGAGACACAGGGTCGATCCTAGGTCAGGAAGATCCCCTGGTGAAGGAATTGGCAACCCACTCTAGTATTCTTGTCTGGAAAATCCCATGGACAGAGGAGCCTGGCAGGCTATAGTCCATGGGGTTGCAAAGAGACAGACACGACTGAGTGACTGAGCACATACACACAATGGGACCAAACTCAGTTTGTTGAGAGGCTTCAACTGGAAAGTTTCCCAGTTATTTAGATACTTACCTTTTTCTGGCTCTCTCTCAAGCACCCATTGAAGGTGTTCTTTATACCCAGCATGGCCATGAAATAATTAAAGTCTAAGGATTATCAGTAAAAACTGGTCTTGCTATAAGTTCAGTTCAGTCACTCAGTTGTGTCCAACTCTTTGCAACCCTGTGAACTGCAGCACGCCAGGCCTCCCTGTCCATCACCAGCTCCCGGAATCCACCCAAACCCATGTCCATCGAGTTGGTGATGCCATCCAACTATCTCATCCTCTGTTGTCCCCTTCTCCTCCTGTCCTCAATCTTTCCCAGCATCAGGGTCTTTTCAAATGAGTCAGTTCTTCGCATCAGATGGCCAAAGTATTGGAGTTTCAGCTTCAATGTCCTTCCAATGAACACCCAGGACTGATCTCCTTTAGAATGGACTGGTTAGATCTCCTTGCAGTCCAAGGGACTCTCAAGAGTCTTCTCCAACACCACAGTTCAAAAGCATCAATTCTTCGGTGCTCAGCTTTCTTTATAGTCCAACTCTCACATGCATACATGACCACTGGAAAAACCATAGCCTTGACTAGATGGACCTTGTTGGCAAAGTAATGTCTCTGCTTTTTAATATGCTGTCTAGGTTGGTTGTAACTTTTCCTTCCAAGGAGTAAGTGTCTTTTAATTTCATGGCTGCAATCACCATCTGCAGTGATTTTGGAACCCGGAAAAATAAAGTCTGACACTGTTTCCACTGTTTCCCCATCCATCTGCCATGAAGTGATGGGACCAGATGCCATGATCTTAGTTTTCTGAATGTTGAGCTTTAAGCCGACTTTTTCACTCTCCTCTTTCACTTTCATCAAAGGCTCTTTAGTTCTTGTTCACTTTCTGCCATAAGGGTGGTGTCATCTGCATATCTAAGGTTATTGATATTTCTCCCAGCAATCTTGATGCCAGCTGGTGCTTCCTCCAGCCCAGCGTTTCTCATGATGTACTCTTAATATAAGTTAAATAAGCAGGGTGACAATATACAGCCTTGATGTACTCCTTTTCCTATTTTGAACCAGTCTGTTGTTCCGTGTCCAGTTCTAACTGTTGCTTCCTGACCTGCATACACGTTTCTCAAGAGGCAGGTCAGGTGGTCTGGTATGCCCATCTCTTTCAGAATTTTCCACAGTTTATTGTGATCCACACAGTCAAAGGCTTTGGCATAGTCAATAAAGCAGAAATAGATGTTTTTTCTGGAACTCTCTTGCTTTTTCAGTGGTCCAGCGGATGTTGCCAATTTGATCTCTAGTTCTTCTGCCTTTTCTAAAACCAGCTTGAACATTTGGAAGTTCACGGTTCACGTATTGCTGAAGCCTGGCTTGAAGAATTTTAAGCATTACTTTACTCGCGTGTGAGATGAGTGCAATTGTGTGGTAGTTTGAGCATTCTCTGGCATTGCCTTTCTTTGGGATTGGAATGAAAACTGACCTTTTCCAGTCCTGTGACCACTGCTGAATTTTCCATATTTGTTGGCATATTGAGTGCAGCACTTTCACAGCATCATCTTTCAGGATTTGAAATAGCTCACCTGGAATTCCATCACCTCCACTAACTTTATTTGTAGTGATGCTTCCTAATGCGCACTTGACTTTACATTCCAGGATGTCTGGCTCTAGGTAAGTGATCACACCATTGTGATTATCTGGGTCATGAAGCTCTTTTTTTGTACAGTTCTTCTGTGTATTCTTGCCACCTGTTCTTAATATCTTCTGCTTCTGTTAGGTCCATACCATTTCTTTCCTTTATTGGGCCCATCTTTGCATGAAATGTTCCCTTGGTATCTCTAATTTTCTTGAATAGGTCTCTAGTCTTTTGCATTCTATTGTTTTCCTCTATTTCTTTGCACTGATCACTGAGGAAGGCTTTCTTATCTCTCCTTGCTATTCTTTGGAACTCTGCATTCAAATGGGTATATCTTTCCTTTTCTCCTTTGCTTTTCACTTCTCTTCTTTTCACAGCTATTTGTAAGGCCTCCCCAGACAGCCATTTTGCTTTTTGCATTTCTTTTCCATGGGGATGGTCTTGATCCCTGTCTCCTGTACAATGTCACGAACCTCCATCCATAATTCATCAGGCACTCTGTCTATCAGATCTAGTCCCTTAAATCTATTTCTCACTTCCACTGTATAGTCATAAGGGATTTGATTTAGGTCATACCTGAATGGCCTAGTGGTTTTCTCCACTTTCTTCAATTTCAGTCTGAATTTGGCAATAGGAGTTCATGGTCTGAGCCACAGTTGTATATGCTATAAGTATATACACTGTAAGTTAGGAGTCAGCAAACTGTAAACTGCTCCCTGTTTTCATGTGACCATTAGCTGAACATGGTTTTGACATTTTTAAATAGTCTGAACAATAAAAAGAAGAAGAATATTTTGTGACATGTGAAACTTACATGAAATTCAAATCTCGGTGTCCATAGATAAATTCTAGTCTTCCCATTTTTAAATTTATAAAAAATATCAGATCAGATCAGATCAGATCAGTCGCTCAGTCGTGTCCGACTCTCTGCGACCCCATGAATCGCAGCACGCCAGGCCTCCCTGTCCATCACCAACTCCCGGAGTTCACTGAGACTCACGTCCATCAAGTCAGTGATACCATCCAGCCATTTCATCCTCTGTCGTCCCCTTCTCCTCCTGCCCCCAATCCCTCCCAGCATCAGAGTCTTTTCCAATGAGTCAACTCTTCACATGAGCTTAATTATAATATTTTGAATTTTCATCAATAAAAATATTGTGGAAATTTTTTTTCTCTTCTTTGTGTCTACAGAAAATCTGCAGTTATACTGCTTGGTCCACAAAGCCTAAAATATTCACACCTGGCTCTTTATGGAAAGTGCTTACCAACTCCTGATCTAGGTCATTTTATAATCTCACTAGTTGAGTGGTTTTCAGACTGTGGGTCAAGATCAACTATTTGTTGGTGAAATTAATTTATAGGGTTGCAAGTAGCATTTTAGAAACATTTTATAAAATAAGCCAAAATATTAGAGTCCATTGAACATAGTCAGGTTATATGTTGCTTTATGAAGCTGTTTTTCTGAAGGTTTTGTGTTGTGTGTACACACAAGCTGAGTTACCACATCAGATCTAGTGAATCATGGTCAAAGAGTTGGAAAGCCAGAACACAAGACTGTAAGCTCTGTGGGGGCAGAGAGCCTATCTTACTAATCTTTTTTTTTTTTTTTTTTCTTTTGTTGTTGTTGGCCTGGTATATTGCCTGGAGAAAGGAATGGGTGTTTATAAATGTTTTGAAGAGATGACTGAATTCAGGGAAGAAATAGCTTTATTAATTAATTAACTATCATGGACCTAACTGTCATGGCAGTCTAAGGGTGGGTTGGAAAAAGAATTTTCAGACACAGAGTATTGCAGAAAGGAATGAATTTATTAAGAACAAAGAGCAGAGATAATGTGAACATCACTGGGTTGGCAGGCCAACCTCCTGACAGAGCAGGGAGAGCTGATGGGACACTGTTAGAGCAGCGGGCTGGCTCAAGGGAGAGCCAATGCTTTTTGTGGGTTAGTAGCCAATTTTTATAGCCTCAAAAGAAAGAAAATTCCTGCTGGAACGACAACATTAGGTGATTGGTTAGGACGCTATAGGGAGAGTACCAGGCTGAACATTTTTGCCTAATTTGGATCATGAAGCTGCCCTGTAAGGACCAGGGCAGCTTTTGGCAATAGTTACAAGGGGGCTAAGTCAGTTCCGAAGAAGACCTTGGTTCTGGGCTCTGCTTCTGTGCTCTTGATGCACGGTCTTGCACCTGTGGCCTTGGGATAGGACTCCACACTGAATAAGTCCTAAACATATCTTCATGTTTTCAACTCAATGCCTATAGTTTCCTGTAACAGGACATACATATCAATGGGTGGACAAATAATTTTTCTTTTTATTATAGAAGATTCACACAAGAAGCCAGTTTTGAGTTCCATCCTTAAGGATAAATATGCCACATAATGAGCATGGTGAACAGAAGGGGTCCAAGCCGTGAACTGGGGGTCCTGAGTTCTGATACCTGTTCCTTCTTAAACTGTTATAACTCTTGGACTAGTCACCTGTGCTTCTTTATCAAGTTCCTTAGACCCAGGGGAAGTCAGAATGATAATAAGGATTATTGTACACCTGAGTTGTGGGGTTCAGATGGAGGAATGTGTAGGACAGCACATTGAGAAGGGTGCATCCCCATGCAGAGGCAGTGTTCATTATTATGTACCTTAAAATATTTGTATCAGACCCCTACTCTGGGCAAGGCTCTGTGGTGGGCACCAGAAGTTCAAAAAAAATAGAAGTTCAAGCAAGAGGGAAGTTCCAGTAGAAAATAGGAGTTGATATTGATTGTTTACCATGAGGACTGTAAGGTCCTTATAAGATCTTTAAGGGTAAGGACCCTATAGTCATCATGGTAAAACTAGTGAACAGATGAATAGCAATGTAAGACTTAAAATGAGGTGCTAGCAGAGTGGGTGTTGTAAGGCCACCCCTTCCATGTCATTGTTCAGACTCCAGAAAAGAGGTGTTGCCTGTATGTAGAAGGGTAGAGCACAGACAGAGGGAAGTAGGGAGGTGGTGAGAGGCAGTGAGTCTTGGATGGAAAGGAAGCGAGGCCTGGCCGTGGTGGTGGCAGCAGAAAGGAGAAGCCCCTGCGGATGAAAAAGTCCCTTCTGAGTGAGTGACTCCCTGGGCTAATTGGTGCATTACTCTCTGTGATGGGCCTGATGGTGCTGAGATAACAAGACAAAAAAAATCAAATGAGAAATGGAACCTGAGAGTCTAAAAAGTTAGTAAATTTTGACATTAGAAATATAATCAAATTTCACCAGTGGTTTTCTGTAGTGACAGCCAAATCCATCCATGTCAGAGCAGCCGCCTATGGAATGTGGTTTCATGTGGCTTTTCTTCCCTTTTTTTCTCTTTTCCTTTTGCAAAATCAGCATTAGGCTATTTGGAGGACAGGCGAGAACTATTATGTTAAATTGTGCTACCTACAACTTAAGCTTCTGTCTTTGCTAAAGCTGCCAGTTTTTATAAACAACAGAAGACAGAAAGGGTTTACTAAGAATAATGTTGAAGCCCAAAAGAATCCTACAGCCTATAAATCTTAATAGAGGTTCTGAGATTCCAGCAGCCTGGATGTGTCTCTTTTACCCAGGCTCACTCCATCTTGGCTCCCCTGTGATGACTCAATTTTCTTGAAACACAGGCATGGTGCCTCGAATTTACTTGTGGCACTATTTGCCTACAAACAGGAATACATGCATATAACCTATGCAAATCAATAAAAACATGTCAGGACCCCTTAGATCGCACCACTCTTCTAAAATGCAATTTATCTTGCTGCAAATGAGAGTAAGGGCCTAGGTAACAAATAGCGTCTGATCATTTAACTAGCACCTGTTGTCAATGCATTTGAAAACTGCATTTTTCATTTGACATACAGTAAATTGCATTTTCATATATATCGAGTGGAAAAGGGAGGTGGGATGTACATATGCAGCCCTTTATGAATTTTATGAACAATGGATATTTTAGAGCTGTATGTTTAAAGGGGGTCACGTCAAAGGCTGCAAATCTATTCCTTCCTCCTAGCGTTGGTTGTGAACACACTGTACTTTTCTTTTGGCTGCGTGTTGAAGCTCAGTAATGCTGAACGTATAATTATAACGTTCATGTTAGGGGAAGGACAATTACTATAATTTTTGTATAAAATTGAATATAACTTAAATGTATAAATGTGAAATATTAGTTTTGAAAAAAAAAGTTTCTCAGGGGAAAACCGTTTTTTATAAATTACATTTTGTAGTCATTCCCTTTGTCGGCTTAAATTATGAGCCACAGGTTTTTTTTTTTTAATGCAATATTTTGTTTGCAGATGGGTGGCTGTTGCACAAATTCAACAACACTTAGGCTTATCAGCAACAATGGTTTTCACATTAGTGAGCATGGTTTGGCAATATTATTTGACATCTGGAACAAGCTATATTATACCAGACATATCAAGTATAACTGAATGGATCATTTAACTGGCATTTGTTTCAAAAACTCCCACTCTTCAGCTTTTGCCTGGCTGTCATGATATGCCGGCAACGAATACTGCTTTCCCCAGCTTCCGAGTCTCTCATCTGCTTTGACAAGCTCACCGCAATTCCTACCTTAAGTCAGGCATTTTGTAATAGTGGCCCTAAGGTCATGGTTTTGCATCTTTCTTGCATGTCCATCATTTTTTTTTTTAAAGAATGTCATGACGCCAGGCTGTGGCAAAGGCAGGGCCTTTGTGGCCGTAGCAGGACTCAGGCCATCAGTGGAGCTTTTTCTCTGATTTTGAGATCTTGATTGTGGGTCCTCTGGCATGTCTGCATTTTTTGGTAATTGTATCACTGGGAGATCTAGTTTGTTAAATTTCATGTAACTTAGATGGAGAGAAACAAAAAAAGGGGAAGGGCCCTCTTGCATTTTCCCTAAGTGAAAGAACCACATGGGGGCAGAGAGGGGAGAAGTTGGAAATAGGAGAAAATGGTAAGAGCAGAATGTTAGTGCTTACAGCCTCTATTCGTCTGTTTCGTTAAGTTCTCCCAGCATTTCAGGGTACACAGTCACAATTTAGGGGCCTAGCCCCCCAGAGTTTCATGGCATTGCTGCTGCTGGTATACCTTGTTGCTCTGCCTAAGGAATTTACTTCTTAGGATCTCAAAGCCAGGACTGTGAAGATGTCCATAGAGTGTGAGAATGTCATGAGTGCCTTCTACATAAGAAGTAATGCCTGGATTGCATGAGTGTTGCTATGCTGTTGTTTATTGTTCAAGTTTATTTATTTGTTTTGTGTGGGAGATTCTCTCCTTTAACTCAGCACGATACAAACAGATTCCACCCATCTTACTGAGCAAACTCATAGCAACCACTCAATAATTAAAGGGAAAGAGGGACTTAATTAGATAAAGTGAATAATGAGCACATCTCAAATGAAAGGCAAACATTCAAACAATGGAAAAAGTTATAGGCTTAGTCTTGTTGGCATTGTGTTTGGTAAAATTGTTTTTTATCAACACAAACAAGTCAAGTTGAGGCTTGAGGCTGAAAAGGTCTTTATTATCAATACAAATGCCATTGAAAGGAACTAGCCAAGGTGGTCTTACTGTTGGAAAGAAAGCATTCTCAATCCTCTTAACATTTCTTTTTAATTGGAGACAAATTCATTCAGTTAGTCTTTCTTTCATTCTACAAATATTTCCTGATGATGGAACGTTATGTGAAAAGCACTGTGTTAAGCATAGAAAGGAGGCAAAACCAAACAGAAACAACAGTAACAGCAGCAGCTTCTGCAAAACAAAAAGTGAGAGAGAGCGATCTCACTGACAATGGCACCAGGAAGAATAAAACACTGGGGGATATACTTAACCAAGGAGTCGACAGATTTGTACACTGAGAACTATAAAACATTGCTACAAGAAATCAAAGAAGACATATAAATGGAAAGCCATCCTGTGTTGGTGGATTAGAAGACTTATTATTAAAATGTCCATGTTCCCCAAAGCAATCTGAAGATTCAGTGTAATCTCTGTCAAAACCCCAAAGGCATTTTCACACAAATAGAACCATCCCAAAATTTACATGGAATCTCAGGGGACCTTGGATAGCCAAATCAATTTTGAAAAGAGAACAAAGTTGGAGACCTCCCACAGTTCCTGATTTCAAAACATACTACAAAGCAATAGTAATCAAGACAGTGTGGTACTGATTTAAAGACAGACATATAGACCCTTGAACAGAACCAAGAGCCCAGAAATAAACCCTGTGTAGATGATCATGTTATCTTTGACAAGGGTGTTCAGTTACACAAGGGGAAAAGGACAATCTCTTCAATAAATGGTGTTGGCAAAACTGGATATACATATGCAAACGAATGAAATTGGATGCTTATTTTACACCATATACACAAATTCAAGAAGAATTCAAGACCTGAAAGTAATGCCTAAAACTAAAACTCCTAGAAGAAAGGACAGGGGAGAAGCATCAGTACTGTGGATTTGGCAATGATTAGATGTGCTTAGATATGATACGTAAAGTAAAAATAGATGCGACTGCATCAGACTTACTTGACATCAAAGGAAACAATCGACAGAGTGAAAAGGCAACATACAGAATGGGAGAAAACATTTACAAACTCTGTGTCTGATGAGAGGTTAATAATCACAATATATAAGGAACTCCTAAAACTAACAGGAGGAAATGGCAACCCACTCCAGTGTTCTTGCCTGGAGAATCCCAGGGACGGGGGAGCCTGGTGGGCTGCCGTCTGTGGGGTTGCACAGAGTCGGACATGACTGAAGCGACTTAGCAGCAGCAGCAGCAAAACTAACAGACAACTGAGAACCTGATTAAAAGATGGGCAAATTATTTGAATAGACAATTTGTAATGAAGGTACACAAATGACCAACAAACATACAAGATGCTCATCCTCACTAATCATAAGGTAAATGCAAATCAAAATCACATTGAGATATTACCTCAGACCCATTAGGATGGCCACTATCAAAAGAACAGAAAACAGCATGTCTTGTTAAGGATACAGAGAAATTAGAACCCTTGTTCCAATTGCTTGTACTGTTGGTGGCAGTGTAAAATAGCGCAACCATTATGAGAAACAGTATGGAGATTCCTTAAAAAAAATCAGAAATCAAATTACCATATTATTGTGTGTGTGTGTGTATATATATATGGATACAAAGCACACCTTGAAGAGAGATACTTGCACATGCATAGTCATTGCACTATTATTCACAATAGCCAAGAGGTGAAAGTATCCTTGATTAGATGAATGGATAAAGAAAATGTGGTATATACACTTGATGGAATATTATACAGCATTGAATGAGAAAAAAATACTGTCACATTCTACAATGTGGATGAACTTTGAGAACATGAATCTTATTGAAATAAGCCAGACACAAAAGGCCAAACACTATATTATTTCATGCACATGAAGTATCTAAAGTAGTCAGAATCATAGAAATAGAAAGTGGAAGGTGCTTGTCAAGTATGGGATGAGGGAAGAGATGGGAAAGGCAATTTGTGTTTAGTGGATACAGACTTTCAGTTTTGCAAAATGAAAAGTTCTCAAGACCTGTTGCACAACTATGTGAATAAACTTAGCGCTGCTGAACTGTGCATTTAAATGGTTAAGATGATAAATAGAACATTATGTGTTTTTATCACAGTAAAAGTAACAGCAGGAAAACCAAAGTATGTGTTGTCCCTACCTTTGAGGAGTCTAGGAATTTAGTGAAAAAAAAAAAAAAAGTAATTGTAGCTAACTTGTACTAGAAATTGTTGTAGGCAGGGAATGCCGAGGTCCAGCCCCGGCTGATCCAGGGAGTTCGAAGCAGGGATGGCATCGGCGAGGATCAGGATACAATAGCTTCAGTTAGATATGAATTAGAGATGTAAAGAGTAATAGAATAAGGATAGCTCAGTAGGAAAATTCAGAGGCTGAGTAGCTTGGTTTACGCGGGAGATCAATAAAACTTCAAGACAAGAAGTTTGCACCACTTACGTAGGCCGCAGGCGTCCTTCCGTTCTCCCGAAGGAGAGGAGACACTGAGGCCTCCCCGGTCGGATCTTAGAAGCCCAGGCAAAATTAGTAAGCTTGGTGGGTTCCGTGCTCCAGATGGAGACTCAGCCAGAGTTTGAGAGAGAGAGCGACATGGGGAGACCAGTATTTCGAGAAACTGATCCCAATTCTTTATTTTCCATGGTCTACTTTTATACACTGAGATGTTATGCAAAAGTCACGCGGGGTCAGCAGTCCTGACTTTTATCAAAGTCAGGTGCTTCATACAAATGTATACAGAGGTCTTAGGGGTGTTACATCATCTTCTGGCCAGGGGGCCTGCTGACAATTTATGACCCTCTCCTTGTGACAGCGGTCAGTCAACCAGGACACTTAATTCTCCAGGGGTGATTATTCTTAAAAAAGACTCCACCTTACAAAGGTACCAGATAAAGTTACATTCCTATAGGGTGAGGGTGTAGTGGGTTTTAATTAAGGAAAGAATTTACTTAGCCTAAGGTCTAATGTGATTAATATCAAAGGTTAATACTTTTTTCTTCTATATATTCATTAATATGTATGAGGGCAGGGGATGTGGAGACTTAGCAACAAACATTGGCTCAACAAATGAAAAACTCTCCACCAATACAATTTCTAATCAGCCCACTATACTTATACTAATGGTTTTCTAACTTTTCTAAGGAACCTGTTTTTAGAAGGTTTAAAGCATCTCGTGCCTCTCACAGTTGGGAGGCTGTGAGCAATCACATGTGGCCGGACAAGCCTGTCAGGCAGGCTAGAGAACCTTCAGAGTTTGTAGGTTAAAACACTCTTGTCATACCCAGAAATTTTTATTAACTGGAGCTCTAAGTTAACTCCTTCTCCGAAAGAATTGGTGGGGGACAGTCCCCCGTAAAGTCAGAGGTGTAGGTGAGAGCACAAAGTAGTAAACGAGGCAGACTCTGGTTATGGGGGTAGATGCTCGAGAATTTCCAGGGGGACTCCTGAGGCTCGATCCCGCCTTTGCGTATGTTGAGCCTCCTTCCTCATGACCTTTGCCACGGGTGGAGGTCCTCCCGCCGGCTCCCCGCAAGGGAAGGCTTCCTTGAGGAAGTGGGTCTTGGACCTTGGTCACTGCAGCCCTTGATCCACTTAGTGGGCCTTTTTCACCTCTGGCTGCTGCTGGGGCAGTTCAGGTTTTCATAACACACAGCTAAAGTAGGGAGTGGATCTTTGAGGCAGTAGAGGGGAGGCCTGTTGCTTCACCAGCTAAAATTAGCAGCTTTCTACCCAAGGTCATTGTTTTTCTTATTTTTGGCCTTGCTGTGTGGCATGTGGGATCCTAGTTACCCAACCAGGGATAGGACCTGCACCCCGAGCAGCAGAAGCATGAATTCCTAACCCCTGGACCGCCAGGGAGTGCCCCCAAGGTCACTGTTAATTCAGCCTGCCTACACACATGCCTCTGTGCTCTGCGGAGGCCCACTGATGGGACCCAGCATCAGGCACCTATCTGTAGCTACCTTGTCTCTTGCTTTCTTCCTGGGTTTTCATGCACATCTGCCTATTTACTTTCAAATTCCAAAGGCGAACTTGGCTCATAAATCTTCATGATACCCCAAAATGAAATGATAATTTTACCCACTAGAGTTGTTACCTTAATGCCTCTCTAATTATCGTGTGTACTCAGACTTTAGATACTCACTGGGGAGGAAAAGCGAGAGCAGGGGCAGGGCAGCAGCCTGCGTCTCTCTTCTGCTTCGGTGTCATCTGGCTCAGATGTCTTCCCTTGAGAAGGAGAATGGGGCTCCTTTTGCCCTCAAAGCCATCATTGCCCTGCTTTGCTCTCTGTCACAGGGGCCGTCACCTGTGGGAGCATTTCTTAAACTTTTTCACAAGCCAGCTTCCTTTTGGGTTTGACCAGTGGGAGACTCTGACAGGAGACTGGAAGGCAGGAGGTAGGAATAAGCCAATGTGCTTCTCTCCATCCCACTCCACCTCTGTGGCTTCTCTGTGGGGGACTAAATCCCTGTTGTAGTCCTGATTCCTATAGGATAAGGCTTGCCAGGCTTTGGGCTTTGGTTAGTGACCTTGCTGTGGCTTCTCCAGTATTTGTATGTCCAATTCCCTGCATTAAATTCCTTCTGGGGTAAATATTAGAAGCAGTGCCTGTTTTCTACTATTGACCCTGACTGATGCCGTTCTCTGGTACCTGACAGCTTCTTGGTAGTCTATGGGCTTTCAGAAAGCCCTGATTTGGAAACAAACATCAGTTTGGTGTGACTGCTGATTTCAGTAATGGGTGTAGAGGAACACTGTCTGCTGGATCTGAACCCAAAGGTGAAAACGATTGATGACGGCGTGAAGGTAAACTGGTCTGTGCTTAATGAGTCTTGCTTTACCCATGGTAGCACGTGAATTGTGAAATGGGATGGAAAGAAATGCTGGACTCCTAGACTTTATTTTAGATCATAAATATGATAACATAGGATTTTCATATTAAAGAAACTTCCATGAACCAGCACAGTTACTCTGTCCAGTTTAATAAGGCCATATTTATTATATGGCCACCTTGACTGTTGGGCATCAGGCCAGACATATCTAGAAGGAGAGCCCAGACTAAGATAAAAAAGGGTGTTTGGATTGGGAACTCATCTGCAGACTATATTTATATTTGTAGCTATTTTTGCATCTCGTTTGAGATAAAACAGTATAGTGGAATTAATATGAATGTTTCCAGTGATGGAGCCGTTTTGTTTTAGGAGGTTTAGAGTCCTTTAAGGCTGTGTTGGAGCTGTCCCAATAAACTAGTGAAGCCCTCATTAGCTTCAAGAGTTGAGTATTCCCATTTAGACTTAGAAATGTTCAAAACTTGATATCATTTTCAACTTTTTTCTCCCCCTTGATTTTTTCAGCTGCTGAGAAATACTGGGTGAGTAAGAAACAAGTATTTTCTTGTTATCCCTGTAATATCATCTAGTTTTCTTACAGGGGAACTTGGAATCAGAATTTCTTGCAGGGGAACTGTGGTGGTATTGTTTAGTTGCTAAGTGGTGTCTGACTCTTTGCAGCCCCATAAACTGCAGCACACCAGGCTTCTCTGTCCTTCACTATCTCCTGGAGTTTGCTTAAACTCATGTTCATTGAGTTGGTGATGCCATCCAACCATCCCTTCCTCTGTCACACCCTTCTCCTCTTGCCCTCAATCTTTTCCAGCATCAGGGTCTTTTCCAATGAGTCGGCTCTTCACATCAGGTAGCCAAAGTATTGGAAGAGCTTCAGCATCAGTCCTTTCAATGGATATTCAGAGTTGATTTCCTTTAGGATTGACTGGTTTGATCTCCTTGCTGTCCAAGGGACTCTCAAGATTTCACCAGTACCACAGTTCAAAAGCATCAATTCTTTGGCACTCAGCCTTCTTTATGGTCCAGCTCTCACAGCCATACATGACTACTGGAAAAACCATAGCTTTGACTATATGGATGTTTGTTGGCAAAGGAATGTATCTGCTTTTTAATACACTGTCTAGGTTTGTCATAGCTTTTCTTCCAAGGAGTTGAGTCATATAGAAAACATCAAAGTCAAAGCAATAACATATTCAACAATATTTATGCACCAGAGACTTGGGTCCTGGGGTTTAGCATCTAAGAAATCTATCAGTTCCTGCTCTCATGAAGCTTGTAATCCTCTAGAGGAATAAAGTCATTTAGGACTAGAACCAGGGAAGTTCAGGGGGTTGGAGAGCAGAGAAAAGGGTATCTAGATAGACTTGATAAGTTGAAATTTGAAAAATGAGGGAATTCACTAAGCATCAAGAGAGAGGACATCTGGTCACAGTATGCAGAGGTCTGGGAGGCATGAACACATAAGGTATTGCCTTATGGGAAATAACACAGAAGTATTTTAAAGTTGGATCTTTCTGAAAGTAACATAATAGCTTTTTTTTTTTAATTGTTGTTGTTATTTTCTTAACCTCACCTAGGAGAAGATCATTTTAGTAGAGGTTGTTGTTCAACATGATTGAATATGATTGGGTATTATTACTTGCTGATGGGACTTAATTTTCTCATGTTTAAATGTGATCCATTATCTTGTGTCTAGAACATATTAAAATGACTTTAAAATGAGAAACAAGGGAACTCTGGTTATTTCAGTGCAAACGTACTTGTTTATTGAACTAAGCTGAAGGGTGCTGGGATATTTGAATACTAACATTATGTAGATGCTCAAATCCCAGGGTTATACGGCTAGATTAACCATTGGTAATGCTGAGGCTGCCCAGGCTGCAGTGGGAACTTGAGTTTTATTGTCATTTTTTAAAAGCCTTATTCTGTTTGGTTTTTCCTGCTGGCTTCTCTTTTTCATTCTTTCATTCCTTCTCTCCTTCCAGCTCAGAACTCATCAATTTGCAATACCCCTGACAAAACTCATTTATAATGCTGACCAAATTTTCTAGCTTCAGCCAGCTGTTCAGTTTTTTTTTTTCCTGGTGGAAGGCCCTAAACTCTTCTCACTACTTGTTCTGAAGATAAATTAGCGACTTCTAAATAATGCAGTGAACCCTAATTCTCTTTGATTAGTAGCGAGTTAGATGATAGCGACCCATTGAAATTGGCCATCAGCATAAATAATGAGTGAATGAACTGATAAAATGCAAAGTCACTGGCCGTCATAAATCAAATGAAATCCACTTTCTCTGGAAGTCACTGAAATTAGAAGTCCATGCTCCTATTAATTATTTTGCCTTCTGAAGACGACAGTGTTATAAATCAGCCTTGAAAGGCCCTTCACTTAGGAAGCTGAAGGAGTGCGGCTGCCTGCAAATTGCTTTGTGTACGCACCTAATTGTTTCTTAAGTAATCCACCTTTGTAGCATGGCTTTGGGAAACGAAGAAGGTCCTCTTTGGTGGTGATCCACGAAAGTGGGCTTAAGAAGGGCCTTAAAAAGGGTCCAAGTGCAGTAGGAAGTTATCTGTCTTCTTCCCTAGAAAAGATATCCCCAGGGTCCCTATTATGCAGGGCCAGGCACTGTGGGAGTGGTTTTCCATGGCAGGGACCAGGAGGCTGGCTCTAGGCCCCAGGCCATTTTATCATCCTGTCCCAGCTCAACTTCCAGCCAGGCCAGAGAAGCCAAACTTCACACGATTTTAGTGAAAAACAAGATTTTTAAACTTGGAGGAAAAACAGGGATGGAAAACTTTGACTTCACAGGTTCATTTTAAGAGTCATTGTAATCCGCATACGTGAGGTGTGAAATGACACATAATTTTTACTGAACGGTGGGTGGGAAATGATATTCATTTAGGAGCCGATTTTGCGACCGACATTGAAACAAAGCAACGTTCTGTGGAAAACAGGTTAATTATCTGGTAGGATATGTTGTAAACGAGTTTCTTTTTGGACCACTATCTGTCGTAGGTGAAGTCCTGAAGCTGAGACGACTGTGGAAAAAACAGTTCTCTCTGGGGGATGGTCTCAAAATTTGGTCCAGCTTTCCCATGTGACCCTGGATGGTTAATGAATCTGGACAGAGCTCTTAAGAACATTCTCTGCTTCCCACTGAGGATGTGTTATTTTGTTGGCCTCTGTGGAAACAATGATGACGGTTTTATGGAGGTGAAGACAGACTTCGATAGGAAGTAGTTCTTGGGATGTTGGGCTCTAGTCAAGGTACAGCGAGTGTCCCCTTTCACTCACTTCGCTTCAGTGTGGCACTAGAAGTATGGTTTGGGGATAGAGTTTTAAGGGAGAAAGAAGTATTTTTCTTTCTTTTCTCTTTCTGTCGACTTTGATTTCTTTGGCTCTTTGGAGTCTGAGTTGTGTCTTGTGGGATCTTTTGTTACGGTGCGTGGACTCTCTAGTTGTGGCCTGTGGGCTCCAAAACACACGGACCTAGTTGCTCCACGGTATGGGGATCGTAGTTCCACGACCAGGGATCGAACTGCATCCCTTGCATTGCAAGGTGGGTTCTTAACCACTGGACCGTGAGGGAAGTCCTTCTTTTTATCAACTTCTTATCTGCTGCAGGCCTCCTGAATTCACTGGAGGGCCAGTGCACTAAAGGTAACTATGAGCCCTGAAGAATTTAAACTGTCTCCTGGGTTATGTGTGGAAGCATATCCTCCTACTCCTTTGTGATAATTTGGGTGACCTAACCTGTTCTGAATCATCTGTACAAAGAAGGGGTGTGTGTTTTCTCATACAGCTGAAAGAACAACGTAGTTGTTGTGAGTGGTATAAATTCTCCTGTGAGTATGTTCTGATGTTGGGTAAGTTGCTGCCAGATCATTTGTGAATGTGAATAGCCCATTCTGAAAACTAAACTTAATGATTGTATACATGAGCATTATGTCATGGGGTAGAAAGGAGCAATTATTCCCTGGAATATTGAATCTGAAATGCAAAGATGTTCTGGGTTGTGTCTTTGAAAGCAGTCACGTCCGTAGTTTCACAGTGGTTCCATGGGCTTATTCCACATCAGTGTCTCAATCCCTGGACACCTCCACAGCTACCTAATCCACAAAGCTGAGCCTCCTTAGCTCTTGGCATCTTCCTCTCACGTGGTAGCATTCTGCTTTTTGTGGGAGAGGATTCAGGGAAGCAAACACAGCCCATGATCTTCCCTACCTGCTTCTGGAAATCCAGGAGGCACCTGCTGGTGTTCTGTGCTCCAGGACAGAACAAGACCTTCATGGTGACTCCTCTCCTAGAGTTGATTCCTCATGTATCTGTCTTGGTCTTCTCTTCACTTGGCTTCAATTTTGAAGTTGTGGAGTGTGGTGGGAGTTGCAATAAAGACTGGTGGATTGTTGGAGACAGTAAGAGCAGGAGAAGAGTTCATTTGTGTTCGTAGCTCCAGTATTAGTTGAATTTCCCTTTGCTTGTGAGGTTTATAGAGGATAAGCTAGATCCTGACCATCTATACAACTGTGTCCTTCTGGAATGAAACATTTATCACTCATGGTTTATGGATTTTAGCTCATCCTTCTTTTCCTTGGGTGATGTTCCCTTGGGTGGCACATAATCAAGGTGACCGTATGTCCTGGCTTCCCAGGGAGAGTCTCAATTTATGCCTATTTTTCTGATATAATTATTAGTGATCCCCATCCTCTGTTGATTCTTAAAAGTATTGAGATTTAGATGATCACCCTATATATGATACTTGAACTTTTACATGTGTTTCCTGAGCCTCATAGAGACTGTGGCATATTGAGAAAATCCAAGTTTTGGAAAGTGAATTTATCCCTTAGTGTATGACCTTGGGCTACTTAGGTTCGCTGAGCCTCTTTTTCTTTATCTATAAAATGAGGTTCATTTATCTATAAAATTTATCTATAAAGTGAGCTTCATTGTACACCCTCATAGATTTGTGCTGAGAATTAAATAAAACAGCATGTAAAGAACCTAGCAAATTACTAGCCAGATAGATAGGTGGAAGATAAAACATTTGTTCTCTTTTATTCCTCAGAATAAGCCCAGAGAGGGCAGACACTTTGCCATGCTTCTGAACCTGATTTTGTGTTGCAAACAATTAAGTCAGCATCAGCCCATGTGACAGAGAGAGAAGGAGAAAAAGAGAGAATCATCCCCATGTGAAGAAAGACCCTCTCCCCAAACCTCTTAGAATGCCCCCTATAAAGAGATGAAAAAGTCACATAGGAGAGAGACGCTGGGTTTTCTCTTCAGGTGAACAAATTGTGGATTTGTTGTTTGTAGCAAAAGGAACAGAAAGAGATACAGTGAACGGCATTGCCTTTCAAATGTAATGTGGCGGTGAACATAATCTACTGATCTTGAAGAAGCCTCTGTCTTTTCATCTGTGAAATGGGGATTAAAAAGATTGTAGTAGGAATTAAATGGGGCCAACATGGACAGGAGTCCTACAACCTGTGCCAGGCTGGGCACACATGGTGGGTCATGGTTTTCCTGCTCTTTGCAGAGCTGAGGCACCCAAACACCAGAATGCTGGGTCAGGAGTAAAATGACCACGGGGAGCAATGCCGTTCCGTGTCCTGAGATTCCCATGTCCTTTACAATGACGCTCAGTAACACCTCATTCTTTCTCTGAAGTCTCAGGAGGGCACACATAGCTCTGTTGAACTGGCCCAACAGGGACTGGCATTTTTAAAGCAATTTGTATAGCTTTATGGAGATTACTCTTTTTAATGTTTTTAGAGTAAAAAGAGTTTATTTTCCTCAAGATTTCCAGCCCAGATGGCTCAAAGTCTGTAGAAGAAAGTTATAAATGTTAGCAGCCAGGACTGACTGTCAGCTGTGACCGGCTCCAGGTGACCCCCGTGCTGATGGGGCGCACAGACTCTGAGGCCCTCTGTGCCTGGCCACTCTCAGTGCCTTAGCCCCTCTGTCCACTCAGGCGAGGGAGGCGCCCAGTGGGGACCTTGCTTCACCTCGGTGAATGGCTGTGTACAGATCACACCGGGCCGGCTGCAAAGGTACTCGTGGCTTGTAGGAGCCCTTGGTAGGAAAAGATAATACATATCTGTGCATTTGCATTCTTGTTCCTTCTGGTACCTTCCTCCCCACCCCCACCCACCCACTAATGATCACAGAAGAGTCTGGTAATGGGTAAAGCCCTCCACCTGACCTTAGACCTCAGCGGGACTCCTGTTGCGTTTAGTAGCTAATACTTTGCGTAGCACTTAATACGTGCCGAGTAGCGGCAGCGTTTACTGAGAGTAGCAGCACAGGCTCCTGTGGTGTTTGTGCTGGTGCTCAGCTGTGTCTGACTCTTTGCGACCCCATGGACTGTAGCTCACCAGGCTCGTCTGCCCATGGAATTTCCAGGCAAGAATACTGGAGTGGGGTGCCATTGCCTACTCCAGGGGATCTCCCCGACCCGGGGATTGAACCCACATCTCTTGTGTTTCCTGCCTTGGGAGGTGGATTCTTTACCACTAGTGCCACCTGGGAAGGCCCTATGGTGTTTCTATCTCCCCCAAATTCAGACGTGGAAACCTAATCCCCAAGGTGTGGTGTTAGGAGGTCGGCCCTTTGGGAGGTCACGAGAATGGAAAGGTTATAAATAGAATTAGTGTCCTTATAGAAGAGGCCCCAGAGAGCTCCCTGGACCCTCATGCCAGGCAAATGCACAGGGAGAAGTGTGCGGCCGGGAAGAGGGCCCTGATCCCAGGCTTCCAGCCCCCAGAGCCGTGAGAAGCACATTTGCGTATAAGCCACTCAGGGTATGACATTTTGTTACAGCCGCTGGAACAGACTAAGCCGTTGGCCAGGTCGCCCACCTGAGAGCGGCAGAGCCCGAATCTGAACCTGGGCCAGCTGGCACCCCATCCCTGCTTGACACCAGTTTGCTTCTCATCCTCCTTCATTATCATCTTTTCTTTTTGTCTGTTGGGTTTGTTTCTTTCTTTGCTTGCTTTACAAGTTTCAGAGAAGATTATGAACGCTTTGGAGAATTTCGGCAGCAGTGGGGGTGGGGGGAGGTTGCTCTTCCATGTCCTTTTGTTTATTGAACTGTATAAGTACAGTATCCTCCATGCTAACGGCTAAAGCTCAGTTCTCTCTGGCTGACCTTCAGCCTGACCCACTCTCTTCCCCAGATGTAATAACATCAGGGCTTTGCTATATTTACTTTTCTTTCTTCTGTGAATTTATATACCCCCATGCATAGATACATATATATACATACTAAGAATTTATGGTGCTATATAAGATAACTAGCTTGCTGTTCTCACTTGTTTGTATGTCTTAGATATCTTCTGATGTCATGGAGATATATTCACCCTTTTTGACTTGTGTGCAGTATTCCATGCTGCAGATATGCCAAGGTATAATTAGACTGTTAGCTATCTGCGGGTATTTAGGTTGTTAGTCATTTCTCCTTATCACATAGATAATGAATGGCCTTGTTATGAGTCTCTCTGTGTACATGTGGAATTGTTTCTCTTGAGTGTATTCTAAAAAGTGAAATTGCTTAATCATAGTGTATGCATATTTTCAGTTGTAATAGACAGGATAAAAATTGTCCTCCAGTGATTTTTATCACTATTCACTTTTACTAGTAGAAGTATCTTTGACCTGTTTCTGCAAAAATTTGATATTAGCATACTCTCAAAATTATTGCAGACTATTAACTATAACACAGTGTATCTCATTGCCAATTAAGATTTTCATCTGCTTGCCAAATATGAGAATCATTTTATATATTCATCATCTAGTTTTTTGTTTTCTATGTTTTGAATTGCTGCTGTATATCATGTGTCCATCTTCCTATTGGCTTGTGTGACCCTTACTTACTTAATGATTTCTAGTGAGTCTTTACTGAGGTATACTTGGCTTCAATCTCTCATTTTGCAAGTATTTTCTTCCTTCTTCTGTTGCCTTTCAACTTTATGGTGCTTTTTATTACACACAGGGTTTTAATTTTGATGTTGTCAGATTAACAAGTCTTTTCCTTTATGCTGTTTCTGTTTTATTGCAGGCCTTACCAACCCTTAGGTCATAAACATATTCTCCTGTATTTCTTTGAAAACTCTAATTTTATTTTTTGGGTATGGATCCATTGGAAATAAATAAATCTCTCTCTCTCTCTTTCTTTATATGTATATATGTATTATATGTATATATATATATGAATACTTTCATGTTGAGATAAATTCATATATATTTATGAATATGTATGTATATATACATGTATACATTTCTTCCCCACCCCCCCAACAATGGATAGCAAGTTGGCCCAGAACCATTTGTTTTAGGCCATTTTTCTAGCCATTTTTAAATGCTATTTCTTACTATCTATAAAATTTCTAATTAGGCACAGATCTGGACTCTATTCTTTTCACAGATCTGTGACCAGAACAGGATTATGTTAGCTTCCTATGTCTTGAGAAGCTAGGCTATTACAGCATTTCTAACTCTACTCTTAAAGCCAACTATTGCTTGTGTGGCCCATCTTATCACTAACATTGGGTAGTTCTCATGGGCTCTAAATGAGGCATAAGAGTCAGCATGATTTTTGGCAGTAAGATGTCCATCAGAAGATACAGGTTCTAATTTTAATTCTGCTGTACTCTCTGTGGCCACAAATCACTTACTCTCTCTGTTATATGATGGGGAACAAATCAGATTGAGTAGGCTTGAAATCCTGACTGGTGCCTGCCGCTTAATGACTGTGGAGTTTGAGGATAAATGCTTAACTTCTCTATCTCTTCTATTAATAGGGGTATTATCATCTACCTCTCAGGATGGTTTTAAGGCCTTTTATACAAATAATGTGTTAGGGAACATTTTGTTAATTATAAAACACTACAAAGACTACACTGCATACTAATATGTACAGGCCTTGATTTTATTTTGGTCCAGTAAAGTTAATACATCTTTGTCTCACCTACCTCTGAGAGCTGTTCTGAACATCAAATAGGATGTCCTTTGATAAAATTGAAAATGTCATAAAGATTATTTATTACTGATGAATCCCAACAGGTAGGCTGTAATTGACACATATTAACCAAGCCTGTAGGGCTCTTGTAGTGAAGGAGGGTCATGTTAATAGAGTATCTTCAGGCAAGATTTGGTGGAGCCAGATTTATGGCGTCCCTTGAGTCTTCACCTACTGGAGTGAAGAAAGGTATGGTGTTGGTCCTTTAGAAGGGTGCCGGTGGTCTTTTAAGTGTGAATAATAGGCAGAGTGAAGACTGTGTGAGTTCTTGTGCTAAGATGATCAAAGGGAGGGTGGAGCTGACCGTCGGTTCCCTAATCTTATCAATGGCTATATATAGTTTTAAAAAATGAAAAGTTTGACCTTTATTTGTTTATAAGTTATTTAGTCCGTCTCTCTTTCTTTCCCTGCCTAAATCCACTTTCACACTGAACCCAAGTCTTTAGCACTTAAGAAACCGTCAAAATACTAGGTCATTGAATATTAAAGTGAGAGACGAGAAAAAAGGAAAAAGAAAACATGAACGGGGCTCTTGTTATAATATTGGCAAATATTTTTCCTTCTGCGGGCAGCAGTGCCGTCGTGATGCAGTGTTGCTTTGGTGACTCTAAGTAGCCATTTCTCCCTGTGCGCACACCTCGGTATAGTTCTCTTCCGTGATGACTTGGACTGGCCCGATGGGACATTGACATGTGTGGCATGCAAGCAGAAACTTCGTAAGTGCTTGCACCTTGGCTTTGGTTTTGGAACATTTGCACTTAAAGCCCACCTGACAGGTAAAGAATCTCAAGCTAGCCATGTGGAGAGAGAGGTCACAGCCCCCAGTCATCGCCCAGACTCCTGACATGTGAGTCGAGCCACCTTGGACACTCCGTCCCCTGTGACCATCTGACAGCACACACATGAAGACTTGAAGTGAGAGCGGTAGAAGAACTGCCCAGTTGAGCCCTGTGAGTGCACAGTTATAAGCAAATAAAATAGTGGTTGTTTAAATCCACTCCGTTTGTTGTATAGCAATAGATAACACACACACACATATTGAACTCCCGTTTAATGTATGAGCATTCACCTATTTTTTATATCTGAGAAGTTGGTGTTTTTAGATTTGAGTTCAGGCTATTTTACCTGAAGACAGTCATTTCTCTCCATAATGTAGTCCACTCAAACAGCAAGGTGTGAGGCGTTGCATTTAGAGCGTGTCCACTTCATAAAGGAAAAGGTGGTGTACGGAGCATTGTCTGTTTCCTGTTTAGGCCAGTTCCCTTCCCATTGGGCCCCCTGGATCCAGAAGGGCCCATAGGAGAAGGTGTCTTGGTAAGGATATTTATTTCTGCAGCTCGCGTGCACAGGGGAACCTGGGAGAATTTATAAATCCATCATTTCAAGTCATTAGGAGGCATGTTGGTCAGTGCAGGAGACTCTCTGCTCGTTAATTCAGGAGAGATTTACTTGTGTCACCCTCATTAGTATTTATGGGATTTATCCACATCAATCGCTAGTGCATTAACAGGGAAATAACTAAACCTCCCAGGGTTTGTTGGTGCTAATAAAATGAGCTGGAAGTTCCAGAAATCACCGTGATCAGAAGTATTCTAAACCGGGGCCTGTAATTGATCCTTTCAAAGTACCCTCAGGATGTTTGCCTATGTGCTTCCCATCCAGTGGCATTTGCATATTAGCACAGTATCTAAGGCCTTCTGTGCAGCTTTCAGACTAGAGCCCATTTTGTACCATGAGATGATGGTGGGCGACCCAGTTGAAAATATCATTGTCGAACCAGAGAACCTAGGTAAACAATGGGTTAAGTTTCTTATAATTCTTCTTTGTTTGGTCCTGGCTTATGAAAAAAAAAAAAAAAACCCACCCTGCATGTAAATATATTTTTTATGTATTCTGAACATAAAGATAGCTCTGTCCTACCATATTGATTTATTAGATTCTCTGACATTTTAGTTGTGGTCGTTATGTTATATTTATGAGATGAATGTTGGATTCCCTCATTATGTTATCCTCATTTATTTTACATACTTTTATGGCTGGTTGTGCATCGCTTTACAGTTAAAGCTTTATTGCAGCTGTTAGCGTTGGGGGGAGGGGAAGGCAAGTAGTTATTGATCAGAATTTACATGTTTACTGTTGTAATCATGATTTATTTAATCTGTTTGCACATATAAATATAAGCCCGCTCTCTGAAATAAAAAATATATACTGTATCTATATTTTAGGAGCATTCTTGTCACTCTCATATGCTTTGGAGTAGAGAATTTGGGGTTGATCCAGTGTTCTGTAGATGAGCAGTTTCCATGCAGCCTGTTGGTGAAGAGTGTGGCCTTTGGAGCTGGACTGTAATGGGTTCAAATCCCATCTGGACGGCTTACTGCTTGTGTCTTGGACTGTGAGGCTTACCCTTCCATGCTTCCAATTTTCATACCTATAAAATGGTATTAGTACTTATAAACCATTGTGAAGATTGGAAGATTAATATAGGTAAAAGTACTTGGCACAGAGAAATTGCTTATTATCTGCTAGTCATTAAAACTCTAGTAAGTAGGTGATAAGGTAGGTATATTGGAAAGACTCAGTTACGTTCAAGTGGGAGCCTAGAATTTTTTGTGAGGGGCTGGCTTCCCTGGTGGCTCAGCGATAAAGAATCCTCCTGCAGTGCAGGAGCTGCAGGAGACTTGGGTTCAATCCCTGCATCGCGAAGATCCCTTGGAGGAGGGCATGAAACCCACTCCATTATTCTTGTCTGGAGAATCCCATGGACAGAGGAGCTTGGCAGAATCAGTCCATAGGGTCACAAAGAGTTGGATGTGACTGAAGTGACTTAGTACACACAGCAGATGTATTTAGGGGAAAAGTAGGAGATAATATAGGTATAAAGCTCTTAGATATTTTCATTTTTCTCAGAATTTTGTCTTTAATTCAGGTGATGAATTGTTTGCAAAATTATCTTAATCAGACTGTTTAATCTAGATATCTGGATCACAAGCTCCATTTGGAAGACAAAACTAATTTGCTGAATGAGTGAGTAAATGAATGAATGCTGACCTATAGTTTTCAAGGAAAACCTTGGATATGTTTGACATGTGTTTTATTTTTAAAATTCTTGTTGGAATATAATAGTTGTATTCACTGTTTCTGCTGTACAGTGAAATGAATCAGCAATAGGTATACATATATCCCCTCTTTTTTGGATTTCCTTCCCATTTAGGCCATCACAGAGCACCGAGTTCCCTGTGTATACAGTAGGTTCTTACTAGTTATCTATTTTATACATGAAGTGAAGTCGCTCAGTCATGTCCGACTCTTTGTGACCCCATGGACTGTAGCCTACCAGGCTCCTCAGTCCACAGAATTTTCCAGGCAAGAGTACTGGAGTGGGTTGCCATTTCCTTCTCCAGGGGATCTTCCCAACCCAGGGATCGAAGCCGGGTCTCCCGCACTGCAGGCAGACGCTTTTCCGTCTGAGCCAATTTTATACATAGTGGTGTCTATATGTCAATCCCAGTCTCCCAATTTATCCCACCCTCCTTTCCCCCCTTGAATATATTTTTGATTGAACAGATCAAGAATATTCAGAAGTTTTGCCCTGGCCAAGAAAGAGAAGGATTCACTGAAGTCCAAAATTTAGTCTGAAGATTTATTTTCCTATATATTATCTTAAAATAGGTTTTCGTTCCAGGTCTGCCATTAGTTAGCTTTAAAAGATCAACCTCACTCTGCCTGTCTGCTCATCTATCACTTGGGTTTAATAATACCTGTTTGTCAGGGTACTCAAAGCTGGTGCACTGGGACAACCCTGAGGGATGGGATGGGGAGGGAGGTGGGAGGAGGGTTCAGGATGGGGGACACATGTACACCCATGGCTGATTCATGTTGATGTATGGCAAAACCCACTACAATATTGTAAAGTAATTAGCCTCCAATGAAAATAAATAAATAAATAAATAATACCTGTTTGTGCTTTGTGCAATGCTCAGTCACTAAGTCGTGTCTGACTCTTTGCAACCCCATGGACTGTAGCCCACCAGGATCCACTGTCCATGGGGTTTTCTAGGCAAGAATACTGGAGTGGGTTGCCACTTCCTCCTGCAGGGAGTCTTCCCGACCCAGGGATCAAAGCCACGTTTCCTTCATTGGCAGGTGGATTCTTTACCACTGAGCCACCTGTGAAGCCCCCAGTACCTGTATAGAGTACAATATAATAGCGACATGGACCCTGGGTTAGAAATCAAAAGACATTTGACAGCCCCAAGTCTTCCACTGAATAGCTGTGGCAAATGGCTTATTTATTTATTTTTTTGTAAAGGGTCCGAGTCTCTTTCTGCAGGATTATGTTGAGCATCTGATGACCTGCTCTTGGTGATAGGACTCCAGATACTGTAAAGCACTACATAAATGTTAGGAACTGTTAATGATGCCACCTAACAAAGGTGTTGCAAAGACGAGATGCTAAGTGATTTGGAAAGGCTCTCAAGAAGCAGCATGTGCTTTGTGACTATTGAAGACATAGGGAAGACTTGGCTCTATGATCCCATTATGTTCTGGGTGAGAATCCCAACTCTGCCCAAGAGATGAAGGCCTAAAAGAACCCCAGACTCCCTGGATCCTTGGTTCCAAGGAATGCTACTCCTTTATTCAGCTCTTGTGCTACTATTTGCCCATATCCTTAGGGAAAAAATAAGTCTTGCCTTTGTAATTTCCATATTGTTTGTTGGGTACAAGACTGTGTGTTTTATTTGCAGCATTTAATGTAAGTCACATGTTCTGCCCTGGTGCTGGTGACTCAGCATTTGCATTTTACACTTTACAATTTGGCAGTGATTCTTTGAAATAATTTACTTTTATCGTCTTGCTTCAGATTTTCAAGTAATAATCTATCTAGCAAAGCAGTTTATCCGTTCTGTATATTCACTTCTGTTTTGAGGCTCTTGAGGAGAACGAAACGATTTTTAATCATATTTCTAGGCCACTTATCATAATTAAGTTTAGAATTATGAATTGTGTACACCTCATCATTACATCATACCTCTCTGTGATAAGTAAGTGAATCAGAGATCATCACAGGATTTTCAGAGCCTTTCAGGATGGTTTATGGCTTTTAAAGAAAAACCTCCAAATTTCTCCCAGTACCTTAAAATATTCTAGGAAAACCTGCAGTGTTTCCCTTCTTTTTATCCTCTATCTGGAAAAGCTGTTGCTTATTAAATCCCCCTAATCACTTGAACTCTGAAAATTTGATAGAAAAAGTTAATCAAAACTGAACTTCAAATATATTCTGAGTGAAATAAGTCATGCACAAAAGAGTACTTACTATATGTTTTCATTTTTATGTCATTCTAGAACTAGTCTGGAGTTGCTTCTAGGGGACAGAGATTAACTTGTGAAAGTTGTTCAGTCGTGTCCGACTCTTTGTGACCCCATAGACTCTACAGTTCGTGGAATTCTCCAGGTCAGGATACTGGAGTGGGTAGCCTTTCCCTTCTCCAGGGGATCTTCCCAACCCAGGGATTGAACCCAGGTCTTCTGCATTGCAGGAGGATTCTTTACCAGCTGAGCCACAAGGGAAGCCCAAGAATACTGGAGTGGATAGCCCATCTCTTCTCCAGTGGATCTTCCTAACCCAAGAATCCAACCAGGGTCTCCTGCATTGCAGGCATATTCTTTACCAACTGACTTATCAGGGAAGTCCAACTTGGTGAGATGGTGTAAATTAGAAATGTTCTAGATCTTGATAGAGGTAGTTAAATATACACACAAGTGCCTGTATTTGTCAAAACTGATTAAATTGTACACAGAAGGTCTATGCATTTCTCAAACACATCTCAGGGGTTTCCCTGGTGGCTCAGGGAAAGAATGGTAACGAGTTCTTTACCAGAGTTTCCTGGTAAAGAATCCACCTGCTAATGCAGGAAATATGGGTTTGATCCCTGGATCAGGAAGATCCCCTGGAGAAGGAAATGGCAGCCTACTCCAGTATTCTTGCCTAGGAACTCCCATAGGCAGAGGAGCCTGTGGGCTATAGTCCACGGGGTCATGAAAGAGTTGGACATGACTTAGTGACTAAGCAACAGCAACTACATCTCAATAAAAAAATTAACAAATTAACTATGACCTGTTGTTTTCATATGTCATTTTACGTGCACTTTTACTGATGACCATAAGCTATGGAATTTGAGGCAATATGGTGCCTTTTTCTTACACCTTCTAAGTCAGGGCTTGAAGGAAACGATGTTGTATCACAACACCAGTTCTTCTAAGTCATTGGAGGTTTGAAAAAAGTAATTTGCCAGCTCTGTTAGCCATGGATATTCAAGTGGGTACCTGCTGTCTGTTAACTTTTATAAGAAGCCGTTACTCATTCTAAAAATGTTCCCTTCTTCTGCCATTTGACTTATATGGAGGAATAATTTCTTGGCTAATTTTTTTGGGAGGGTGCACGCTTCTGAAATACAAATCCACTTCTAATGAATCATTATCATGTACTACCATAAAGGTTATTCACTGAAAGCTTCAGAAAAAAAGCAATGAAAACTAATTTTGATTGTTAATGGAAATGTATTTTTAGTCTTAAAGAGCTTCCCTCGGCAATAATTATAGTTATGCCTCTTGGGTGTTTTGGGACTTTTAAATTTACATCAAGTAGCTCTTTTTCATTTAGCAGTTAATCTTTTAACAGAGCTCAGCAAATTTGTTCTTCAGTCTAGTGTTAGGGAAGGATGACATAGAGTTAAGTTTTCTTTACCCGCTTCATAGTCCCTGCACATGCCCAGGCTGCTCTTGTTCTTGTGTTAGGCTATGTCCTGGGGTAAGTGTGGTGACATGGGCAGGTGAGGCTGGCAGAGAGAGGCTTGAGATGCAGGCCTTGCTTTCCTGCTGTCAGCGGGCATCGGGACACAAGTAGCTGCCTCTGCCTTATGCAGCACAGAATTGCTGCACAGCAAGCGAGCTCCTAGAATGCTTTTGCTGCAAGTGGGCAAAGCTCAACACTGCAGCCTAAGGATTGGAAAACACAGCCTGCAAGGAGACTGGCTTGCAGCTGCCCTGCCTCTGGTTTCAGACTCCAAAGCATCTGTAGGAAGATTCAAAACAACAAGATGCAGAGCTAAATTTTAGCAACTGAGACTGTTTGCTGGTTGTGCTGATTCTTGGCTGGTTTCAGAGAGAGGCAGGGACTGCTTAAGGAAGTGGGAAGGGGTTCTGGCAAGAAGTTTGCTGAGGTTCTGCCCTCTTGTTAAAGAACAGAATGGTGCCAATTAACCCAGTCACCTGATTAGAGAAAGCTCAAGCCACCACTGAGAATCCTTCTCCTGATGAAAAATGACCTCCTTCCCCCCTCCGTGAAACTAGGGAGCAGCCAGACATTTGGGTATTTGCAAAGCAGCACTGAACATTAGGGAACAGTTTAAATTAATCCTGTGTACTGCGGCTCCGAGAATGGAAGCCAGCCCCACATGTCAATAAATCTAGATCTGTTTGAAGCTCATGTCACTAAATCTTCGTCTTGACTGTTTGCTGGTGGTGTCAAGAGCTGCCCTGGAAGATGAATTTGAGGGGAGGATGAAAAAGGAACCATATTAAACTGCAGCTCTGATAAGTTTAGTTAAGAGGCAGGAGATGTGTCCTTGCCATGACATTCAGTGGCTGATATTTGTTTCCCTTTAAATAATATGCTGTACATCTGTGAGAATGATGGTTTAGGGCTGGTGACATTGCATTCCCACCAAGGTTACTGCCTTCTGGACAGGCAGGCTCTCTCCTTTCTTTCTCTATCCCACACCCTGTCAATAAATATCCTCTTGTTGGAGGAAGTGAGATACAGATTTTAGAGGTAACACCAGAACGTCTTCATTTCTAGAAGCAATGAGGTTCAGCCCCTATGTAGGGAAAGGGTGAAGGGGTGGAGAGAAATTAAAGGGACCATGAGAAGCAGTTTTCTTTATGGAAATGTCCCAGGGAGCCAGTAGCACCCAGTGGGGAGAGCTTTGAGAATACCAGAGTTTTGAGAATTTTTCCCTGAAAACCTTGTTTTCATAAACCAAGATACGGAAAATCTGGGTACTCAGGACTTTGTGTTCTATTTTTTCCTGCAATTCCCCTATCCAGTTATCTTGTTTTTTCCTTACTGTAATTGCAGATCTATGACTTATGGCAGCAGTCAGCAAACTTCTTGTGTAAAGGGCCAGATAGTAAATATTTTCAGCTTTGTAGGCCAATACAGCCTCTGCTGTAACTATTCCACTCTGTCCTTGCAGCCCAAAAGCAACCCTAGCCTTCCATAAATGAGTGGATGTCTCTGTATTATGGCCACTGACACTTTTTTTTTTCTGTGACATTTTAAAAAGTATTTTTTAATTGGAGTAAAATTGCTTTAGAATGTTGTGTAACTTTCTGCTTACTACAACATGAATCAATTGTAAGTACACATATATCCCCTCTTTCTTGAGCCTTCTTCCTACCCATCCCCACCCTACCCCTCTAGCTGATCAGAGTTCTAAAGCTGAGATTCCTGGGACACTGACATTTGAATTTGATATCATATCCCTTGTCATGAAAGATTATCCCTCTTTTGATATTTTCAGCTATTTAAAAATATAAAAATCAGTCTTAACTTGCAGGCTGTACAAAAACAGATAGTGGACTGGATTTGGACCATGAATGTAGTTTCCTGACCTCTGACCTTTTTTTTTCTCTGTCTTGTTGCTTTCCTTTTATCAGTGTGAAAAGAGGATAGCTGTCCCTTTCGGGAGGACGGTATTGCCAACCTGAAGATTAAGTCCATGGCTGTATTCAGCCAAGATGTTATGGATATGGATGAAAACAAAGCTGGCTCTGAGACAGACAACCCATGTTCCCACACCAACCCTTTGTTAATACTTACTAGCTGTGTGACCTCAGGTGGTTCAGTTAACCTCTCTGAACCCCAGTTGTCTTTTTATTTTTCTCTAATTGGATAATTATACTTTCCTTGCCTATATTGCATGATTTTTTTTATAGATCAAGTTAAGAGAAATGAGAGTTGTTAGTAAACAATAAATCATTGAATATAAGACCTTGGCGTTGTTCTCAGTGCTTTACCCACATGGGTTCTTCTTGTTAACTAGTTTGTTATTAATATTAAAGGATTATACCTTCTCTATTTTAGCTGCGAAAATAGAGCTAGAATTTGACTTGTAGAAGGAAGAAAACAAATATTCTTGTTTCCCCATTTTTCTTAGACTCTCATGTTGGCTGTGTTATATCTGAGCCTCTCCAACTTTTTAAACTATTTCTCCTGGTACATCAGATGCTCAGCCTACATGAAATGATGCAGTTTAAGCTGTCCCACTGCTCAGAAAGCTTTGCCTTCTCACAGTTTGGAAAATCTTCAGTTCAGTTTACTTCAGTCGCTCAGTCGTGTCTGACTCTTTGCGACCCCACGAATCGCAGCATGTCAGGCCTCCCTGTCCATCACCAACTCCCAGAGTTCACTCAAACTCATGTCCATCGAGTCGGAGATGCCATCCAACCATCTTATCCTCTGTTGTCCCCTTCTCCTCCTGCCCCCAATCCCTCCCAGCATCAGAGTCTTTTCCAATGGGTCAACTCTTTGCATGAGGTGGCCGAAGTATTGGAGTTTCAGCTTTAGCTTCAGTCCTTCAATGAACACCTAAGACTGATTTCCTTTAGAATGGACCGGTTGGATGCCTTGCAGTCCAAGGGACTCTCAAGAGTCTTCTCCAACACCACAGTTCAAAGCATCAATTCTTCAGCACTCAGCTTTCTTCACAGTCTAACTCTCACATCCATACATGACCACAGGAAAACCCATAGCCTTGACTAGACGGACCTTTGTTGGCAAAGTAATGTCTCTGCTTTTTAATATGCCATCTAGGTTGGTCATAACTTTCCTTCCAAGGAGTAAGCATCTTCTAATTCCATGGCTATAATCACCATCTGCAGTGATTTTGGAGCCCCCCAAAATAAAGTCTGACACTGTTTCCACTGTTTCCCCATCTATTTGTCATGAAGTGATGGGACCAGATGCTATGATTTTAGTTTTCTGAATGTTGAGCTTAAAGCCAACTTTTTCACTCTCCTCTTTCACTTTCATCAAGAGGCTTTCATTTCCAAGGCAAACCATTCAATATCATAGTAATTCAAGCCTATGCACCAACCTGAAGAAGCTGACGAAGATTCTTCAACCAACTTCAGCTGAAGAAGCTGAAGTTGAATGGTTCTATGAAGACCTACAAGACCTTTTAGAACTAACACCCAAAAAAGATGTCCTTTTCATTATAGGGGACTGGAATGCAAAAGTAGGAAGTCAAGAAACACCTGGGGTAACAGGCAAATTTGGGCTTGGAATAGGGAATGAAGCAGGGCAAAGGCTAATAGCGTTTTGCCAAGAGAATGCACTGGTCACAGCAAACACCCTCTTCCAACAACACAAGAGAAGACTCTACACATGGACATCACCAGATGGTCAACACCGAAATCAGATTGATTATATTCTTTGCAGCCAAAGATGGAGAAGCTCTATACAGTCAGCAAAAACAAGACCGGGAGCTGACTGTGGCTCAGATCATGAACTCCTTATTGCCAAATTCAGACTTAAATTGAAGAAAGTAGGGAAAACCACTAGACCATTCAGGTATGACCTAAATCAAATCCCTTATGATTATACAGTGGAAGTGAGAAATAGATTTAAGGGGCTAGATCTAATAGACAGAGTGCCTGATGAACTATGGACAGAGGTTCGTGACATTGTACAGGTGACAGGGATCAAGACCATCCCCATGGAAAAGAAATGCAAAAAAGCAAAATGGCCGTCTGGGGAGGCCTTATAAATAGCTGTGGTCAATCTTAGAGAACATTTTAGGTTCACCTGAAGTGCCACCTTATCCAGGAAATCCTCATGGGTGTCTTTAACCCATGCAATCCTGTCCTATGTAAATGACTTGACCACACCAGGACCATACCTCTAGAAAGATATCCTTTTCCCCAAAAGTCATAGAGCTTTAAAGAAAAGGGCAGATGCAAGGAGGCTGCTGGTCACCCAAGCAGAATGCTTTTTTGAGCAGGGTGTCTTTTTATTGATTCAGATTCCCTCTGAAATCATTTACTCCTGCCTCGTGGGAGAAAGGTCCAGATATGAAATCAGGAAATTCTGGGGAAGTTACTCTGACAAGTGACATCACAGTACTGTTTTTTTCAGCTACAGTATTCCATCTGTGTAGCCTGTTACACTTTTCAAACATGTTAATGTCCACTAGCTCTTTTGAACATGCCAGTAAAGTAATGCTTAAAATTCTCCAAGCCAGGCTTCAGCAATATGTGAACCGTGAACTTCCAGATATTCAAGCTGGTTTTAGAAAAGGCAGAGGAACCAGAGATCATTGCCAACATCCGCTGGATCATGGAAAAAGCAAGAGAGTTCCAGAAAAACATCTATTTCTGCTTTATTGACTATGCCAAAGCCTTTGACTGTATGGATCACAATAAACTGCGGAAAATTCTGAAAGAGATGGGCATACCAGACCACCTGAACTGCTTCTTGAGAAACCTGTGTGCAGGTCAGGAAGCAACAGTTAGAACTGGACACGAAACAACAGACTGGTTCCAAATAGGAAAAGGAGTACGTCAAGGCTGCATATTGTCACCCTGCTTATTTAACTTATATGCAGAGTACATCATGAGAAACACTGGGCTGGAAGAAGCACAAGCTGGAATCAAGATTGCCAGGAGAAATATCAATAACCTTAGATATGAAGATGACACCACCCTTATGGCAGAAAATGAAGAGGAACTAAAAAGCCTCTTGATGAAAGTGAAAGAAGAGAGTGAAAAAGTTGGCTTAAAGCTCAACATTCAGAAAACTAAGATCATGGCATCCAGTCCCATCACTTCATGGCAGATGGATGGGGAAACAGTGGAAACAGTGGCTGACTTTGTTTTTCTGGGCTCCAAAATCACTGTAGATGATGATTGCAGCCATGAAATCAAAAGACACTTACTCCTTGGAAGGAAAGTTATGACCAACGTAGACAGCGTATTAAAATGCAGAGACATTAATTCACCAACAAAGGTCCATCTAGTCAAGGCTATGGTTTTTCCAGTGGTCATGTATGGATGTGAGAGTTGGACTATAAAGAAAGCTGAGCACCGAAGTATTGATGCTTTTGAACTGTGGTGTTGGAGAAGACTCTTGAGAGTTCTTTGGACTGCAAGGAGATTCAACCAGTCCCATCCTAAAGGAGATCAGTCCTGGGTGTTTGTTCATTGGAAGGACTGATGTTGAAGCTGAAACACCAGTACTTTGGCCACCTGATGCGAAGAGCTGATTAACTTGAAAAGACCCTGATGCTGGGAAAGATTGAGGGCAGGAGGAGAAGGGGACAACAGAGGATGAGATGGTTGGATGGCATCACCGACTTGATGGACATGGGTTTGGGTGGATTCTGGGAGTTGGTGATGGACAGGGAGGCCTGGCTTGCCTCGGTACATGGGATCGCAAAGAGTCAGACACAACTGAACAGCTGAACTGAACTGAAAAAACCTTTGAAGCATAAGGAACAAATTTCTAATTCCCATGTGATGCCGATGAAGCTTCTGCCCAGAGAGGTTAATTTAACTATACTGGCACCACGCAGATGGTTAATGACAAAGTTGAAACTGGAACCTAGTACTAGTTACCATACTCCACTCCACTCTCAACCCCAAGCTGCTATAAGCCCTGACCATGGACTCTTGCTATGTGTGATATTCAGATTCTTGAAGGTGAGAGCACATTTGTGTATGACTGTATTGAACTAGCTGTTCCCCCCCCCCCCGAAATTTTTTATTTAAGGATAATTGCTTTACAGCATTTTGTTGTTTTCTGTCAAACCTCAACATGAATCAACCATAGGTATACATATATGTCCTCCCTTTGAACTACCCTCCCCATCCCATCCCTCTAGGTTCCCTGTTTGAGCTTCCTGAGCCATACAGCAAATTCCTGTTGGACATGAGTTTGGGTAAACTCCAGGAGTTGGTGATGGACAGGGAGGCCTGGCATGCTGCGATTCATGGGGTCGCAAAGAGTCGGACACGACTGAGCGACTGAACTGAACTGATCTATTTTACATATGGTAATGTAAGTTTCCATGTTACTCTCTCCATACATCTCACCCTCTCCTTCCCTTCCCCTATGTCCATAAGTCTATTCTCTATGTCTGTTTTTCCATTGTTGCCCTGCAAATAAATTCTTCAGTATCATTTTTCTAGATTCTGTATATATGCATTAGAATGCGATATTTGTCTTTTTCTTTCTGACTTAGTTTCACTCTGTATAGGTTCTAGGTTCATCCACCTCATGAGAACTGACTTGAATGTGTTCCTTTTTATGGCTGAGTAATATTTCATTGTGTATATGTACCACACTTCTTTATCCATTCATCTGTTGATGGACATCTAGTTTGTTTCCATGTTCTGCTGCTGCTGCTGCTGCTGCTAAGTCGCTTCAGTCGTGTCCGACTCTGTGCGACCCCATAGACGGCAGCCCACCAGGCTTGCCCGTCCCTGGGATTCTCCAGGCAAGAATACTGGAGTGGGTTGCCATTTCCTTCTCCAATGCATGAAAGTGAAAAGTGAAAGTGAAGACACTCAGTTGTGTCCGACTCTTAGAGACCCCATGGACTGCAGCCTGCCAGGCTCCTCTATCCATGGGATTTTCCAGGCAAGAGTACTGGAGTGGGGTGCCATTGCTTCCATGTTCTAGCTAATGTAAATAGTGCTGCAGTGAACAATGGGATACATGTGTCTTTTTCTATTTTGGTTTCATCAGGGTATATGCCTAGGAGTGGGATTGCTGGGTCATGTGGTGGTTTTATTCGTATTTTTTTAAGGAATCTCCATACTGTCTTTCATAGCGGCTGTATCAATTTACATTCCCACCAACAGTGCAAGAGTGTACCCTTTTCTCCACACCCTCTCCAGCATTTATTGTTTGTAGACTTTTATGATGGCCATTCTCCTGTGTGAGGTGATATCTCATTGTAGTTTTGATTTGCATTTCTCCAATAATGAACGATGTTGAGCATCTTTTCATATGTTTGTTAGCCATCTGCATGTCTTCTTTGGAGAAATGTCTGTTTAGGTCTTTTCCCCACTTTTTGATTGGATTGTTTGTTTTTCTGGTATTAAGTTGTATGAGCTGCTTGTATATTTTGGAAATTAATCCTTTGTCAGTTGTTTCATTTGCTAATATTTTCTCCCATTCTGAGGGTTGGCTTTCCACCTTGCTTATAGTTTCCTTTGCTGTGCAAAAGCTTTTAATCAAGTCTCCCTTGTTTACTTTTGTTTTTACTTCCGTTCTTCTAGGAGGTGGGTCATAGAGGATCTTGCTTTGATTTATGTCATCGAGTGTTCTGCCTATGTTTTCCTCTAAGAGTTTTATAGTTTCTTGTCTTACATTTAGGTCTTTAATCCATTTTGAGTTTATCTTTGTGTATGGTGTTAAGAAGTGTTGTAATTTCATTCTTTTACATATAGCTGTCCAGTTTTCCCAGTACCATTTACTGAAGAGGCTGTCTTTGCCCCATTGTATATTCTTGCCTCCTTTGTCAAAAATAAGGTACCCATAGGTGCATGGGTTTATTTCTGGGCTTTCTATCTTGTTCCATGGGTCTATATTTCTGTTTTTGTGCCAGTACCATACTGTCTTGATGACTGTAGCTTTGTAGTATAATCTGAAGTCAGGAACGTTGATTCCTCTGGCTCCATTCTTCTTTCTCAAGACTGCTTTGGCCATTTGGGGTCTTTTGTGCTTCCATTTGAATTGTGAAATTTTTGTTCTAGTTTTATGAAAAATACCATTGGTAATATGATAGGGATTGCAGTGAATCTGTAGATTGTATTTGGTAGTATAGTCATTTTCACAATATTGATTCTTCCTACCCAGGAACTTGGAATATCTCTCCATCTGTTTATGTCATCTTTGATTTCTTTCATTTGTGTCTTATAATTTTCTGTGTACAGTTCTTTTGTCTCCTTAGGCAGGTTTATTCCTAGATATTTAATTATTTGTTGCAATGGTGAATGGGATTGATTCCTTAATTTCTCTTTCTGATTTTTCATTGTTAGTATATAGAAATGCAAGTGATTTCTATGTATTGATTTTGTATCCTGCAACTTTGCTAAATTCACTGATTAGCTCTAGTAATTTTCTGCTACTATCTTTAGGGTTTTCTATGTACAGTATCATGTCATCTGCAAACAGGGAGCACTTTACTTCTTTTCTGATCTGGATTCCTTTTATTTCTTTTTCTTCTCTAGTTGCTGTAGCTAGGACTTCCAGAACTATGTTGAAAAATAGTGGTGAAAGTAGACACCCTTGTCATCTTGTTCCTGATCTTAGGGGGGATGCTTTCAGTTTTTCACCACTGAGAATAATGTTTGCTGTAGGCTTCTCATATATGGCCTTTACTATGTTGATGTAGCGGAGAAGGCAATGGCACCCCACTCCAGTACTCTTGCCTGGAAAATCCCATGGAAAGAGGAGCCTGGTAGGCTGCAGTCCATGGGGTTGCTGGGAGTCAGGCATGACTGAGCAACTTCCCTTTCACTTTTCACTTTCATGCATTGGAGAAGGAAATGGCAACCCACTCCAGTATTTTTGCCTGGAGAATCCCAGGGACAGAGGAGCCTGGTGGGCTGCTGTCTATGGGGTCGCACAGAGTTGGACACAACTAAAGCAACTTAGCAGCAGCAGCAGCATGTTGATGTAGGTTCCTTCTATGCTAATTTCTTGAAGAACTTTAACCCATTTAATAAATAGGTACTGAATTTTGTCAAAGGCTTTTTCTGCATCTATTGAGATTATCATGTGGTTTTTATCTTTCAATTTATTAATATGGTGTATCACATTGATTGATTTGCATATATTGAAGAATCCTTGCATCCTGGAATAAGCCCAACTTGATCATGGTATATGTGGTTTTTGATGTGTTGCTGAATTCTGTTTGCTAAAATTCTGTTGAGAATTTTTGCATCTATGTTCATCAGTGATATTGGCCTGTAGTTTTCTTTTTTTGTGTTGTCTTTGTCTGGTTTTTGTATCAGGGTTATGGTGGCCTTGTAGTTTCGAAGTGTTCCTTCCTTTGCAATTTTTTGAAAGAGTTTTAGAAGGATAGGCCCATCTTTGTGTGAAATGTTCCCTAGGTATCTCTGCTTTTCTTGAAGAGATCTCTAGTCTTTCCCATTCTGTTGTTTTCCTCTATTTCTTTGCATTGATTGCTGAGGAAGGCTTTCTTATCTCTCCTTGCTATTCTTTGGAAATCTGCATTCAGATGCTTATATCTTCCCTTTTCTCCTTTGCTTTTTGCTTCTCTTCTTTTCACAGCTATTTGTAAGGCCTCCTCAGACAGCCATTTTGCTTTTTTGCATTTCTATTTCTTGGGGATGGTCTTGATTCCTGTCTCCTGTACAATGTCACAAACCTCCATCCATAGTTCATCAGGCACTCTGTCTATCAGATCTAGTCCCTTAAATCTATTTCTCACTTCCACTGTATAATCATAAGGGATTTGATTTAGGTCATACCTGAATGGTCTAGTTGTTTTCCCCACTTTCTTCAATTTAAGTCTGAGTTTGGCAATAAGGAGTTCATGATCTGAGCCACAGTCAGCTCCTGGTCTTGTTTTTGCTGACTGTATAGAGCTTCTCCATCTTTGGCTGCAAAGAATATAATCAATCTGATTTCGGTGTTGACCATCTGGTGATGTCCATGTGTAGAGTCTTCTTTTGTGTTGTTGGAAGAGGGTGCTTGCTATGGCCAGTGCGTTCTCTTGGCAAAACGATATTAGCCTTTGCCCTGCTTCATTCCGTATTCCAAGGCCAAATTTACCTGTTACTCCAGGTGTTTCTTGACTTCCTACTTTTGCATTCCAGTCCCCTATAATGAGAAGGACATCTTTTTTGGGTGTCAGTTCTAAAAGGTCTTGTAGGTCTTCATAGAACCGTTCAACTTCAGCTTCTTCAGTATTACTCATTGGGGCATAGGCTTGGATTACTGTGATACTGAATGATTTGCCTTGGAAACGAACAAAGATCATTCTGTCGTTTTTGAGATTGCATCCAAGTCTGTATTTCGGAATCTTTTGTTGACCATGATGGCTACTCCATTTCTTCTAAGGGATTCCTGCCCACAGTAGTAGATATAATGGTCATCTGAGTTAAATTCATCCATTCCAGTCCATTTTAGTTCGTTGATTCCTAGAATGTCGATGTTCACTCTTGCCATCTCCTGTTTAACCACTTTCAGTTTGCCTTGATTCATGGACCTAACATTCCAGGTTCCTATACTAACAGAAGCAGAAGATAGTAAGAAGAGGTAGCAAGAATACACAGAAGAACTGTACAAAAAAGATTTTCAAGACCAAGATAATCACGATGGTGTGATCACTCACCTAGAGCCAGACATCCTGGAATGTGAAGTCAAGTGGGCCTTAGAAAGCATTACAACGAACAAAGCTAGTGGAGGTGATGGAATCCCAGTTGAGCTATTTCAAATCCTGAAAGATGATGCTGTGAAAGTGCTGCACTCAATATGCCAGCAAATTTGGAAAACTCAGCAGTGGCCACAGGACTGGAAAAGGTCAGTTTTCATTCCAATCCCAGAGAAAGGCAATGCCAAAGAATGCTCAAACTACCACACAATTGCACTCATCTCACACGCTAGGAAAGTAATGCTCAAAATTCTCCAAGGCAGGCTTCAGCAGTACACGAATCGTGAACTTCCAGATGTTCAAGCTGGTTTTAGAAAAGGCAGAGGAACCAGAGATCAAATTGCCAACATCTGCTGGGTCATTGAAAAAGCAAGAAAGTTCCAGAAAACATCTATTTCTGCTTTATTGACTATGCAAAAGCCTTTGACTGTATGGATCACAATAAACTGTGGGAAATTCTGAAAGAGATGGGCATACCAGACCACCTGACCTGCCTCTTGAAAAACCTGTATGCAGGTCAGGAAGCAACAGTTAGAACTGGACACAGAACAACAGACTGGTTCCAAATAGGAAAAGGAGTACATCAAGGCTGTATATTGTCACCCTGCTTATTTAACTTATACGAAGAGTACATCATGAGAAACACTGGGCTGGAAGAAACACAAGCTGGAATCAAGATTGCTGGGAGAAATATCAATAACCTCAGATATGTAGATGACACCACCCTTATGGCAGAAAGTGAAGAGGAACTAAAGAGCCTCTTGATGAAAGTGAAAGAGGAGAATGAAAAAGTTGGCTTAAAGCTCAACATTCAGAAAACTAAGATCATGGCATTTGGTCCCCTCACTCCATGGCAAATAGATGGGGAAACAGTGGAAACAGTGTCAGACTTTATTTTTCTGGGTTCCCAAATCACTGCAGATGATGATTGCAGCCATGAAATTAAAAGATGCTTACTCCTTGGAAGGAAAGTTATGACCAACCTAGAGAGCATATTCAAAAGCAGAGACATTACTTTGCCAACAAAGGTCTGTCTTGTCAAGGCTGTGGTTTTTCTACTAGTCATGTATGGATGTGAGAGTTGGACTGTGAAGAAGGCTGAGCGCCGAAGAATTGATGCTTTTGAACTGTGGTGGTGGAGAAGACTCTTGAGAATCCCTTGGACTGCAAGGAGATCCAACCGGTCCATCCTAAAGGAGATCAGTCCTGGGTGTACATTGGAAAGACTGATACTAAAGCTGAAACTCCAGCACTTTGGCCACCTCATGAGAAGAGCTGACTCATTGGAAAAGACTCTGATGCTGGGAGGGATTGGGGGCAGGAGGAGAAGGGGACGACAGAGGATGAGATGGCTGATGGCATCACTGACTCGATGGATGTGAGTCTGGGTGAACTCCGCGAGTTTGTGATGGACAGGGCCTGGCATGCTGTGATTCATGGGGTAGCAAAGAGTTGGACACGACTGAGCGACTGAACTGAACTGAACTAGAAGGATAGGCATTAGCTTTTCTTAAATGTTTGATAGAATTGTCCTGTGAAGCCATCTGGTCCTGGGCTTTTGTTGTTTGGGAGATTTTTGATCACAGCCTCAGTTTCACTGCTTGTAATTGGGTTGTTCAAAATTTCTATTTATTCCTGGTTCAGTCTTAGAAGATTGAACTTTTTTAAGAATCTGTCCATTTCTTCCAGGTTATCCATCTTATTGCCATATAGTTGTTCATAATAGTCTCTTATAAGCCTTTGTATTTCTGCTTTGTCTGTTGTAACCTTTCCTTTTTCATTTCTAATTTTGTTGATTTGATTTTTCTCTCTTTTTTTCTTGATGAGTCTGGCTAGAGGTTCGTCAGTTTTGTTTTATCTTCTCAAAGAACCAGCCTAATTTTATTGCTGTTTACTATTACTTTCATTTTGTTTTCATTTATTTCTGCTCAGATATTTATGATTTCCTTCTTTCTACTAATTTTGGGAGTTTTCTGTTCTTCTTTTTCCAGTTGTTTTAGGTGTAAGTTTAGGTTGTCTGTTAAAATGTTTTTCTTGTTTCTTGAGGTAGCATTGTATTGCTATAAACTTCCCTCTTAGAACTGCTTTTGATGCATCTTATAGGTTTTGAGTTGTCGTGTTTTCATTGTCATTTGTTTCCAGAAATTTTTTAATTTCCTTTTTGACTTCTTCAGTAACCTGTTGGTTATTTAGAAATGTGTTGTTTAATCTCCATGTATTTGTGTTTCTTACAGTTTTTTTTAATTGTAATTGACATCTAGTCTCATAGCATTGTAGTCAGAGAAGATGCTTGATACAATTTAAGTTTTCTTAAATTAATGAGGTTTGATTTGTGACCCAAGATGTGTATCTCCTGGAGAATGTTCCATGTGCACTTGAGAAGAAGGTGTATTCTTCTGCCTTTGGATGGAATGTCCCTAAAGATATCAATGAAATCTATCTCATCTAATGTATCATTTAAGCCTTGTGTTTTCTTATTGATTTTCTGTTTTGATGATCTGCCCATTGGTGTCAATGTGGTGTTAAAGTCTCCTACTATTATTGTTTTATTGTCAGTTTTTCCTTTTTGTCTGTTAGTGTTTGTCTTAAGTATTGAGGCACTCCTATGTTGGGTGCATAGATATTTACGATTGTTATGTCTTCCTCTTGGATTGATCCCTTGATCATTATGTAGTGTCCTTCCTTATCGCTTGAATATTTTTTATTTTAAGGTCTATTTTTGTCTGATATGAGGATTGCTCCTCCAGCTTTCTTTTGTTTCCCATTTGCATGCAATATATCTTTCCATCCTCTGACTTTCAGTCTATATATGTCTTTAGGCCTGAAGTGGGTTTCTTGTAGACAGCATATATATGGGTCTTGTTTTGGTATCAGCCAGTCTGTGTCTTTTGGTTGGAGCATTTAATCCATTTACATTTAAAGTAATTGTTAATATATGTTTCTATTGCCATTTTCTTAATTGTTTGGGGTTGATTTTGTATATCTTTTTTTCTCCCCTTGTATTTCTTGACTATATAAGTCCCTTTAACATTTGTTGTAAAGCTGGTTTGGTCGTATTGAATTCTCTTAACTTTTGCTTGTCTGGAAAGCTTTTTATTTCTCCATCAATTTTGAATGAGATCCTTGCCAGGTACAGTAATCTTGGTTGTAGATTTTTCCCTTTCAGTACTTTAAATATATCCTGCCATTCCCTTCGGGCCTGCAGTGTTTCTGCTGGAAGATCAGCTGTTAAGCGTATGGGTTTCCCTTGTATGTTACTTGTTGCTTCTGCCTTGCTGCTTTTAATATTCTTTCTTTGTGTTTAGTCTTCATTAGTTTGATTAGTGTGTGTTTTGTCATGTTTCTCCTTGATTTATCCTGTATGGGACTCTTTGCGCCTCTTGGACTTGATTGACTAGTTCCTTTTCCATGCTGGGGAAATTTTCAACTATAATTTCTTCAAAAATTTTCTCATACCCTTTCTTTTTCTCTTCTTTTTCTGGGACCCCTATAATTCGAATGTTGGTGCATTTGATATTGTCCCAGAGATCTCTGAGACTATCCTGAGTTCTTTTCATTCTTTTTACTTTATTCTGCTCTTCAGAAGTTATTTCTACCATTTTATCTTCCAGCTCACTGATTCGTTCTTCTGTTTCAGCTATTCTGCTATTGTTTCCTTCTAGGGTATTTTTGATTTCAGTAATTGTGTTGTTTGTCTCTGTATGTTTGTTCTTTAGTTCTTCTAGGTCTTTGTTAATTGATTGTTGCATTTTCTCCATTTTGTTTTCAAGGTTTTTAATCATCTTTACTATTACTGTGAATCACTTTTCAGGTAGTTTGCCTATTTCCTTTTCATTTATTTGGACTTCTGTGTTTCTAGTTTGTTCCTTCATTTGTGTAGTATTTATCTGCATTTTCATTATTATTATTTTTAAATTTATTGTGTTTGAGGTCTCCTTTCTCAGCCTTCAAGGAAAGTTGAATTCTTTCCTTGAAGGCAGTTGAATTCTTTGTTCCTTTTGGTTTCTGCCCTCCTAAGTTTGGTCAAGTGGTTTGTGTAAGCTTCATATAGGGTGTGATTTGTGCTGAGTTTTTGTTTGTTTTTCCTCTGATAGGCAAGGCTGAGTAAGGTGGCAATCCTGTTTGCTGATGAGTGGTATTTTCTTTTTGTTTTATTAGTTGTTTAGATGAGGCGTCCTGCACAGGGGGCTACTGGTGTTTGGGTGATGCTGGGTCTTATATTCAAGTGGTTTCATTTGTGTGAGTTCTCACTACTGATACTCCCTAGGATTAGTTCTCTGGTAGTCTAGGGTCTTGGAGTCTAGACTCCAAAGGCTCATTCCAAAGGCTCAAGGCTTGATTTCTGGTCAGGAACGAAGATTTCGCAAGTGGTTTGTTATGACATTAAGTGAGATTAAAACAAATATCTAAAAACGAGAAACCAAAGATGAACCCCAGACATATGGCAGTTACAAAATCAAGCAAATAATAATTAAAATAATGGAATATATATATATACATATACACCCATGAGCAAAGTCAAAACAGCCCAACAAAAATAAAGTACAGTAGATTGACCCAGCGAACAAAAGAAATAAAAAATTATATTTACCAGTTAAGAACAAAACTAACTAAAGCACAAACTGGAAAACAAAACTAAAGCCAGGTGCCAAGTGGGGAATAAAGCAATGAAAACAAAACTAACAAATATGTTGAGAGGGAAGGAAAAGAAAGGAAGAATAGATATTCAAAGTTAAATAGAGGTAGATGAAGATTTATATACACTAAAGATTAACTGCAAGGGGAAAAGAACAGCAGGAAAGGCAAACAAAGGAGTAAATGTAGAAAAAATGTAATAGGTTTAAAAAATTAGAAATTAAAATTATAAAAAAACAGAGGAAGAAAGAAAAAAGGACAGAAAAAGGGAAACTCCACAGAACTGCAAAAGCCCAGTGTAGAGGCAGAGGTTTATAGCAACAATAAAAAATGTGACTGAGGAAAAAAAGAAAAGCTCAAAAGCTTAATTGAATTTCATAGTGCCAATAAAATCGACAACTACAACGGGGATGGGAGGGGAGGAAAAAAAGAAAAAAAATCCAAATGATTCTATAGAACAAGTCAAAAAATAAGAATAATAAATGTTTTTCTTGAGCCGCTACTGTCAGAGTCCTTTCCCTCGCTGGGAGTCACAGTCCATCTTAGCCCCCCTAGGATGCCCTCCAACACTGTGCTGATCTCTGGGCCTGCTGTGGGGGCAGCTCAGATTCTAATCTGGTCCTCTTCCTGTATGTCCTCTTCCTGTATGTCCTATTCCTCCAGTGTCCACAGCTATCTGAACTAGCGTGTTTTCTTTTGTGGACGCTCTCAATGACCTTTTATATATTCCACCGACACGGAGTCTGCCTAGTTGATTGTGTGGATTTAATCTGCAGCTTGTACAGCTGGCGGGAAGGTTTTGGGTCTTCTTCCTTAGCCACACTGCCTCTGGGTTTCAATTGTGGTTTGATTTCCACCTCTACACGTGGGTCATCCACTGGGGTTTGCTCCTGAGGCTGCCCTGGAGGATTTGGTTTGCCCCCGTGAGGGCCAGGTGTGGAGGTGGTGCAGCTGCTTGGGTTGCGGGGGTTCCGGCAGCTCCAGGTCCTCAGGGGAGTTGGAGGCTAGGGCAGCAGGAAATATAGTGCTCCAGAAGGGTATGGCAACCAGTATTCTTGGCTGGAGACCCCCCTCCCTGACAGAGAAGCCTGGCAGGGCACAGTCTACAGCGTCGCAAAGAGTCAGACACAACCAAAGTGACCCTGTGAGCACAGAGGCAAGACTCTTTTTGCCTGTGGCAGCTCTGCCCCACTGACAGTTGAGGGTGAAAGTGGCACAAATGCTTGGCTTGTGGGGACCCTGCAGCGCCAAGTGTGCAGGGACACGGACTGCCTCTGCTGCAGGAGTTACGGCCCTATCAGAGTCTTTTTTTTGAGCCTCTTGTAGCTGGCATCAGAAGGCCTCTTTGGCCAGTCTTTCTCCGTAGCTCTGCCTGTTCAGGCACTTAGAGGGCTCCCTTGCCTGGGGTCCTTCTCTGTTGTTCGGTGCATCAGGCACATAGAGGGGCGTCCCTGGCTGGGGTCCTACTCTGTAGTTTCATGCATCAGTCACTTAAAGGAGCACCCTGGGTGGGGTCCTACTCTGTACTTCAGTGTGTCAGGCATTTGATGGGCCAGCCTCTCTATTGTTCAGCTACCGATGCTGGTGTGTGGGGAGAGAGGCTATGGTGATGGCGCCACCCCCTCCGCATGACCCAGCAGTATCTATCGCCTTGCTTCCATGGCTGCCCGGCTTTCCTCCACAGGCATTTCCCCACACACTCTCCTCCCTCACATCCCCTCGAGCCGTCTCTCTGCAGTCAACAGCAGCCCTCACCTTGGGATTACTTCACAATCCCTAAACTCCAGCTGCCAGCCAATGCACCTTCCAGGGGACCAGCATTTCTGTCCGGAGTATGTATGGCTGCAGCAAGGACTGTCTGATTCTCATTCCATTTAGACTGCCACAGATCAGCTGCTTCACTCTCAGCCTTAAATGTTTCTCCTCTGACTCAGACAGTCGCCTGGATGTGGGACTTGGACTCCTGATTCCATTCCCCCCTCCACCGAGGGCAGGTCCAGTCCTTCTCACACTCCTGTTTTTCCCCCAAGTTCCTTCATCGTATCGAGTTTTGTGTGGTTCTATATATTCTTTTCCACTGGTCAGGTACTCCTGTCTGCTCTCAGCTGGTGTTCCACATGCACTTCTGTGTCTGAAGGTGTATTCCTGATGTATATATGTAACGATGCATATATTTTATCTACTATTTTATCCGTGGAGAGAGATGTACTCCACATCCACCTACTCCTCCACCATCTTGTTCTCTCTGAACTAGCTGTTTTTGAATGCGTCGGCTTTTCTTATCTTTCCTTCCCAGAATGCATCGGGTGGGGGGGCAGTGATCGGTTTTTGAAAATGAGAGTCCATTATTACATGTTTTCACTTCTCTTCTGGTCAGACCTGCATGTTATAAATATGCATATTCAGAGTATCTGCTTTTTTATTGAGTCTGGTGGGGAGACCCAGTGCATCACCAATCACTTAAACACCTTTGGAAGCTGCTCACTACTCACCTGATGGAGTGTGACCTCTTTAGATTGGCATTCCTGATCCTCCACTCTCTGGTTCCAGGTGCTCTTCCCTCCTCACCTTGCATCTCAGAGGAACCCATCAGCCTTTTTCTTGCCAGGCTCTTCCTGCATCCTGTCTCCTTCTTCCTCATCTAGGACTTTGATCCACCAGTTTCTTCCAGTTTTTCAAGTGTCTTCAATTTTCCCTCTCCAAAGAGAATTTCCCCCTGACCTCTGTCACTATGCATATATTTTATCTGCTCTTTGATAAATTATTGACCCTAATTCTCCCTGATGATGTCATCTCCTCCTTGCATATCACCTCTTCATTATTTGAGGTATCAAAGGCACCCCACTCCAGTACTCTTGCTTGGAAAATCCCATGGACGGAGGAGCCTGTTAAGCTGCGATCCATGGGGTCGCTAAGAGTCGGACACGACTGAGCGACTTCACTTTTACTTTTCACTTTCATGCATTGGAGAAGGAAATGGCAGCCCACTCCAGTGTTCTTGCCTGGAGACTCCCAGGGATGGGGGAGCCTGGTGGGCTGCCGTCTATGGGGTCGCACAGAGTCGGACATGACTAAAGTGACTTAGCATAGCATAGCACCAGCATCTCTTACCTGGGGCTCAGGTGGTAACTACGTTCTGATGTCCTAAGGTGGGGACACACCATGACCTGAAAACCAAATCTTGCCCATCATCTGCTTTTCTTGGGCTCAGGAACTAAAAGTATAGTTCCTGCAGGTTTGTAAAGCTTGAAATAATTTTAAAAAGAACAATTATTGACACATGCAAATATATGAAATCCAAATTTCAGTGTCTGTAAATAAAGTTTTATGCTTGCATAGCCACACCGAATCTTCTTGGTTATTGCTGTTTTGGTGCTACAAAGAGTCGAGTAGTTTCAAGAGGCCATATGCCTTTTTATAGAGTAAGTTTGCTGACCCATGTACTAAGGCTTTGATAGTAACTTCTGTGTATTTAGGAATGTCTTAGATGTGTACCACCCATGAGAGAATTGAGAAAGTTGTCACAGGAAGCACATTCTGTGATTGATATGATGAACCCTCGTGGAAAAAGACTGACTTCCTCTCCCTTATTCTGTAGACCTTGGTCACCAGGTAGCCTGGTGGAGGTCTGGGACATGTCCTTGAAGCTCTTCTCTGATTCTCAGTCACCTCACTCAGTGGGTGCTTCTTGGTCTTTATTATCCATCCTCTCTGTCCTGTTCCACCTTGTTGTCCAGACTCTCATTCCTGAAATTCTCTGTTCTCTATTTACTTTGACATTGTGATTTCTCCTGTTTTATCATCTGTCTTCCTTTTCCACTCATTTCTGTAATTTCTTTAGTTAATGAATTTCTTTAGTAAACATTTCTTTAGTTTCTAACCATTACTTTTTTTTCTTTCTTATATAAATCTCTTAGCAAAACTGTGAATTCAGCTACTGTCTCTATGCTGATAATTTCCAGTTCACTGTCTCCCAAACTATAGTCTTGTATTTCCATCTTTCTCCTGGGCATCATCTTCTCTTAGCTGCTGTTTTCGTGTTCACTTAGCCTTCTGTTCATGACACCATTTCTTCTCAGTCATGGAGGTTTAGAATCTCAGTTATCTATGATATACCTCCTGAGCTCCACACAGTTCATTAGTTGCTTAATCCTTGGTGATGATTTCAACATCCATCTTCTCTTCTCCAGTCCCACCATCTTGTTCAATTTCCCATTATCTTTCTCTTTCCCAGGCTAGACAGTGATTGTTCTTCTTGAGTCTTTCTCTTCCACCCTGCACTGCATGCAGGCTGCTGCCTGATTCCAGCATTTTTGAGGCCCCTGTCACATCCCCTCAGTTCACCTCTGGTTTCAGTCACAGCTGCATTGCACAGTTCCATGAAGCTGGGTGAAGCACAAACTGGAATCAAGCTTGCTAGAATAAATATCAATAACCTCAGATATGTAGATGGCACCACCCTTATGGCAGAAAGCAAAGAGGAACTAAAGAGCTTCTTTATGAAAGTGAAAGAGAAGAGTGAGAAATCTGGCTTAAAACTCAACACACACAAAACGAAGATCATGGCATCCAGTCCCATCACTTCATGGCAAATAGATAGGGAAACAATGGAAACAGTAACAAACTTTATTTTCTTGGGCTGCAAAATCACTGCAGGTGGTGACTGCAGCCATGAAATTAAAAGACACTTGATCCTTGGAAGAGAAGCTATGACAAACTTAGCATATTTAAAAAGCAGAGATATTACTTTGCCGACACAAGTCTGCCTAGTCAAAATTATGGTTTTTTCCAGTAGTCATGTATGGATGTGAGATTTGGACCATGAAGTAGTCATGTATGAATGTGAGATTTGGATCATAAAGAAGGCTGAGTGCCAAAGAATTGATGCTTTTGAACTGTGGTGTTGGAGAAGACTCTTGAGAGTCCCTTGGACTGCAAGGAGATCAAACCAGTCCATCCTAAAGGGAATCAGTCCTGAATACTCATTGGAAGGACTGATGTTGGAGCTGAAGCTCCAATATTTTGGCCACCTGATGTAAAGAGCTGACTCATTGGAAAAGACCCTGATGTTGGGAAAGATTGAAGGCAGGAGGAGAAGGGGACGACAGAGAATGAGATGGTTGGATGGCATGACCGACTCGATGAACATGAGTTTGAGCAAGCTCTGGGATTTGGTGATGGACAGGGAAGCCTGGAGCGCTGGCAGCACATGGGGTCATGAAGAGTCGGACATGACTGAGCGACTGAACTGAACTGATGTGCATTCAGACTCTTGCTGGCAGTGTCTCACCTCAAGTTACTCCATCAGTCTTTCTACTTTCCTACCCTAGGATCTTATCCAGAGCTATGTGACTTTGTGCATAAGCTAAGCTCAGCCTGAAAGTACAGGGGAGCCAGTGCCCCCATCCTGGACAGCCCTCAACCAATGAGGAACTGAAGCTGATAGCTAACTGCTCAGCCTCCTGTCCATCATACAGGCAGTTCTGGGAGGGGTTCTCTGTGGTCCTTAGGTGTCCTGGAAAGGGATCATGCCCCATTTCTGGGAACAGTGATCTTGACAATGCACCCTGATAGTGGATTTTTCCTTTTCCATGCTCTCTCTCCTGCTTTCCGGGATCACCTTCCAAATAAGCTCCCTGTACCCAGGTGCTCGTTATAGACTCTGCTTTCAGAGGGATTTGAGCTGAGACACAGAACAGTCTTCTAGAAGCTGCTGCACAGACATCCTCAGTGGCTTCAGAGGCCTCCTCATGTAAGAAAATTTGTTTTCCGAAATGCTAGGCTGGCAGGTTGGCTACAAGCCTGTGTTTCCGGTGCTTTCTTTCCTTTTTCACTTTCACCCTCTGTTCCAGTCAAGCTGAGTTCCTTAAGACAAGGGACTCTGTTGTTCATCTTTGCCTGCATTATTTTGCTCAGTATCTAATATATGAGGAAACTACTTGTCAGTCTGTATTTTTAGTGAACGAAGGGATGTCTTCATCTCATATACCCATCCTTCATGACTTTTCTCCCTGCCGCTTGGTAGTGACCTTTACTGCCTCTAAATTTACAAAACCTGCGTCTATGCCCGTGTGATGCTTTTTGCTTTCTATTTTTTTTTAAATTTATTTACAAGTTTTCACTGCTAAGATGCTAAGATGCAGATTCCTCAAGGGAAGTGACTTTGCTTTATTTTTTTTTTACATTTCCCAATAGATCTTATGGGTAGATGGATAATCAATACAATTTGGTTGAATGAGAAAATATCTCCCAACTTTTCCAGGCATGCTGGCTCCTTTTGGTCGGTTCTGTTCTCAGTTTTCTAAATATGTCCCATGTTTTCCCATGCCCATGAAATGAGGCCATTTATTCCTTTCTTGCTCCTTAAACATTCTTCTGCAGTGTTTACCTATGGACATTTTATCCATCTTTCAAAACTCATCTCAAATGTCCTCTTTTTTTATAAATTCTTCCCCAACCTGCCCCCTTCACCCACCTCTCACTTCTTGTATGTTACACATTTGGATGATGGTATTTAAATTAACACAATTTTATTTGGCTAGATGCTTCTCTGGTGTCTCAGATGATAAAGGATCAGGCTGCAATGTGGGAGACTGGGTTTCAATCCCCTGGAGAAGGGAATGGAACCCACTCTAGTATTCTTGCCTGGAGAATCCCATGAACAGGGGAGCCAGACACGACTGAGCAGCTAACACGTCCACTTTTTGCTTTCCCTTCTTTCTAGGAGATGGTAAGCACCTTCAGGGCAAGGCCAATTCCTTACTGTGTCCAGTAGCTTGCTCAATGCCCTGCAATAGATATATATCTGTTGTAATGAGTTAATTTGAATAGATTGAACTATACCATCATGCCTTTTCATTCCCAGGATATTAACCTGTGCCCCCCAACCTGTCTTTGTATGAATTTCTGGTAATGGAAGAAATTTAGAGCATTGGGAAAGATATATATCCAGAGCCAGTCAGCGTGATCTACTATGTTTGAACATGAATATTGGGACATAACTTACATGAATGCCATTTCAGTTATTTGTAAAATATTTAAATAGTATAATCCAATTTACATTCTATCATTTCCAACAGCTGTAAAATTTACTTTTCACCAAAGTTAGCTCAATCACTTTAATTCAGTCTGGAAAAACAGTACAAATGAAAGCTTAATTTGTATTTAATCTCCCCTTTTGTTTCTACATTATTGCCTTCGAATCATTCCTTTTAGTGATTGAGATTTAACCCAGAGAGTGGAGAAAAGGCTTGATGAAATATTTGAGAAGAATATAACCTATAATGAAAAGTTTGGAGTAAATGTTTAAAAAATTCAACTGGCTTTGTTCTTTGGGGTTTCAATTCACAGCAGTGTCTTTGTTATAAGCCCAAGGTATGAACTATGTGGGTTACTTTGTCAGAATCATACGACAATGACTCTCAGGCATTTAAAACCAGGTGATTCATTTGGAGCGGGTCACATTTATACCCTGTGTATGAAGATTGGCAGGGAATACAAATGTGAGTAATTATTATTTAGTGTGTTGATCATGCTCATATATTTCTAAGTGGCTTTATGATCATTTTGGTGAGTTTTCTCTCTGATCTCTGGCAGTCTTTCAGCTCATGTCATCAGCAGGGAGTAACAGCAAGGAGAAGTGGCAGAATTGTAACTAACCATGATTTTTCTGTCTTCATGTAGCATCACATCTGACTTTGGGAACACAAGAGAGGCAAGTCCCAGGAAGGGTTTGAAAGACCAAGTGGTATGTTCATGGTCAGAACAAAACACCACTTTCTTGTCCCTTTGTCAGTTGGTGAAATTTATAGATGTGTTATAGAGCCCTATTTGCATCTTCTCCCAAGAACTCTCCTGCATCCCCGTGCTCATCATCTCCCTCTGACCCCCAGTAAGCCTCCAGAGATGGCGAGGTGCTTCAGAGAAGGGCATGTGTGAATGAATTAATCTGATTAATAAGAAAGAATCAGTGAAGTAAAGGAGGGAAGAAGGGGTTCAAGCTGAAGTATAGCCAAAAAGCATTAGAGGAGACAATCACATGTTCACTAGAAACGTCTCAGAAGGATCGGTGTGATCTCATGAGCCTGGGTTCTGAAAGGTGAAGAAGCTGAAAGGGAATGCTGCAGTTCCATCTGTTACATTATTTTGTCAACAAAGGTCTGTCTAGTCAGAGCTATGGTTTTTCCAGTAGTCATGTATGGATGTCAGAGTTGGACTATAAAGAAAGCTGAATGCTGAAGGATTAATGCTTTTGAAATGTGGTGTTGGAGAAGACTCTTGAGAGTCCCTTGGACAGTAAGGAGATCCAGCCAGTCCATCCTAAAGGAAATAAGTCTGGAATATTCATTGGAAGGACTGATGCTGAAGCTGAAACTCCAATACTTTGGCCACCTCCTGTAAAGAACTGACTCATTGGAAAAGACCCCGGTGCTGGGAAAGATTGAAGGTGGGAGAAGAAGGGGACAACAGAGGATGAGATGGTTGGATGGCATCACCAACTCAATGGACATGAATTTGAGTAAACTCTGGGAGTTGGTGATGGATAGGGAGGCCTGGCCTGCTGCAGTCCATGGGGTTGCAAAGAGTCGGACATGACTGAGTGACTGAACTGAACTGAACAATTCCATCACATTCTCAGAAAAAAAGAAAAAGGGCAAGTTATCAAGACACAGGATAGGGTTTTAAAATGAGGCAGAGGTCATTGAAAGGATGAGTTATATTCACAAAACCCATTCTTCTCTATTATGTCAGATGACCTCATAACAACACTGATTTTGGTCCAACATGAAATAGTAGTGACCTTACAGATGAGGAAACTGAGGCCAAAGAGTTTTAGGGACTCGTCTAAGGTCACACTGCTGCTGCTGCTAAGTCGCTTCAGTCATGTCCGACTCTGTGCGACCCCATAGACGGCAGCCCACCAGGCTCCCCTGTCCCTGGGATTCTCCAGGCAAGAACACTGGAGTGGGTTGCTATTTCCTTCTCCAATGCATGAAAGTGAAAAGTGAAAGTGAAGTCACTCAGTCGTGTCTGACTCTTAGCAACCCCATGGACTGCAGCCCACCAGGCTCCTCCATCCATGGGATTTTCCAGGCAAGAGTACTGGAGTCACACTACTAATAAGAAATATAGTTAAACTTCAAAGAAACCCAGGTACTTTTGTCTCTATAATTTAATGCTCCTTCTGTCATCCTGCACTCTATAATATTGGCAGAACTTTTTAATGGTACTGTCAGATGACCAAAACCACCCAGCAAGCTGAGAGTTGTAAAATATATAACAATACATAATAGTGGCAAAGGATAAATGACGGAAGATTAGTTCCCCCACTTCACTCACTGGGATGAATGGAAAAAAGCAAAGCTGCTCAACTCACATTTTGACTCTCATCTTTTCTGTGAATTCAGCCAGGGAGCTGGAGGACACAGGGCTGGCCATGTGCCGTACCTGTGAGTGCATACACAGGTGGACATGGCTGTAACCTTGAGTATTTATTCAGTATCAGGTCTCCATCTATCTAAGGCTCTTGTAAGTCATTATCAGTTACTTGACCATCCGCCAGCCCCAGTCTCATTAGACAATGCAATGTGTAAAGCTGCCAGGATTCACTTTACAGATCATATGTTTCTGGGGTGAAAGAGTGGTGGTTATCTGGAGGGTCAGATTCCTGACCACAGTCTCAGCCTTCCATTATGCAGGGCCAAGACTGGTGGAACTCTTTACCTGCTGGGTTCAGTATCCCCCTTCCTCCCTGAGGGAAATTGCTTTTCTTGTTAACAGCTTTCCTGCATCTCTTGAATGCATCTCCTGAAACATAGAGTCTTATATAGGGGGTTGGCATCATGCCTGAGCAGAGGAGGCATCTGCTTTCTTGCTGTGATTTCAGATTCTCCAAAACATCCCCCTGAATTAAAATGCTTCCCCCACCAGGGACGACATAACCCCTCAAATTCCCGTCAATGGAGTTATCCTCTTAAGGTAAAGTTCTCTCTCTAGGCTGTTTCCTGGTTAGTGTGGACATTCCTGGAGGGTGTGGACTGTTTGCTATTTGTACTTAAACGTCCTACATTTAATGCAGTGCTTGGCTCATGCTAAATGATCACTAAATTAAGTAGATAAACGAGCCCATTAAATATATTACTTAGAGAGCATATACAATTACACCTATTACCTGGGTTTGGATTAATCCAACAGGCAAAAGGCAAAGTAGTTTAGACGATAATATGAGATAAGCTTTGAATACTCAGAGATAGTATAAGGAAATGCTTCCTTACCAGTAAAAAGCAAAACGTAGAACCTTCTGCTGTTAATGGGATCCTCTCGAAGGGGGGCGGGGCTGATGCTTCTCTGGCCCCAGTTTGCCTGTGTTTGATGCAGCCATATTGGTCCCCAGTATAAGTTTTCTTCTCATTGTGTCTTAACACAAATGAAACAGACTGGGCCAGGTTTCAGGGATAACAGAGGGATATCAAGAAGGTACCAGGAGTTGAGCTGGTCTGGCTTACAGAGCCCAGGATTCTGATTCCGACCTGGCCAGCTGCCTCCCAGGGCTCTGGGCATGGTCAGGTTTGTTTCAGTCCATCAGGGTCCCCCTCTTGGATTTTGTTCTCATGTGGTGGATGCTTTCTTTAGTTCATAGCAGGAGGAGAACCCTTGTAAACACTGGGATTTCCAGATCCAGGCCAAGGGCAGTGATATTTCTCTCGCACCCACCTAAGTCAGTCCTCTTAGCTATTGCTTCTCATTTGGAGATACACCTGTTCTTCAGGTGACTCCTAACAGGAATAGCCTCACTGTGAAAGTGAGCCCTGGTTCCCTTGCCCTCGGGGGTATGACCTGATCACCAACCCCTCACAGTATCCTAATGCAGTGGCAGCAGCTGTCTCATGATGTGGGTCATAGGGTGGCAGATGGTTTGAGGAGGGGGTTGGCATTTCCTCATGGAATCAGAGAGTTCAGAGTTTAGGGACTACAGGGGTGAGGCACCAGGAGGGGGACTCCCACTTTGCTTGTAGTAGCCCCACTTGCAGTTTCCTTTACCCTTGGAAATTCCCTCTTCCTGCCACTGGGTTCCTACCATACAATGAGAGTAGCCACACTTTAATTATCAGCTCCCTCAGGCTCTGGGACTTACATCAGCAGTCTGGCGTTCATGATGGTCATTACTGCCTCAGATTCTAAGTAACACAGTTGTGCTGATGGAAAATGCTGCTGGGGTCCCTATGGATGTCACTGCTTGTTGCTACACTGATGTGTACATGCTTGTTTGCAACTGGACATGAAGTCTAGGGGAGGAGATCTGGGAGAGGCACAGGATTCGGAGCCTCCTGGCCCTGTGTCGGTCATTTTCACGTCAGGACATGATGTTTGGGTGCCTTGAGGTTGTTATGAGAAACCACTGGGGTTGGGAGTTTTGTGGGGGAAGGCTTTTATTTATCTTTTCCCTGTTTGGTGATTCTCGACTCTGAATATACCTTTCTGTATCCACATGCCATGCTGATTTACTTTTTCCATTTCTTGGAATGATGCAAAGTGTCTGGGTTACCAAGAATATGGGACTGTATTTTCTGTATTTCCTTTGTTGAGTATCAGAAAGTTACTTGAACAAACAACTTATTTGCCATTCCTCCTTATAATTTCCTATTTTGATTAGCTGTTTTACACATGTGATTCTTAAGAGAAATATAAAAATTCCATGAAGCTAGATTTGAGCAGTAGATATATTTAAATCAGTTACAGTTTTTTTTTTTTTTTAAATCATTGCTGTTTGGCACTCTGATTCTTTTGTTTGCTTGTCATTGGTGTCCAATGAATAGTATGCATTTCTTCCAGTCATTGTTAAAACTCAATGTATGGAAACAGTGTTTATACCAGCAGCTGTTACAAATCTGGGGCTATGGATTAATGTCAGCTTCTGAATGTAGAGTGCTTTAGTTAATTCCACCCAAGGACAGATGATATCATCTAGGAAGAAAGAATATATTAGGTAACTGTCAGCCAGAAGGTAGTAAAAGGAGGTGATATGTTATAAGGAGTACTAAAAGGTCATTCAAAGAAGAGATATTGCTAATAACTCAATTAAAATTTTCACGCTGACATTTTACAAATTTCTGTGTAAGCCCTAAAACATTTTCAAAGCTAGCTAAATTCATATCCTAGATTGGAAAAACAGGGGTCAAATAGGATTCACACAGTTCCTTTGTGAGCTGAACAAACTGGGATAAACTCCTTTTCCAGGAAGTTCTGGTCAATGCTTCAGTGAAACTCCTGTGATATGTAGGTGAGAGAGAGGAGCCTTGGAAGTATTTCCTTTCATTGGGAGTTTTACCTTTTCTTGGATAGGCTTTGGTGCAGAACAGCCAACTCATTCTGGTCCTCAGCTTCCAGGAAACCAGCGTTTGCCAGGCTGGTGCTTCCTTGTAGGTCCTTTCTGTGTTTCTTTCTGCTACCTGGAAAACAAAAAGAATCCATGTTCCTTCTGGGAGCCAAGAGGCACAACAACAAGGTATGAAAGCTGTTGGGTGAACCTACACTTGAAGCAGTAATGCGTACATACAGGGAGTGGGATATGGCCACCATGGCGGAACAGGACAGGAAACACAAGAATGGCAGGCTCACGGAGGCCACCTGACACATCTCTGCACGGCCCTTTCTTGAAGATGTTTTCACCTGGTCCACTGCCTGGCTCCTCTTGGTAGCATTGTTTTCTAGGTATTGCATCATTGTTATGGTCATTCATTTCTCCTTCCTGTCCAATGAATGTGAGTTTAGTTCCTTTCTTGGCATTTTTCCCATAGTCATGGAGAACTGTTACGTCTGTATGTATGTATGCATATACGCATTTATTCACTCATTGCTTTAGCTGCCTGCTAGTGCTTGGTGCGAAGGGTTTGGTAGTCAGGAAGGGTTACATGACTGCCTCTCTCGTGGGGGTGAGGGTTGCTAAATAATCAGTTCAGTTCAGTTCAGTCTCTCAGTCGTGTCCAACTCTTTGCGATCCCATGGACTGTAGCATGCCAGGCTTGCCTGTCCATCACCAACTCCCAAAGCTTGCTCAAACTCATGTCCATGGAGTCGGTCATGCCATCCAACCATCTCACCCTCTGTCATCCCCTTCTCTTCCTGCCTTCAATCTTTCCCAGCATCAGGGTCTTTTCAAATGAGTCAGCTCTTCGCATCAGGTGCTCAGAGTTCTGCATCTTCAGCATCAGTCTTTCCAATGAGTATTCAGGACTGATTTTCTTTAGGATGGACTGGTTGGATCTCCTTGCAGTCCAAGGGACTCTCAAGAGTCTTCTCTAACACCACAGTTCAAAAGCATCAATTCTTCAGAGCTCAGCTTTCTTTATGATCCAACTCTCACATCCATACATGACTACTGGAAAAACCATAGCTTTGACTAGATGGACCTTTGTTGGCAAAGTAATGTCTCTGCTTTTTAATATGCTGTCTAGGTTGGTCATAGCTTTTCTTCCAAGGAGCAGGTATCTTTTAATTTCATGGCTGCAGTCACCATCTGCAGTGATTTTGGAGCCCAAGAAAATAAAGTCTCTCACTGTTTCCATTGTTTCCCCATCTATTTGCCATGAAGTGATGGGGCTGGATGCCATGATCTTAGTTTTTTGAATGTTGAGTTTTAAGCTTGCTTTTATACTCTCCTCTTTCACTTTCATCAGGAGACTCTTCAGTTCCTCTTCACTTTCTGCCATAAGGGTGGTATCATCTGTGTATCTGAGGTTATTGATATTTCTCCCGGCAATCTTGATTCCAGCTTGTGCTTCATCCAGCCTGACATTTCACATGATGTACTCTGCATATAAGTTAAATAAGCAGAGTGACAGTATACAGCCTTGAGGTACATACTCCTTTCCCAATTTGGAACCAGCTAAATAATCACATAAACACAAACACTAACACAAAGAATATCACATCACAACTGAAGTTGAGCCTGAGGAAAAGGACATGGTGCTATGTTGAGATCTAATTTTTACTTAGGGAGCTTTGGAAAGACTTCCTAGTGAAGTGATACCTCACTTGGATGCTGAAGGAGGTGGGGTTATTTAGGAAAGAGAAAAGGGAAGAGCCCTGTTGGCAGAGGGAGCCGCAAGTACAAGAATCTTGTCCGGAGGGAGCTGAGTGATGGTAAGGCACTGAGAGGAGGCCAGTGTGGCTGTTGGAGAGATGGTGGGAGAGAGAGAGACAGAGCTGGGCCTGGGGCAGGTGGGGAGGATCAGTCCATGGAGAGTTTTACAGTCTATGGGGAGGAACTTGACTTTCAAAAATATTTATTAATTATAATAACTAGGGCCATGCCAAGCCAAACTTCCTCTTCTCACAGTAACAATTCCAGTTCCTTTCCTTTTCAACTCTGGGGACCTATATTAAATTTTGAAGCTGGGGATTTCAGACTGACTTTCTTTTCTTGGAGATTTCTTCTTGAAAGATGATTGGCATAGAACCGAAAGCAGCAGCTAGAGAACACCTAAAGGTTTGCTCTGGGCATCTCAAGATGGGGTGTCTTAGAGTCAGACCCTGTTACCTGCTTGTCAGGAGAGAGAGATGTATGTCTTTGCTATGTATTATGTACGTGGGAGGCACTTAATAAATACCTGCTGATGAATCAGAGGTGACATCCAGCTCTCAGGAATGCAAGACTGAATTTTATCTTTCGCAGCCATCTGAGTGATGTTCACAAAGACTGCCTGGGGAGGAGGGATGGGTTCGGCCACATCTGCTTCGTTGTCCTGCGTGTGTGCTTGGGCCACCTGATGCCAACTCCACAATGGCACATTTGTCTTCTTAACTGTACGCCAAGCCCTTTCCTTCTCCTGAGGCCCTCCAGACGGTGGCCATGGAAGACAGGGACGTGTGGCTAAAGCCCCGTTAACGCGGTCTGTAAAGGGAGGTGGTGGCTGCTAGGGACCGCTCAAATGAAGACAAATGCATTGTTAAGTTTTTATGGACCAAGGCTGCACTTTCATTAAGCGTAATTTACATAACATAACTGATGCTCAAGGCCAAACAGTCCTTGTGGCCTAATGACAGCCCCTGACAACCCATGGATGGCAAGGCCTCCTGCAGAACTCCTCAGGTCAGGAAGCCGCCTCCTTCCCCTGCTGGCTCAGCATGCTGGTAGCTCGGAGCTCTCTCTCTTTGACCTCTCGAGCTGCCTGCTGGTGACATCAAAGCTGCACCTTCTTCTTTGCAGTGGGCCAGCCCGGCTGCCCTGGGCAGAGCTCACTTGCCATTCCTTTCTGTTTCCCCGTAGGAGTGGTTTCTGGGGTGAACCCTCTCATAGCCCTGGCTGGGGATTTTCTGGGGTTCATCTTGGCGGGGCAAGAGGTTCCTGGTTCAGGGTTAAGATGTGGGAGCAGAGAGAGTGGACTTTAATTAGAACTGTCTGTGGTTCCCAACAGCACACTTGGGAGGTGAGGGTGTCTGGTGGCCGGTTGGCTGGTGGCCTTTGTCTGTACCCATCTTCATAACCTGTTTATACCACCAGAGACACTTTGAGGTCAGCTTCTCCACCTTGCACAGCAAAGGCAATTGTCATTTCCTTTTGCTGCAGGGGTGAATGTTCGGTATCACATGATGGATTTTTGCTGGTAATCAGAATTTTGTGCCCATTGGTCTTCAGGACATACTTTTGTGCTGACATTTATAAGGGATGTGTCAGGCAGAGCTGAGGTGCGGAGTGAGAAAATGAAAGGGGGAGGGGGTGGGAGGCCATTATATTCAGTTTAATGATGACAATTTCCCTACATTTACAACTTCCAGAAGTAAGAGACAATAGATATGTGTCTTCTGCTTGCATGCACACTGAAGGAGATGACACAAGGAGATTCTGTTAGTGGGGATGGTGATATATGGCCTTAATGATTTCATTGCTTGCCAAATGAAAGAAAAATTCTCGCTGTGTGGAGAGCCCTGTCCTCATCAAGCTATTCATTGTGAGGCATTTGTTATGAAACTGCAAGGCCTAAGGAGGAATTCTGACCTTCCGTAAGCTGCTTTCAGGTTTTTATTGTTTTCTCAGCTACCTTGACAGTCTGGTTCATCTCAGTTTACAGGACATGAATGAGCATTTGTAGGTCTAATATTGATCAATATTTTTGGAATGGAAGAGCTCTTAGGTTTGAGCAGGTGGGTATTGAATCAATGGAAACTTTCATAGTAGAGTTCAGCGAAAGCGCTCCTCCACTATCACACTGGTGGTTGGAAGGGCAGGTGACTGTGTGTGTGTGTGTGTGTGTGTGAACGTTAGTATGTGAATTGTGGCTAATTTGAGCAAATCCCAGTTACACATGAGAGATTAAAGCTGAGGTGGGATCCTTGGCTCCAGGTAGGATCTAGAAGGGTCATTTCCTCAGGGCTACTGGAGGCTGGGCAATATGAGTTGTAGACAAGGAGGGGTACGAGTCTTAGTGGGAGAATAGCACCAGGCGACAAGGCCTGTGGTCCAGGCAAGGTGGATGATCAGAAGCTGGTAGGACTTAGGGCCAGTTAGGCTGAGGTCACGGATGTGTTTGTGGCTAAACCTAGAGCTCGGAGTGTTAGAAGCCTCTAGATTTCATCATCATGTGAACTGACTACCTCTGTTTAAAAGACTGATGCAAGGCCTGGTTGTAATGGCATGATTGCCACCCACTTACTCTGTGCAGTCTGATTTTTGCTAGTAGGCTACCTGGATTTTCAGAGCAGCGTTAGCATACCTAGTATTCCAAAGTCTGCGTTTCCACAGTAGAGCTTAAGAGCTGAAAGGGACTTTTAAGACCATGGAACTCATGAGGTCCGAGGGCCTGGAAAGGATAGCGTCCTACTCAAGGCTAGTTAGGGCATCACCAGACTTCCTCAGCCAGCAATGTTGCCATCACACCTTGCTTCCATGTACTTGTTTGCAGCAGTCCTGCAGAAGCTGGGTTGTTGATATGCCTGGCAGGCCCCCTTCCCAAATGTGCCAGCCAAAGCTGGACCTTGCCACACAGCTTCGGACATAATGCTCTCAGAGCTTATTTTTACCTGCTGGTTGTGTGACTTTGAGTGAGTGACTTCATCTTTCTAGGTGCTGGTATCTCATCAGTGCAATGTTAGAAGGTCTCAGTGGACCCTTTCCGCTTGAGCATAGCATATTCTATAACAACTGCTGAGTATGCAAGTGGGCCTGGTTGGAAGCTTTTGGGTGCACCATCCATGTGATTAAAGGAAGCTTCAAAGAACCTATGGGCATAGAAATTATGCCGATGCTTGCATTCTGTACCCACTGGAAAGATCCCGTGGAAGAGTCCTCTAAGCTGTGAGCTCCTTGAGGACAGGGACCATGTCTTGTTCTTTTTGATACTTCCAACATTATCAGATTGTCTGATGAATATCTGATCTTTAGTAAGTTTTGACCGAGTATGGGGAAGTGATGTCCAGTTTTGTGTAAGACACACCATTTCTACCCTTAAGGGAATGAACATTTGTAAGCACATGTACCTAAGACATATTTCTTCTAAAGAAACTCACCGAGTATGTTGGAGCAATGGCCAAATCTGTGTTATTCACCACTGGTTTCCAAGTGCTTGAACACTGTCAGGCACATAGAGGTTGTTAATAAATGTTTGTTGAATAGATGCATGCATAAAAATAAGACAAAGAAGATTGGTAGCTGGGCTTCCAAGGTTAACTGGAAGTAAGGAGAGAATATAGGCCTGGAAAAAGAAGAAAACAAGCAATCGGTAGTAGTGTATGGAATTTCGTTTTCCTTCCACCTCTAAGCTGGAACTTACATCTCTTCTGCAGATAAGAATGTAACAACCAGGGGACTGTGTTTACTTGTTGATACTGGTCTGCACATGGCTACCGGTCGGTGACAAGAGAGTACGGAAATGGAACAGAAGCAGTCAGAGACTTTCACAGTCATTTGACACCCAGGCCTGTGATCACTGGATTTGTCTTGTTAAATCGTATGCAGACCAGTTTGGAAGTCATCAGACTTGCATCAGAATCACACGCAGTGTACCCTGCACTCCAGTCATGCACAGTAGGACCATGGACTGGCCCAGGAGACACTAGGGAGATAAGGTCCTTCCGCACATCTCTGGAAAGAAGCCAGGTGAATTACCTGGCTTTATAGCCCAGTAGTTGTAGTTATGTTAAAATGTTAATGACATTGTCATAGAAAGCTGTTTCTGACTTCCTACCGTCTCATATTCTCTGTGTTGTTGATTTGAGAAGGACTGAATGAGCTGTAGTCCCTCAGTCAACCAAGCTGAGTTATAACCTGTGTGACAGTGTTTTTCTCTATTTAAAACTATCTAGCTTTGCATGGCTATTTAACTTGCTCCTTTGGCCTCAATATTATCCTGTAATCAAATGAGCTAATTAAGCTGTTTTCTGTCTGCTGATCAGAGTATGAAAGCTTGAAGGTGACTCTGGCCATCCTCTGATTCAACCTACTCGTTTTTCAGAGGCAACCAAGGCTCAGAGAGGTTAAATTATATGTCCTGGTACTACAGTTATTTAGCAAAAGAATTGGAACTAAAACTTTAAGATCCTTTACTCCTAGGTCATGGTGTATTTCCACTTTACCTTGAAGTTCAATAAAATCCTTTGGGATTTTGTAGTATCCAAGGTATATTTCTGCTGTAGTAATTTATGTACCTCTATTTGATAAAGGACCTAGAATGGACAGATTTTGTTCACCAAATAATTACAGATGGTTTACATTTAAGATAACTCAATGTTTGAAATTACGAGCAAGGGAAACAGCAGAGGTATTTATATATAAATGTTCACATCTATAATATGTACATATGTTACATTTGAATATTGTATTTGTATATACATGAAATATTCATATTTATAAATATATAATGATAGCAAAATAATGTACTTATTTATGTAGTCCTATAACAATGCTTGTTCTGATTGGAAGGCTATTGACTACATTCATCTAGTTCAGTTCCAAAATGAGGATAAAACTTCACATAAAAGTATGTATTAATGAAAAAAAAGGATGCAATTTAGAATGTATTGATTCACACACACATTCAGAAATATATTTATTAGAGAAATGAGATGTCTTTTTACTTGTGAATTAAAACAGGTTAGTGATCGAGAGTAGGAGAGTTCATTTCTTCCCAAATATCATCCCTAACTGAGCAGGTTTCAGTGTGGTTTAACTCTAGTGCTGGCAGACTATGACCCATAGACCAAATCCTGCAGCTGCCTGTTTTTATCAAGTTTTATTGGCACACAGCCATGCTCATTCATTTACGCTCCTCTGTGGCTACTTCCATGACATAACTTCAGGTTTGAGTAGTTGGGACATATGCTTTATGGTGTGCAAAGCCTAAAATATTTACTCTCTGACCCTTTACTGGCCAAGCGCTGGTCTGGATGCATATCTGTTCCATAACTCTGATTCTAATACAACCAGGCAAGTTGTCTTTATTTGGAATCACACCTAGCTGAGTTTTGATAAGGAAGGAAAGAAATGGACTTTAATCCTCTTGTCCCGAAGCCTGTTTTAAAACCTTGTCACCAGCTGCCAGTTTTCAGTCTACATGTGACCTTTTGGTGATCCTGGGAGAATGAAATTAACCTCCTTAGGAACAAACATCCAGTCTTTTTATTTTTTCCACTTTCTTGGAAGAGTAATAAATATAGTCAATGACTCTGGATTCTATTACTATGTAAGAGCTCTTTAAAAACATCTAACCGTCTGCTTAATGGCCAGTAATATGTTTCTAATGGTCACTCTCAATAAGACACTTTTAGTTCACTGCTGTGTAATAGTCATCCAGCAGCCACGAGGCTCTGAAAGTAAGAGGATCAAAGGCCAGTTTCCAGCTCTGTAGCAGCTGCCTGCAGATAGTTTTAAAGAGAAAAATAGAGGTCTTCTGTGAGTTATATGTGCAAACTCTATCCAATGAGTGTGTGTTCTGTCCATAAGTAGTTTTGACTAGTGCAAACTTAAAACTTGGAAATGTTTGGCATTTACACATCCAGGTTAGTTGCAGCTGGAGGTCAGCGTAATTAATATCTGTCCTTCCATTTAGGATGACATACGCTGAATTACTGTCACTAAGAATCCTGCGTCTCTGGTCTGGGTCCAGCAGCTGGTGACAGCTTGGCAAATTATGAGTTTCCTAGCTTAAAACAGACTAAATTGCAGACAAAACAAGCCATTAGCTGAGTAAATACTGTATTTCTGGTTGGCTTCTATAAGGAAGAGATTAGCATGAGTGTTTAGTGTTCATAATTATTAGTAGGAGGCAAATAGTAGGCTCAGGCTGGCTGGAGATTGTTTCATTATATCCAATTAACACCCACTTGATTATTCTTAATTACTTCTGCTTCATGACAAGAGTAAAGATGGCATACTTCAAATGTACAAATAACAACTGGGTCATCAATATACACATATTTGTATTGTCAGATCCTGCTCGTTTTGAGGCAACTATTTAATATGTCAGAGGAATGGAAAATAGAATGTCCACTTGTCAAGCTCTTATGAGGGAAATTAGCAAGATGCAGAAAAATAGATATTAGGATAAAAATGTGTTTATCCACAATCTGGTTTAGAAATATTTTCTTTGAATACATCTTATTGCCTGTTTGTTTGGGAACGCCTTTTCATTTGTCTGTTCTAACTGTGGTACAGAAGCTTAGGCTGTAAGCAGAGAGAACAGAGGTTACAAAGAGAAGTATCTGAATGTAAACTCTCTAGGAATGAATGAGCCATATATATGTCAAGTGGTATGAAATGGAAATCCCCACTCCTAGGGGGTTTATGGAAGTTTGAGAAGATGACACAGAATCAACCTCTGCCCAAGAAAGTTAATGACTAATTTGGTAAAGAATATGAAACACAAGCAAGTGATATAATCGCAGAAGCACATACAAGGGGTGAACTCAATGAGCCAGATTTTCTTAGTTTTAAACCTGAAATGACGACTACCATTAGTTACAGTAGTAGTCATCTTCCCTTTTCAAGATTTTGGGAAAAAATGAATATATCCGTCCCCTTCAGTTATTTTCTTGGGTTGAGAAGAGTTGCTGTGGTAGCATACATGGGGAGAATTCTTTGCTTTTCTGAGTAGAGGGTATTACAGTGTTGAGTTGCCTCCCTTTCTTGCTTATGGTGTCCGTGATCTTGGACTGGAAACATTTGGATTGTTATTTTTTTCCTGGATCAAATTTAGATATTCACTCATTCTTAAGTACAGAGGAAAAGAACTTGGCAAGCAGCAGAGAATGGTGAAGGCTTGGTGACTGTTGCAGGGCATTCTTGGAACTGGCAACTTGCTTGAAGATCAGAGAAGAATGCACAGTGGCAGCAGGTTGGTACCAAACAAATCCCCTGTCACTCTGGAAGTCAATCCAGAGTTAGTACTGAGTACTTGCTCACACACAGCATCAAAACAGACATGGACGGGTATGGAATGGACCGAGTCCTCCCCAGTTGGGGAGACAAGGTCTTCCTATTACATGGTTGTGTTTAATTAATTACTCAATTGCATGGTTAAAACTAAGGGCTGTAGAGGTTCAACGAAGAGGGCTTGGCTAAAATTGTTAAGACCAAGACTTGAAGACTGAGACCCAAATGGCAAATAGTCTTTAGCTACTTAGGGTATGTTCCAGTTGGTGGTGGTTCTAAGACTAGTGGGAGAAAAGCCTGTTCCAGGTAAGCAGAAATATGACCCTTTTGGTCTGTGACGCGGGCTGTCCTATGTCCATGCTCAGGTCCAGGGACCAGCGACCTTGGTACATCTCATAGCAAACATGGGGCTGAATCCCAGGATGAAAGGCCATCTCAAGGAGAAGGCTCCAAGAAGATAGAGTTAAATGAAGATGCCCTGGAATCTATTTCCATTATGAGGGAAGAGACATTAAGCTATCTGTTAAAGTCAAAAATTCATAAGTATATTTAAAGATTTAAGGCTAAAATGGAATATCTTAGGCAGTCATTTGAAGTCTATATATATGTGGCAGCTGATATTTAAAAGGCACACAAAACATTTAAAAATGACCTCAAGAATAGTGTACCCTCCGCTGAATAATAAAAAGGGTAATATCTGGGAATGGAGTGGTGTCAGAGTATAATCGATTCCAACTTGACAAATGATCGTCGGGACCATCTTTGCTGGTGATATGAGAATCCCATGCCAGTGTCCCCCTGAGTGGACAGAAGGGGTTGGGCAGTTTGTGTGAGAGTTGTGAAATAGTTAAAATCTTGGTAGTTTTGTATTCGTGTGTTTTGTGCGTGTGTTGTGTGTGTGCGTGTGTGGTGGTGGTGGTGGTGGTAAAGGTGGTCTGCAGGATCCTTCACAGGATGCAGCAAGATTGACACAGAGTACACAGGTAGTGTAATAGAGCGTGACCGTGTGTGGCCCGTAGCACGCGGCTGTGGGTGTGCATCATCCAGAAATGCCACTGCTGGGAACATTTTACGTGCGTGTTTGACCTGTCATCCTTAAGTCTCGTGAGTGCTTGTTCATGGCCATGTGCAGGTCGGACAGTTGAAGGGCAAGCCCTGCTCTGCTCTTCCTATCTGGTACAGCCAGCATCTCAACCAAGCAGGGAGGACGTGTGTGAAGCGAGATCATGGGACTGAGGAGCAGGAGATCTGGGTTAGATGTTAACACCTTCCCATTGGTCTTACCTGTCTGCATTTCCTGTATCATAGAATTTGTACTGTGGCAGTGCTTTACTAACTAACCTTTTAAAGCTATAAAAGTGTACAGTCATGCTTGATTAATTTTGAGTGGTAGAATCATATAATGTAACAATACTGACTTTGATGTCAAGGGTTTCCCTGAAATAGAGGCACAAACTCTTAATGTAAGAGCAGTTAATATTTGGCATGTGCTGACTATATAAGTATTCATTTATACTTTCAACAAATTATTCCTCATATGTCTGTATGATCTAGGTGTTCAGAAACAGCAGCGGCTGAAACAAACAAAAAAACTCAAGTGTCAAATGTGCTCCCAGGGAGCTGACTTTGTCCTGTATGGTGTGTAGAGAGACAATAAACACACCTGTCTATGTCAGTACAGTTCAGTCGCTCAGTCATGTCGACTCTTTGCGACCCCATGAATTGCAGCACGCCAGGCCTCCCTGTCCATCACTAACTCCCAGAGTTCACCCAGACTCACGTCCATCGAGTCAGTGATGCCATCCAGCCATCTCATCCTCTGTCGTCCCCTTCTCCTCTTGCCCCCAATCCCTCCCAGCATCAGAGTCTTTTCCAATGAGTCAACTCTTCGCGTGAGGTGGCCAAAGTACTGGAGTTTCAGCTTTTGCATCATTCCTTCTAAAGAAATCCCAGGGCTGATCGCCTTCAGAATAGACTGGTTGGATCTCCTTGCAGTCTAACCATTGTTGGATCTCCATGTCTATGTCAGGAAGTAGTAAATAGAATGAAGACAAATAGAGCATGAGGGGAGAGGTAGAGAATGAGGAAGTGTGGGATGTGATTCATAAATGGAGGTCTGAGATAGCCTCTCCGATGAATGGTGTTGCAGGGAGGAGGTGAAGGGATGAGTGATCTGGATGTTCGTGGAGGTATCAGCACATGCTAAGGCTGGAGGCAGGAGCTTGCTTGGCACCTGCCATTTGGCAAGGAGGCCATGGGGAGAGGCAGGTAAATGACGGGGGCACCACAGCCGGTGAGGTCAGGAGCTGTTTCAGAGGCTAAGTCACAGAAGGTCTTATAGACTCTGGTCAGTCAGGTGTCTGGGTTTTCTTCTGTATTAGAAGGGAAGCTATTGAAGGCTTTGAACATAATTTGACTTGAATTTAAGTCAAATTGTTCACTATGGTGGTGGTGGTTGAGGAAACCAGAGAATATAAAGTGGGACCAGGGTGATCAATAAGGATGCCATCATGACAGTTCTGATAGGTGTGGATTAGAGTTAATTACTGTGAGGGTGGTGAGGCCTGGTCACATTCTGGATGTTTAGAAGGAAGGATCTAAAGGATTTGATTTGAAATGCCATGTAAGAGGTAGAGAGTTACAACAGGAAGAACAGAGGTGCCGTTTGTTGTCATGAGGGAGTGGGCTTGAGCTAATCACTTGCTAGGTTTTGGACTTGTTAAATTTGAGATGCCTGTTAGCCATCCAAACGTAGGTGTCAAGAAGGTTACTGAATTGGGAGAAGTCAGGCCTGGGGATAGAACTTTGAGAGTTTCTGTCAGTCTGTAGGTGATATTTAAACTCACGGGGTGGGTGAGATCACTTTATTCTGCACCAGACATATGGAAGGAATGAGCATGGCAGTGGTGATCAATGTTTTTTTTGTGATCATGGTGGTATCACTAGAACTTAATCAGCTCTAATGTTCTTTAATTCCATATAGCATGGTCACTCATTATCTTCTCTGTCTACTCTAAATTTGAGTGCATTTTCATGTCCATCAATGGCAGCAAAGCGAAGCAAATGTTATCTACTGAACTCGTGGGCTTCTGTCTGTCTGTTCAAGTTCCAGTGCTCACCAGGGGAACTCTTCCTCCTTGCTGGCCCAGATGAACTTATCACCTTGAGCTGGCTTAGCCCAGAGAGCTGTGGTTTGGGGTGGGAGGGAGAGGGGTCGCTAATCTTGACCAACTCTCCAGGACTTCAATGCAAAGCAGGATAGATAAGATATTCCAACTCATTACTTACAGGTGTTCTTTAAGGGAGTGCTTAGGAAGTTTTACTCAATTTAACTTAAGACATAAGTAATGCCATTCCCAATTCAGGGCAATGGCTTAGAACCTGACTCAATGTCCTTTTTACTAAGTAATTATCCAGATTTCCTTACTAAATGTTATTTTATGTATTATGTTTAATAGCCTCTTTCTTTTGGCTATGGAAGGATGGTAATAGCAGCTGATAATGGATCACATACTCATCTTAAGCGCTGCCTCTGGCACCCGTGGCCAGCGCGGAGGGAAGCTTCTAGTCAGGGCTCAGATCGATCCCATGGCCCTACTCACTGGTCCTTTGCTTTTCGGGGGTCTAAGGGATCACAGATAGCTTTGTAACTTTTAAATCATGGGTCATTTTTAAAGATTCACAGAAGCCTAAGGAGTGCGTCTGGCCAGACTTCTCACTGGCTTCAGTTCAGAGCCCCCTCTGGAGAACTGTGGCTGATGGAGAGGTAAAGCCCTAGCCAGGAGGAACCAAGTGGCAGAAAGCTTCAGATGATGGTTAAGACATCACAGATACCTGACACAAATTAAGAAACACTGTCATTGTGCCCTCAAGGTAGCCAGTTCCTTTCAGGATCTTGATCATTGATTCTCAGGAAAGGTTTGTCGGATTGTACTCATGTTGTAGCAGCTATGTTACTGATGTTTGTATGGGGTTTTGTGAGACAGCTTGTACATTGACTTCTTAGTGATGACCTACCTAGTTATGCAAACAGTCTTCAGATAACTACTGAGCGCCTACTTTTTCCTGATTGTATCCCCAGATAGTTCCTGTGGGCTCAGCGTGTGCTGGGCATCACTGAGGCAATACCAGAATTGTGTCATTCATCTCCATCTTTCGTGAAATTATGTTCTTTGGAGAGTCAAGATGAAAACCCATGTCAAAAATATATATGATGACCTGAGGATGGGGTACACCATTGGTCCAGGTGTTTATAAATATGCTAGACTTATTTCTTGCCCTCAGAGTCCCTGGTCTAGTTGGGAGGCAGGGTACGCCATATGAAACGTCAAATTGCAAAATAATGCTTAGTGTTCGTCGGAAAGTTGGAGACGTGATAGAGCTTCCAGGCACCATGATGATGTGTGAACCTTTTGGCTACACATCAGTCACCTGGGCATTTGAAAATGAGGGCACCTAGGGCCCCAGTCCAGGCCCACCAGGCATCTGTATGTTTAAAGATTTCCCTGATTTTGATTGTGTTGCATAATGCAGCATGAAAACCACTGTTCTGTAAGAACAGGTAGGATTTAGGTGTTGTTGGGAGCAGCCTGGAATGATACAGATGCAGGCTCAGGAGGAGTGCAGCAAGACTCCTTGGTACAGTGATTGTCATCCCCTGCCCTGGATGGGGCTAGTAGATGGGGCTTGTTTGGAGGAAGAATCGAAATGCAGGGGGAAAGGAAAAGCTTTCAGAAGAGTTTAAAGTCCTGGAGAGGAGATTATCCTGAAAGCTACAGAAGAAGTCCTGTGGTCACCACCATACTTTATGTGACCTCATTTTCAGACCATGAGTATTTGGACTGTTTATCACTAATGACGTACAGCTTTTGAACCAATGAGAAACTTGAGGAAAGTGTTTTAAGCTGAATTGTCAGGTACTACAGAGAAGGCAATGGCAGCCCACTCCAGTATTCTTGCCTGGGAAATCCATTGGACGGAGGAGCCTGGTAGGCTGCAGTCCATGGGGTCGCTAAGAGTCAGACACGAGTGAGAGACTTCACTTTCACTTTTCACTTTCATGCATTGGAGAAGGAAATGGCAACCCACTCCAGTGTTCTTGCCTGGAGAATCCCAGGGATGGGGGAGCCTGGTGGGCTGCCTTCTATGGGGTCGCACAGAGTCGGACACAACTGAAGCAACTTAGCAGCAGCAGCAGCAGTCAGGTACTAGGTGGATTCAGGAAGAGGGTATCTGGAAGCAGATATGAGCTAAGGACTCAAAATGCTTTCTGAAATACCATTATCAACAAAAACAAACACTGATTGAGCCCTCACTGAGTGTCAGGTGCTATCTTGAGTCCTTTACATATATTATATTTTTTAATTTCCAAAAAAACTATGAAGTAGGTAGTCATAGTATGTCCATTTTACAGATGTGGAAACCAAGGTACAGACAAGTAACTTGCCCACAGTGACAAAGCTAGCTAGCATCAGAGTCTGGATTAAAGCCAGACAGCTTGATTCCATGATGTGATGGGCTCTTAAAACTCCTAGGACTTGAACAGTGGTAGTGGACTTGGAAAACTGAGATATGCTCTACAGAGTAAACTTCAAGAGTTTCAAGGGGTTGGAATAGCTCAAGCATGCCTAGGATAATCCCCAGTGGAGAAGAGCACCTTGCACAAAGAAATAGAGAAGAATTCAGAATGGCACAGGGGGATGGCAGAGAGTCTCGCTGAAATAGTGGGTCTGTATTTAGAACACGAGAGAAGAAAGAATAGGAAGTTGCTAGCCCAGTAGCCCTACATTCACTTAGCTACGAAGTTCAGAGACTGAAAAGTGAGTACTGTAAAATGGGCGGAGGACTGGGTTTTGAGTCAGACAGATGTGGTGTGAGTTTCAGTCTTCTCGTTAACAACTTTGTGAGCTTGGGCAGCTCACCTAACCACTGCGTCTGTGGTCTCATGTGTACATTAAAGATGATAAAAGCTTCGCTCTTGTTGGCATGTTGCAAAGATTGAGCTAATGGATACAAAGCACGTGTGAAGTACATAATGTGTTCCACCAATACCAGCCATTATTACCATTACAATTCTCATTCTTATAGTAATTCATAGGCATTGGAATGAAATAATGATAGCACTATTTGGAATGAATACTTTGGCACTAATGGATACAAACATTAGTGCTGCTGGGAGGAGCTGCTGGGATTCCAGTTCTGGTTCCATCACCTGTTAGCTGTATGATTTGGGGTAATTTACTTTACCTGTTTCTCAGTTTCTCCATCTGAAAATAGTGCCTACTACCTTGTGGGTTTATGATGATGATTATGTAAGATAATATGTGTAACATACTTAGAATAGTGCCTAGTGCACTCAGCTGTTTATTAATAGTTTTTTTCTTTTAATTGTGGCTTCTTCCTCTTCACTGTCTGCTGCCTCTGAAACCCTTAGACCTTCTTGCTTTCCCTGGCATGTACTAGGGACCGGTGGCCCCAAAGTGTCCTGGCTGAATCCTATTTGAGTTTGAGAATGTGCCCCCAGTCATAGATTCTTCACTGCACAGAGTGACCATGACTTCTTTGATATTAAATGAGGGTGCTGACGGCACACAAGGGAGTCAGGCTGGGCTGCAGGTTTCTGGAACCTCTGAACATTTATCCAGCCCTCTTCTCCCTTATTGGTACTGCACTGAGGCATGAACACTGCTGCCCAAGAAGAAAACTGCTGACTCTGGGGGCATGCAGTGTGTGCACGCCTGCACACACACGTGTGTGTGTTTGTGAGTGTGACTGAGAGAGAGAGAGAGAATATTTGTAGCCTAAAGGTAGTTCTTATGGTGCATTGCTTTGTTTCATTTTTGGGGGGGTTGTAAAGTTGAATGAAAGGCACTTAGTCCAAAACTTTAAAAAATTGCTACCGGGCAAAGTAATTTTGTGTCAGGCTTCTGTTCAGGGCAGATTTACACTGGTTATAAATCTCTGAAATTAAGGTCTTACTGTAGAAAAGCTGAAATGTATTCAACATTAGCAGACACCCAGGCTTGCTCTGAACCAGGGGCTGTTCTCCACCCATGTATAATAAGAATATCTAGCTATGTGTTTGGGATAATAATGAGTTCAAATATGCCTCTTAGGATGGGTAATGGCGGTCCGATGAGTAGCAGGATTCTCTACCAACAATTCTTTCCCTAGAACCAAAGGTTAAGTTGAAGAGTTTGATTTAATGACAAATTTAATTAGGCCTTTAACATTATAGGGTTCTTTCCTTTTGTTTTCTAATCAAGATCATAGTCTAGGGTCAACACCCTTGTAGAAGTGGGGGAACTCATGCTTCTGTACACTGCTCTGATGTCTGGAGAGGGTTGGAGTAAGACTAGGGGTGATTAGAAATCTCTGAGTTGACAAAGAGCTGGAAAATGCTTCCTGGTCTTCAAGTACTTTTGCCTCACCTTCACCAAACCTTAGATTTATAATATCCTTGATCTGTTAGGTACTTGAAGGGTCATCCGGTCTGTTCTGTCACTTTACAGCTCAGCTTGGGAAACTGAGACTAAGGGATTGAGGAATTTATCAGTAGTTGCCTAGGTCATTTGGAGCAGGATAATGGATCCTCTAAGGTCAGCCTGTCTCCTCCTTCTGGTCAAAATGATCTGTCTGCCAAGACTCACACTCAGGGAAAAGCAAAGCCTCTTTTCGGCTTATGGGATATATGCACCAGTTTGCTAGAGCACTTTTTCCTACTACTTTTCAAGGCAGATGTGCCCTGGTCTCATCCATAGGGTACCAGTAAAGTCTCTTGGTTGCAAACAAAAGAAATTGCCTCTTGCTCTCTTAATCTCCACTCCTTTCCTAGACAGACAGACAAATAAGAAAATACCAAAAAAAAAAAAAAAAAAAGGACATCCATTACATACAAGGCTCTTAGAGTGGACTGTAGGATGGAGGGCCTCGTGAAGAGAAGAAACACCACAGCATGTTCAGTGTTGCAAAAAATACTGTGGCGGTCAGAATCTGAGCCTCCAGTGCTTGGCACCACTCCGACACAAGTGAGTGGTCATCACCCTGTGTCTTTGTCTCATGTTTTCATGATTCAGATCAGTGCAGGTAGGAGATGTCCAAGAACTGAGCTGAGGGGCTTGTTGATGCTTTGACTGCCAAGAAGGCAGGGAGAGGGGAGATAGAAACTCATTGGCTTCTATTGAGACTTGGAGTGACCACTGCCCACTCTAAGGCCTCACACAATAGGGAATTACACAAAAACAAGGAAAAAAAAATGCATGTCAGGTTTTGGATAGTCTGAAGCTCTTCATGTCCAAGATGAAAGGCTTCATATGTCCCTCTGAAGCCTGACCATGCTGTATAAGTCTGCCTCTATAGGAAAATATATTCCAAGTTACAGAATTGATAACTTGGGGGAACAATTTACTTCTGGGCTTGGCCTGCTTGAATAGGGATGTGCTGGTCCGCAGCTTTCACCTTGAAGTGCAGCTATTACGGCAGGACTCGGGGACAGTATATAGGAGATAAGATGTGAAATACTTTTGGAAACACTGACTTCAGGAATGCTTAATCATTAATCCATGCATCTTTCCACTTAGGAAATAGTTATGATGACAAGCTACATGCCTGGCAATGTGCTGGGCATTTGTTACAGAGAGGTGGGCCGGATGCTCGTGTTGTGCCCTCCTGCTGCTTGGGCTTAATTCGGGTTTGGATGCAGGGTGCTTTGACTTCACACTTGTAAAAGTTTCAAATGCAAAGAATATATATATATATATTTGGAGTAGATCAGTAATTCAGGAACATCAACCCCCTCTAGCAAACTGATGTTCTTTCCCAGTAGTGATCCTTCTTCCAAAGTTGGTTCAGAATTTTCAGCAAACATTTCTTATCAGTCATGGTGCCAGGGTAGGTGTAGCCATGAAGAAGTTTATAATCCAGGGGAGAAAGCAACTTTGAAATGAATCATTTCTGTGTTGACTTCTGGGACAAGAGTATGCCCAGAATGTTATGTAAAAACAAAAACCTAAAATTGTTCAGATGAGCTAGTGTTAGGAAGGTTTTCCTGTAGCTTGTCTTACTCCTGGAGCTGCAGTTTAAACTCATCTTTTGTGTTCACCTGGGTGGCTTGTGCACAGACATTTTTTGAACAGTTGTTACCTGCCAGACCAAAACTGCACAATTGTTGTTACTGCACAGTTGCACTCATCTCACATGCTAGCAAAGTAGTGCTCAAAATTCTCCAAGCTAGGCTTCAACAGCACGTGAACCGAGAATTTCAAGATGTTCAAGCTGGATTTAGAAAAGGCAGAGGAACCAGAGATCAAATTGCCAACATCCGTTGGGTCATGGAAAAAGCAGAGAATTACAGAAAAAAATCTACTTCTGCTTTATTGACTATGCTAAAGCCTTTGACTGTGTGAATCACAACAAACTGTGGAAAATTCTTAAAGAGAAGAAATTCTTAGACCACCTTACCTGCCTTCTGAGAAATCTGTATGCAGGTCAAGAAGCAACAGTTAGAACTAGACATGGAACAATGGACTGGTTCCAAATTGGGATAGGAGTACCTCAAGGCTGTATATTGTCACCCTGCTTATTTAACTTCTATGCAGAGTACATCATGTGAAATGCCGGGCTGGACAAAGCACAAGCTGGAATCAAGATTGCTGGGAGAAATATCAATAACCTCAGATATGCAGATGACACCACCCTTATGGCAGAAAGTGAAGAAGAACTAAAGAACCTCTTGATGAAAGTGAAAGAGGAGAGTGAAAATGTTGGCTTAAAACTCAACATTCAGAAAACTAAGATCATGGCACCTGGTCCCATCACTTCATGGGAAATAGATGGGGAAACATTGGAAACAGTGAGAGACTTTATTTTCTTGGGCTCCAAAATCACTGCAGATGGGGACTGCAGCCATGAGATTAAAAGACGCTTACTTCTTGGAAGAAAAGCTATGACCAACCTAGACAGCATATTAAAAAACAGAGACATTACTTTGCCGACCAAGGTCCATCTAGTCAAAACTATGGTTTTTCCAGTAGTCATGTATGGATGTGAGAGTTGGACTATAAAGAAAGCTGAGCACTGAAGAATTGATGCTTTTGAACTGTGGTGTTGGGGGAGACTCTTGAGAGTCCCTTGGACGGCAAGAAGATTAAACCAGTCCATCCTAAAGGAAATCAGTCCTGAATATTCACTGGAAGGACTGATGCTGAAGCTGAAGCTCCAGCACTTTGGCCACCTGATATGAAGAACTGACTCTTTGGAAAAGACCCTGATGCTGGGAAAGATTGAAGGCGGGAGAAGAAAGGGATGATAGAGGATGAGATGGTTGGATGGCATCACCGACTCGATGGACATGAGTCTGAGCAAGCTCCAGGAGTTGGTGATGGACAGGGAGGCCTGGCGTGCTGCTGTCCATGGGGTAGCAACTAGTCAGACACAGCTGAGCAACTGAACTGAACTGATACAGTGGAAACTACAGGAAGCTAAGGAATAGATGGAATCCACTAATGGTGTGATATGGCTAGGTAATTATATGTGTATTCCAGCATGACAAAAATGGAACCAATGACAGAAAGAGACGAGGCTGCAGGGTTAGGGGAGCACTGTGTAAACCCACATTGGGCCCAGAAGATAAATGTGTCTTGACAGACCTCTCTCTATTAATTTGCATAAGCATTTGTATATGATCTTATTTACATTGGTGAGGCAGAACAGTAGTTCTTGGGCTTTGATGTGTGTGAGCCTTGGAGATTAGAGCTGGAGCCCTTCCTTTGAGAAAACAAATACTTTTGTGTTGGTTTCAATGAGATATAAATCATACCCAGGAAGTTTACAGTTGAGTAAGAATGGTATAATTACTGATTGTATACCAGAAGAGGACGTATTTATGAAATGACTTGAAAAAGCTTGTAATCCCTTCCCGTATTTTGAATAACTAATTGCTATGTCATTGTGGCATATTTGCACCACAAGAGTTAAGTCTGTCAAACGTTTCCCTCCGAAAACCTTGTTTTAAGGGATTTCTAACTTGGTCGTAAAAATGTGCTCCAAGTTGGAGCTGACTTGATGGCAGTCTGTGCTTGGAACAGTTGATTTGAATGGTGCCAGTCAGAGTTAAATTACAGGCTGGGAAAAAGGAAACAAATTTTTTGAAAAGGAGGTGTTTATGGTTCCCGGCTCCCCTAAGTACTTCTTGAGGATCAAAATAGCCTCTTTAAAATAAATTGCAGACCATTAGTACACGATGGAGGAAACCCCTTTGAGACTGGGTTGGGGGAGGGTAAAAGCAAGGGGAGCCGATTTAGGCCACTTTCCAGTAGTGTGAAAACAGCGTACCCTGCTCATGTATCGACCCCCTGGAGCGGCCTGTGCACACGGATGGCACCTCCTGTACCCACGAAGGACGTTTCTGTCAGGCTGAGTGGACATCTCCGCAGACCCATTCTAACTCAATCCTAATGGGCATTTGAGTGTTGTGGAACAAGTTTCCCCCTGCCCTACCTCTGTGTTTTCTTTTTAAATAAGCAGAACACTGTTGCCTGTCTGTTTTATGCCCAAAGAGATCATAAAGGCCTCCTACAGAAGACCTCAAGTTTGTCCTGTTTGCTGAATAAGAAAGTACCTCTTTGATAAGCATGTTTGTCCAGAAATCTCCCCATGTCTCGTGCCTGACAATCAAGCCAAAAAGGTAGCCCTTGACTAGGAATACTCAGTTGATACCTTACCTAGAGCTTAGGTATCTTTCCTTTTGGTCAGCAGTGGAAACTTCAAGATAATGAGAAAAAGAAAGAAAGGGAAGCAGAGGCAGAAAGTGGTATGGGGGTGGTGGGGGGAGAGAGAGAAAGATTGTTTCTGTTTCTGTGTCAGTCACCTTGAACCCCACTGGTCTTGGGTATAGCCTCTGTTCTCCAGCCCCTGTGGTCAATGGAAGTGAGACAGATTTACAGTCTGTTTCGTTCAAGTCAGATTTTCTTGTTTTCTTTTTTTTTTACTTCACTTATGGCTTAATGATACTTTTTTTAAAATGGAGAAAGTTAATTGCATTGGTTTCTTCAAGAGGCATCACTTTAAACAATCCATCCTGATTGTGAAAACAAATACATGCCTGACTTATTTTATTTATTTTTCCCCCAAAACCTAAATTAGGATAAAGCCATTTTGGATAAGAAGACATGTGTGTTTCTTTGTCACATCTTTTATCATCACGACTGCTTTTCCAAATAATACAACTTGTGACAAATGTGAACATTAATTACAGTTAACAAAGAAATGTCATGTGAAGGCTTCATAGTGGGGCGGTGTGTGGGGGGAAGTGGAGAAGAAGGAAAAAAAGTCAGACAATCAATGAGATTACATCTTGTAACAAGCTTCAAGTCAAAGTGCAAAAGTCAGAAATCAAATACCATCAGTTATCAGATTATGTTAATGATTCTAATGAAAGCTTCTGGTATTTTGTTCAAGAATGTGTTGCTATAATGGTAACTAATAGAACAAGGGATGCTGATTGCCATGAATTAATTAGAACTGACTGCTGGAGTTTCCTTTTTATTTATTTATTTAAATATTGACAATCTGTTTAGAACCCGAGGTTTTTCTGTGGTCCTTTTCTTCCCTCCATAAGTCATTAGTTGCGAAGTGAGAAGGTAATTGCGTTTTCTTATACATCAGGTACCCCTCCCCAGACTTTTGGCCCAAACCAACAGCAGACAAATTAAACTAAAGGATGGACATGAATATCCATGCACAGGTCCATCCCTAACATTTGTGGAGCTCAGGGTGAGAGTACAAATCAAGTCCCTTCCCTACTCTTTCTACTCCTGATTTCATTCTCCTCGACTGGAGGCCTTGACAGATATGCATATGGACACCCAGCTTTCCCACCCTAGTTGCATCCACCAGCTGCTGCTGTTTGGCTATTGCTTGGACTTAGGGGCACAGCCCCTGGTGGTACCCTCCACTGTCGGGAGGTAGGACCCAGAGAAGAGATCTTTGCAGGCCCTGGAAAGATGCTCAGGGATATTTGTAAAGGGAACTTGGAGATTTTATGCACCTGTCACATGGTTTATTAACTGGGTGATAGGCTGTAGGTTAGAAAAGCCCTAGGCCATGGACTCCTTGTCTCATAGTGGTAGGGAGGGTCATAGCAGGCCTTCTAAAGTGCTTGGTCTAGGTAAAGCGCTCTTGTTACTTGGATCTAAGAGCAGTATTGCCCATGTATATTCCATGCTTTTGAGTGCCTGAGTGTGTACATCTGGAGCACTCTCTCTCATTGGAGTCTCCTTGATCCTCTGTTGTTGTCTATTTCTTTATTTCTTCATTTATTCAGCATCTGTTCGACACTTACTGTACCAAGCTCTGGAGACAAGAGAGAAAAATGAGATCTCCATTGTCAAGGATCTCATAACTTTTCAAATTTGTAGCTCATAATAAGTACTAGACAGAGATCTGTTGAATGCTCTTGGCCATCCAGGTCTGTCTTGTATCCTGTTCTTTCTTACGCTTCTTTCCTCCCTGTCATAGCAGCAAATGATTATAGATTCTGTAGAGGAGAATTGAGGAGCAAATACCTTGAACTTAGGAGAGGTGGCTACCCCAGCTTCTCGCAGCGGCTCTTGGGCATGGTGTACTCTTGGCCTCCTTTGGCAACCCTCGTCCCCTAGGCCTTCAGAATTCCCACCATCTAGCCAGAGACATGCCCCCACTGAATCTAGAACAGAAGCAGATAAAAGGCATAATCTGGTGGAGGGCATCCATCCCTCAGAGAGTCTTCTGAGCTGTTCTGAAACCGCTGGACCCAAGGAGCTGATGACCCCAGGCAATCCCCTGCCTACTTGCCACAAGGCCCTTTTGTGGGGCTCCTGCCTGCAGAATGAATTACATCCAAATGAGTATATCTTGTTTGCATGTTAAAGTCACTCTCTGTATTTAAATCACTAAGGACATTTCCTAGATCTTTCACCATGGAGTGAAGGTGGTCATTATCTAATGGATATTGACAAGCTCGTGCTCTTAGAAAACTAACCATGACATCTGGGTGACTGAGCGCAGGTCAGTATCAAAGCTCTCACTCTGGGTGTTGGGAAGCCCATCAGACTGTGTTGAATTCCCTTTGCTGGCTAAATTGGTACATTAGGGTAAAAACGATTTCCACATTTGCATAGTTGATTTCATTACTATCGCCATTATTGATGCCCAGCTCCTCTGAAAGAAAGGAGCCATAAAAGCAAATAAAATCACTTTGCGATTCCATTATTGGATAAATTACCACATTACTGTCTGCGTTTCAGGGCTAAAGCCATTCCCCACATTTGCATAGTTTATTTCATTATCATTATTAATAACAACAACAATAATAATGATGATGACTAGGATCCTTGAATGAAAGGAACTAGAAAAATGCCACAGCCTGGAGCAGTCTTTATGGACTAGCCTGGATCACTAAGAGTCCCTTTATCTGCTGTGGAAACAGAGCTACTTCCTGGAGTGAACCAAAAGCTTTTAACAGACGCCACATGAAATTGAACTTGTGGGGCTGGCTTGCTGGTCTGAAGAAGTGGCTGGTTACTCATTGTGACTATTGAAGATTGAAGTTGGGAGTCCTTGCTTAGTGACTTGTGTCCCTTTAGGAATGGTGCTCAAAATGTACAGAACCTCAGCCTTCTTATCAAGGGAATGGGCATTATGATGCTTGCTTTGCAGTGAAGAGCAAAGGAAATGGTGAATGTGAATGGATTCTGTGGAGCATGAAGCTGTCCACAGGTTTCAGAGACTTATACCTTTATATTGAACATCGAAGTGGCCGCTGTGGCTGGCATGCTTTCTAATGCTGTGTCATAGTGACAGGAGACGTCCTAGTCCGTCCCTTTGGCTGGGAGAAAGCTCCAAATCCTCCCTTACCTCTCTAAACCATTATATCCTCTACAACAAGTAGGGAGAGAATACTGAAGTTACCAATTGGATATTTACAGATAGCTCCTCTGGTCACAAACATTCCTGGGCTGATTGGGTGGCCTCAATAGTGCTTTTTCTTACACAGCAGTTTTCAATTATGTACATCTTTTCTCGTTGGCTGTGGAGCCAAGAAGTCCAAAGTCTTTCTTGTCTATTAACTCTGAGGTCCTATTGCGAAAGGAAGGTCCACTGGTGGCCGTCTCTGGTTCACTGGAGAATTTTCCCTCTGGTTTTGTTTTTATTATTTTATTTTATTTCTGCTGCACCAGGGGCTCCAAAAAAATGAATGTGTCAGTAAAGGATTTGACAGTATGTTACGACAGTCATCAATCCACCAAGCCCTGTAGCCATAAATAAGCTTCATACGCTGCCACACTAAAGAGGACAGTTTTTCTTCTCCAGGACATTGAAAATGTCACAGCGAGGGAATTGTTTGTCCCCGTCTCCACGGCAACGCCACCAGCACTTATCATTAACTTTCACACCAAGATTTTAATCAGCGCTCTTTGCGGCCTGAGACCAAGTCAACATCAGCCCAAATTTTCAAAGCCGTTATTCTAATTATGACGAGAAAGCTATAGATTGATGAGCTGAGTTTTCTGCAAGGACTGGTGGCAGTTAATTCTCATGACCTGCGTGGCTCGGGGAGTCTCTCTTAGAGATGGAGTCTTGAAAGTTCGATTATTAGTGACAGCTTGTAAGTGAGAGGAGCCTTATCTCTCCAGAGAGTGTTGATAACTTGAGACAAGGTTTAACTAGGAAGTAGTGAGACAGTGGAAGGAGGGGAGAGCGGGGGAGAAAAGGAAAAAGAAAGTGCACACTCTATCTGCAGCCTGCACCCAGCGTAATGAGAAAATACGGACAGGCACAATTTCACAAGTTGTAAATTCTGGTAGCCTTCAGTTGTAAATTCTGGTAGAGGCTGTTTTACTCGGCTATCTGATAATGTGTGAAAATATTTGTCCCTTTGCTTCATAGGCACGGGCAAGCACTGTGTTCCAGAAAATGCATTCAAATTCCCAGCTCTCACTGCCTTGCATTGCTTTTCAGTTTCCTTTGGTCGGAGACCTCTGGAAACAAAAATGGGGATTTGCCATTGAAATGAAGCAGTAATTAATTTTTTAAAAAGACTTCTTTCCATTTCTCTTAACTGACTCTCACCCCAGCTTCTTTTAATAGTATCAAATTTCGAGAGCCTTCAGGTTTGTGATGAAAGGGTAGTTAGAGTAGCCCTTAAAAACTCTTTTCCTTTCTATTTCTGGTGTCTTTCATGTTCTCTGCCCTCATTCATTTGGTGGATGTATGTACTCACTTCTTGGTCTTGTGTAGATGATACCTGGGCTGTTGACTCTACGCCTTCTTTGAGTTTGCATTTGTGAAGTGGTGTCTGTTTCCTCTCCAGACTTAAGACATTCAGCTGAGCCATCAGTCTGATCAAGACAGGGCTGGGAGAGATGGTCACTGTGTCATTGAGGTCCCACTAGCCAAAGTTTCTTTTTTTTTTTAATCTCTTCATACATTCTCCAGCCTTTACCCAAGGGAGAGTGCTGGGAGGCAGCATAGTGAGGTCAGAAGAGCCTCATCTTTGATGTTCTGAATCTCACTTTTAATCCCAGAATGAGCCTCTCTTTCAAATGGTGATGATAATATTTGTCTAGCCTACTTCACATATCAAAGGAGAAAATAGTAAGTAAATTGCTGATACTTAATGTGATCATTGCATTAAATATATGCATACATGAGGGTTATCAGCTGTCTGCTTTTTGGGTCTGTCTTCTCTATAGCTAGGGAATGATGATGCTGTTTGTTTGATAGTTTTTTCCCCCAAATTATCAATATTTTCACATGTTTAATGTGCTCACAGTTATCTCCATTATCTTTGTTAACCCCTAAGAACACTGAGGCACACACAGAGAGGTAAAGCATTTTCTTCTGGTCACACAGCCAATTAGAGGCTAACTCTGGTATGCAACGGTCATCTTCAGATTCCCAGCATGCGGCTCCTTAGACCACACTGCTTACCATATTAATAGGCTGGGATTAACGAAAAAAGCAAACCCAATTAGTTTCTGTTGCAGCCCTTTTACAATCCTGTCTTGTTTCCCCGTGTGTTTATATGTATGTTTTAATAGCATTCCCTGCCTTTTATGCTGAGGTTGCTCGAGGTATGTTTATAATGGTGGCGTAATTATAATAATAAAATACAAATCCATCCACAGAGCGAGCTCATTACCGACTGGCCAGGTAAAACAAATAGGCTTGGCGCTGACGCCAGAGTGAGGCAGTTTATTTCTAAGGTGGCGCTGCTTTGAAACACAAGATGCTTTGCACTTTCAGCAAAGAGGCCCTGTGTTCTGAACATAGTTGGAGTTTGGGGTTCAAGGTCAAGCCGGTAATTGAGATGTCCGGCCGAGTTGCTTTAATATGGTCTGGCCCTTTTAATCTCTCTTTTTCCAGGGGCGAGATGAGAAGCAGAAGGGGAAATCATTCCTCCTTGTTCTATGTAGCTATTAGATCTTTCCTTGAATATCCAAGTAGGTCCTTTGGCATTCAAACTTCTGGACATAGAGTTTCTAATGTATACAAAAGGGAAAGTTATTGTTATGAACGGAGCCATAGTAGAGAGAGAGTGTGTGTTTTTTAAAATGCCTGTCTGTCCTTGTTAATTAGAAGTGCACATATTGGGAAATTAACTATGAAATACTAAAAATGATAAATTATTCCTTATTTGAAAGTATAAATTAAAGGTTTAGTGTATATAAAATTTGTCATGTTTAATTGCAAGTTCAATTAAAATTCAGGGTAATGATGATTTATACAGGTTTCTGTGTAATTTGATATTCATTAGCTTAGCCAGACACATGCTGATATTAGCTCGTTAATTATGTTTCCTTTTGTTGAAGGCAGCCTTGTGAAAGCAATCTGCTCAAAGTTTTCTAAACTCATTCTGCTAAATGAATATTTGGCAGCTGTTCATGTTATTGAGATGGTCACTGTGGCTTCATTTCACTCATAGGCAGCATCAATCATACCTTCTCTGTGACAAACAAGGGTTTCTCATTACAAACCCATTTATGAAGGTTATGGCTGACATTAAAGAGTGATTGCCTGGTCCTCTGCTGTTACTTTACAGTATCGTTGGAGTGGAGCTGCCTTTAATATCTGTGCCTCCCACATGGTCAGACTGTTTAAAACACAGGGAGAGGGAGGCAGAACCACCACCCTGGTGGCCTCAGTTCTGTTTCTGACACCACTGGCCCAGACTTGGGAACCAGAGCCTGGGTCTCAGAAGAAGGACCCAAGCCCCTGCTGAGGCTTCCAAGGCGTTCCGTATCCAGTTAATAGGTGTGCTTGTTGAGTTCCACAGAAGTTCAGAGGTTCTCTTGTGGAAACACATTGACCCTGAGCAGTGGAGTTGGGCATGACTCTTGGAGAAGTGAAAGTGCAAACACTGGGCTGACTGAAGGGTGAAGGTTTCCAGAAGCAAGCATATCGACCATTATGGTGATGAGATGGAGGAATCACCAGTTAGCTGGAAAATGCTGTGTAACAGACCTGTGGCCTGTGCCTTTGGATGATTTTAAATATTTTATACACTTTTCAGAGCTGTTATCACATGATCTGCATTTTGGAAAGGCAAGTCTTGTCTTTTAGGTAACAGCATTCTTCCCCACCTGGCTATAAGGCAGGTATCGTCTTTTCCTTTTGACAAGTGAGGGGAACTGAGGCGTAGGGAACATGATTGCCTTGTCCATCGTCACTTATGCGGATACAGGGAATGGCCAGACCCGGGGCCCTTGGCTTTCCTGCATGTCACTGTGTTGCACTGAGGCCTCTCAAAATAAAGTGCTTGCTTCCAATTATGTTTTTTCTCCGCCAGGATCCTCTTGTAGGGAGGAGCCAAACACTTGGTAAAGGGTAGGGATGTTGACTCTAGGCTGACCTGTATTTTAGTTTCAGGCCATTTGCATGCCCATAGGTAGGGAGTCTGGTTTATGATGGGAAAATGCAATGGAAAGCCCTTAGGTGAGATTGTAATTTTGTGGCTCCATAGCTGTATTTATACCCTTGCACATTTTTAAGTTGAAAATTTTTAATGACTCTTATTTATTTATTTTTCTTTAAGAGCCATGTCTTATGCACTGGGTCTTGCTTTCAGGCGTCTCTTTCTCTTGAAGTCATTGTGGAACAAAGGGTTGACAAGCTGTCCACCAATGCCGTCCTTTTCCTACAAAGGGACCACAAGCCCTCCTGCTCCGAGGAGAGCCCCGTGACCATAGGCTCTACATGCTGTCTGTGCCCACCTGCCAGTAAGAGGACAGGACTCTGAGGCATGAGGGTTGGTGCAGTCACAACATGGAAAGAGCCTGAGTCACTGTGTGGAAGGCCAGCTGTTAGACACATATTAGATTGGACCTTTTGTAAGAAAGAAGTAAACATCTGTTCTGTTAGGTCCCCAAACTTCATGGTTTATCTATCACAGCAGCTCACCTTACCTTGTGTGTGTACATGTGTGTTAGTTGCTCAGTAGTGTCTGACTCTTTGTGACTCTGTGGGCTGTAACCCACCAGGCTCTTCTGTCCATGGACTTCTCACTAGAGTGTGTAGCCATTCTCTTCTCCAGGGAATCTTGCTGACCCTGGGATTTGAACCCAGGTCTCCTACATTGCAGGCAGATTCTTTACCATCTGAGTCATACCTGTTACTTTATTTATTCATCCTACAGACATTTGTTGAAAACTTTAGGCTAAATGTTAGGGACCTAAAAGTGAAAAAAAAAAATGTTACTCTTCCTGCCCTCGGGACCTCAACAATAAAGTAAAGGAGCTACGAAGTAGAAATAGTTCACCCTGCTGTAGCAAGTGCTGTTGAATGGGTTTAAGAGAAGCACACCCTAAGAGAGAATTATTTTTTTTCTGAAATGTCTCATGAAGTAGGAGAATTTTTTTATTCTAGATTAGATCATATGTGGAAATCTCCAATTCATTAAATAGAAATAAATTGAAGAGGCTTTGGTAGAAAATGGGGCGTGTAGCTCACAGAACCTCCCTTTGCACCCCCTTGGCCTCCTCTGGGAGGTGTCCCTGCAGGTGTGGAACCCTGGGGGCTATGGAATGCCATCTGAGAACCTGCGGAGAGAAACACCAGCCGTGGTACAGCGTCCTTTCAATGGTTTTTTTTTTTTTTTTTTTTGCATTTCTCTAGGTTAGGGTACACAGTGGCTCTTTTTATAAAACGCTTGTCTGTAGTCAGTGGAAGTTTGCTGGTTGTTGGATGGATAGTGTTATTCCTGAACTTTTTTTTCGATAATTGCTAGCTGCTTGACCTTGGACAAATTCTCTAACCTCTTCTAACCTCCTTAGTTTCTTCATATGTGAAACAGGTATCATAATGGAGTCTATCCTGTAGAAGTTTTGGAGAATTGAGCAAGTTAACATACACAAAGTTAATAATATACATTTTTACCAAGCTGTCGTGTGGTAAATGTTCAACGATATTGGCTATCCCCACCCCAAGTATGAAAAACACATTATATTTGTGAGTACTTCAAAATTTTTACCAAATAACAAAAGTATACAAGAAACTAGTTCAGCATTTGGGGAATGATATTTTAGTAACAAAATGCTGTAACCTCTGATAGCTAATTTGTGATTTCCTTTTGATTCTATGCATCAAATTCATCTGATGGTTTTCTGGGACTTGGGTAGGTTGGAATTTTTCCTCACTGTTTAATGTAAGGAAGTGCATCATAGGAGAAACTCAGTTTTTTTTTGTTGTTGTTGTTGTTTGTTTGTTTTGTTTTTTCTTCGTTATTTCACTTCAGCCCTCAGGCCCTTATGGCTATAGACTATGTAACTTGGAACTTTTTATTTTTAAATTTTACCACCTCTGTCTTATTAATACATTTTGTCAGTGTGGAAAGCCCTCTGGTGGTCAAAGTCATTCCTCTGTAGCTCTTAGAGACAAGTGGAATAAAATAATTTTCATGTTCAAGATCTGTGTTCAAATTCTATTTTTCTCCTTTGCTGACTTCTTTGTCTAATTAAACCATAAAGTAATTTTCCATGGGAACAGTTTCATTCTCAAGGTGTCTGGGGACCAAAGAGCAGTAGGCCAGTTTCCCTGGTCCAGATGAAAATGTGTTAGTGAGGGTGTTAACATTTTGGACGGTTAATGTGCTCTCACCCTGGGAATGAAAGCTAGTATCATACACTGTAACATGAGGATTCTGAGACCTTTATATTATGTTAAAGCTGCAAGGAGAAACTTGGAGATTGTCCATTTTCTAGAAAGGGAAACTGAGGCCCAGGAAGAAGTGATTGGCTTAAGATGTTGTCATCAAGAAGCGGAGCTGTGAGTCAAGGCCAGGTTTCCCGGATGCTGTTTCCTGTGATCTTTCAGCCATGGTGCTAGCAAGGTGACATAGCTGCATCAAGCCTATAAACCCCTGGTCTCCTGACAGGTCTCAAGGTGTCCAGGTCTCATCAAACTAAGCCAGATGAAGCACAGCTCATACACTGTCTATGGGTTACTCTGTCTCTGGCTTGGAATAAGACAGCATGCAGGATTTTCTTTCTCTAGTTTAGCGCTGAAACTTGGTTGGTTGTGTCAGCTGGAATGATCTGGCATGAACAATCACCCTCTGCATATCCTTGCCATTAAACAGCATTTCTTGGAAGGGATGTGCATTAATCTTGACTGTGTGCTGGCCACTGCAACTCATCATAAAGATGAATGACTGATGGGTGACCTATGTCTGGTGTCCTAGGAGGGTGGATACCTTGGAGATGCAGAAACATCTGTTCTGCTCTGAAATTGGCAAGACAAGCTGGCTTGTCCCTCCCTTGCCTGATGCAATTGCCTGAGCTTACATTATTTTTCTTTAAGGCTTTGGCTATGTCTGATGTCGGCTGGCCCTGAGGCCATTTCTTTCTGCACCCATTGTGGCATGGTATGAGCACAAGGAAGCTGGAGGAGTGGGATGGGGAGGGGGTCCTCGAGCACTTCCAGTATGTTCTCCATCCCAGTTCCTGGGTTATAGCCAGTACCACCTGGGAGGCTTCCCTGGTGGACTTCCCTGGTGGCTCAGATGGTAAAGCATCTGCCTACAATGTGGGACACCCAGGTTCAATCCCTGGGTTGGGAAGATCTCCTGAAGAAGGAAATGGCAACCCACTCCAGTATTCTTACCTGGAAAATCCCATGGACAGAGGAGCCTGATAGGCTACAGTCCATGGGGTTGCAAAGAGTCGGACGTGACTGAGCAACTTCACTTTCACTTTCTTTCTTTTACCTGGGAGGCTGAGGTGCCAGAGGCTGTGTGAAAGTTGCAAATTCAGGGAATTGCCCAGACTTCTGTTGTGTTCCTGGATTGTTTTTCTGGATATAGATGCATTTTCTTGAGAAGCTATTTAATTGCTTACACCTTCATTACTGTCTTCATGGTTAAAACTCATAGGAGCAGGGTTGGTGTGTAATGCTTAAATGAATTAGATAGCATTTGTGAAATAGTAGCTAATAAAATGGGAATTCAGTTTATTTAGCATTGTCTTATTTGGGGGCAGGACTCTGAGCTAAATCACTCACTGTTCCTCAACCAGCATACACAGTTAGAGTCCCTATACTGAAGCTAGGCCCTGAGAAAGTTACATGTGGCCCCTGGCTTCATGGAACTTGAACATGATTTCCTTTATGTGAGAGCTTCTTGCATGCCTGCTGAATGCACAGGATCCTACTGGGTGACTGAGGCTGTAGAAGTCCATGCTCTCTGGAGCAGATGCTGTCGGTCTCCCCTGTCCCCTAAAGTCTTAGAGCTTCCACGCACACCATCCAGTGACCAGCCACAAGCACCTGCAGCTGTTTGTCTAAGAGCTTACTCTGGTCACTGGAGCTCCATTGCCTGTGGGAGGGTAGGCTGGAGCTGCCAGAGAATGAGTGCCCCTCAGCAGCAGCCTCACCTGCTCCAGTGATTGACAGGGGTCGGGAGATAAACACCCTGTCTTCCTCAACTGGGAAAACTCTGTGGCACATTCTTTTCTGTCTCAGTGTCCCTGGCTGCAGTGAGCTCCTGCTGGCCACCGTGGTAACTTGCTCGATAAAGCACCATGCACCACTATTCACTTCCTTCCCTTCCCTGTCTCACTTCCCTCTTCCCCGACTCCTGGGGTCACCTGCCCCCAAATATTTTGACTTGACTCTTTGTCTCAGCATCTGCTTCTGGGAGCACTTGGACTCAAGAGTCTTGCATGGTCTACAAATCCCTTCGGTAGAAGTCATGTTCTGATGAACCTGGCAGAAGATATGCAAAGTGCTGGGGTAGAGTAGGAGAGGGCAGGATATATGGTTCAACAGAGACATCTGGGAAGATCCTTGGAAAGGTTACATCTGAACTAGGCTTTTAAGGATTGTTAGGGTTTTTGTTAGGGAGCTCTGATAAAGGGAAGGCATCCCAGGCTGAGAAAGCAGCTTTTGCAAAGGCCTGGGGGTGGGAGGAATATGAGGTGTACTTGGTGAGTATCTGGTATGGATGTGGTTCAGAGATCATCGGGTAGGATGAGGAATATAAGGAGAGTTACTTGGGGATCTGATTATGGGTTTGAATGTGAGGCTGACACACACAGGCTATTTTGGAGGCAGTGGTGAGGCTTCCAGTTATCTCAGTAGTGAGGGGTAATATTGTCTTTAGGGATGAAGGAACAGGAGTAATAATACACGAGAAATAGAAACTTTGTAAATGTGAGGCTATGCTGTGACCTCTAGTTGCTGGGGATTTCAAACCGAGGGAGAGAAAGTGTTACTAATCAGAGTAATCAGGGAAATACCAGGGAAGGGGTAGAAATCAAGTTGAGTCTATTCATACACTGAATAAAGGGAAGTTAAGAGAAGGCAATGGCACCCCACTCCAGTACTCTTGCCCAGAGAATCCCATGGACCGAGGAGCCTGGTGGGCTGCCGTCTATGGGGTCGCACAGAGTCAGACACGACTGAAGCGACTTAGCAGCAGCAGCAGCAGCAGAAGCAGGGTAGATAGCATATGCAAAGGCCTGGGGGCAGGAATGATCTGGAATAAGGGACTCTTCTTGACTTTTATGGGTTCCAGGCTCTTTGGCCCCCTTCCTGAATAGAGTAATCAAAATAAATGATGTAAAGACAGATCTATTAATATTATACATTAAAACCTGTTATTTGGGCCTAAAGTTTTTTTTTCCTTCTGCTCCTAAAAGAAATGGAAGCATGTTCCGTGGTCGCCTGAAGTCTCACGGGCTATCCGTGGCGTGCTCTCTGTGCCTGAGGGAAAAGTCAGCCCTGCCTGACTTCAGGGGAGCCTGTTGATTCTGTTTCTCTGAGGCTGAGCTAAGCTGTCTCACCTCTTCTCATACTACTGTAGGGTTTCAGTATTAAAAGGAAGGAAACCTCTGAGTTCCTGATCCAAGCCCTAAAAGTCCTGAAGGAACAGTTCAGGACAGCCTTTCTGGGTGCCCCAGTAGCCCATGTCACAAAGTCCCCAGGGAAGAGTAAGGGGATAGGAAGGAGTCACGGAGCCCAAAGAGTTATGTCTGAGTTTTTGTCGGTTTAGGTCCGTAAGCAAGCTTGGATTTGCTGGTCTTCCCTCTCAAATACCTTCTGAACTTATCCTTCAAAGGCTTGTCCCTCTGTGCATATGTGGACCCTCTGCCTTGGGCTGCATGCCCCGACTGTGCATTTCCAAGGTCAGTGGTGCTGGGGAAGCGCCTTCCTGCCTTCCTGTGTTTCTTCAGAAATGATGACAGAAAAGGGAAGGTTTATAAGTGAAGTAATATCATCTGAAAAAAGGTGTCTGCAAAAAGCAACCCTCAGTGAGAAGACTGCCCGAAGTTTTTTTTTTTTTTTCTTTTTTTTTCTTCCTCCTTTTCAAAAAATAGTCAAAACACAGGCAACACATACTTGTAAAAGGATCAAAAAAGAGAGAAAATTGCAGCTGGCGGTTATTTTCTCCACTGTTATTTGGTTGCTGCTTAGCTTCCAGCTGTTGAAGTGGCGCATTTATAATCATGGGCGCTTCACTTCTCCTGGCAGTGTGTTGTGTTTTACTCTAAGTTTAAAAATGAACTTATGACTTCATTAATCCCATGTGCTGGGAAAAGAGAGGTGCAACCTTTTCTGTCATAAGATTTGCTTCCTACGGATGTACATCTCTTGCCATGTAAATGCACAAAATTAGGATTTTGGTGAGCAGGGACATACTTTAACAGATATTTTTAGTTCTCTCTCCAAAGTTAAGAAGCATAATTTGATGTGAATGTTTTCTCCAAATATCTGAGCCCCATTTTCTGGTGAGATAGATCTGTTTTATTAGTACTCCCCCACCCTCAGTTATCTGTGGGGAATATGTTCCTAGATGGACAGAAGTTGCCTAAACTATGATTATACTGAACCCTATATATGCTATGTGAAGAGCTGACTTGTTGGAAAAGACTCTGATGCTGGGAGGGATTGGGGGCAGGAGGAGAAGGGGATGACAGAGGATGAGATGGCTGGATGACATCACTGACTCGATGGACGTGAGTCTGGGTGAACTCTGGGAGTTGGTGATGGACAGGGAGGCCTGGCATGCTGCAATTCATGGGGTTGCAAAGAGTCGGACACGACTGAGCGACTGAACTGAACTGAACTGATATATGCTATGTTTCATCTGATACATACACATCTATGATAAAGTTTAATTTATAAACTAGATAGAGTAAGAGAATGTTAGAATTACCTGTATCACTAGTCTTATGCTTGGGGACCATTATTAAGTAAGATAAGGATTACTCAAAACAGGTGCTGTGATACTGTGACAGATGATCTGAAAACTAAGAGAGGCACTAAGTAACTGTAGCTACTAGTTACCTGTAACTGTAATAACTGCAGTTACCTGTCAATAAGTGACAGGTAGTGTACGCAGTGTGGATATGCCGGACAAAAGAAGGACTCACCTTCCAGCAGGAAAGGGGTGAGATTTCATCATGCTACTCAGAATGTCATGCAACTAAAAACTTCAGAATTGTTTATTTCTGAACTTCTTAAGGTTTTTGGACCACGGTTGACCTCAGGTAACTGAAGTGGCATAAAGCAAAACCACAGATGAGGGGAACTCTCTATAGTTTCTTTGTATGGATCCAAAATTATGAGTGATGTATCTTTGTCAAGATGTCAGCTAAAGTACAGATTTCATAGTTAGCTAACATTTCTTGTGTCCTTCTTTACAATTGCTCTTTCTTTGTAAACTGGGTTGACTTCAGAGTATTTGGTGCCTGAGTTACAAACAGCTTTCTCAGTGGACAAAAAGTCTGCTAAGTAATTACTTTAAATGAGGATGAGATGGTTTGGTGGCATCATTGACTCAGTGGACATGAGTTTGAGCAAACTCTGGGAGATAGTGAAGGACAGGGAAGCCCGACATGCTGCAGTTCATGGTGTTGCCAAGAGTCGGACATGACTGAGCAACAAGTGAAGAACAACAAGTCATTCAAATGTATTAGTAAACAGGTGTTATTTTGGAAACACAGGGAAACAGAACCTCTAGTGTCTGTGGCCCCATGAAGAGGTCAAAGGCTATATGGTAAGATTTAATGGCAAGAGAAAAAAGTACCCCTCCCCACCAATAAATACATATTAGACCATTTTAAAAAAATGTTTGTTTTTTTTTTTCATCTGGCTGGATTAAGTTAGTACGTCATCCTGGCCAGAACTATCATAGCTTCGTATTATAAGGCCAGAGAAATTTAAGGCTGACATGGACCTTAGCAATTCTTGTGTGTCACTTTTTTTAACAGTTGAGAGAACTTGGGGTTCAGAGATTAAGTGGCTCACCCGAGATCACAGCTTGTAGCATCAGCTCGTCGTGACTGTGTTTGCATTTCCAAGTTCAGTGTCATTTTTAGAGTCAATATGGCACCCCACTCCACTACTCTTGCCTGGGAAATCCCATGGATGGAGGAGGCTGGTGGGCTGCAGTCCATGGGGTCGCTAAGAGTCGGACACGACTGAGCAACTTCACTTTCACTTTTCACTTTCATGCATTGGAGAAGGAAATGGCAACCCACTCCAGTATTCTTGCCTGGAGAATCCCAGGGACGGGGGAGCCTGGTAGGCTACCATCTATGGGGTCACACAGAGTCGGACACAACTGAAGTGACTTAGCATAGCATAGCATAGCACCCTGCCTGACGTGGATTCAGGTGGCGGAGGCTGAGGAGATGAGTGGATTATGGAGGTGAGTAGTGATGATCTTTTCAAGAGGTTGCCTATCCCTGTAGTCCTGCAGGGCCTAAGAGAAGAATGCAGAGAGCTAGGATACCAAGCCATCAAGTAGGTGTCATGGAGGTGGCCACACTCACTATGGACATAATGAGGGAGACATTCCACCTTGTGATGGTAACAGAAAAGGCTTCTTGGAGGATGCAATATTTGAAGTAGGTCTGGAAGTAGGTAGAGTTTTTATAGGCACTGGAGTGGACCTTACTGGTGCCATTGGTGTTAATCCTGTCCAGGGGCACACAAATCTGTAGAGGAGTTCAAGGGGCTTGGCGGCTCTCATAGTCCTTTTTCCCTGCATCTTGGCATTCAGCTCTGGGGGAATGGATGCAGGCAGCTCCAGGCCTTGGGTGTGCATGTATGTGCATACATGTGTCCTTACCACCTCAGCCCACGAGTTTCTCCTGTGGATGCTATCTCTGCAAGTACAAAGCACCCAGGAGGTTAGGCTGTGGCTGTGGGGAGGGATTTCAGGTGCTGGCAGCAGAGGTTCTCCGGCCCATGTGGCTCTTGCTGACGAGGCCAACCCTGGAGCTCTGGGCTGGCAAGGCTGAGGCAGCAGAAGTGGAGATGGCCCCCACCTGGAAGCAGTCCTTGCCTCCCCAAGCCTCATCTCCAGGAGGCCACCATCTCCAAAGATGCTGTCTCGTGTCCTGTGGATGGACTCAGAGCTGCCTTAAAAGAAAGTGAAAGTTGCTCAGTTGTGTCTGACTCTTTGTGACCCCATGGATCAGTCCATGGAATTCTTCAGGCCAGAATACTGGATTGGGTAGCCGTCCTCTTCTCCAAGGGATCTTCCCAACCCAGGGATTGAACCCAGGTCTCCTTAAGGAAGACTGCAAATGACTTAAAACCCACGCCATCCCTCTAGGGCTGCTTGGCACACATCTCCTAGTCTGCCCTGCTTTTCTGAGTCTTTAAAATAAGTTTTCATTAATTTGAGCATGGAGCAAAGGGAAGTAACCTGTGGCTTATAAATAATGGCAACAGCTTTATGGAAACACCTAAAAATCACCAGGGGCACATAATAAGAAAGTTCTCCATCTCCAGGTGCAAAAACATGCTGGTGATTACTTGTTGAGCAAGACCTTGTCAGCTTTTTTATTACAATACATTATTGGGTAATAGTTTTAAAATTATTTATAGAAAGAAATGGAGCTATGTAGAGAATTCCATCATTTAATATGTTGTCTGTGAATCTCATTAGCCTTTTTAGCCTAGGGTTAGGAAGAAAAGTAGAGAGTTGGCTGTATTTTGAAGATGGAGCTCTATATATACTTTTTGTCTGGGGGCTTGTTGACCTTCTGTTAAGTTGCTTCTTTGTGAATCTTTCTGTGTTACGGCTCTGGTTTCCATGGTATTTACATAAACCTAGCAAGAGTTTGCTGTTTAGAAGTGGTGGCAGGAGCTACGATCTCCTCATCCAAGGACTCGGAGCAGGATAGGATGCCTGCTCTGAGGGCCATATGTAGAAAATGTCTCTTCCAGGTAACTTATGAGTATATAAGGATTGTTGGGGAGCAGCGGGGATGCCAACGCCACAAGGCATGTGGGTGGCCTCTCCCCTGTCTCCCGGTGACAGAGGCAGGCCCAGTGTTCTGTGTTTTGGAAACCCATCCTGAGAGTTCTCCCATACAGCAGCACAGCAGAGTCTGGATGTAAGCAGCACTGGGGTTCTGGCTTCATTGTTGCCCTGGCCATGTTCTGTAGTTCTTGACAGAATCCCATCCTGGGACTGGGTTACTGTAGAGAACACAGCTCTGTCCTTTCCATGGTCTGTGCTACATGCTGACCCCACAGCTGGCTGCCTGAGCAGGCCTTGAACGCAGCTTCAGCTGACACATCCCAAATGCTCCTACTAAATGGAGGGCTAGCTTCCTGTATCCAGGGATGTTAGTGAAGTCAGATCAAGGTTGAAACTGGAATCCAGGGAGGGAATCATATATCAATTATCATTGTCCAGTGTAACATGTCTACTAGCCCCGTGCCAGGTGCTAAGAGAAAGCCCTGCTGTGGAGGCAACTGGACCTGAGATCAAATACTGGCCCTGGAATGGTGTGTTTAGTCCTTCATAGTTCACAACAAGGCATAAAACTGGGGGAAATCTACTTTAGAAGGATTCATTAGAAGCAAACACAGTTGAAGGCAGAAAGAGGTAACTTGGAGCACAGTGACTGTGGGTAAAGAAGCCTCTGTAAGCCTCAGTGTCTTTGCCTGTAGACTGGGAATAATGGTATGCACCTCCTAGGTTTCTGAAAGGGTTTACTGAGGTAATGGAAATAAAGTGCTCAGAGCTGTGCCTGGCACCTGGGTAGCTAGTGGTGGGTAAATGTGGAGGCTCACTAGGGCCCAGTGAGTGGAAGAGCCAGGGTCTGAACCCAGGGAATCTGGTTGCAGAACTGCTGCCTTACTTCTGTGATATGATGTGGCCCAGGGCCTAGTGGACCAGATCTCTTGAACTGAGTTGTGAACAATGGCTTGAATCATGCCAGACAGAGAAGAGGGGCTTTGATCTGGGGGGTGACAGCATAGTGTAGGGGAGCATGACTGTAGGCGCCTTCCTTGGGACCAGCCTCATTCTTGTCTTTGCACACCCATTTAATTTACAGACATTGACAGACACCTGTTATATTTCAGGGCAGGCACTGGGCATAAAGGGAACAGACATGGATAAGACAGTCCCTTCCTCAAAGAGTTGGCAGTGGTGGGAGGACAATGAGGACATTATTGATGTGAAGAGTTTATCCTACAGGGTAAAAAGAGAAAATAGTTGTTCTCTGAGGGCTTACTGAGTATCAGGCATGGTTTTATTATGTTTTACATGTCTTAACTCATTTAATACTCACGATGACCTAGGAAGCAGGTGTCATTATGATGTCCAGTTTTGAGAAAAGGAACTCAAGTTCAGAGAGAGGTTTAGTAACTTGATTGATGTCATAGAGCTAATAAGGGACAGAGCTAGGATGCCAGGCTGGGCATCCTGGTCCGAGTTCCTGCTCCTAACCCTTACTGCATGGTCTTATGTGAGGCCCATCATGGAAGCCCCAAAGGTAAAAGGAAAGTTGAATTTTGATTTACCGAGGAACAGAAGGACAGTATAGGCTCATTTCATTTGCCTCACTGGTCTGCATATCCTTATTCTTTACATTATTTGGAAAGTTGTTTAGCAGTGTTGATGACTTCATCTTAAAGATTTTGTTAGGTGCATGTCCTGCAGGTGTCTGTCCAGACATCAGTGCAGAAGCTGTTCAGCACCTGGTGGTTCAGGGTTCAGCTTGCTTGTTCTTGTAAAATGCAGGAAGCCCTCAGTATGGGGGAGTGACAGTGGGCTTTTAGATTCATGGAATCTCAGTGAGGGAGTCTTTGGAAAGACTCATCTCATGAAAACTCAAGGAAACACTTCTCCAAGAAAGCGTTCTGGAATCTTTAGCACATTCTGTAAAATTGTTGCTATGGTAAAAAGATGGCAGCTTTTGCAGTGGTATGTGTGTGACTGGATATGTTTCCTCACTCCCTGGGATTTGTGGTCTGGAGGAGATCCAGAGGCAGCCCTGGGGATTTGGAGAAATGCTCGTTTGCTCTAGTCCTTGTGATGCCTCTCTGCCATGTCTGAGCAGGCAGGATGTTTAAGATGTTAATTTTCAAAAATGCATTGTCCTTGAGTTATTAATAAATCTCTCTCTCCCCTTCCGCCTTCCTTGTTACTCTTCTCTTTGTTGCAGTCTCTCCCTAACCCTGAAAGTCATCATCAGCTTGACCAAATCCCTTGCATTGACCTTAGTCTGTTTCATTAGTTTTCTTCTGCTTGTAACTGAGCACTTAAGCTTGATTCTCCTTGTGGGTGGTATTTGGGGTACTTGTCTCCCCCTGCTCAGGCCACCCCCACATTCCCAGGCCCTGTGCTTGGCAAATACATCCTTTTGGACAGGGTCTCTCCATTCATTGCTGACTCCATCAGTTCAGTTCAGTTCAGTCGCTCAGTCATGTCTGACTCTTTGTGACCCCATGAATTGCAGCACGCCAGGCCTCCCTGTCCATCACCAACTCCTGGAGTCCACCCAAACCCATGTCCATTGAGTCAGTGATGCCATCCAGCCATCTCATCCTCTGTCATCCCCTTCTCCTACTGCCCCCAATCCATCCCAGCATCAGAGTCTTTTCCAATGAGTCAACTCTTTGCATGAGGTGACCAAAGCATTGGAGTTTCAGCTTTAGTATCAGTCCTTCCAAAGAACACCCAGGACTGATCTCCTTTAGAATGGACTGGTTGGATCTCCTTGCAGTTCAAGGGACTCTCAAGAGTCTTCTCCAACACCACAGTTCAAAAGCATCAATTCTTTGGCGCTCAGCTTTCTTCACAGTCCAACTCTCACATCCATACATGACCACTGGAAAAACCATAGCCTTGACTAGACGGACCTTTGTTAGCAAAGTAATGTCTCTGATTTTTAATATGTTATCTAGGTTGGTCATAACTTTTCTTGCAAGGAGTAAGCATCTTTTAATTTCATGAATGCATTCACCATCTGCAGTGATTTTGGAGCCCCCAAAATAAAGTCTGACACTGTTTCCCCATCTATTTCCCATGAAGTGATGGGACCAGATGCCATGATCTTCATTTTCTGAATGTTGAGTTTTAAGCTAACTTTTTCACTCTCCACTTTCAGTTTCATCAAGAGGCTTTTTAGTTCCTCTTCACTTTCTGCCATAAGGGTGGTGTCATCTGCATATCTGAGTTATTGATATTTCTCCCGGCAATCTTGATTCCAGCTTGTGCTTCTTCCAGCCCAGAGTTTCTCATGATGTACTCTGCATATAAGTTATATAAGCAGGGTGACAATATACAGCCTTGACGTACTCCTTTTCCGATTTGGAACCAGCCTGTTGTTCCATGTCCAGTTCTAACTGTTGCTTCCTGACCTGCATATAGGTTTCTCAAGAGGCAGGTCAAATGGTCTGGTATTCCCATCTCTTTCAGAATTTTCCACAGTTTATTGTGATTCAAGCAGTCAAAGGCTTTGATATAGTCAATAAAGCAGAAATAAATATTTTTCTGGAACTCTCTTCCTTTTTCCATGATCCAGCAGATGTTGGCAATTTGATCTCTGGTTCCTCTGCCTTTTCTAAAACCAGCTTGAACATCTAGAAGTTCACGGTTCACGTATTGCTGAAGCCTGGCTTGGAGGATTTTGAGCATTACTTTACTAGCATGTGAGATGAGTGCAATTGTGAGGTAGTTTGAGCATTCTTTGGCATTGCCTTTCTTTGGGATTGGAATGAAAACTGACCTTTTCCAGTCCTGTGACCACTGCCAAGTTTTCCAAATTTGCTGGCATATTGAGTGCAGCACTTTCACAGCATCATCTTCCAGGATTTGAAATAGCTCAACTGGAATTCCATCACCTCCACTAGCTTTGTTCATAGTGATGCTTTCTAAGGCCCACTTGACTTCACATGCCAGGATGTCTGGCTCTAGGTGAGTGATCACACCATTGTGATTATCTTGGTCGTGAAGATCTGACTCCATAGAGACCTTCAAAACATCTTCAGGCTAGAAAATGCTACCTTAAGCAAACCTACATGGTATATACCACTCTCAAGATGTCCAGATTGGTGATTACTGATATGAACCGTTTTGTTTATGAAACATTGAGCTCACAGTGTAACCATTTGTAATTTTGTTCTTGTGAGCCCCTCATAAGCGGCGTTTGGTGATGCCCATGACTTTGCAGGTGCAGAAGAGACAAAGACAGAAGTCACGTGTCCAGTATGTTAGTGGCTTTGGGATGACAGACTTGACAGAAATCTAAGAGTCTGATGCTGGTCAGTTTATAATCTGTCCATTCCAACCTTCTCCGTACATTTTACAGATGAGGAGGCCAAAGTACAGGGAGGAAAATTGCTGAGGAGAGTCACATAGCTGGTTATGGCAAAGCGTTGTTCAGGATCTCTGTGCTCACATCCTTAGCACTGTACCATATCTTAGACCTCCTTCCTTCTGGCACTAAGATTTTCTACCGTTCTTGAAGAGCCAAAAAAAAGAGAATGGAGAATACACACAGCCCAGCCTGGGTTTTACAATAGCAGTAATAGGAGCTGCTCAATAAACACCATGCTGAATTCCCAGGAAATGCCGCTTGCTCTCTATGCGTGCAGCTTGGAGCAGATGCTGGCATGATCTCACCCTCCAGGGACGGGTGTGAGGGTGGGAGGGCGGACCGTCTTGTTTCACTAGAGTAATTTCCTAGAGAGAGGGGAGCTCATGTTGTGTGTGGTCTGTCTAATGCCTCTCACATCCAATAACTTTAAGACCAGTCAAATGAATAATGTAGGGCGAAACAAATGGAGTCACTCTTTAGATATTTAAACAGGGATATTTCTGCCACGGACATGTAAATCTTTAATAGGACAAGAGATTTGGTCCTACAACAAAAAAACAGTAAGTAAACAAAAATGCCAAGTTGCTGGAGTCCTGGTTCTTTTGCACTATTTTAGGTGCAATGGCAAGCCTCTCTAGTACTCTTGCCTAGAAAATCCCATGGATGGAGGAGCCTGGTAGGCTTCAGTTCATGGGGTCGCTACCAGTCGGACGCAACTGAGCGACTTCACTTTCACTTTTCACTTTCATGCAATGGAGAAGGAAATGGCAACCCACTCCAGTGTTCTTGCCTGGAGAATCCCAGGGATGGCAGAGCCTGATGGGCTGCTGTCTATGGGGTTGCACAGAGTTGGACATGACTGAAGTGACTTAGCAGCAGCAGCAGCAGCAGCAGGTTCAATCATTACTGATACTACGTTCCCCAAGTAGACAAATTTGTTGAGGTCTCACTTCATAGGGAGTGGTGTGTTTTCAAGACTGGGTCATAAAGTAGTGTAATACATGAGCTTTAGGGGTATCTCTCTAGAGGTGTCTCTAGTGGTATCTGCTTGGGTGGTAGACAAGACAGAGACATGCAGAAAGATGCTTACAGATACGGGCCGGGGAATTCCCTGGTGTTTCGGTGACTGGGACTCAGTGCTGTCATTGCCGGGGCCCAGGGCTTAATCTCTGGGCAGGGGACTAAGATCCTGCAGGCCATGCAGTGTGATGAACAAAGAAGCAGCGAATACTGGTCAGGATGTGCCAATCATAAACCTGGTTCTATGGCTACTCTGCTGTCCTGCCATTCGGGGAGGAAGGGATGGCGTGTATTATCCTTTAACAGGGGAATTTATGCTATGAAATAGTTTCACCTGGGCAGAGCGTGTAGGGCTGAATCTCCACTCCTGTAGGAGGCAATCTGGAGAAATTTTTGAATAGTTGTCAAAGATCTCCAAATGAGGTAGGAAAAAACCATGTGTGTTTTTATGTAGGCATGCACAAACCCATGTATCGATGAGCTTCCAACCTAGAGGGACTTCCTGGGGTAAGAGTGAGGCTCCTTTAAAGTTAGCTTAAAACAAAACTGAAGCGTGTTTTATTTCCAAAAGCTAAAATTTTGAAGTGCTCTTGTGGTGAGGAAGTTTTTTTCAAACCGTATTTACATATCGCTTTCTAGCTGATCCTTGCAGACCAGGAATTTAATATCGGTAAGCTTTCTGTTCTGTCATGCAGACCTATTCATATGCCTTAGAAGTGAACTCCTTCATCCTCCAGTGGCTCCACCCCTTGTCTCTCCATTGACCTGCCTCCTTTTACTTCTTACCTCTTTCTTTTCTGTTCCTGCTACTGAGGTGAGTAAGAAAAACCAAATGTAAAATTCTTCCAAGTCTATTCAGAGTTGACATCTGTCTCCTCTCTACCCAGGAAGCCAGAATTTGCAACAATGGGGAAAAATCATGGCTTCTGCCTTCTTGCCGGCCATATTTCATCAAATGAACTACTTTTGGGGACCAATTCCTTCTTTTCTGGCAGAGCTTTCACATTGAGAAGGGAGAGTTAATCCTACTCTGAAGCTTTCAATTGTTGCCACCTTAATGATTTCTTTCCTCCTTACCAGGCCTAACAACGTGGACCTGACTGGGCTTGTCTTCCTTGATAGGTCGCTATGGTTCAGATGACCTTGCTTGGTGCCATGGGCATAAACGCCTTGATCATATACCTGAGACCAGGAGAAGGGTGTGTATGTCCTTGTTGGGAGCTTGGGTCTTACCAGTCGGCTTGGAAGTTGCCTTCTGCCACCTCCTTCTCATTCATATGGTGAACTGTGAACTCCTTACTCTGATTTCCATCCATGCATTATGTTCGGCCTTTGATGAAGGGTCCCAACATTAATGGGTGTATTTTCAATTTATATATTTTATGTCACCCTGAACTGATCACTGTGGGCATGTCACTGAATGAATGACTCTTCCCAGAATTTGGATGAAGACTCATAATCTTTCTCAACAGTGTTCTGAATGGAGCCATCAAATGACCAGATTTATTGTGAGACTTGAAACCTATTTACTCTCCCTGCTTCTAGTTCAAATCCTTGTTTTCATCTTCAGCCCAGACCCTTTGGTAGGACTTTTTCCTCCCTCTTCTTTCCATGTTATTTTCTGCATTCTGTTCTTCACCTCCTGTTGGTGGTGGTAGTGGTAATGGTGGAGAGGGTGGTGATACCCAGTGTTTATTAGACTCTAACAGTATGCCAGAATGCACAGAGTACTGTGCATGGATTACCTCATTCAACTTTTATAATAAATATAAGGCATACTTACCTTCATTTTGCCAATAGGAAGACAAAGGCCAGGACAGCTTAGGTGACTTTCCCAAAGTCACAGAGTAAACTGTCATCTGAGCTTCACCTTAAACACACTCTGCCCTTTTCTTTCTGTCTCAGTACCAACTTCCTTAGCACCTCATTACATCTTCCATAGTCACTGAATTTTATTCTTTATCATCGTGGTGAACCTAAATACTGACTGCTTTGGAAAAATTAAAATTATGGTGTCCTTAATAAAATAACTTTGGAGGGGGTGTAGATGTCTGCACTGGGAATAGATTTTGTGTGTGAAACAAAAATTCAGCTTGTTATAGTCCATGAAGTCAATGGTTCAGTTAATAATGCCCCTAATGGCGTAATTCTGCTCGGTGCCAGTGATGGATACCTTTAAAAGCAGAGACTAGAGTTAATGGCAAGACATGGGGAAATCAGTGCTGTCAGAAATACAGCTGAGCTGGGAACGACATTGGAGAGGAAAACCCCCAGAAGCCACTTGATGTTACTGGTTCCAGTCTCATAAATCTCAGTCTCCAGTCCTTCCTGTATATCCCCCATCCATCCCAGCAGCAGCCCAAGCATATCCCGTCTTTGCAGGGCATGTTGCATTTCCACTTGAGTCTTCTGTGCTCAGAGGTTTGGTGGAGATCAGGGCAGTTATCCATATACACCGGTACTTGGAATTGCTCCGTTCTGTGTGCTTGTTCCAAACAGGAAGAGAATATTTTTAAATACTCTTTTTTAGGATGTCTTAAGACTCCTCTAAGTACGATGCCCTTCAAAGGAATGACCTTCTCTTGTACAGATTCTCCTCCTTTGCGCTTCTCCCACCTCCTTGTATTGGAATAAGTCTCCAGAGACTCACTGTGGCCTAGGACCAAGATGTAGGCCAAGTGGAAACACACCAAAGTGATTTAATAGAAAAGGTAATTCCTATTCAAACGGGATGGTCCCTTATTCATTTCCTCGGATTATCATCAAATTTATGTCACCAGCAAAGGAGCTTTATTGAGTTTCACAGAGATATTCCTTTTGCTCTCATTGTCGTTAGTTGGCACCCTGACATTTTCATATGTGTCTCAGCTAATGCCTCAAAATTACTCCATCTACAAATGTAACAATTGAACAGATAATTTTAATAAGATTCAGCTTGACTTCAGACTGCACTCCTTCCTTTCTTTATAGAATGCAAATTGTAACCTGTTTTTAAAGCCGTGCAATGCAGTGAACTTTAATGGGATTTGACAACATCATATTAAGCACAACAACTACGCATAATGTACCGAAAAATTGGACGTGAAATTGGAAACATAGCTGAGAACAAAGTAAATTTACATGGTTTGGTAGTTTGAATGTCTGATATCATATTCTCTCATGCAAGCCCCATAAAAAAGCAAAGGATTTAACAATGGATATCAGCAGAAAGTGCTTTTAAAGTTAAAACTGATGGATGGCTTGTCAAAAAAAATAATTGCATTGGTTGGAAAGTCGGGATGCGTGCTGAGGGGGAGAGAACAGGATCTACAGAGAGGATGATGGGAAGTGACAGTGGTCTGTCAGGAAGGACTGGCTGCCCAGAGGAGTGTGAAGCCGGAGCTATGAGGTGGCAGAGTAGAACAGGCTGTCAGAGCGGGAAAGTGGCTTTAATACCCTGAAAAGCAAAGGAATCCGCCTGTCAGCTTTGCTCAGCCGTGCTGAAAGAGGAAGGGAACATGGCATCGAGTTAGAGACATGGAGCAGGGGTGGGGTGGGGACAGGGAGCAGCGCCGGGGAGCATGGGCGGACAGTGAGCTGGGGCTGGCGAGGCTGCTTCTGTGGGGCTTTGCTTTTCTACTGTAATGTTTTCTCCTTGTTTTTCAAGGGCCAGTGAATTAAATTGGAGGGGCTGGGGTTTTTGCTGGGCCTTTCAAAAGAATGGCAATTTAAGGAAGGCACATACATGTCCGAATGGCCACCTGCCAGACCAGTGGAGTGGGTGGCTTTCTCGCAAGGATGCCTAGGCATGCCCTGGCTTATTTCTGGCTTTTCAGATCTCTAGCCTCTTCTGCTGACCTTTTCTTCCCTTGAAGTCATGCTGTCCATTTTCGTGGGCACACCACTGATAGTGAGTCACGCTGGGACTGGCTTATCTTCTGCCAAAGTACTTCGAGAGGACTGAAGACTTAAGCCATCCAACAGGATCATGATTAAAATGCAATAATCTGATGATTTTTCCATAAATATTTTTTTGCTCTGTCAGCATTAGGTTTTGAATAATTTATTATTCTTCCTTAATATACTCCTGGCAGTGAGGTTAATTTGGTCATCTTGCAGGGGCCTGGCTGGTAATGAACATTTTTATATCAGGCCTTGGAGTACTTCCTCCGTAACACACATCATGTCTTTACGATTTAATTGCCCCAGTTGCTTGGGAGCATTAGTGCCTAGGAGGGGTTAGAATATGGTAGTTTATCATATTAAAAATATTTTGTATATTTGACCTTAAAAAAAACTTGTTTTTAGGACTGTCTAAAATTTTAAACTGCATACAGCATCAAACAATTATTTTGTGCCAGGCAACATTCTGGATGCTTATATATACATTAACCCCTTTAACTCCTGTAACAACCTTATGAGGTAGGTTCTATTAATAATGTCACTTTGCATAAAGTTATTAAGTTGAAAGCTATATATATATATATCACTTTGCAGACTAGGAGTCTCAGGCCCAGAGAGGTTAAGTAACTTGGACAAGGTCACACAGCAAGTAAGTGGTAGAACTAGGATTCTCGTTCTGGTAGTCTGGGAATAGAGTCCATGCTCTGCATAAGTGTGCTATATGTGTGGGGACACTTGTAGATGCCAACTTTGATTCCTGTTTCATCTCTGTTATTCTTGTGTGTCTAATGCATTCTGAGATGGATTTTATTAAAATTAGGCATCAACAATAGGCGGAACAGAGTGACTGTCTGCTGCTGTGGCTGCTGCTGCTAAGTCCTGTCAGTCGTGTCCGACTGTGTGCGACCCCGTAGACGGCAGCCCACCAGGCTCCCCCATCCCTGGGATTCTCCAGGCAAGAACACTGGAGTGGGTTGCCATTTCCTTCTCCAATGTGTGAAAGTGAAAAGTGAAAGTGAAGTCACTCAGTCTGTGTCCGACTCTTAGCAACCCCATGGACTGCAGCCCACCAGGGTCCTCTGCCCATGGGATTTTCCAGGCAAGAGTACTGGAGTGAGGTGCCATTGCCTTCTCCGAGTGAGCTGTCTAGGAAACGGCAAAGCCCTAGAGTGATTTTCCCTGAGCTGTTATCAGTGTTAAAAGAAGGGCAGGGCAGGGAAAAGATCCGGCAGGCAAGGCCCTTGTGATCACAAAGGCAGCCCAGCTTCCATGCCAGGAGGAAAGCACTTATCTGAATGTTGTGGTCTCCTGCTGGAAGACAAACATGAGCCTACACACACAGCATTCAATCCTAGGTTGTAACCCGCCAGTTTCCAGAAGATCAGGACCTCTCTTCCTGGTTTTCCTGGGACCTGGCTGGAGATGTGAGCTGGTAGCCTGCCCTTCTTTTTACCTCAAATTCACACAATGTAGTAGGAAACTGCTCATTAAATGGATTACTGACTGGGTATAGGTGCGTGTAAATGACCATTCTGGATCGTACTCACGTCCTCCATTGTCCAGGCACATCTCATGGATTACAGCGTGTGCCACCACACTTCAGTGCCCGGTCGTGTTGCCATGAACCTGCTTTCTCTGGCCTGTAACTTGCTGTAAACAAGCAGAGTGGGTTTCTAGTTTGCGGGCTGTTTACCTCCCCCAGCGGGAGATCTTCTTGTTTCTTCTCCTGGGAATCTCTGGTCTTGTTTGTTTGTTTGTTTCATTTTGTGTGATACCAAGAAGGGAGGGAATCATTCTTTTGTTCTACATCAGAAGGCACACGCCATCCTGTGACACCCAGCTTGGTATGGTGTGATTTTTTAAGAAGCCTTCCTGGTGTCCCCCTCCACATTCTGGCTGCAGCAGATCTAAAAGCTGCACAGTGACACTGCTCGTCGCAAGTTGGATTTTCAGGAACATCACCGAGTTTTCGATTCTTGAATCAAAAAGCTCCAGGGTTGGAATGGATGGAACTTAACGGAACTCTTCATTGGCCGCTTTCAAGGGTCTCCATTGATGGGGAGCTCACTAGCTCCAGGGATAGCACAGACCGGCTTAGCTGAGACAAGTAGGAAGTTTGTTCTTAGACTGAGTCAGATGTATTCCTCCGCAATTTCCTTCCGCTGGTCCTTGTTTTAAGTCTCGGGACTATATGCATTCCAGGTATATAATGAGTACATCGTATCATCCAGTGGAAAACTGTGAAGGTGCAGGCTGGCTTGTCTTCTCCCTCAGCTGCCGGTGCTGTGTGTATTTTGGAGACCCTCATAGCTAGAGACCTCTCAAAACTTTCTCCTCCTCCTCTCCCCTTCCTCCTTCTACCCTGCTTTCTACGGTACACTGATCCTTGCACCAGATCTCAGTTTCTTTCATTACTGTGAGGTAGCCCTGAGCCCTGAGCCTTTTAACATTGAGGTAAGAACTCAAGTGTTAAAGGAAGGACCTCTTGACTTGAGGCCGAGGAGCGAGACTGATTCCCCACAATGAGACTGCAAGCTGGTGATGCTGTTTCCATTTTACAGTTCAAGACAGTGAAGCTCAGAAAGGTTAAACTGCTTGCCCAAGGACACTTAACACGCAAACAGTGGAGGAGATTTGGACTCAGGTCCACAGACATCAGCACTGGTTTTTTAGAAGGCAGGTCTGGTACACTTGTTCTTAGTGCAGGCTCCAGGACCCAGCAGGCCTGGGTGCAAATCTTGCCTCTACCACATACTAATTGGTAACCTTAAGGGAGTTGTCCACCCTCTGTATGCGTCAGTGTTTCATCTGTGAAATAGTGATAACAGTACCTGCCTCATGAGATTACTGTGAACATTAAGTGAGAGGATGCATGTAAAGCACTCGGCACAGCAGCTATATGCACTAACAATTCAATAATGTAATGACATCATCATCACCACTGGCACCGCAGATACTTTCTGACTTCACAGGGCGTACCAGAGCTTTGCACTGTGTTGGTTGCAGCGGAGCCTGCAGTGTGGCCTCCTAATTCTTGTAAGACGGGTGTCAGCAAATTCATGGGGTGGGTGCAAATAGCCCCTCATGCTGATGCTTTTCAATTGAGGTTGGGTAGGGTCTGGGAAGTGTGGCAGTCACTTTTCTTTTTTTTAGTTTTGTTTTTTTACACTTCAAGAAGATTGCCGCAGTTATCTGGAAATCTATTGCTCGGGCAAAGGCAGGATTGCGTGATACAATTTAAAAGGCCGGCAGTTGCATTTCATCCTTTTCACAAGAAAATAACCCCTTACTCCAGTGAAGCTAAAAATAAAAATGGCAGTACATTTGGCAACCACGCTTCTTCCTTTATTACCTCAGCAGTATCTGAATAAAATGTCTTATTAAGCAAGATATAAGGGCAATGAAAGGGAGAGTAAGTCAAATTAGTTGACATCTAAAGCTTGGTGTATCATATACAGTGAGGGTAGTTACTGTTTAGTAAAATGGATTTAATGCTTAATATAAATGCTGATATTTAGATGGCTATATTTTGGCAACTCAGGGGAAAGAGTGGTAGCTTTTGAGCCTGTAGATCTAGGTTTTAGCTTCTGCCCCAGCACAAACCACTCGTGTGGCCCTGGGTGATTCACTCTTTTCGCCTTGGACCCCACTTCCTCCATATATAAATGAAGGGTGTTGCCTGGAGCCCAGAGGCTTTGTGGCAGGATCTTAGGGTCACATGGGGAGGAGACAATAAGAAATGGGGCTCTGGAGGCCCACCCCATTTTAACTGATGCAATGTTGCCTATATCTGCAACAATGTCTGGGTCCCTGGATGAGTTTTTCTTTGAGGAAAGGATTGTGACAATTAAAAAAATGCATTTTAGAGGCAGAAGATTGGATTATTTCTAAGGAGCCTTGTGATTCTAGCTCTCTGAAGTTCTGTGATGCCCAATAAGAGTTAGCTTTGGATGCAGTCTGGGCTCGTTTCGCTCTACTACCATCTGTGATCAGAGGGACCTTGGTGCACAGGGGACAGGGCAGTGCCCTAGAACATGGCACAAGGTGAGTATGACCAGGAAAGAAAAATGGTGACAAAGCCTTTTGCACAAATATGGATGTGGCAGGTTTGTGTGTGGGGGATGAATGCATACCTGAGCATGTTACTGTGTGGAGTGTTGGTGTGAATAAGTAAAATTTGTGCATGAGTTGGTAGAACTTACCTGTAAATCTGTGTCTCATGTTTGTAAAGATGTGTGCCTAGCCCTACCTGTGAGGTCTGTGCACTTGGTACTTCCCATGGCCTCCTCTTGTCTCTTTGGAACCTGCCAGCGCCATGGTGGCTTAGCCTTTATCTTCATGCTTGAAATGAAGAAACTGAGTCTTAGAGAAGCTGAGTAATTTTACCAAAGTTACACAGCTAATAATTTGCAGAGTAGCAGAGAGGTTTTATAGCGTCTTTGTTTAATGTATGTCTGGGATATGCCTCCAGCAGTTAGGCAGGTATTCTTTATCTGTGCTAACCTTCTGATGGCCTTCCTATTTGAACGTGGGTTACCAGTTTGGTAGCCTTCCTTTGTTCAAAGAAATGCGATCTCAAAGCCAGAGACAAGGAAAATTAAGCCTCATATCAAAAGGTCCTTTATCTATACAGCCATTCAATTTCTGTATAACAAGAAGCTTCTCCAAAGTCTTTTAGAGCATTGTGTTTTGTTTAAACTTCTGCTCTATTACTTTTGGGTATAGTAGCTGAGGTAATGACATATCGGGGATTTGCTCAGACCTTACTTGTTTTTGAGGCCTCCCTTCCCAAATTTCTGCTGTTATAGAGTTGGGAGCCTGTTGAAAATTAAGGCTTAGTCAGTAGCATGTACTATGCAAATCCATTCTTAGATACTACTGGAAAATAACTGAATGCAATTTCTACCTTGAGGTCTTGGAAAATCTCGTTACCTTTTATTCCTACCATGAAGCTCATTGAAGACTTTGTCAGTCATTCTACTTCCTTCGTAGCCTGAGAGGCTTTTATTCTGAAGAAAACATCATAGAGCTCCAAGTAGATTTATGCTTTGCTTCTGATGGTTCATAAAGTCTAAGCATAGCTAATAATAGTTCTTTCACCTGCTTTGCTCAAGACTAAGATCTTTTATAAACATGCCCACCAGAACCATCAATCACTGTTTAGATATTTAAATTTTAGTAGGTAAAATGAGAATGGATTAAGGGCAGGCTTTTGCAGTTTGGAGCTTAGGCCTTTCAGAGAGCATTCTGTGGAATTTCTTGGTACCATATTTGGAGATGAGGGGAAACTGGAATCTTTGCACACTGCTGGTGGAAGTATAAACTGATGCAGTCACTTGAAGAAATCTGGAAATCCTGGTAAAAACAAATATATGTCCTCTACAACCTAATGGTCCTACTCCTGGATTCATAGCTCAGAAAAGTTCTGCAGTAAGTGGACATTAGAAAGAAAGAAAGTGAAGTTGCTCAGTCATGTCTGACTCTTTGCCACCCCGTGGATTGTAGGCCGCCAGGCTCCTCTGTCCATGGGATTCTCCAGGCAAGAATACTGGAGTGGGTTGCCATTTCCTTCTCCAGGGGATCTTCCCAACCCAGGGATCAAACCCAGGTCTCCTGCATTGCAGGCAGATGCTTTATCCTCTGAGCCACTAGACGAAGGTGCCAAATTTGACCTTGCCCAGACTTATAAACAACCATTAATGTATCCAAGTTGTTTCCACAAATTGAATGGCATTTCCTGTTAAGGGCTGTCAGTTCATAATCTCCATTGCTCTAGGAATATCTGTAGCCTCATGGAGACCCAGATTTCTCAGCTATCAGCTAGGGTACCATCTAAAATGATGGAAGATATCCTGGTTCCCCAACTGTAGACAGAATTGCCAAAATACTTTTGAGAATCCCTATTGGTCTTATAAGGCAAACATGTGAAATCAGAATCTGCACTATTTTCTTCCTCTCAGCCTCTTCTCAAGGAAATTCACCCAAGAATGCTTGCACCTCAGTGAGACTCTCTAACGGAGAAGAACTTCAAGCCTATCTGGGGCTCTTAACATCCTTTCTTATCAGCATTACTGAGCCACCTGATTCTCCTTAGGGGGCATTCCTGTCCTTGGATCTGCCTTTGCCAGCCATGTAACTGCATTCAGGGTACCAATGTTTATTAATTTAGGAGTCTGCAACCAAAAACCATTGTGCTCTATCTTGTGGTTTCTTTACCTTACCATGTCGAAGCTCTGTTTGGCCACAGAATGTGAGACCTTAGCCACACACAGACTGCACAATTTAACAACAAAACACAGGATCACGAAGTTGCCTTAGCTGTGATTGTGAGAACTGGGAGATTCTGAACCATCTCAATAACCAATCATTAGAAATTGTACCAATAATGGGCTTCTTTGAATTATCATGTCCAAGCTTGATTATGTTTGTGCATCTGGGATGTCTTTTGTTCTTTCCCTGTGACTATACTTGCCTGTAAACATGGAACACTAATAAATATGGATGCTCATTTGCCAAATGATTTTGATATAAAGCATTCTGAGTTCTGCATGACCTGAAAGATCAAGCTGTACAACAGCAGATAACAAGTCTCGGCTTCTCTTTCCAGTTGGTTGTAATAGAAAGGATGACCAGAAAACAACTCGATAGGGACCAATATGGTCTAAGCAACTAGCCTGAGTAAACTATCTGCCCAACCACGACCCTTAAAAATTCATGTTGTTTATTCCAAAGGATAGTCATTATTTTCTCTTGCCTATATTAGATACAGTACTTTTTGTGAATTTTTTGGAAGTGACAAGAAGTTACATTTGGGTGTCTAGAATGGATTATAATTGTGAAGAATGTTAAGGATAGTATCAAGATCCTTGGCACAAATACTGAAAATGGTATATGTGAAAGTTACTTGACCAAAATCTTTATCAAGAATCAGCATTAATTCTATGGAATTATCCGGACATAGACTCCTTTTCAAATGACTCAAGATGCTTGCAGATACTTTACTTCTAGCCCATTCTGAAGTAATCACAGGTGCTTTCAACACATGGCTTTCCAGACACTATCATTTCTGACGGTGGGTCTGAACTGAAGGAAGTTGTGGACGGGAACCTTATCTTAGCTGTCACCATCCCGCCTCATCACCTTCAAACAGAGTGATCAGGCTCAAAGGATGGGCAGGCTACTGGGATGTCTTAGGAGAATGCTGGAGGAGATCGGTCAATGAGATTCACCAGGCTCTTCATCCCTCAACTTGTCACTCCGTGTTCAACCATGGAAATCAGTTCTGATGCATCACTAGTAGGGAATTTGCTGAAGACTTGCTTTGAATACCTACAACCGTACTTGAATGAGGACTTTGAGAGCAAGAACATATTCCAGAAACAATGATGGCTGTGTTGTAATATGCATGAAAACAAAATAAGACAATCTTTGTTAAGAGAAGTGGAGCCAGCCCGTGGCTGTTTCCTGACAGTAATTGAGGTCATAGAAGTTCCGGAGCGCACTATTGGCCCCTGTAAAATGCTCTAGGGCCATCATGTAGATTAAGCAATAATTCTTTTCTGGTATGCCTCTGCTAGAATAGTGCTTGGGCCCACTATTACTCATAGAACTAGCTTTACAAGTTGTGTGGAGGATTGGTGAGATGGATGGGAAGGTGTGAGGCAAAACAGGGACAAAGTAGTGATTTTGGTGTTTTGGGGTGCCTTTATATTCTTGCTGGGGACATCTTTGTAGGTGCCTGTAGGTGTACCCTGTTATATAGGCTTTGCCTAGAGAAGTTTTTGCCTGTAAAAGGGTTCTTGTAGAACACCTGCTTCTCCCTTTCCTATCCCTTCATACAGGGTTGTTATGTCCAGCTGTGCAGGTAATCGACTGCACAACTGTGAACAAAAGCCCTAAGAGCAGCATCAAACATAATCACATCAGGAACATTCTCAGGGCTCCCCATAGAGTTAATGATTGGAGGATCAAGAACCCTAGTCTTCATGGTTAGTTCTGTGGCCTCAGACAAGCTATATAGCAGTAGTGGGCCTTAATTTCTGCATCTGTAAAGTCTATGTTTGTGGGTTCAGGAGTGGGGAAAAGCATCACTTACTGATCTAAGGAATGATATAAGGATGAGTGGTTTTATCATTAATTCATCATGGCATAAACATTTATCATTATGCTCATTAAATACCCGAGAGTACTCTTTCACCCTTAGCTGTTTCCTTTGTATGAACCCATTAGTTTTTAAGGACTGTTTTTTTTTTTTTTTTTTGTAAAAGGAGGGAGACAGATTTTATGCATGCACTGAAATGCCTTTATGGGAGAGAGGAAAGGCCAGGAGGGGTCTGGGTAGCCAGTAGAACCCCGGCTACCTTTGGAGGAGTCCCTTTTCTGAACTTGAACTGAAAGCTCTGGATTTCCATGGCTTCCACAGATCTGGGGTGGGGGGCAACCTATATACTAGGCCATTTTTTATAAGGGACTTGAGCATCTTCAGATTTTGATATCTGTAGGAGATCTTAGAGCAGTGTCTCATGCTGACAATACATTGAAGTAGAAGGCCTGAATCTCTTCTATTTAAATATTTTCCTTCCAACCATGCAGAAACCTGGGTGGTAACAAGCACCTCGAAGCAGGTGGTGGAGGCATCAGAGGTTAGTCTGCGGCAGGTGGGGAAGGGAAAGCTGCTCAGCGTGCAGGGCCCCGGGACTGTTGACCAGCTCCATGGGGGCCTCCGTCAGCACCCTCTAATGGTGTTGGGATCTGTCCCGGGTTGGCTTGGGAATTTCCTGGCAACACATACTGGCTTGTTTCCAGCTAGGCAGCCACCTGGAGGGGGGGCACATTCTTAGAAAGTCAGCTGCTCCCTTTCCCTTTTAGAACGGTTTTCCTTTTTGAGAGTTCTGTATGACGATTGGCGCCAGTATGCTTATAAAGAGGCTTTACTGAACATGATGGGCCTGTGCTCTCATTAAGTCCCTCACAGGAATTGTGCCTTATGAGTACTTCTCATGGCTAGAGGGTCTTCTGGCTTAAGAGGTGCTCTGTGTTTAGGGCTCCACACCCTGGTCCAGTCTCTTGGTTCACTCTCATTTTCTCACAGAGAAGGAACTTACTTGCAGTCACTACCACAGAAACAAAGCTCCTTATTCTTTCCTTTTCTAGCCCCTCCCCTACACCCACATCACGGTGCTCCCCTCCTTTCACCCCCCAAATTCCCTCCAAGCATTGAGAGTTCTGAGGAAGAGAAGGGCAGGGGTGAAAAATTTGAAACTGCCCAAGATGGATAGCGAAAACCCCATGCATAAATAAATTACAGCACAGCCCCCAGATGAACAATGATTGTGTGGTTGAAGACCTGGCTGAATAAGTGTGTCAGGCACTGATTGGAAGCGTGATAAATGCAATGACCTAACAAAGGATTGACTTCTCCTGCAGACAGGCCCCTTTTAATGGATGGAAAGGGAGGAAGCTTCATTTAGAAGGGAAAGGCTGTTTGCTGTGCAGATATGACAAAGGGGAAGTAGACAACCATTGATTTACGTTTGGGAATGACAGTTGAAAAATTCAGCAATAATCATGACAAATGAGAAGAGATGCAGTCAGAGAAAAAAAAATGCCAATACGTTAAGCTTGCAAAGAAATGCCAAGGTCACCGAGAAAGGTTCCCAAACTTCTGGTTTTGACAACCTTAATGGAAATAATAGAAAAGATGAGGGTTCGGGTTAAAAGGGATGGCTTGGCACGAAGGGCTGCAGGTGTTGGTAATGAGCGGTGAGTTTGGAGAGGGAGTGGCAGGAAGGCCTCCTCACACCACTGGGGAGACGCTGTCCACAGGCTTCTGAGATGCTTCCTGCTGCCGCCAATCCTGCCCTTCTCTCCAAGGTTTGGAAAATCAAGTGAGTGATTTTAATGTCCATAGTAACAGCAAAAAGGCAAAATGTGGGCTGGGTGTGCCTGTGGTGCTGTGCTGTAGAGGGGACACCAAATCAGATGTTTTGTTTGACCCTAGTGTATTGCCTCCTTTAATTCAATTTTGTGAAAAAGACGGATTAAGATAAGAGTGAGAAGGTGATGAGTTTTAGGTCATCTGCCTGATTAAGATGGGTAGGGAGTCTCCTGTTTTTTTTTGTTTTGTTTTGTTTTGTTTTTTTAAATTTTATTTTATTTTTAAACTTTACAAAATTGTATTAGTTTTGCCAAATATCAAAATGAATCCACCACAGGTATACATACTGTTTTGTTTTTTAAAATCATCTTTGTTTTGTAAGGCAGCCAGTGTGCTGGGTTCTGTATTTTTTATCCCAGTAAGAAAGACACATTCTAGAAAGTTCTATCTGTGGATGAGAAAAGTTGATTTAAAAATGTGTATGCATGTGTGGGGAGGCAAGTGGTGTGGAGGGAGCACCTGCGGGCTGGGAATCATCGGGCCTGGTGATAGTTTCCTGCTTGCTCCCTGTGTGGACGAGGAGAAATTCCCTCCCTTCTCCAGCATGCCGTGTGCTCATGTTCGAAATGAGGAAATTCACCGTGATCCCTTCCTGGTATGATCTGAGGAGTCAGTATTATAGCCAAACATGGCTGTGTGTGAGCCTGTATATACATACAAGCTTCCATCTAATTTGTATGTTCATACATATGTATCTTATATTCACCCAGCCCCCCCATTTCAGTAATTTATATAGTAATTAGCATTGCAGTATAATCTTTATTTTGGTTTTCTCTCCTCCAAATGTTGTTTATGAACTAAGCCCCCACAATTAAAAAGAAGGATTTTACTTGGATTAAATGAAATGTCATAAAATAATCATAAGGGCCAGCAGAGGTAGGGGAAAGTCCTAACACCCTCAAAATATGTGTATCATGGAACCAGTCACCACCAATATATTCTCCATGGGAATTTCTCAACTTCAGAAACCATTTGAACTATGATTACTTTTTTGCTTAATTCGTGAGATAAATATTTTTTTAAAAATCTTATTTATGTGAAATGAAGTGTCAGGACAAGCTTCAGCAAATGTGTCTTAATTTGTGAGTACTCCTCTCTAAATGAGAAATTATTTAAGCTAACTAACTCCCCTTAGCTAAGCCTTGAAGGAAGTTATCTCATGAAAAAGTATGATGCATTTTGGAGCTGTGTTGTATTACAATTGCTCTTCTTAACCGAATAGTTGTGGAGGCCTGCCCTGAAAGGGTTAACCCCAAGCCTCATGTCATCAGGGGCCTGTGGCTGTTTTCATTGGAATTGTCTGCGCATGCGAAGGTTCAAAATAAAACAGGTGCTAGGTTTAAAAACAACACTCCATCGACTCAAACATATGAACCATCAGGTTGCCAAAAGCTCTCCAACTTCCATCAGTGAAGACAGGCTATAAACTGTAGAAATGAAGGAGGGAAGGACCAGATTATAAATGAGTTGGGTCTGGTATGTGAGATAATCTTGGGTCTATAACAGTTTCTGAGGATGTCATGCCTACCTGGGGCTGCAGAGTGTGTGTGTAAGGAAAGGAGCCTCTTTAGATTAAACATTTTCTAATCAGCTTTATCACTCATATCTGAATTTATCTTATTTGAGGAAAATGCCAATATATTAGCAGGCATGTATGATACACAAGGTGACCCTACCAACTTAATGACATAATACATTATCCTTAATGAAGTCAATATCTTGTCTTTTAGCTGTCTGTCTATTGGGGCGATTAATTGCAGTGTCATTAAAGTTAGCTCTCTTTTCATTTGAGCTTGACAAGTCGCATAAAACTAATGTTCTTAGTTATCAGCTACTGGAATAGGATGGAGGATGGAGGAAATTGTAGGACAAATAAGGGGGTACTGCTACAGCTAACTTGAAGGACTTTTTCCAATGACTGTTTCCTTAGGTCTCTCCTTACCCAGGCGCTCTTGTTAGTTGAAATTCCAGGCAAAGCTACAGGGCGCTTATTCAGACCAGGGTTTGCAGGTGGAGACAAGAGGGAACAGCTTAGAATTACACTTGGTTTGGGAGACTTGGAGCCGTTTAGTTACAGGACCTTGGATACTGGAAAGGATTCTTCCCTAAATAAATTTGTCGAAGTTACCTCTTGAAATGTTGTACGGGAGCGGAGCTGATAGCCTGTGAGAAGATGCGATAAAGAACAGTTGAGACCATATTTTCATTTTGCTTTGAAGTTTTTCTAATTTAATGGGCTCTCTGGCAGAAAGGGAAGGTTGAGGGTGGGGGAAGGGATTTGTGTCTCAACCACACTTTGCAAATGTTTCTAATAAACACCAGCTGATTGTGGGCAATGCCGGAGTGATAGCACCTGGTCCACTGCTAATTGTGAAGCCAAAGCAAGCCTCCCTCCCTGCCGTCCCCCTACCTCTGAAACTACGAGACAGGATGGCTGTAATTTACAGTGTGTTATCTTTGTCTATAGCGGCGAGATGATATGAAGTAAATCAAGGTACGAGTAATGAAAGACTGAGAATTTATTCCTTGGAGCACACTTTAAAGTGTAGTATCTGTTATAGTGGCACTGCCTGAAGACCCTGAAATGAGACTTGGATGAAGGGCAATAAAGCAGCATAGAGGCTCATGTTAATGTTGTTTGTCTGAGGTTAGTAATTGGGTTCCACTGATGAGTTGTGTGAAGACAAAGTGAGAATCCCAGCTAGTATTGTAAATCTTACATTGTTGGAACAAGAAGCAATCCTAACAAATATTGATCCTCTCCGTGCCCAGAGGCGAGGAGGGAAGCAGTGAACTGCAAAGCACTGGCTTGTTTCAATAGCACCAATTACCTTAGTGAAACCAACGCTCTGCATGAAATCCCAGGGTGGCCGCAAACCGTGAATTAGCCATGATTAGGCTTTTTAGTTGGATCCCCCCAAAATCACACTGGCTTAGCATTCTGTCTCAATTATCCTTGTGGTTCTAAAACCATATTCCACGGAAGCAGTTCCTTCCAGTTATTAAAGGCCCTGGTCAGGTATGGATGCCAGTTACGGTTATGTGACCGACCACTGCCTTATGCACAAAGAGCCAGAGTGAATGTGTCTGAGTTTGACCCCTAGAAAGATGTAGCTTTCCACGCTGGACTTCACTGAACCAGCAAGTAGGGGGCCCATATCCCACATGTAATGGACTTTGTTGTTTGATTCTCCCAACCGCTATTTGTGTTATAAATCCTAAAGATCCTTGCAGAAATGATCTCCAGGGAAGAAAAGACATCTCAAGCTCTGTGTTTTGTGAGACTGGCTTCCTGTTCTTCATTTTAACTGTGAAGATATGTGTTCATCTTATTTGAATATCAAGCTTCCTTCCTTGGACTCTCCCCTGAGTTCTCATTGTGGAAAATTTGGGCCCACGGGAAGAGATAGAGTTGATAAAATCTAGGCGGTCACGCTTCACTTTGTCTCTTCCCAGAAGCGAGCTCTTGTTCTGGGCATTCCTTGACACTGCCCTCTCCTCTGTTACCCTGGCTGTGAGTGTGCAGTAGTTCCTGTCATTTCAAAGGCCAGATCTTGACTTTGGGCTAGGTGAGACTAGGAGATATTTGGCTTATGGGCTCCTGCCAACTGTGGTTCATCAGCTTTCTTCATGTTTTCCAGCCCTGTGGCCTCCCCTGGGAGAAGAGAGGGAGCCCAGAGCACCTGATCTCTGATATGACACTTGAACGTATGTGTGGCAATACTTGCCTGGAGCAGAAGAAAGGTGAGGTGAGCCCCACGGAAATCAGGCTGAGAGCCAGGGTTTGCATAAAGAGAACCATGCACCTTCTGGACCTAAAGTGGGGTCCAGGGTACCTGTCTAGGAGCCCATGGCACCATAACTAATCAGGTCATTACTTCAACCAGCGTTTATGGAGTGTGTGACGTAGTGCCAAGCAGCGTTCTGGATGCATAGTTCAATAAAACAGTTTACATTCTAGTGGCAGGGCTGGTGGCGATGGAATGTAAACAAATGCGGCGATTTCTGATGTAAACTGTAAAGAATACAAAGAGCTATGGGGATAGAAAGTGGCTCGGGTTGAGAGGGGGCTTCTTGAACTAGACTGGTCTGCTCTCCTCACACTACACACCAGACACAGGACCTGAATGTTTTCCTATGCCCTCTCCACCCAGTCTTGTCTCTGCCCAGGCTCCCATTATTCTGGGCAGCCCTGAGATTGCTTGGGCTCCACATGTCTAGTTTCTGCTCCTCCCCAAGGTCTAGCTCAAAGAACATCTCCTCCAGGAAGCATTGTTTCCACCAACTGAAAATGAGTGTTTGTACTCAAAGTTCCTATGCAGCGTTCCATCCCTCCTCCAACCTGATACTTGCACTTTTCATCTTATAGTAGCTCGGGTGTTCATCTCGTCTCCAGTCCTTGCTGTGGGATCCTTAAGTGCAGGAACCCGGTATGGTTGACGTCTTGTCCCTGGTAGCACTCAGCAGTGTCTTGTGCATAGTAGGTGCTCCATAAATGTTAATTAAATGAAAAATTATGGGGAAGAGCTAGGAAAATCTGTTGTATGGGGATAGGAAGTGGTAGCTTTTGAAATTGTCTAGAGTTGATCTGATATATAGAAATGCCTCAGTGAAACACCAATTTACTGCCGTGTAGCTATTTTACCGAGCAGGCTTATTATATCTGAGTGGACTGGTGATGTCTGTTCACTTCTCCAGGCAACAAACACATTTTGGAGGGATTGTTAACTTGAAGGTTGCAATAAAACCTTTACCATTTTGAACAACTAGCTTTGGTGTCTGCTGAGGGCAAGCAAAGGCATAGAGTGTTTCCTCTGGTGAAAATGGTTTGACTTTAAAAAAAAAAGTTTTGCAAATATGAATAATCTCAGTAAATGCAGGCCAGCCACCTTATGGATTTGGTCTGAGCCCTTCACCCCTGTGTTGGTGGCTTGAATACCTGCAGCCAGCCTGTCCAGTCTGTGGGCCAGCTCCCACCCTTCCGCACAGGGAAAGGGGAGCAAGCAAGTCCATTGCCCGTTGGCCTCCTGAGACACCTCTGAGGATTAAATAACTAATGACCAAAAAGTGCTCTGTGAAAAGAGAGTGCTCTATAAAGTGTTATTGTTGGGGCTGTTAAAAATGGAAAACGACTTTTAATTTAGGAAGAGAACACTCAGTGTAAGGAGGGGTAGCTGTAAAGCTTTTATCGCCACTTGCTTTCCCGAGGCTTCTTAGCTAGTGGTGTTGGCACCATGGCTTGCTCCCCCAGGAGTCCTCCCAACCTGCTTGCAGAGTTTAGGAAAGATGCCGACATCCCACTGGCATGATGCCACCCTGGTCCCCTGCTTGTGTCACAGCCTCTTGGTCAGAGCTGTGCCTTGATGGGCCTTGGGATGCTTTTCATTGATGGACTTTGCAGGCAAGGATCTTTTTTCTGAGAGCCAGCTAGCTGGAATAGGGAAATTTTGGGGATTGGGGCAGCTGCCGAAACCACATACCAGTTGTAAAGATGGAGGCTTATGCTTGTCAGGCCCTATGGACAATAGCCTGCCTTCCACAGACAGTCCTTCTGTCCATTTCTTGAGAAACAGGACTCATCTCCTCTTCCTGTTCAATGATGGTTTTCCTTTTTTATTGAATTTCACCAACTGTTCCTAGGCTTCCTGTTTGCATTCTACTTTCTCCATGTCACGTTTGTGTGGTTGGGAGGTTTAAAATACATTTGTAAACCTTCACAGTCTGTAATACTTGTTCATGTCTTAATGCATTTTCTATGTATTTTTAATCCCAGTGTTTAGGATTTACTTGGGCAAGCCCTCGTTTTAACATGCAGTGCTGTGAAAGGGAAGGGGACTCTCTGTCTTCTTTTTTGTTGGCTTCTTTGACTCCTTTGACGTGCAGGACTCCCCAGCGACCTGCAGCCCCTCTGGGAGAGGAGCCCATAAACTCAGTATTTATCATACAAATGCAGTGCTGTGTCTGCATTTTTACGACCCTGCTAAGTGGTGAGTATTCATTTGTACCACCTCACCCCAGATGCCCATCCTGAGGCTGAGCTGTTTATCATGTTCTCATCTCTTTCCCAAAGCTTGAACAAGGAGCTTGGGAGCACTATAAACATGTTCCCTTTCATTAAAGGGGAAATTATTATCATGTACTTTTGTAATGACCAATAACATTTCAAATTACTCACATTTATGGCTTACAATCAAGCTTATGCTTAACCTCTACTCTTCATGAAGCTGGTAATGATGGGCTCGTTAGTTAACCACTTACAGGAAGTTAAGGCAGGTAGAAAGCCATGTGACTGGTAGTTAACCAAGTAGCAACTCATTTCTGAGATTATAAACATCTCACTTGGCTTACATTTAATTGATAATGAATGAAATAAGCCCCATTGGTTTTGTGGTGACCCATGGGGGATTTGGCCTTGGACAGCTTTTCAGTGATTCATATCATGAAGGACGCTGGTGGTTGCACCTTGGATTTTGGTTCTGGGTCTTTGTTCCAGAAGCTGAGTATTTGGGGAGATTGGTTGCAACATAGTTGATGGCTAGCATTTGAAGCCTCCCAGAGACTCTGTAACCATGTGTCCTGACTGGTTTTCATCTTCCTCTTATTTGAAGTCCCATCATCCATGAGTCTAATGTAGAACTACTGTGAATTATGTGCTTACATTCACTTTTGAGTTGACACACTCATTTGGAAGAGAGGCTCATATGAAGAAATGGTCTGGTTTGTGGTCAGCGCGTCTTGCTCTGCCAGCAGGTTGGGAACACAAGTTCAAGGGATTGTGGTTTCATGACAATTTTCCTTAACTGGGGAATGTACTTAGTGGGCTCTGAATTGGATGGGTTAGCAGAAGCACTCATTAATATGTCCAGGAAAAGAAAAAAAAAAAAGAATGTAGAACAGAATCATCCTGAGTCCACTCTTATTTAACTTCTTTGAAGATTATCTTTTAAAAGATCATTTTAATTATTAAATTATCTCACCAGAGCTTGCCTAGTATCACTCATTTAGGTTCCAGGAACTTTATTGATATTTTCTTATTTAATCATACCAACAACCCTATGATGAAATTATTATTTCCTGCATTTTACCGATGAGTAGACAGAAGTGTAGAGAACTTAAGTGACTTGCTCTAGGCTACACATGTAAAAGTTACAGAGCCTCACATATTTTTTCATTATAACCGCCACACTATAGTGTTACAATTTTGCTTTACATAACCATGTATTGATGAAAGAAATTGCAATAAGAAAATATAGTCTTTATATTTGATTGCATATTTGTAATTTCTTCTGCTCTTTGTTCTTTTTTATAGGACAGAAATTTCTTGTGTGGGTGCATGTATGTGTGTGTTTTTTTTTAAGCTTTCCATTTCTTTTCTTTTTTTTAAATTAATTTTAATTGCAGGATAATTGTTTTGCAATATTGGTTTCTGCCATATATCAGAGTGAATCTGTCATGGTATACATATGTCCTCTCCCTCTTAAACCTCCCTTCCATCTCCCACCTCATCCCACCCCACCTCCCACCTCATCCCCCCCCTCTAGGTTATTACAGAACACTGGATTTGAGCTCTCTGTGTCATACAGTAAATTTCCACTGGCTATCTAACTTTACATATGGCAATATATATGTTTCAATGCTACTCTCTCAGTTCATCCCACACTCTCCTTTGCCTCTGTGTCTGTAGAACAGAAATTTCATCTGGTAATGTTTCTTTACAGCATGAAGAATTTCTTTGAACTTTTTAAAAAATTATTATTACTTAGGTCCCTGGCAGCAAGTTCTATTTTTTATCTAAAGTTATCTTTATATTGCTTTCATTTTTAAAGAATATTTTCACTGAATATGGAATTTTTTATTGTTTCAACAGTTTACAGAGGTCATTCCATTGTCTCTGGCCTCCATTGCTTCTTATGGGAAGTCAGTTGTCACTTTTAACCATGGTTTTCCTGTGTGTATATAATGTATCATTTTTCTCTCTCTGTTTTCAAGATTTGTCTCTCAATCTTTGATTTTCAGAAGTTTGACAGTGATGTGTGGAGGTATATTCCCCCCCTCCAAACTTCTAACCTCATAGATGTTTCTAATTTTCTTGTACAAGTCTTTTTTTAATGTTTATTTTTACTGAATTTGGGGATATTTTTGACCATTGATATTCATATTTTTTTCTGCCCTATCCTCTTTTTTTTTTTTCCTCCCACTGAGAATCTAGTTACCTGTATTTTAGACCATTTAAATGGTTTCATGGGCCACAGAGTCTCTATTGTTTTGTATAATATTTTTCCCCTCTTTTTCTGATTAGATAATCTCTATTGATCTATTCAAGATTACTGACCTTTTTTCCCCCCAGTGTCCATTCTCCTGTTGAGGTCATCTAGTATTTATTTTTTTTCCATTTTGAATATTTTCATTTTAGCTTCCATGGCATCACTGACTCGATGGATGTGAGTCTGGGTGAACTCCGGGAGTTGGTGATGGACAGGGAGGCCTGGCGTGCTGTGATTCATGGGGTCACAAAGAGTCGGACACGACTGAGTGACTGATCTGATCTGATCTGATCTAGTTTTTTCTTAGAAAAATTATTTGTTAGGAGATTCCCTTTTAATTCATCCATTCATTCATTATAATTATATTTTCCCTTTACACCTTGGTTATGTTTATTATAGCTACTATAAAGTACTTTTGTATCAATTCCACAATCTGGGTCATCTCATCATTAATGTCTATTGACTTTATCTTGACCATGGGTCCTATTTATTTTTCCTTAAATTGTCTAGTAATTGATTATTGTATCCTGGACATTGTGGATAATATATCATATATACTGATAGACTAGTTTCTGTTACTTAAAAAAATGTTTGTGTGTAATACATATGCATGTATCTATATTTATAGCTATATATGGTTGATTTTTTTTTTTCTAGCAGGCAAGTAATTTACCTAGACTAAAATTACAAATTGTGTCACCTCTATGATAAGCAGCAGCTGAGGTCTCTGTTCAGTTCTTTCAGACTTCCAGTTAATTTTCACTTAGCTTTTTGTAATCTTCCCAGTAAATATGCAGCTCAGGATCACTCAAGAATTTTTGTGTTTTTTGTGGGTTTTGAAACTTCACCTTTTGTTGCTCTTTACTTTCTGGGGTCTCTCCCTTTACTTTCCACTGTTCTGTCAGTGGCAGCATCCATCCAAGCACTGTTTCAGCCAATAGGACTGTGACTTTCTGCTTGTATTTTCGCTACTCTGCCATATAGACTTTTGTTAAGAGATGATGTCCATTCATTTTCTGCCTGATTTTGATTGCTTTGCAATGCCCTCACATAGTAGTTATAAAAAATATTTTCTCCAAAATTCATCAATATCATTTATGAGAAGGTCAGTCCAATGTAAGCTATTTCACCATTCCTGGAAGCTGAACAACAGATCTCAGTGTTTAAGAGAATCCAGAAGTAAGAATTTTTATATGAAACCTCTTGATTATTCATTGTAGGCCACTACCTTGCTATTTAAATATCTTGTATGAACCAAAAAATCCCAGTGATGCCTATGGGTCAAATATGGCTTATTCGCCCACAATTTGCAAATGTTTAACTAGAGCTAATGTTTCTGATTCTCAGTAAAGTGTTTTCTCTCTTGGGCCAAGTTAATGTCCCTTTCTCTACCTGCTAGAAGAGATGCTGTGGCACTGATGGGAGACATCAGGGAGGCATCCTTGCAGAATATGGAGATGCAGTAAAGCCAGCTGGAGAAAGGAGCACCATGGCAGGTGACTACTAGGCTGCTTTCTCTTCTTCCACTCGGCCCACTATGTGGTACTGGTACAGAGAGGACAGGCAGACTAACAGGCTGAATCCAGTTCTCTTCAAATCTTGCCTACATTTAAGATTGCCAATTCATCATTGGGCCCATGTGAGCTGTTTGATGTTCTAATCCAAAGCACTGTCACACTGGAGAACTTTTTCCTGAACTCTCTCCTGTCACAAATGTCACTGCATCCAGACAGACGTGGAGCATGTGGCTGCACCTGGGGCCTTGGGATACTTCCCTCAAAAATGGCAGATTTAGGACCAGACAAGGAATTGCTACTTGAGTCATAAATTCTGAGAAGGATAATGCCAGTTTCATTTGGCTGCTGGCATTTGATTTGTGAGTGTGCTAAAGGTCTCTGAACCTCTTAGAGGAGTCTGATGAGAATAATGTAGTTCAGACTGCCCATTCCCTTTTTTTTTGTTGAGCATTGCATACTCAACAAGTAGGTGGGTAGAAGCATTAAATATTTGGGCTTCCAAGTCTGGTCCTTTCCAATTTTATAACTTTTATAATTTTGTCTGGAAATGCTGATTTCTTTTTCCTGGGCTCTTTTCCTCTTTTCTGAGGGATTCCTCCTGCCCATGGCATGCTTCTCATCCCCTCATGGTGTCACTCTCAGGACAGCATCTGATGTCAGCCACAGGGTACAGCATGGTAATATTTCAGAATTGGAAAAACTTTTTAGGACTTGTGGTTCAACACCTTCATATCACATAGGAGAATACAGGTGGGGCGGAGAAGGCAGGTTACCTGAAGCCATAAAGCTGTTTGGGGCAGAGACATGGCAAGAACTCTGTTTTTTAGGCCCTTCCTCCCCTTGTCTTGGAGAAGGAAATGGCAACCCACTCCAGTAATCTTGCCTGGAGAATCCCATGGACAGAGAAGCCTGGTGGGCTGCTGTCCATGGGGTCGCACAGAGTTGGACATGACTGAAGAGGCTTAGCATGCATGCATGCATTGGAGAAGGAAATGGCAACGCACTCCAGTGTTCTTGCCTGGAGAATCCCAGGGACAGAGGAGCCTGGTGGGCTGCCTGCCGTCTGTGGGGTCGCACAGAGTCAGACATGACTGACACGACTTAGCAGCAGCAGCAGCCTCCCCTTGTCTATCACCTTGCCTCATCTCACTGCAGCATTTTAACTTTGACGTGAAATTAAGGCATAACATTTTTCTTGGGTAAAAATCCTCTCTACCTGAGGTGGATGATTTGCCCCAACTTCTTCTGTCCTTAATTCTTGTGTTGTACTAATTTGAACAATATGGAAATTGCCAATATTTGACCAGTTTTGACCTACAAAATGGCAGTTTTATATGGTTCAAGCTAATACTTAGGATTTGACATACAGCCCAGGATACCTAGGCTTTTGCTTTGGGTGAACGTTGATTTGGAGGTTGGCATTGCTGATAGACTGAGATCATAGGTCCTAGGACTGTGTTGGCTTCTGAGCTTGTCCCCTTCCCGTGTCAGATGGCAAGCCTTCCTCTAGGTAGTCACCCCAACAGTGATGTTCCAGATGGGGCTGGGGGTCACAGTAAGAGGAAGCTGGTCGCCATCACCGACGGCTGCAATGGTGCAGTAGAAGGCAAAGTAGCCCTCAGTGTTTGTGAGCCTGACTCTGAGTCTTGGATTCACTCCTTTTTTAGCTGGTGACCTTGGACTTAAGTTCGTTGGTTTTTAAGTTTCTCATCTTAAAATAGGAGTGAAAAGACTTCCTTCACGGTTTGTGAAAATTAAGTGACATACTATGCAAAAGTTCTTGGCCAGTGCTTTTCATGTACTGGGGGCTCAATAAACAGTTATTTTGAAAACAAAAACAAAAACAAAAACAAAAACACACATTTGATGATACCAAGCTGCTAAGCCAGTCATGTTACCTTTAATTCTGAAGAGCTCCTTGTGGCAGTTAATGGGTCTCCCCCTATTCTGTCCATATATTTTCAACCATTTGGCTGGACATTCAGTGTTCTTCATAGATAATTGGATTCTATAGATGCAGTTTATCCTCCTAGGTACATTCTATTTTCACCAAGGGTGTGTTAGTTGCTCAGTTGTGTCTGACTCTTTGCGACCCCGTGGGCTGTAGCTTGTCAGGCTCCTCTGTCCACAGAATTCTCTAGGGAAGAATACTGGAGTGGGTTGCCGTGCCCTTCTCCAGGGGATCTTCCTGACCTAGGGATCGAACCTGTGTCTCTGATGTCTCCTGTATTGGCGGGCAGGTTATTTACAACTAGTGACATCTTTTGGGACCCCCACTTACTGGTGAATAAAACTCCTTTGCAGACACTCACATACCTGTAAACTAGTGGAGATTCTCTAGTGCTGTTTGCATAATGTTATGCATTCCAGCCCCACATTTAGTGCTTGGTGACTGTGAGGATTAAAGATGACTTCTCTTACATCATAGGCTCCCTGTTAGAGTCTGACACCATTCTATGTCTTTGCAGGGAAATGCTGCTTCTAGCCATAGATTATCGGGGAATTCCAGCCAGGTTCCAACTTCCCTGTGATAATGCAGTACTTTGTTTCCCTAGCAGGTTAGGAACTGATATCCCCATTATGTAGCATATCATGAAATGAATGCTATTGTTAAGTATAAGGACAGAACATATTAGTGGTATCTTCTATTACACAGTTCATTATAAAAGAACAGCTATTGCTAGAGTAGTCCCCATTTGATAGGTAGCTTGACATTGTTCTTGTGCTGTTAGCTCTGATTAAGGCTGGGATAATGCACTGTTCCTGCCTGTTACGTCCATCAGGAAACAAGGCAGACCGAGGTAAAATAGATGAGCATATGTTGGCAACAGATTAAAAAGACTGGTATAAAGTCCATTAATAATTCTCATATTTAGGATTTGCTTTCTACTGTACCTACTGAATCTGCAACATTTAATCTCTTCTCTGCAAGACCAACTAAGAGAACCTTTTTCCTCTTCTGAGTGATAGGCCTGGATTTTCTGAGACAGAGCATTTGTCTGTCAGGGCCCATGGCTGCTCTGGTGATTTACTTGCCGTCAGATGATGCTGGTGTCCGGTTGGTGATATAGCCTTGCTGGATATGGGGAAATTTGTTACCTTTAGCTTTGACAGGAAGATAATTGCTGATGGTTAACAGAACTGAGCCGAATCCATTGGTTTTTCAGTAACACAAGCATAGGACTGGCTTTGAGAACCCTATTTTCCCCTGCATAAATGTCAGTTTCAATTTTTTGTTTTTGTTTTTATTTTTTTGTAAAATATGTATGTGTGTGTATCTTGATGGGAATGTACTAGCTTCTTTTTTAAATGCTAGCAATATATTAGCATGAGGGTTGAGGTAATACTTGTTCACGCTACAAAGAATAGATATTACAGGAGATTTGAAAGACAGCATGGGTGGAAATGTGTGATGTGGTTTGTGTGTGTGTGTGTGTGTGTGTGTAGGAGGGGTTTGGGGTTTGGTGTCCTGGAACACCAGAGGCAGCCAGCCACTTGCAGAAGAGGCTTATCATCAGTGGAACATTGTTTTGTTAGGCACCTCTCCTAAGAATATGTGAATCTGGGCCTCCGTCATGTAGCTTGTCAATTTTTCTTCACACTGTGCAATTAAGTGATTGGTTCGACAATGCTTTATAATGTTTGGGCCTCAAGGGCTTCTCAGTAAAAGTCTTAAAAGAATAGGAACAAGCTTGGAGCACCCCAGGGAACAGAAATGTGCTTCACAGAGCAGTGGGCAGGTTTTGGATGTCAGACGATGCTGGACACACACAGTTCCCCTGTAAGACAGGGGAGGGTACAGGCCATGGGGTAGACTTTGAGAAATCTCTGAAAGGAGTGTGGAGAATGGAATAGAGCTGGCCTCTAGTTCTTACTTTGTCATCCTCTGGCGATTATAATGCCAGGCCAGTCCCCTGAGAAGCCCTGGTGATGTTACTCTCCCTTTTGGAGACCTGGATTAGGAAGTTGAGATATTCTGCATCAGTGACTTGGTAGGCTTTGAAGATGTCAGTATTCACCTACAGGGAAGCTTGCTTTCTGGGAACTGAGTCTTCTAACCTACAGTTGCATGCTGAGAGTGTCATTCACCTCCTTTTTCTTCTGCATTTTGGGCAGTTTCTAACCTGCCCCAAGATTTTAAGTGGGAGCAAGAAGTGTGGGCACTATCAAGTCACGTATTGGTGTTACAGCTTTTTCTTGGCAACAGTAATATTCTTCCTGAAAGCTTAGGAAACTCTAGGTCCTTCAGTTTTTCAGGAAAGGGTCTCCTGAATCATCATGGTGTGTGGAGGTAGGAACTTAGAAGAGCCTTTATCAAGATGCTGAAATTTCTGAGAGAAACCAGATGTTGCCCTCTTTGTTCAACCATGTGGCCATGTGTATGGATGACTGTAGCCTTTGGAGGCTGGGCTTATCACTCATTCCCATTCCTCACATCTATCGAGTCACCAAGCACTCCTTGTCCTTTGCCGATAGAATGGTGACATCCCTCCCCTTCTTTCTCTCTCTGTAGCCACTGTCCTCGTCAAATCTCCCCTTGGCTTTTGTAATGGCACCTTAGGTAGTTTATGCTGTCGGCTTTCCTTCCCTTGAACATATCCTAGTCATCAATGCTATACTTACCTTTCTAAGACATTGATGGGACCATGGCGCTCTGATAACAATGTGCTCTTTTTACACTTGCTACCTGTTCAGACTGGCCCCCTCTTTTCTTCCAGACTGCACTCTGCTTGGGTGATAGGTCAATATTCTCGTCTCCTAAAATGTTTATTCCTCTCATCCCTGCCTATTATGTTCCCTTATCATTCAAAGATCCACCTTAGTGCCATCACCCCGTGAGAGTACTTCCTGTTTACCTAATTAGAATGAAGTCCTCTTTGGAAACCAGTTGCTATATTAGTACTACGAATGCTGTTCCCTGTGTACTCACTCAGGTCTCTGTTGCTTCTGGCTCGTAGCCCCTCGAAGGCTAGGGCCAGGTCTTGCCTCTTCTCTGCCTCTCTGCACCTGGGACTATCCTTTGCATAGTGATCGTTCAACCACCTGTAGTGTAAGGGAATGAAGTTAGAGTTTGATGGTAGACTCACTGAGTTGTTTGTTGCTAATGACTGGCAAATGACCTAATTCTTAAGTTAGTTTTATTGAGAGCTCCCTGTACATATGTCAGTGTTTTCTCCAAAAATATGGGAAAATACATGTAGATCATGACTTCATGATTCCATGCCCAAGACAGACCTCCAGTATCTGGTCTCTGCATTCTCTGATATTGTTGTGAATTTGACTCAGCAAGTTGGTCTGGGCAGCTGCTACTTATTGTTTGAGTCAGACTCAGAAGCCAAATTCCTGCCATCCCCAGTTCCATTATGGTGAGAGGTCCTGAGAGGGCTATCATTTTCCTTTCCCAAGGATCCTTACAGTTCACAAAGATTAAGTGAATATTTGTAAAGTACTTAGTATGTGAATCATTTAGAAAACAATACAGGACACTAAAGGTTTCAAGGAACTCAAGATCTTCACGTCCCACATAATCACGATGGTGTGATCACTCACCTAGAGCCAGACATCCTGGAATGTGAAGTCAAGTGGGCCTTAGGAAGCACCACTACGAACAAAGCTAGTGAAGGTGATGGAATTCCAGTTGAGCTATTTCAAATCCTAAAAGTTGATGCTGTGAAAGTGCTGCATTCAATATGCCAGCACATTTGGAAAACTCAGCAGTGGCCACAGGACTGGAAAAGGTCAGTTTTCATTCCAATCCCAGAGAAAGGCAATGCCAAAGAATGCTCAAACTACTGCACAATTGCACTCATTTCACATGCTAGCAAAGTAATGCTCCAAATTCTGCAAGTCAGGCTTCAACAGTATGTGAACCATGAACTTACAGATGTTCAAGCTGGATTTAGAAAAGGCAGAGGAACCAGAGATCAAATTGCTGGCATCCGTTGGATCATCGAAAAAGCAAGCGAGCTCCAGAAAAAATCTATTTCTGCTTTATTGACTATGCCAAAGCATTTGACTGTGTGGATCACGGCCAACTGTGGAAAATTCTTCAGGAGATGGGAATACCAGACCACCTGACCTGTCTCTTGAGAAACCTATATGCAGGTCAGGAAGCAACAGTTAAAACTGGACATGGAACAACAGACTGGTTCCAAATAGGAAAAGGAGTACGTCAAGGCTGTATATGGTCACCCTGCTTATTTAACTTGTATGCAGAGAAACGCTGGGCTGGAAGAAGCACAAGCTGGAATCAAGATTGCTGGGAGAAATATCAGTAACCTCAGATATGCAGATGATACCACCCTTATGGCAGAAAGTGAAGAAGCATTAAAAAGCCTCTTCATGAAAGTGAAAGAGGAGAGTGAAAAAGCTGGTTTAAAACTCAACATTCAAAAAATGAAGACCATGGCATCTGGTCCCATCACTTCATGGCAAATAGATGGGGAAACAATGGAAACAGTGCCAGACTTAAAATTCTTGGGCTCCAAAGTCACTGCAGATGGTGACTGCAGCCATGAAATTAAAAGACGCTTGATCCTTGAAAGAAAAGTTATGACCCACCTACTACTACTACTAAGTCACTTCAGTCGTGTCCGACTCTGTGCGACCCCAGAGACAGCAGCCCACCAGGCTCCCCCGTCCCTGGGATTCTCCAAGCAAGAACACTGGAGTTGGTTGCCATTTCCTTCTCCAATGCATGCAAGTGAAAAGTGAAAGTGAAGTCGGTCAGTCGTGTTCGACCCTTAGCGACCCCATGGACTGCAGCCTACCAGGCTCCTCTGTCCATGGGATTTTCCAGGCAAGAGTACTGGAGTGGGGTGCCATTGCCTTCTCCAATGACCCACCTAGATGCATATTAAAAAGCAGAGACGTTACTTTACCAACAAAGGTCCATCTAGTGAAAGCTATGGTTTTTCCAGTAGTCAAATGTATGGATGTGAGAGTTGGACTATAGAGAAAGCTGAGTCCTGAAGAATGATGTTTTTGAACTGTAATGTTGGAGAAGACTCTTGAGGGTCCCTTGGATTGCAAGGAGATCCAACCAGTCCATCCTAAAGGAAATTAGTCCTGAATATTCATTGGAAGGACTGATGTTGAAGCTGAAACTCCAGTACTTTGGCCACCTGATGTGAAGAACTGACTCATTTGAAAAGACTGTGGAGTATTACTCAGCCATTAAAAAGAATACATTTGAATCAGTTCTAATGAGGTGGATGAAACTGGAGCCGATTATACAGAGTGAAGTAAGCCAGAAAGAAAAACACCAATACAGTATACTAACGCATATATATGGAATTTAGAAAGATGGTAAGGATAACCCTGTATGCGAGAAAGCAAAAGAGACACAGATGTATAGAACAGTCTTTTGGACTCTGTGGGAGAGGGAGAGGGTGGGATGATTTGGGAGAATGGCATGGAAACATGTATAATATCATATATGAAATGAGCTGCCTGTCCAGGTTTGATACAGGATGCTTGGGGCTGGTGCACTGGGATGACCCGGAGGGATGATACGGGGAGGGAGGTGGGAGGGGGGTTCAGGATGGGGAACACATGTACGCCCGTGGCGGAATCATGTTGATGTGTGGCGGAACCAATTCAATATTGTAAAGTAATTAGCCTCCAATTAAAATAAATAAATTTAAATTAAAAAAAAAAAAAGACCGTGGTGCTGGGAAAGATTGAAGAGAGGAGGAGAAGGGGATGACAGAGGATGAGATGGTTGGATGGCATCACTGACTCGATGGAGATGAGTTTGAGCAAGCTCCAGGAGTTGGTGATGGACAGTGATGCCTGGTGTGCTGCGGTCCATGGGGTAACAAAGAGTCGGACACGACTGAGCGACTGAACTGAACTGAAAGGATTCAGAAGTAAATGGCTGTGTGTGTGTGTGTGTGTGTCTGTCTGTGTGTTGGGGGGTAATGACAGGAAGTTATAAGGGGAGCTTAGAATTGAGAGCACATGCAGGGCCAGTGCAGTCAGAGAGAGCTTCCTGGAGGAGTGAGTCTAAGGCTCCATTGAGAGGACAGCTGTGGCAGGAGGGGGGACAACCTAGGCAACTACTCAAAGAAGGCAAACTTGGAGAAGGGAGAGATTTATATTCTTTCTCATGGTCAGGCAACCTCTAGTGATGAAGAGGCCAGAAGTCACAAGGCCTTGGGACTCTGCCCACATTCTCCTTGACTTGAAAGCTGGTGCTTATCACCAAAGAATCCTTTTTAAATTCTTTACTGTGAGTGAGCATTAAAAAAATCATCGTTCTTGAAATCTGCCTTTAACCCCCAGATCATCTTTTTCCATTTATACTCTCTGGACAGTGAAAAACGGGAAGATTTCTGTGTGTGTGTTCTGCTCTCCATGGGCAGCCTCTCTTCCCGCATGATAAATACACATTTGAAAATATTGATTTGCTGCTACCCCTTTGAAAAGCTTAAGAAGGCTGACCTCTGCCTCGGTGCTCTCAGACTCGAATTTTTCAGAGTGACCAATCGACCCTGCGAAAGGCTGAGAAACGTTACCTGTGGTCCTGGAGGGCCTTTCCGGGAGGCTGAGAACGCGATGGTGGCAGTTTGGCAAATGCCTAAAAGGAAGGCCTCTTAATAAAATGCGGTGTGTCCCTGGCTCCAATCTAATGACTTTTCAATAGCTCGTGGGAATAGGGGAGTCTCCATTGTAGAACCTGTGAGAGTCATCCCAAGGGAAGGGGCATTTTCCAGACTCTCCGAAACCCTGGGGTCTCCACGCCCAGCAGGCGTGATACTGTGTCATGCCTTAAAGTTGGTTTCTTCTCTGCCTCCTACCCCCACACCCCACCAATTGTGCTCATTTTATTTTCTTTCCTTGGTTTTACCACTGTGTGACCTCGTGTTGTATTTTTTCTGAATGACAATGAAAGTAATTGAAAATATTGATTGGCAGTACAGTTAAGTTGTCAACACAACCATTTAATTTGTCAGGAGGACTTGTTAAATTGTCAAAAATCATATAAAAAAACTCCTTCAGTCACTGATGATATACATTAGAGATGTTCATGAATCAAATGGGCCATTTTGGAGATAAGTGTTGAAGAAGAATTCTAAAATGGTTTTCTTCGGCTCTGTGTTCTCCCTCTTTCTCTCTCTCCTATCTTTTGCTCTGTCTCTCTGATCACATGTGAAGAAGAGTATTGGGAGGATTTGGGGGAGGTTAGGTGTGAGGAAGACCTGGTGAGTTGGGGCCTCACTAAGTGTATTGGATGGTGGAAGATCATTTTTTATCAATTCTATTAGGATAATCTGAGGCAGGTACCCCAAAAACGGCTTGGAAGGTTTCTTTCCTCCCTTATGTATAGGATGTAAAATGTGAATCTTGGGAAATTTTTTTTTAAAGAAAATTGTCCTTTAGGAGTTCTGGACTCTTGGCTCTCCCAGCCCTGTGTGAAGGTGGGTGGGCAACAGCCAGCTTCCTGTTTAGATGCTTGAACCACTACGGGACGCTTCCTGCCTTTCATTGTTAATTTAGGAACATAAAAGCTTATGTTCCCAAGTGGGATTGGAATTAGTTTTATTTAGATTAATATAAGACTTATGCTCTCTGCTACCCACTGAGCAGAGGGTCAAAATATGTAACCTGAATGAGTAAATAAGAATAACCTGGTCAAAATGAGTCAGGTTGTTCTTGATATTGTTGGTTTTTAGCTCTCCTTAATAATTTCATAGTGTCTTAGTCTCAGAAATCCAACTTGATCTGGCTGAAGATAATAAAGGATTTTACTGGAAAGCTATTTGGGTCACTCCCATAGTTCATAGGAGGGCTAGTGTGGCACACAGGTTTCTAAAACTGGCCCCCCAAAGATTCCTTGCTCTCTAGTCACGAGAATTGTGAATGTGATCTCACTGCCATGATTGTGTTAGGGTATAATGCACAGTAGACTCTGAAAACAGGAGATGATCTAGGTGGGCCTGATCTAAACACATGGTTCTTAAAAGCACAGAACCCTCCTTAGCTAGTGGAAAAAGAGGACCTCATTGATATTTCAAGCAAGAGAGGAACTTGATGTGCTATAGCTGGCTTGATGATGGAGGCTCACATGAGAAGATACCTGGATAGACCCTAGAAGCAGAAAGAGTCCCAGCAGGAAGCCAAGGACATCAGATCTATAGCTGTAAGAATCTGGGTTTTCCTGGTAAACCTGAATGAACTTAGAAGATTTTTTTTTTCCCCCTTAGAGCCACTGGATAGCAATCCAGCTGACCAACACTTTATTTATTTATTTTTAATTTAAATTTATTTATTTTAATTGGAGGCTAATTACTTTACAATATTGTATTGGTTTTGCCATACATCAACATGAATCCGCTACGGGTGTACACATGTTCCCAATCCTGAACCCCTCTCCCGCCTCCCTCCCAATACCATCCCTCTGGGTCATCCCAGTGCACCAGCCCCAAGCATCCTGTATCCTGCATTGAACCTGGACTGGCGATTCATTTCTTATATGATATTATACATGTTACAATGCCATTCTCCCAAATCATCCCACCCTCTCCCTCTCCAACAGAGTCCAAAAGACTGTTCTATACATCTGTGTCTCTTGCTGTCTTGCATACAGGGTTATCGTTACTATCTTTCTAAATTCCGTATATATGCGTTAGTATACTGTATTGGTGTTTTTCTTTCTGGCTTACTTCACTCTGTATAATCGGCTCCAGTTTCATCCACCTCATTAGAACTGATTCAAATGTATTCTTTTTAATGGCTGAGTAATACTCCATTGTGTATATGTACCACAGCTTTCTTATCCATTCATCTGATGATGGACATCTAGGTTGCTTTCATGTCCTGGCTATTATAAACAGTGCTGCGATGAACATTGGGGTACACGTGTCTCTTTCAATTCTGGTTTCCTCAGTGTGTATGCCCAGCAGTGGGATTGCTGGATCATAAGGCAGTTCTATTTCCAGTTTTTTAAGGAATCGCCACACTGTTCTCCATAGTGGCTGTACTAGTTTGCATTCCCACCAACTCTATGACCCACCTCCCAGAATATTGGAAATAAAAGCAAAAATAAATAGATAGGACCTAATTAAAATTAAAAGCTTCTGCACAACAAAAGAAACTGACCAACACTTTAATCTTGGCTTTGTGATACCCTAAATGTAGAACCCAGCTGAGGGTTGAGTGAATGCAGTCCTAGGATTACAATTATGTATCCACTTCTGTGGCCTGAAGCCAAGGTATATCCCATGATAGGCGATGATAAAAATCTATGTCTAAATTAGTCTAAAAGAACTATTTTAATAACTATGAAATAAAAATTCAAAGAGATTGGAGAGTGTAGTGTTTCAGTTTAATAGCTTTGTTTTTCTCAGTAGTGCATAAAATTGTGGAATATTAGAATTGATGGCATATTAGATTCAGCTAATTTTAAATAAAACATTTTTTGTGCATTACACATTAGTTATCTTACAATGTGGGGATGTTTTACTTGAGGAAGTGGAGAGCAGAGTTTGGCACTGTGATTGGCTAGAAAAATATGTATCTTTTAAAATTCAAAGTTGCTAAGGTGCCTCTAGATTAGAATCCGGGAGATTGGGTCATGGAGCCTGACCTGGATTAAGATCATGCTCGTTCTGTGCCTCAGCCTCTCCACTCCACAAATGACTCCCGCTCTTCTCTGCCACCTCACATGCCCCTGGGCTCTCAGTTGGAATTTGTGGTCAGACAGGAGTGGGTTGAGATGAGAGGATTAGGACCCAAAGTGGTTGGAGTAGGAGCCCTTGGTATTTGTAATGTGGCCCAACTTGGTATTCCGCTTGAGCAAAAAGAACATACAAGGCCGCATATTTGTAGCATTTTTAACATTAAGTAGCTGTGAGACCAAGGTATCAGCATTTATGTGTCGTGGGGTTCTCTGTTTCTACATTTTTTATAATGGGAGCACCAAATGAGCACATCACCTCAAGTGCCGATGACAGCGTGAGCATTTTGTTTCCACAAAATTTGCTCAGTGCCTCCCTGTCTGCATGGCTTTAGTTTCCCATTTCTCTGAAAGTTGGCTCTGAGTTTTTGAGTGCCTGTGGCTTGCTAAACCCTGTGCTGAACTCTGCACAGGAGAGAAGCTAAGATGTGGTTCTAATCCTCAGGGAGCTTACATTTTCATTCCAGGGAGAGGACAGAGATCTGAAATAAGACTAGTTCGAAGCATGGTGAGTAGCTAGCAGAATGAACACTGTGGACCATTGGAAACTACAGCATTCTGGAGTGGAGTTTGTTTTGTTTAGCAAGGAACCGCTGGAGGGTAAGGGGTAAATGGTCTGTAAATGTAAATAAATCGGGAGTTCTTATTGTGTTTGCTGGTGGGGATCTCAGAATTGCCTCTTGTTTGTCCTCACTCTGGGCATTTAATGAGCTGATGTTAGGTACAAAACACGTAAGGACCTTGAAGGCAGCTCTTTTCCTCTTGGGCTTCATTCAGAGGCATCTGAAGGTCATGATGGAAATTGTGGATGTCTGAGTCCCCTTTCTTTCTTCACACAGGTCTCAACTGAGCCATCAGGGCTTGGGTCACTGCCTTAGCCAGTTTAGGGTCATCTAGTACCCCCAGTCTTTCTGCTCCCTGAGCCTGGGAGGACCCAGGCTCTCCCTTTCTGGTTGCTCTGCCATTCTTTCACTCGTCCTTGTCTTCATGGCCAAAGCTGACTCACCAGCAACGTGGACATGCTCCATTCCATGGGAGGAAGGGAGGCAGCATGAATATGGCCAGCTTCCTCTTACAGGCCGTGCCGTGACCTTTGCATGCCCCACCTGACTGACGGGCTGTTGGCATGATCTGAGTCACACAGCAGCACTGAGCTTGAAGGGTCTCTGGGAGATGTAGTCTCCAGCTGGACTGCTGTGTATCCTGGAGCAATTCAGGGGGCATGGGGAAAAGAGGGGAAGTGCTGGGGACAGTTAGCTTTTTTTGGCTTCCCTTTCACTCAGCAGTGAGCTCTTTGTAGCCAGCATTTACACTTTTAACCTCTATGACCCAAATGTTTATACTAGAACTTAGTACATAATAGGTGCTTAAAAAATGTTTGCTAAAGGAAAGGGCACATCAGTGAGTGAGTGAAGAAGGAGATCAGGGACAGCACCCACAATCTGGGGGCCTTCTTTCTTTTGTGCCCCCAGGCCATGTTCTTTGTATTTGAGCACTTTTAGCTGACCCATGAGTGGGCTGTGCTGAGTTCAGTCTGTGAGAGGCCGCTTGGCTTACACCCGCCACGCAGTCTTTGAACCCAGGACTGGGGAGATGGAAGAATATTTCATTAATCCTTGCACCATTTAGGCTTCTTATCGAATGGCCCAGACCTCTTCTTTGTTACGGACAACAATGAAGGGTGCCTTTAAGAAATCTCCAGTGAGTCCCGAGGCATTGCAGATTAGGTCAGTAGCACCGCTGCTAGGTTGAACATGATGGATGAGCAGGAGAATGAGTTTCTGCTGCACGGTATTGTGAAATCTTTTCATTGTCACCAACGGGCCTATGAGGAGCTGATGAATGAGGGAGCAAGTGTCAGGAACGCCCTTCCTTGCCCCAGTACAGTTTTAATATCTCCCTGAGCTACAGGATGAGTATTGATAAAAGTAAAGTTTAAAAATAGCCACGGAGTGATGGGTAGCCATGATTTAAGGAGAACAGCAGTGGGGTTAGAGAGGGTTCATTTTCCTGAAAGCACATGAGAGGAAAGAGAGCAAGAAGGAGAGAGAGGAGGAGGAGGAGGAGAGAAGTGGCAGAGCCGGCATGCGAGGGGAAAGAGCAGGAGGCTTTTATAAGAAGCTAATGTGATGAGGATGACGAGGGCTTTGATGGATGAGTTAGATCCATCTGGTCGCAGTATATGTAATAAATAGCTGTGCTCGGGTTTGACCTCTCCCACTTACCAGACACATCTTTCTCTTTTGGGATATCCAGGAGGGAGCTTCCATTAGAGGAAAGAACCCGTCATGAGCCGGAGCCAGGGATGTTTATGGCCTTGTGCAGAGGGCAAAAAGGAGATGGGATCCGAGTTACAGGTTTATAAACTGAAAACTGGAGCCTGCGCGCCTTGCCTAAGATGGTGCTGGTGCCGGAAATGCATTTTCAGCGCTGCTGATGAGAGGAGAGCATGGGAAGGAAGAGGGCAGGGGGTGAGCAGCAGTCCACAGGGCCGTGTGAGGCACAGCTTGGTTCCCTGCTCACGGCAGAGCCTGGCTCCCTTGTCACAGCTTCCCTTTGCTGTGAGCAAGAGTTTAATGAAGCTAGAATTGCTTGAGTCTGTAACTAGCTGTGCAGCTCTTAACTGGGATGCTTTGGGAGTGGGGGATTCTGGTCAATTCAATTTTCCGGTTACCTTGTTGGTAACATTATAAAATGTGTTTGTTCATATTCCTACCTTAGGAAATTCATAAGAGTGAGTTTATCATCACAGGCTGCTGTGTTGGTTTTGGCTTATCATTTTACACATCAGTGATTGTTGTCTTCCCCTGGAGACAGAAAATGTGTCCTAGGCCCAGAACACCCCTAGGGAATTCAAGTTAAAAAGACTAACCTGATTTGTCTAATATGTAGAGAGTTTTTATTTTTTTTTAAAGTGGATAGCTGAAGTTTTTAGAAACAACACTTCATGCTCAAGAGACAAATAGGAGGGAGGTGGTACTTGCCATGGGTTGTAGGGCTGGGAGCACATTTGGGAAGAGAACAGGTCTGTTTTCAGGGCTCAGTGGAAAATCTGAGAACATCAGCAACTTGTTTGCTTCCTTGTGACCAAAAGGATGTTCGGGAAAATCCAGTTAGAAGGTCCACCCTGCCCCATGGCTGGACCATGGGGGGCAGGTCCTTGCGGTGACAGACCCTGTGAAGTGTCACCTGTGGGCTGGGTAGGGGAGGGAGGGCTGTGTTCTTGCCAGCACGGTCCGAACTCTTCTCCTTGTTACAGGGAACCTCCTGTGTGAGCATCTGAGGTGTGCACATCTTGGAGCCTGGCACAGCACACATTTGAGTCAGAGCCCTCATCCCCCAGCACAGTAACTCTTGTCCCTAAGAAGCTGGTCAAAGCCATGGACCCTCTGCCCAGAAACAGGCCCTCAGGTGCACATTTCAGCATATAATTTAGGTGAATTTGCTACCCTTGCCCTCTGAATTCTTTACCTGGTTCAGAACTCAGCTGAAAGCCTGTTACTTATACATTTAAACACACCCACCCAGGTATGTAGATGTATGCCCCCCACGTTTGCTTATACATGTGAAATGACTAACATCATTCAACTCTTGTCCAACTTGTTAATGATCAATATTCAGTATCAAAAGAATATCAAAACCCTGCCTGCTTAAGGGTATTTGTTATTCACATAATTTAAAAACAATTGAGGTGCTTCTGTTGACTTTGAACATTAGTTACAAACTATAGCAGAAAGTCTCCTTTTGCAAAAAAAAAAAAAAAAGGGATTAAGGCTACTTAAGCAGGGCCATGTGACCGCACTCTAACTCGGGTTTAGTTTGCCTTTGCTGCATTCCTCTCACCATCTTCTCTCTTTCCTTTTCTCTACTGTTCTATTTCCCAAATGCCCAACACCCTGTCCTGGTCACTGACCTCTCTTTGCAAATGCCCTTGTGCTGCAAACTCACTTTCATTTATCATCTCTTCAAAACTTCATTTCTTCAACTTAATTGTCTTAGCTGGGTATTAGGAGGAAAACAGTGCTCTAAAGCTAATTCGCACTAAAGTGTGAACATCTGATCACTTCAAATTTCCCATAGATAATCATATTTAAGGGCTTGGCTCAGCTGGTACAGAGTGCACCTACAATGTGGGAGACCTGGGATCAATCCCCAGATTGGGAAGATCCCCTGGAGGAGGGCATGGCAACCCACTCCAGTATTCTTGTCTGGAGAATCTCCATGGACAGAGAAGCCTGGCAGGCTGCAATCCATGGGGTCACAAAGATTTGGACACGACTGAATGACTACGCATGCAGTCATATTTAAAAGAGGACATGTTTTAACCCAAATAAAACCCCAGCTACTGAATTTTGGGTAGTACAGCAAAGGGAGAATTTTAAACAGTGATGTTAAAACAACCAAAAAGATTAAAAACCTGGTTATAGAAAAGAAAGCAGCTGAAGAGACAAAGGATGATAAATGTGGGTATTGTTCTTCAGGGAAGAACCACTTGGAAAGATTTGAAGAAAAAGAAATTTACCTCAGGCACCAGGGACAGAAGGGGAGAATTTTGCATAATTTCACAACCTCTAACTGGAGATTTCTGTAACAAAGAAGAAAGTGGCTTTTTAATAAACTTAGTCTCCAAAGTGAAAAGGACCTTCTTCCTTGCAGGGGCAGATTGTCAAACCTTTGGCAGATTTTAGGTGATATCATTGAATGAAGATGGAAAGAAACAACGGAGCCGAGATGAACAATGAATAGTTGTGAATCTCAGGAAGGGATTCCCCCACCCCTAAGATACCTTCTCTTTATGAAAATAATTGATGCTTTTTACAGAAAACGCAAAATAGAAGAAAAATGGTTCCAATATTCTTGCCAGCCCCCAAATTAAAAACCCGTAATATTTTGATATATTTCTTTTCAGCATTATTCTACTTTTTTTAATATACAGTATTTTATATCTTGCCTTTTTACTTGATTTTATAGCATGTGTGTTTTCCATATAATTATATACTCCTAATGAAAAGTACTTTAATGACTACATAATCTCCTTGGAGCAAGGTTTTGTTTCACCTTGTATTCACTATTACTCACTTCCCAGGAACATGTATTTCCCCTGCGTGGGTCTGAGTTTCTTTTAAACCCTAAAAATAAAAGTGCTGAGTCAGAATGGGAGCATGTTGAAGGGTCCTGAGACCTCTCACCACATGGCTTGAGAGAGGGGTTAGTACAGAGTCCACCCCTGTTAGAGCCGGGTCTTAGGCAAAGACTTGGGAAGACAAGGGAGCCCTGGTCCTCAGCTGAGGAGTGTAGCAAATCCCTGGGAGAGGGAGAGAGGACTGGGACTCCTTCATAATATCCACTCAGATGAACTTTGGACTTCTCTCTGATGGTCTCCTATAAAAAAGCATTAGTCTGATGGGGCTGCCATAACAAAGTAGCCCAAACCGGTGACAGAAACAACAAAAATTTATTCTCTCACAGTTCTGGAGGAGAGAAGTTTAGGATCAAGGTGTGCAGGGTTGGTTCCTTTGAGGACTGCGAGGGAGAATTTGTTCCCTGCCTCTCCCCTAGATTCTGATGCTTGCCAGATGCTTTGCCCTGTCTCTGTGGCATTCTCACATGGCATTCTCTCTGTGTTACGTGTCTGTTTCTAAACCCTCCCCCACTTTTTATATGGACCCCACTCATGTTGGATTAGGACCACCCTAATCCCTCATCTTAACTAATTACATCTGCAATGAAATAAGATTATATTTTAAAGGTCCTGCAGGTTAGGCTTTTTAAATATGAGTTTGGTTTGGGACATAATTCAACTTACAACAGAAAGGATCCATCAGACTTCAGGAAGTGAATCACTGAAGACTGGCCCCGAGAGAGTCACTTCCCTTCTCTTGGTCTCTAACCCTTTAATATGATGGTGTTAGACTAGAGCAGTGATTCTCCAAGTGGAGTTCTCAGACCAGCAGCATGAACATCGCCCAGGAACTTGTTAGAATGCATATATTTTGTCCCCACTCCAGACCTACTCATTCAGAAACTCTGGGGTTGAGGCTCAGAAGTTAGTGCTTTCTCAAGCTTTCCAGGTGGTTCTGCTACACACTGAAGTTTGAGATCCCCCAGACTATGTGATTGTCAGGATCAGAGAGTTCTGAAATGCCCATATGGTATCAGGAGCACACGCTGAAACACACCCCGCTCCCCCCCCCGGCCTGTGTCCTGCCTCCAGGGATGCAGATGTAGCAGGTGACCCTAACCAGCTTTGTTTTGTTTTTTTTCTGAAATTCTGTTTTCTTCTATGTCTTTTTTGTTTTAATTTATTGAAGTATAGTTGATTTACAATGTTGTGTTAATTTCTGCTGTACAGAAAAGCGAGTCAGTTGTTGTTTAGTTGCTAGGTCATATACATGTGTGTGCATATATATACACTTTTCCATTATGGTTTACCACAGGATATTGAATATGGTTCCCTATGCTGTAGTAGGACCTTGTTGTGGATCCATTCTGTACAATAGTTTGCCTCTGCTGGTCCCAAACTCCCAATCCTTTTTACCCCCTTGGCAACCACAAGATCTGGCCTCTGTGTCTACGAGCGTGTGTCTGTTCTACAGGTAAGTTCATTTGTGGCATAGTTTAGATTACACATATGAGTGATCATATGGTATTTGTCTTTCTCTTTCTGACTTCACTTAGTGTGATGATCTCTAGGTCCATCCATGTTGCTACAAATGGCCTTATTTCACTTTTTGTGCCTGAGCAGTATTCCATTTTATATCTGTACTGCATCATCTTGATCCAGCGCTTTGCTGATGTACATTTAGGTTGGTTCCACGTCTTGGCTACTGTGAACAGTGCTGCAGAGAACATTGGGGCACATGGATCTTTTCAAATTATGTGTGGTTTTTTTTTTTTTTTTTTTTTTTTTTCTGGATGTATGCCCAGAAGTGGGATTGCCCAGCCAGGTTTTTAAACACAAATGATAGACTGGTTTCTGTCCTAGATGAGTAGCTAAGTAACTAATTCCAGCAGTTTTGTAAGGCCCTTCTGTTTTCCAGTCTGCATACTATACCCTCAGAAAAATACATTCATTCAAACTAAGGTTTATTGATGAAAAAGAACCGTATCAGGCCTTGGGCTCACATTTTTAAACACTATTCCTTGTGCAATAACATGACTTTCATTTTCTCCAAACTTCAACTTGTCCCTTCCCCCATTTACTCCTTTTTCCTAAGAGATACTAATGGCCAGCACAGTGGATGGTCCATGGACCTAGATATAGAAACATCCTGCTATTGATGTATGGATTGTATGTGAAGACCTAATGGAGACTGCTGTGGGGTTCAGGGAAGACCAATTAGGGAATTAATTCATTAGAGTCCAGCAAACACGCTGTCATATCTATTTATTTATTTAAGTTAATGTCTTTAGCTTATCTTCTTACAGCCATAAGTACCTGTCAATAGTTGATAATGTACTTGAATTTCCTTAAGTATATTAAAATTTTATATACTGGACATTCTATAGCAGGAACCAAAGTTTACTTTTGACTTTGGCATCCTGATATTTAGGGTCTTATTTATATGAATAAAGTAATACAGATGTAGAGTCACACACTGGCCAATCAAGTTTTTCTGCCTCTGACATTACCTAATAGACTATTTTGAGCCATCCTACCTGTACGAATGTGTTTGTAACCCTGGTCACAGAACAGAGCTGTGCGTAGAAGGCTGCGTGTTTCTCACATCAAGTGCTGCTTAACATCTTCTTTGTCTGTCCTTCAGTCCCTGGTAAGACATCTTATTTATCTCTTCTGACTAATGATGCTTTGTCCTTTATGTTTCGTACCATGACTAGGAAGTCCTTGTCACTGTGCCTGTGTGGTTTATCCCAAAGAAAGTTACTTTTAATGAGGAGATCATAGATCTGGATGCCAGAAGGCTTGGGTTCCAACTTCAGTTTGCTGACTCACAAGGTCCATCCAGGAAGGTCACATCTTTCTCTTTTCTTGCAACCCCAGTTTTCAGCTGGAATAAGGCCTGTTGTCCATAGCTCTGAGTAAGGGCAAAAGGGATACAAAAATGAAATAGTGGATGTGACACTGCTTTGGAAACTAGAAAGCAGTATACACATAGATGCCAGGGATTCTGTGCATATCCATGCACATTTGAAATTCTTGTCCAGTTCACATTAAAGACAACTTTATTATTACCGTTAAATCTGCTTATGAAGCAGTATGCTAATGTGTGTGTGTTTCGTGGTGGAGGGCTCGCTTTAATCCTTCCTGCTTTGGGGTGCTGCTACGTTTCATTTTCTGGCGATCGGGCCTGGTAATGATCAGCACTGATATTTACCACATTTTATTAATGTTATTTTTATGATCCTGCAGGAGATAATTAGGATCGGGTTTGTTTTTTGCATTTCCATATTGTGAAATTTCAAGCTAAACAGTGACATGGTGGCAAGGAATGAAATAGCACAGAGAAGGAATGTGTTACAAATAAATTCAACCCAGAAACCATATTTAACATGAATTAAAATTAATGTAGCCCTGTGTTCATTATTTATATCTATTATGTAGAAAATACATTACTGGACTCTCAAGAATAGATGTTAAAAAATGTTCTACGCACCCTCTTTGGAAACCCTCCAATTAACACATGACACAAAGGGAAAAATTTCAGGGGTTGGGGTAGACAGGAAATGTTTTCTTTGATTTATTTATTTTAAAGCCTTCATTTAATTTCTAACATTTAATAAAATCAGACATCGACTGGATTGAACTAATTAACTTTCTTTATATCGGTGTGAGAGTTAATTTCAACCCAGCCTCTGTTGGCCTAGGCTTATATTTTGTTTCCTTTTAAGGAACCCTCTTACACTGTTGGTGGGAATGCAAACTAGTACAGCCACTATGGGGAACAGTGTGGAGATTCCTTAAAAAACTGAAAATAGAACTGCCTTATGATCCAGCAATCCCACTGCTGGGCATACACACTGAGGAAACCAGAAGGGAAAGAGACACATGTACCCCAATGTTCATCGCAGCACTGTTTATAATAGCCAGGACATGGAAGCAACCTAGATGTCCATCAGCAGATGAATGGATAAGAAAGCTGTGGTACATATACACAATGGAGTATTACTCAGCCATTAAAAAGAACACATTTGAATCAGTTCTAATGAGGTGGATGAAACTGGAGCCGATTATACAGAGTGAAGTAAGCCAGAAAGAAAAACACCAATACAGTATACTAACGCATATATATGGAATTTAGAAAGATGGTAACAATAACCCTGTGTACGAGACAGCAAAAGAGACACTGATGTATAGAACAGTCTTATGGACTCTGTTGGAGAGGGAGAGGGTGGGAAGATTTGGGAGAATGGCATTGAAACATGTGTAATATCATGTATGAAACGAGTTGCCAGTCCAGGTTCAATGCACGATACTGGATGCTTGGGGCTGGTGCACTGGGACGACCCAGAGGGATGGTTTGGGGAGGGAGGAGGGAGGAGGGTTCAGGATGGGGAGCACATGTATACCTGTGGCGGATTCGTTTTGATGTTTGGCAAAACTAATACAGTGTTTCAGGTTTAAAAATAAAATAAAATTAAAAAAAAATATGTTCTTTGACAAGTAGGTTTGTATATAGCACAAGTTCTCTCCATACGTAAAATGATCGAAATAATGGAATTAGGAGGACAGTTCTGTGACCATAAATGAGATATTGGTAGGAACTGTTGCCCCCTTATATGCATAGAGAAGGTTCCCTGCAAACTTTAGTTCATGGAGGCTGGATAGGTCCTGGCTAAGAGTCGCTGAATCAAGAGTCACAAGACCTGAGTTTGAATCCTGGTTTTAACACTTACTATCTGGTAGCTGTGGACAAGTTAACTCTTTAAGCCTCTGTTTCTTCATCTGTAAAATGGGAAAAATAATAGTACCTAACTTGCATGATTATGGCAAGTTACATGAAATGCCATTGCATATACGATATTTGGCAGAGTGCCTAGTATACAAAAAGCTCTCAAATATTAGCTATTACTATTGTTGTTTGTATTGCCCCTATGACTATAGTAATAATTTAATGGAGTGAAAACATTACTTGCTATATAAATTAGGTGGGTACAGAGTTGCAGGTCACAAGACAAGTAAAGGGTTTCAACCTTCAGCCAATTGAAATCAATTAGAAATTATAAAAATGTTTTTTTAGAAATATATTTTACATTCGTGGAAAATGAGCTTTCTGTTAATGAATATGATTTAGAAGAAACATTTAGGACTTTTAAGCTGTATAAATGAGGTATACTGAGATGTATAGCCATGTGGACACCACGATTGAGCTGTGTCTTTCTTCATTCACACTCGTGACTTAGAGGGTGACCATGAAGCAGAATCTACCTATTGGGCTCTCTGATGTTGTTATGGACTACCCTGGCTCCGTTCCCTTACTCCCTTTTTCTGAACAACTTGAGGACATTTGTACCTTGAGTCTCTCAGGATATTTCTTTAGTAAGATTCTGCATAGCTGCAAACTCCAGCACTGGGCTTAAACCTTTCAGTGAACCGGTAGATCCAGACTCTCTCCAAAGTGAGAGTTCTTGACTGTTGTAACCAAGCCATGGTGCTCATCCTCCACCATCCTTAGCTCCATGGCACTAGGCTTTCATTCATAACTCTGAGAGGCCATGGATTGAAGCCAGGCAAAACCCAGACATCAGCCAATCAGCAGCAGCTTTTCCTGGTTTGCCATCAGTTCAGTTCAGTCACTCAGTCATGTCTTACTCTTTGCAACCCCATGAATCGCAGCATGCCAGGCCTCCCTGTCCATCACCAACTCCCGGAGTTCACTGAGACTCACGTCCATCAAGTCAGTGATGCCATCCAGCCATCTCATCCTCTGTCGTCCCCTTCTCCTCCTGCCCCCAATCCCTCCCAGCATCAGAGTCTTTTCCAATGAGTCAACTCTTCGCATGAGGTGGCCAAAGTACTGGAGTTTCAGCTTTAGCATCAGTCCTTCCAAAGAAATCCCAGGGCTGATCTCCTTCAGAATGGACTGGTTGGATCTCCTTGCAGTCCAAGGGACTCTCAAGAGTCTTCTCCAACACCACAGTTCAAAAGCATCAATTCTTTGGTGCTCAGCTTTCTTCACAGTCCAACTCTCACATCCATACATGACCACAGGAAAAACCATAGCCTTGACTAGACGGAACTTTGTTGGCAAAATAATGTCTCTGCTTTTGAATATGCTATCTAGGTTGGTCATAACTTTCCTTCCAAGGAGTAAGCGTCTTTTAATTTCATGGCTGCAGTCACCATCTGTAGTGATTTTGGAGCCAGAAAAATAAAGTCTGACACTGTTTCCACTGTTTCCTCATCTATTTCCCATGAAGTGATGGGACCAGATGTCATGATCTTCGTTTTCTGAATGTTGAGCTTTAAGCCAACTTTTTCACTCTCCACTTTCACTTTCATCAAGAGGCTTGAGTTCCTCTTCACTTTCTGCCATAAGGGTGGTGTCATCTGCATATCTGAGGTTATTGATATTTCTCCCAGCAATCTTGATTCCAGCTTGTGTTTCTTCCAGTCCAGCGTTTCTCATGATGTACTCTGCATATAAGTTAAATAAGCAGGGGGACAATATACAGCCTTGACGTATGGTTTGCCATATCTGCCCCATAGCTCCTATACTCTTATTTTCTTAATATTTTCCTGTAAATCTAGTCTAGCATAGCATTGCTTACTGCCTTAATCTTGGCCTAGACAATGATATTTGGATGATTCCAAGGTATCTATGCTAGTTTTATGTTTTCCTAATATCCACTCAGTCCATTCTGAAGGAGATCAGCCCTGGGTGTTCTTTGGAGGGAATGATGTTAAAGCTGAAGCTCCAGTACTTTGGCCACCTCATGCGAAGAGTTGACTCATTGGAAAAGACTGTGATGCTGGGAGGGACTGGGGGCAGGAGGAGAAGGGGACAACAGAGGATGAGATGGCTGGATGGCATCACCGACTCGATGGAAGTGAGTCTGAGTGAACTCCGGGAGTTGGTGATGGACAGGGAGGCCTGGCGTGCTGAGATTCATGGGGTCTCAAAGAGTCGGACATGACTGAGCGACTGAACTAACTAACTAACTGACTAATATCCACTCAAGTAACCATCTAATTAGGAAAATTTTAA